>NC_138769.1:605480170-606163105 GCF_965119305.1 Pelophylax lessonae
AGATACATTTCTCACACATGACATGGGTATATGTGGAATGACACCCCAAAATACATTCTGCTGCTTCTCCTGAGTACAGGGATACCACATATGTGAGACTTTTTTTACAGGACCCCAAAAAGCAATCACCACTTTCAGGTTTTCTAATGGCGTAAATTGTGCATTTCACCTCCGTACTACCTGTCACAGTTTCGGAGGCCCTAAAATTTCAAGATAGCACAAAACCCCCCCAAATGACCCCATTTTGCAAAGTAGACACCCCAAGCTATTTGCTGAGAGGCATGGCGAGTCCATGGAATATTTTATATTTTGCCACAAGTTCCGGGAAAAATATTATTTTTATTTTTATTTTTTTGTTTTTTTACACAAAGTTGCCACTAAATGATATATTGCTCAAACATGCCATGGGAATATGTGAAATGACACCCTAAAATACATTCTGCTGCTTCTTTAGAGTACAGGGATACCCCATGTGTGAGACTTTTTGGCAGTCTAGCCGAGTACAGGACCCTGAAAATCAATCACCACTTTCTTTGATTTCACTCCTGACTACCTATTACAGTTTCGGAGGCCATGAAATACCAAGACAGCACAACCCCCCCCCCCCCCCCCCCAAATGACCCCTTTTCAGAGAGTAGACACCCTAAGCTATTTGCAGAGAGGCATGTTGAGTGTTTTGCAGATCTCACTTTTTTGTCACAAAGTTTTGGAAATAGAAAAAAAAAGGAAAAGAAATGTATTTTCCTGTTTTTTTCTTCATTTTCCAAAAAAAATGAGAGCTGCAAAATACTCACCATGCCTCTCAGCAAATAGCTTGGAGTGTCTACTTTGCAAAATGGGGTCATTTGGGGGGGGGGGGGGGTTGTGCCATCTTGGCATTTCATGGCCTTCAAAAGTGTGATAGGTAGTAAGGTAGTAATAGTGTGGGTTTTTTTTTTCATGCAGCCTGTGGGCTGAACGAAAAGAAAGAGAACCTAGCAGAAATCACCACAGGAATATTGTGTAGTATTACACACCATTAACCGTCCAACAACCAAACCCACTGATTTAATGGTGGGTATACATGACAATATTCCACGTATACCTAAAGGTATTTTAACTGCAGTGGTGAAATCAGCCTACCACAGCTGCTGCCATCAGAGGTATCCATATATGCTGAGCGCAAACGCTGTTTGTGTCAGAATATATAAAATCAGTGTGGCAGCTGACGGGTACCTGCAAGAGAAACAGGTTAACAAAAGAATGAAAAACAAACAAAGTACAGTAAAAGTACAGTAGGAAGAGTAGAAGAACATATAAATAACTGACACAACTGTTTTTGGCTTTTTTATTTTTTTTTTGTATATTTTTTTTTAACACTGTTTTTTCTGTGAACTGCAATTTTCCAGCTTGGGTCTCTCAAAATGTCGATAGCAACCGAACATCTTTCGAGACCCTGTGTTTGTGTGCCCTACACTATGTCGTGCTGTACCCTACACTAATACTCTACTAGTGAGGCGTAGCGCTCGAAACATTCCCCGATGCAGAGACCAGGTTGGTCAGAACTTCTGGGACAATAATAGCGGGTGTCACGCCTAAATCCGCGCCTGCGGCAGACATGATATCTTCTTTGGGGGTGTCTTTGGGTAGGGGTACTCGGGAGGACATGTGAAAAATGTCTCTCATGCAGCCGGCTCACTGCATTTGGAAGGGGAAGTTGGACAGGAACACCTGCTGGGTACAGGTAGGCATTGATGGTCGCTTCCTGGAATTCTAGGAAGGATCCGGTTCGTCCTGACGCCCTGTATAGGACAAAGGCGTTCAGCATAACCAATTGGAATAAATAAACAGACACTTTTTTGTACCAGCGTCTGGCTTTACGGGCAACTAAATACGGCGCCAAAAGCTGGTCTTTCAGGTCCACCCCTCCCATATTAAGGTTGTGGTTGTGGACACAGAGGGGTTTCCCCATAACGCCAGGAATTTGGATCGTCATGTCTGGGTGAATGGAGGACAGAACGAAAACATCCCGTTTATCCCTCCACTTCACTGCAAGCAATCTGTCTGTTTTCAAGCAGGCTCTCTCCCCCCGACTAAGACGAGAATTTACAAGCCGTTGTGGGAAGCCCCGGCGATTAGGTCGCACGGTGCCACATGCGCCAATTTGTAATTCGAGCAGGTGACTAAATAGTGGCACGCTTGTGTAAAAGTTGTCCACGTACAAATGGTACCCCTTTCCGGATAAGGGTGACACCAAGTCCCAAACTATCTTGCCGCTGCTCCCTATGTAGTCTGGGCAGTTGGGGGGCTCCACAGTGCTATCTTTTCCCTCATAGACCCAGAAACTAACTGTATAGCCTGTGGCCCTGTCACAGAGCTTGTACAGTTTGACACTGTATCTGGCACGCTTGCTGGGGAGGTACTGTTTCATAGCAAGGCGGCCAGTATATTTATTTTAAGGGACTCGTCAACGCAGACAACTTGTTCTGGGGTAAACAAGGCTGCAAACCGCTGATTGAAGTGGTCTATGAGGGGCCGAATTTTGTGGAGCCGATCATATTCAGGGTCTCCCCGAGGACGACAGATTTCATTGTCGTTGAATTGCATAAATTACAGAATTTGCTCGTATCTCGCCCTGGACATGGAGGCAGAGTACACGCGCATATGGTGAATTGGGCTAGTGGACCAATATAGCCGCAATTCACTCTTTTTTTGGTTATGCCCATGTTGAGGGAAAGGCCCAGAAAGGTTTTAAAATCAGAAATTGTTCCAGATTTCCCGCTGAATGGTCTGGCAAGGGGCGAATTTGGGTTAGCGGCGATGAATTGTTGTGCATATAAATTTGTTTGATCCACAATAGATCTGAAAAGATCTTCCGTGAAGAACAGCTCATAAAAATTCAGGGGCGTAAAATTGGCTGTTTCCACGTGGATTCCAGGTTGGGCAGTGAATGGGGGAAGTACTGGCACTGTAGTATCAGTGGGTTGCCAATTGGGATATGCCAGTGCATCAGGGAGGGCACTATGGGCTCCACTGGCCTGTCTTCAAATATGCGGTGGCTGCGGGCCACTACTCGTGCTAGCCACCGCACCAGCTTCAACTGCACTTATGGGACTCGCCACGTCTCCAAGTGCTACTGCAGTGCTGGTTGTACTGGGTTCAGGGTGTACTAGGCCGCTGGCGCTTGCCAGGCCTCCAGAAGGATGAGCAGCACTAGTACTGACACTCTGCTCCATATGAGCACGCTGCGATCTCTGCACCTCAGCAACTCCAGAACGGGGTCGGGTACACCTGATTCTAACAGGGACCCATCCGTCGTCAGAGCTATCTGTCAGGGAGCCACTGCTCTGGTCAGGTTCGTATACTGACCCTGATTCTGCCAGTGAGGCTTCCCCATCGCTCTCATCTGACATGGTCAGTATACTGTAAGCCTCTGCACTACTGTACCAATGTTTAGTCATTTTAGTAACTAAATTTACCGGTACAGTAGTGTGACTCACAGGTAAAAAAAGCACCTGGTTGTCAAGGACTATTTCAACCGCTACCAAAAAAAACTGATAATTCTAGCAGGGATCAGGCTTGACTCTGCTAACACAGCGGTTTTGTGTGTTTTGTGTTTTTTGTAAGTGACAGTAATCTATTGATTACTACACTTGCCTGGGAGGGGTGGGCTGGGCGGAGGGGTTAAACACAGGTGCTGGCAGGAATCAGTGCTGATCGTGCAAACACCGCGTTTTGGGAACCCTAAACTATGGGGACGCTAGTATAGTTCTGATCAGATCAGATATTGATCTGTTCAAACACTATACTAGTAATGGAAGTGTGTGTGTGTGTGTGAGTGTGTGTGATAATCAAGGGGTTAT
Organism: Pelophylax lessonae; assembly: GCF_965119305.1. Classification (NCBI taxonomy): domain Eukaryota; kingdom Metazoa; phylum Chordata; class Amphibia; order Anura; family Ranidae; genus Pelophylax; species Pelophylax lessonae. The sequence continues at coordinate 605,484,013 of NC_138769.1, forward strand.
TTTTAACTATGCGCCAGGGATCTGCGCTAAACCTACTTGGGACAGAAAATAATTTGCTAGCGCTAACTCAAGTCACAATCACACTAATACAAAAATATAGTGATACCTCAGTTTACGAACGCTTCTGTTCACAAACAACTCGGTTCACGAACAGAAAAGTTCATAAAAATATGCTCCGGTTCACAGACTCCGCTTCGGTTCACAAACAGGAGCCACGGCCATTTTAATGCTATTTCCAGGCTGTCACATGGTCGTGACTTCCTGTAGGAAGATCGTGGAGAGAAGAAGAGGCACAGAAAGAAGTACTGTGAGTACTGTGAAGACACTTTTTGCTTTTTGGTGTGCTTTTTAGCACATACAGTACTGTACTACTGTACTGTGTATACAATACTGTACAGTACTTCTGTACAATACTGTACTTACTGTATTGTATTTCACAGCCTCCCACCTGCCTTCCTCCATGCCAGAAGTAATCTCAAGCAAGGTTAGTGTTCTCTCTTTATACATTACTATACTGTACTAATGTGCATTGTAATTTGTTTCATATTTTTGTGCTTCAAAAACCAAAAAAAAAGGTCAGAACGGATTAACCGGATTTACATTGAACCCTATGGGAAAATGTGCCTCGGTTCACAACCAATTTGGTTTGCGACCAGAGTCAGTTCACGAATTAAGTTTGTGAACCGAGGTATCACTGTACAGTAAACCACTATATTATGTGTGTACAGTGTGCAATGTGACAGGGGGGAAGGGGTTAACTGGGGGTTATCAGGGGGTTAAATCTTTACGGGGGGTGGCAGGGACCCTAAACATAAAAGGAACAGCCGCAAGCGCTAAACCTGGTCACAAGTCACACTGATACAGGTATATAGGCAACTGCTATATACTGTATGCAGTGTGTGTTGTGACAGGGGGTGTAGGGGTTAACTGGGGGTGATCAGGGGGTTAAATCTTTATTGGGGGTGGCGGGGACCGTAAACCTCCTTGGGACAGAAACGAACTCACTAGCGCTAACTCAAGTCACAATCACACTAATACAAAATACAGTAAAACACTACAGTATATTACGTGTGTATTGTGCAATGTGACGGGGGAAGGGGTTAACTGGGGGTGATCAGGGGGGGTCAGGGGGGATCAGGGGGTAAAAATCCCCCTGCTCTTTAGGAAGGCAGTGTACAGCTTACATGTGAGAGATCGGATTAAAGGGTAAGTCTGTGTCTCACATGAATTAACATGGGCACAACCTGGATCATATCCGGATGGATTGCAGTGATCCCTATGGGATAGCTCTCTTCATCCTACCACAAGCATCCTCAAAAACAAAAGTGTAGGGTATATGAGTCTAATAGGACGCTGTCAGCCCTCTCTTACTGGTAGATGTGCTATGTGTACCTACATGAACCAAACTTCACACTGGATTTTCATCTACTCATCTACTTTTTTATATATACTTTTTTATATACACTTTGTGCATACTGTGCGGTTGATGCTATGTCATATGGATACCAACAATTGCATATTGTAGATTGATTTGATTTTATGTATGTGTTATTATTATATTATTTTATTTTGTTTTGACAATGAACTGTGGTGTATGGCACATGGGTTTCATGAACTAACCCTATTGGGGATTGAGTGGCAGTGTTACAAAAGGGAGGGGTGTAGTACTTCTGCCACACCCAGAAGGGGAGGGGCTCCGGAGACTTGAGGGAGGGATTTGAGCAATGTATTATTATTTAAACTTGAAGGTAGGTCATGACACAGTGGCTCTGAGGAAGAGGCTAAGCCTCTAAAAGCGTCAGCCGTCATCTTATTGGATTATGGACTTTTATATGGACTATTCCTTACACTGGAGCAATCGAGCCTGTTATGATCATTTTTACATCTGTGTTTGTGAGTAGCCATTTTTTACATGTTGTATAAATAAAGCCTATTATTGAGGATAATGCGCTAGGTCGATGCACCCTTTCTTTGTTTCTTTTTGTCTGTAGCACCATTGGACTACCCTAGTCCTCTTTGGGCTGCAAGACCTAGCTATCCAAGACGCCAGTTGGAAGTCCCGTGGTGTGTGGTCGGGGAGCTTGGATTCTAAGCGCAGGAGAAGGGTGATATCACCTTATATTTTTGGAGCAGGTTAAATCTTTATGGGGGGTATAAAGTATAAAAGGAACGGCGGCAAGCTCTAAACCTGGTCACAAGTCACACTTATATGGGTATATAAGAAAATGCTACATACTGTATACAGTGTGTGTTGTGACAGGGGGTGTAGGGGTGCTCAGGGGGGATCAGGGGGTTAAATCTTTATTGGTGGGGGTGGCGGGGACCCTAAACCTCCTTTGGACAGAAACGAACTCGCTAGCGCTAACTCAAGTCACAATCGCAGTAATACAAAATACAGTAAAACACTATATTATGTGTGTATTAGTGTGCAATGTGACAGGGGGGAAGGGGTTAACTGGGGGTGATCGGGGGATCAGGGGGTTAAACCTTTATTGGGGGGGTGGTGGGTATCCTAAGTGTAAAAGGAACGGCCGCAAGCGCTAAACCTGGTCACAAGTCACACTTATACGGGTATATAGGAAAATGCTATATACTGTATACAGTGTGTGTTGTGAAAGGGGGTGTAGGGGTCAACTGGGGGGGGCGATCGGGGATTAAATGTGCCTATCTAAGTGTGTGTATGTGTGCTTGGTGCAGTACTCACAGTTAGATGTGCTCTCTCCTCTCGATGAATCCAAAAAGGATCATGGGAGGGGAGAGCGGGTCTTTTCTGTGCCTGTGTTTACATTTCACAGGCACAGAACAGAATCTGATTGGGCAGGACCGATCAACAGGTCCAGGCCAAAAATCATTGGCCTGGACCTGATGACTGATCCCAATCAGGTCATCAGCGGGACCGCGGGCACGTGGGTGTTCCCCCCAGAGTGGCGGGAGCGAGCGACGTAGGGTTACATCGCTTTGCCTGCACGGGGCTGAACGTGACAGTATATGTACTTGCGGCGGTCGGCAAGTGGTTAAATAGCCAAAAGGAGCTGGCTGTAACCAGGTAGCCAAGTGAGTCACTGTGAAAACAATGAATGGCTGTTAATTAACCGACAGCTGAACAGCTTCATTGCACTGAAAGAAAGGGCTGCTAGTAAATAGCAGGAGCCCAACCCTGACAGTACCCCCTCCTCAATGACCCCCCCCCCCCCTCAGGGGGCACAAGGCTTGAAGAGAAAAGGACTATGGAAAGCACAGAAGAAGGCAGGAGCATGTATGTCCGAGGATGAGACCCAAGAGAGTTCCTCCGGACAGTAACCCCTCCAAATAACAAGGCATTGTATGCGTCCACACAACTGTACAGAAGTCAATGATAGATTGTATTTCATATTCCTCATGATTGTCAGCTTGAACCAGGCGAGGGCGTGGTACTGAGGTGGTATAGCGGTTGCACACCAAAGTTTTCAAAAAGGAAACATGGAATACGTTAGAAATACGCATGTTGGAAGGAAGATCCAATGCATAGGCCACTGGGCTCATCTTACAGAGTATGCAGAAAGGCCCAATATACCAAAGCGGCAGTTTTAGTGAGGGAACACAGAGTCAGAGGTTATGAGAAGACAGCCAGACCCTCTCCCCAATTTGGTAAGAGGGCACAGTTAGGCATTAGCTGTCAGGATGGAGTCTGTACCTCTCTCTGATGCGTTGCAAGGATTCTTGGACCTGCACCCAAGTGGAACAGAGTTCCAGAAATGTTCCTCTAATGCAGGAATTCCTTGCGGAACAAATGTGTCAGGCACATGGATGGCTAGAACCCATAGTTTACCATAAATGGAGATAATCGGGAAGCGGCATTGATGTCGCTATTGTGAGCAAACTTCCCCCAAGGTAACAGGTCCTACCTGTTGTTATGGTAAGCAGAAATATAGCAATGTAGGAACTGCTCCAAGGCTTGGTTGGACCCTTCTGCAGCCCCATTGGGCTGTGGGTGGTATGCTGAGGAGAAGGAAAGCTGAATTTCCAACTGTGCACATGTCATCTGCTGGTTGTGACGGGAGTCACTTTGGTTGGGGGGGCCTGTGGAACCCAGCTTACCTTAGAGAGGTTGGGAAACTCTGTCTGAGCCCCCTAGGCCCCGCTTATGTGTAAGTCACCCTATGTCTATTAGGGACACAGGGTGACCAAGGAAATGATAGACAGCTACTTAATGGACACTGAGAATATGGTTTGAATTACTTAAAAGGGAACAGTAATATTTGTCAGCCATATATCCCAGGAGATGAGTGAAGACTATTCCTGGCCTGTTTGATTCTGAATATGAAAGAGCTAATCACATTGGCCTCTGTTCCATGTTCTTCAGTGTCAGAGATGGACAGTCGGTCCCTGGCAGTCTTTTCCTATTGTATGTGTATTGAGGTGTGATGTGTATTCTTTTAAGCCTATCTGTCCCATTGTTAATTGGTAATGAACTCACATATTGTTTCTGTCCAGATGGCTAGATAATTAGTTCAGGTTAATTCTATTTCTGTACACAATTTCATCTGCATATGATAATGTAACCAGGCATGTGACCTGATGGTGTAATTTAATCAGGAGGGGGATGCCCTCATGTGTGTATAAATTGTGCGAGATTGTTCAATAAAGGAGTCAGTTGTTTTCAGATACATACAAGCTAAGTTCAAGCTAGTTTTGTATGTAGGGCGGCTGGAATATCTGATATCTGTGTTCAAGACTGTAGGAAGCCGTATACTGACGGAAGCTCACAAACACAGTGTGGGTCGCAGTTCCGTTACATTGGTGGTGGTCCACTGTGTTTTATGTCCGAAGTCAACGCAGCCCTCTACCAGGAAATTTCACTGGTTTTGACTAGCTGTAAGCCATAAACATCAAAATTAAAAGCAAGAAATACTTGCAATAGATCATTCTTCGTGTAATGCATCTATATAAAATATATGAGTTTCACTTTTTGAATTGATTTACTGAAATAAATTAACTTTTTGATGATATTCTAATTTTAGGAGATGCACCTGTGTATACTGTGTGTATATATATATACATACATATACACACACACACACAGTACCTCACATTTTTGTAAATATTTTATTATATCTTGTCATATGACAACACTGAAGAAATGACACTTTGCTGCAATGTTAAATAGTGAGTGTACAGCTTGTATAACAGTGTAAATTAGCTGTCCCCTCAAAATACCATAAAATAACACACAGCCATTAATGTCTAAACTGCTGGCAACAAAAGTGAGTACACCCCTACGTGAAAATGTCAAAATTGGGCCCAATTGGACATTTTCCAATTTTCCATTCACACCTTCAACCAGTGTTACAAGGTTGAAGGTGTGAATGGGGATCTGACTCTCTCCTACTGGTCACTGGAAGTTCAACATGGCACCTCACAGCAAAGAACTTTCTAAGGATCTGAAAAAAAGAATTTTTGCTCTACATAAAGATGGCCAAGGCTATAAGAAAATTGCCAAGACCCTGAAACTGAGCTGCAGCATGGTGGCCAAGACCATACAGCGGTTTAACAGGACAGGTTCCACTCAGAACAGGCCTTGCCATGGTCAACCAAAGAAGTTGAGTGCACATGCTCAGCATCATATCCAGAGGTCATCTTTGGGAAATAGACATATTAATGCTGCCAGCATTGCTGCAGACCATATGCCGCACACTGCATAAAATTGGCCTGCATGGCTGTCATCCCAGAAGGAAGCCTCTTCTGCACAAGAAAGCCAGCAAACAGTTTGCTGAAGGCAAGCAGACTAAGGACATGGATTACTGGAACCCTGTCCTGTGGTCTGACGAGACCAAGATAAACGTATGCCTAAAGTCAAACATGTTGGTGGGAGTGTCATTGTCTGGGGCTGCATGAATACTGCTGGCACTGGGGAACTATAGTTAATTGAGGGAACCATGAATGCCAACATGTACTGTGACATACTGAAGCAGAGCATGATCCCCTCCCTTCAGAGACTGGGCCGCAGGGTAGTATTCCAACATAGTGACCCCCCAAACACACCTCCAGGACGACCACTGTCTTGCTAAAGAAGCGGAGGGTAAAGTTGATGGACTGGCCAAGCATGTCTCCAGACCTGAACCCTATTGAGCATCTGTGGGGCATTCTCAAACAGAAGGTGGAGGAGTGAAAAGTCTCTAACATCCGTCAGCTCTGTGATGTCCTTATGGAGGAGTGGAAGAGGACTCCAGTGGCAACTTGTGAAGCTCTGGTGAACTCCATGCCCAAGATGGTTAAGACAGTGCTGGAAAATAATTGTGGACCCAATTTTAAAATTTTTACTTAGGGGTGTACTCACTTTTGTTGCCAGCAGTTTAGACATTAATGTTTGTGTGTTGAGTTATTTTTAGGGGACAGCAAATTTACAAGCTGTACACTCAGTACTTTACATTGTAGCAAAGTGTAATTTCTTCAGTGTTATCACATGAAAAGATATAATAAAATATTTACAAAATTGTGGAGGGTGTACTCACTTTTGTAAGATGTACATACATATACACACACACACAAACACACATATATACACACACATACAATTTAATTTCAGCCTCTATACACCAATTGAACAGGATTGTCCCCAAAACAGAACCCTGAGGCACACCATTCACAATATGTACAACTACTCTCTGGACCCATTGTTGTAGCCAGTGTCCTATAAATGTACGTACAATTTTATCAACTCCAAAAGACCCTATTTTATACATTAAAAATTTACTTATAGAACTAAAAACATCAATAAACGTGATCTTTCTAATCCATGCTGGTTGTAACCTTTAATACCTTTTATCGCAGAAAATTTTCTGAAAACAGTCCCTTACAGTTTCCTCAAATACCTTACATACTATTGATGTTAGGCTGACTGGTCTGTAATTTCCTGGTGTACTTTTTAATTATTTTTGTAAACTGGTACCACATTTGTTATGCCAATAAGTTGGTACCATTCCAGTTAGTAAGGGGTCCTTAAAAATTAGAAGTAGCAGCTTGGCTATAATGGAGCTATGTTCCTTATCCTATTCCTAATCCCAGGTGTAAGCCATCTGAACCTGGTGATTCTTTCAAAGTTTCTCTAGTCTCTCTTATACTTTGTTTTCTCTTAGCCACAGAGGTACCTTTGGTGTAACGTCATTAGTATTTCTGTTATGACTATCAAATCTATTTTGACCCTTTTCACACTGAGGCGCTTTTCAAGTGCTTTGGCGCTAAAAAAAAAACTGCCTGAAAAGCTCATGAAACCCTTTTCCCATTAGATCAGCAAATGCTTTCACACTGGGGCGGTGCGCTGGCAGGGCGGTGAAAAAAATCCTGCAAGCAGCATATTCTGTGGAGCATGTTTGGAGCATTAAAAAAAAAAAAAAGAGCCTGAAAAGCGCCACAAAAGCGATTCAAAAGCCCTCAGCATTTTATGGCCATTTTACAAATGCCTCAGTGTGGAAGGGCTCTAAAGATAAAAAATAATAAACACATCTGCCTTTTCTGTTTCACGTATGACCCATGTTCATCAACAGATGATGATGAGGCCTGTGTGTTGTTTCATAACCTTTTTACTATTGATACATTTGAAAAAAAATTTGGATTTGTTTTTTTTTTTTTTTGCTGTAGCAATGTACTGTACTTCTCACATTATATTTTAGTGCCCTAATTGCTCCCTTTCAGTTTTTGTAGTATTCGTTGTAAATCTGAAATGCTGAGGTGTTTTTAACCACTTTACCACCGGAGGATTTTGCAGCTTAAAGACCAGACCCCTTTTTTCAACTTGGCACTTCATGACTTTAACTGATAATTGCTCGGTCATGCAATGCTGTACCTAAACGAAATTTACGTCCTTTTTTTCCCACAAACAGAGCTTTCTTTTGGTGGTATTTGATCGCCTCTGCGCTTTTTATTTTTTGCGATATTAATAAAAAAATAGCGAAAATTTTGCAAAAAAATGACATTTTCAACTTTGTCTTTTAAAAAATATCCAATATACTCAATTTATGTCATTTTTTTTTGGCCAAAATATATTTAGCTACATGTCTTTGACAAAAAAAAAAAAATCAATGACCCCTTTTAGGAAAGTAGACACCCTGAGCTATTTGCAGAGAGGCATGTTGAGTATTTTGCAGATCTCACTTTTTGTCACAAAGCTTTGGAAATTGAAAAAAAGAGGAAAAAAAATGCATTTTCCTGGTTTTTCTTCATTTTCCAAAAAAAATGAGAGCTGCAAAATACTCACCATGCTTCTCAGCAAATAGATTGGAGTGTCTACTTTGCAAAATGGGGTAATTTGGGGGGGGGTTTGTGCCATCTTGGCTTTTTATGGACTTCAAAAGTGTGATAGGTAGTAAGGAGTGAGATCAACAATTTACGCCCTTGGAAAGCCAAAAGGTGCGCATTGGTTTTCCGGGTGCTGTACGCGGCTAGACTGGCAAAAAGTCTCACACATGGGGTATCATTGTACTCAGGAGAAGCAGCAGAATGTATTTTGGGGTGTCATTTCACATATACCCATGGCATGTGTGAGCAATATATCATTTACTGACAACTTTGTGTAAAAAAAAATAAAAAAATAAAAAAAAAATTTTTTCCCGAAACTTGTGGCAAAATATAAACTATTCCATGGACTCACCATGCTTCTCAGCCAGTAGCTTCGAGTGTCTACTTTGCAAAATGGGGTCATTTGGGGGGGTTTTGTGCTATCTTGAAATTTCAGGGCCTCTGAAACTGTGACAGGTAGTCAGGGGTAAAATCAGCAATTTACGCCATTAGAAAACCTGAAGATGTGGACTGGTTGTCGGGGTCGCGTACACAGCTAGGCTCCCAAAAAGTCTCACACATATGGTATCCCTGTACTCAGGAGAAGCAAAAGAATGTATTTTGGGGTGTCATTTCACATATTCCCATGGCATGCATGAGCAATATATCATTTAGTGACAACTTTCTGTAAAAAAACAACAAAAAAAAAAAAAAATAATAATTTTCCCGAAACTTGTGGCAAAATATAAAATGCTCCATGGACTCACCATGCCTCTCAGAAAAAAGCTTTGGGTGTCTACTTTTCAAAAAGGGGTCATTTGGGGGGTGTTTGAACTGTCCCGGCATTTTATGCTCAATCTTAGCCACACATCACCCACTCTTCTAACCACTTGAAAACCAAGCCTTTTCTGTGCCTTTTTGTTTACATGAAAAAATATTTTTTTTTTACTAGAAAATTACTTTGAACCCCCAAACATTATATATTTTTTTAAAGCAGAGGCCCTATAGAATAAAATGGTGGATGTTGCAAATTTTTTTGTCACACAGTATTTGCGCACAGATTTTCCAAACGCAATTTTTGCGAAAAAAAAGCTTTGGGTGTCTACTTTTCAAAAAGGGGTCATTTGGGGGGTGTTTGAACTGTCCCGGCATTTTATGCTCAATCTTATTGTGACAAAATTTTTTTGTCACACAGTATTTGCGCACAGATTTTCCAAACGCAATTTTTGCGAAAAAAATACATTTTTTTTAATTTATTGCAAAAATACCCTATATAATTCCATTTGGTAAAATTTAAAAGATGATCTTATGCCGAGTTCATAGACACCTAACATGACATGCTTTAAAAATTGCGCATGCCTGCGCAGCGGCAAAAACATACGTACATTTTTAAAAACCTTTAAAAGTCTCTACAGGCTACCAATTTAGACTTACAGAGGAGGTCTACTGCAAGAATTACTGCACTCGATCTGGCGATCGCGGCGATACCTCACATGCATGCTGCAATTGCGGTTTACATATGACACTAGACCACCGTTTGCGTGCGCCATTGCGCGCAAGCACCGGGGGAAAGGGGGGGGCTCAATTTTTTTTTCTTTTTTCTTTTGCTTTTTTATGTTATTTTGACACCTTTCCTTTAATTTTTTTTTTAAATCATTTTTATTGTTATCACAGTGAATTTAAATATCCCCTATGATAGCAATCTGTGGTGACAGGTACTCTTTTTTTAAAAAATTGGGGTCTTTTAGACTCTAGATCTCTCCTCTGACCTTAACGCATTTGACCACACCAAAATTGGTGTGATAAAATACTTTCCCAATTTCCCAATGGCCCTGCTTATTTCTGGCGAAACAGAAGTCATGACATGCTCGTAGCCTCCGGCATCTTAGGCCATAGAGATGATTGGAGCCATTCTCATCTCCATTTAGCTCTATGGTTAGACAATTGAACCACGGGCTGCACTCTCGGGTTAACCGGTGGGACAGGAGAACCCGAGAAAAACCACGGAAGGCTGTGGAAGGCGGCGGTGGGGGGGGAGGCCCCTCCCACTGCATGTAAAAGCAGTTTAGCGGCCAATTACCTGCTAGGATTGCTTTTACATGTAAGCCGACCGCTGGCTGTAAAAAACGATACCAAGATGATGCCTAAATCTGCAGGCATCATCCTGGTATAACCACTCAAAGTCCAGCAACGTACCAGTACATTGCTGGTCCTTGTTTGGCTTATAGGTTTTTTTTTTTTTCATGCAGCCTGTGGGCTGAACGGAAAAAAAGAGAACCTATCAGAAATCAGCACAGGAATAATGTGTAGTATTACTCATCATTAACCGCCCAAACAACCACCCACTGAATTTAATGATGGGTATACACGATACTATCCACGTATACCAAAATAGGATTTTAACTGCAGTGCTGAAATCAGAAAATCACCACAGCTGCTATCAGCAAAGGTATCCATATATGCTGAGCGCAAACGCTGTTTGTGTCAGAATATATAAAATCAATGCGTGGTAGCCGACGAGTTCCTGCAAGAGAAACAGGTCACAAAAGAATGAAAAAACAAACAAAGGACATTAAAAAAAGTACATTAGGAAGAGTAGAAGGACATATAAAATGACTGACACAACAAAAGTTTTTGGATCCTCATCATTAACCGCCCAAACAACCACCCACTGAATTTAATGATGGGTATACACGGCACTATCCACGTATACCAAAATAGGATTTTAACTGCAGTGCTGAAATCAGAAAATCACCACAGCTGCTATCAGCAAAGGTATCCATATATGCTGAGCGCAAACACTGTTTGTGTCAGAATATATAAAATCAATGCGTGGTAGCCGACGAGTACCTGCAAGAGAAACAGGTCACAAAAGAATGAAAAAACAAAGGACATTAAAAAAGTACAGTAGGAAGAGTAGAAGGACATATAAAATGACTGACACCACAACAGTTTTTGGATCCTTTTATTTTTCTTTCTAACTGTTTCTTGATGTCTTGATTTGGGACTGCGATCTTCCAGCTTGAGTCTCTCAAAATGTCGATGGACATCCAACATCCTTCGAGACCCTGTGTTTGTGTGCCCTACACTGTGTCGTGCTGTACCCTACGCTAATACTCCACTAGTATATGGTAGCGCTCGAAACATTCCCCGATGCAGAGACCAGGTTGGTCAGGACATTTGGGACAATAATAGCGGGTGTCACGCCTACATCCGCGCCAGCTACAGACACAACATCTTTTTTGGGGGTATCTTTGGGTAGGGGTACTCGGCAGGACATAAGAAAAATGCCTCTCATGCAGCCGGCTCACTGCATCTGGAAGGGAAAGTTGGGCAGGCATGCCTCCTGGGTACAGGTAGGCAAGGATGATCTCTTCCTGGAATTCCCGGAAAGATCCAGTTCGTCCTGACGCCCTGTATAGGACAAAGGCGTTCAGCATAGCCAATTGGTAAAGGTAAACAGACACTTTTTTGTACCAGCGTCTGGCTTTACGGGCAACTAAATACGGCATCAAAAGCTGGTTGTTAAGGTCCACCCCTCCCATGTTAAGGTTATATTCGTGGACACAGAGGGGTTTCTCCATAACGCCAGTTGCCGTAGTGATTTGGACTGTCGTGTCTGCGTGAAGGGAGGACAGAACATAAACATCCTGTGTATCCTTCCACTTCACCGCAAGCAATTTGTCCGTTTTCAAGCAGGCTCTCGCCCCCCGACTAAGACGGGAATTTACAAGCCGTTGGGGGAAGCCCCGGCGATTAGGTCGCACGGTGCCACATGCGCCAATTTGTAAATCGAGAAGGTGACTAAATAGTGGCACGCTTGTATAAAAGTTGTCCACGTACAAATGGTACCCCTTTCCGGATAAGGGTGACACCAAGTCCCAAACAATCTTACCGCTGCTCCCTATGTAGTCTGGGCAGTTCGGGGGCTCCACAGTGCCTCATAGACCCGGAAACTAACTGTATAGCCTGTGGCCCTGTCACACAATTTATACAGCTTGACCCCGTACTTGGCACGCTTGCTGGGGAGGTACTGTTTCATAGCAAGGCGGCCAGTAAATTTAATCAGGGACTCGTCAACGCAGACAACTTGTTCGGGGGTAAACAAGGCTGCAAACCGCTGATTGAAGTGGTCTATGAGGGGCCGAATTTTGTGGAGCCAATCGTATTCAGGGTCTCCCCGAGGACGACAGATTTCATTGTCGCTGAAATGCATAAATCGCAGAATTTGCTCGTATCTCGCCCTGGACATGGAGGCAGAGTACATGCGCATATGGTGAACTGGGCTAGTGGACCAATATAGCCGCAATTCACTCTGTTTAGTTATGCCCATGTGGAGGGAAAGGCCCAGAAAGATTTTAAATTCGGAAACCGTTATAGGTTTCCAGCCGAATTGTCTGGCAAGGGGCGAATTTGGGTTGGCGGCGATGAACTGTTGTGCATATAAATTTGATTGATCCACAATAGATCTGTAAAGATCTTCCGTGAAGAACAGCTCATAAAAGTTCAGGGGCGTAAAACCAGCTGTCTCCACGTGGATTCCAGGTTGGGCGGTGAATGGGGGAAGTACTGGCGCTGTATTATCAGTGGGTTGCCAATTGGGATATGCCAGCACATCAGGGAGGGCACTATGACCCTAAACCTCCTTTGGGAAAGAAACTAGCTCGCTAGCGCAACCTCAAGTCACAATGACACCAATACAAAATACAGTAAAAACAGTATATTATGCGTGTATTAGTGCTAATGTGACAGAGGGTGTAGGGGTTAACTGGATGTGATCAGGGGGGGATCGGGGGGTTAAATCTTTATTGGAAGGGGCTGGCGGGTATCCTAAGGATAAAAGGAACGGTGGCAAGCGCTAAACCTGGTCACAAGTCACACTTATACGGGTATATAGAAAATGCTATATACTGTATACAGTGTGCGTTGTGGCAGGGGGTGTAGGGGTGATCGGGGGGGGGGGGGGTCAGGGGGTTAAATCTTTATTGGGCGGGTGGCGGGGACCCTAAACCTCCTTGGGACACAAACTTAGTCGCCTGCGCTAATTCTGATCACAATCACACTAATACAAAAACACTGTATATTACGTTTGTATTAGTGCTGATGTGACAGAGGGTGTAGGGGTTAACTAGCGGTGATCAGGGGGGGGGGTCAGGGGGGATCAGGGGCTTAAATCTTTATTAGGGGGGGTGGCGGGTAATTCAAGTGGAAAAGGGGGGGTTGCAAGTGCTACACCTGTTCACAAATCACACTTATACAGGTATATAGGTAACTGCTATATGCTGTATATAGTGTGTGTTGTGTCAGGTGCTGTAGGGGTTAATCGGGGGGGGGGCGATTGGGAGGTAAATGTGCCTATCTAGCTGTGTGTAACTGTGTTTGGTGCAGTACTTACAGTTAGAAGTGCTCTCTTCTCCAGATGAATCCAAAAAGGATCATGGGAGAAGAGGGCACGTCTTTTCTGAGTCTGTGTTTACATTTCACAGACTCAGAACAAGATCTGATTGGGCAGGACCGATCTACAGGTCCAGGCCAAAAATCATTGGCCTGGACCTGATGACTGATCGGTTCTGAACCCAATCGAGCCATCGGTGTCGGCGGGCACGCGCGGGAGCGTGCACAGGACCGGCGGCAAGTAGCGACGTAGACCTACGTCACTCTGCCTGGCCGGGGCTGACTGCCGCAGTAAATATACTGTGCGCAGTCGGCAAGTGGTTAAAGGACTGTTTTTAGGGTTTGTTTTTTATACTAGAATTTAGCCACAAGTTTTAGAATTTTGTTTTTATGTTCATTAACCAATGAAATACAATGACTTCTGAACTTATAACATGTCACATGCCTTGTGTGCTCTTTGTTGCAAAGATTTGGTCCGATTAAGTGTTGTGTAGTATGGATCACAGCCTTTTGAAGTTACCTTTTTTTGAAATGTAAAGTTCTTATCATACCAAAATGCTTCTCTTTCCTGTAAATTGCTATCACAGTTGTCTATAACTTGCACCATTAGCTCTGTGTTTAAGATTTATGTGCATCTCCCACCAGCGCAAAAAATTTCACTCTGAATAACCAAGAGGTGGGAGTCACGCCAGATGAATCTAGAAAAGACTCGGAACGTGTGGATTTAAGCAGGGAATGATGGTCCAGCAAGCTTCTCTTGAGCTGTTGGTGGATTGTTGGCTGGGAAGTCACGCAAGGCAGCTTCCTTGCACTTATGATCTATTATACTGGGTAGTTTGTAGTGGTGAGAATTTTCCAGAAGGGTAATCATAGCTTAGTTGCTTGAGCAGGAGTTTGTCATCTGTGAGAAACGGTTATTGTCACAAATTACAAAGGTGTCATAGTGATCCATTTGAAAGAACCCATACAAAGCTCTCCTAAACAGACCATGTGCCAATACTCAGTTTAAACTACTTACAGAGATCCTTTTGGCAGCAAAGAGGTTTATAGTGAAGACATGGAGAACCCAGACAATTCTCTTCGCTGAGGCTAAGCACTGAGTTTTGCAAGTTATGATTTTAACAAAATCACTGCCAGACTCATTTACTAAATTTCGTAAAGTCTGGTGGCCATGAATTGAATACTACGATGAGCACACTTTAAACCCTGACCCTGTGCTCATGTAAAGTGTTGATTTGTGAGGCGAATGGGAGAAAACTAAATATGAATGCTATAAAAGGGAAAACAAATTAAATTCTCCCTTTCTCTTCCTCATTTCCCCCTTGTTTTCCACGAGGGAGAAGTGGAACCAGAATTGGACAAAGGTTTAGTTATCTGATGTTCCCCCTTTTATCCCATACCTTACCCTATCTCCTATAGTATAGTGTAGCTCACATTCGGGGTGGGGCTTAAAAAATTACCCTCCCCAGACAGGATAGTGTACTAAACTTGTGGGTAAATAAGAGAAACAGAATCTTCACTAAATGGAAGAATGGGTTTGATAATAAAATTGGCAGTGCCTCCACCCAGGACAGTTCCTCTAAGAACAGAGGTAATTCCCTTCCTGGGAATTAAACCAGCAATGTAACTAAAGTAATTGGGAGCTGAGGAACTACTGCATCTTGCATATAACATTAACTATAAGTATATAGATGTACACCAGTATGGAAATAATACAAGCTTTATATACGAAAAGATTACCAACAGCACAAACATTCAACGTAGAAACAGGTATTAACAGCAAAGAGGCTCTGGTCCTGGAAGAAGTATACACATATACCCAGGTATACAGGAAATAATTAAAAGAGATAACTCCAGATGAATGTTGCAGCAAAGTCCAGTTGCAGGGGCCCCCAAAGATGAATGTGACGTAACGTCTGTCGCTGTTGCAGACCTGAAGACAAGATCTGCGGTGATGAGGAGACCCACCAGCAGCTGTCCAACCATCCTGGAATGCAGTTTTTCATCAGCAGAAACTGTGGTGTGGCACTGGAACTCCGAGTCACTCAGAGTTACCTTGTGCTTAGTCCTATAGCCCCTAATCTGCCATGCAACCGGACCTCTACTCACTAAAAGTGTCTGTTGGATACATAACTTGGCTCTAGCCCATGGAGGTTTTTGAGCTCTGAGCTAAAACTAGCTTTAGAATCCCAGAACAGAAGGGAAAAGGTTAACCTAAATAACAGGTGTGGCATATAATCTGTATAGCAATAAACAGGTTCAACTACTAATATACAGCAAGGTGACCACTGCACACATACAGTAGCACAGACCTAGCTATCTGGCACTTTGCATGTGAGATAAAAAATAGACCAGAGATACTCTGTCACATAAATTCAGATACACACTCAAGAAATGATGGGAAGCTGCAGTTAAACTATTAGAAAATAGAAATACATGTACTATAGCCTCTGCTTTTGGTCTGGGTAAAATACTGTACAATAGCAGCAACAGCTACTGTGTGTGTGTGTGTGTGTGTGTGTGTGTGTGTGTAAGGTCATGTGGCTCAGTTACTCTCTCTCTCCACTTTCTCCTTTGGGGTTTTTTAAACTCAGCCTCGCAGAGACAGGAAGTACATACATAATTAACTGTGTATAATAAAAGCACAGATATTCACACATTTAGACAACAGAGAGCAGCAGTTCCCTACAGTAGAAAAAAGGTTGATATTATGCCATTTTCTTTCTCCATTTTGTGGTCTCTTTCACATCACAGTTTTCTGATTACCAGGTAGTCTTCTTTAATGTGAATTTTTTTTTTTTAAAGGCAGTCTTTGTGATAACAACCCTTTCTCCAATAATGTGGCTTTGCAGTTTCTTATTTGGTAAAATATCATCTCTCACTTGTGACATGCACAACTCTACAATAGCATACATGCAGTCCCTGAGTTACACACATCTGACTTACATACAACTCCTACTTACAAACGGAGGGAGACAACAGGAAGTGGAAAATCTACCCCTAGGAAGGGAAATTCACTCCTGTAAGAGTTATCATGAGAAAAAGGTGTCTCCATTGAAGCTTCATCACCAATCCTTGTTTCCATGGCAATCCGAAATTTTCAAAATCCAATTGTCTCAGGGACAGAAAGTGAGGTGAAATTTTCTGAACAAGGCACAGACAGCAAAACAAACATTAACCCTTCTCTATGCTATGCAAAAATGTAAAAATATTTTTTTTGGCTGAAGTTACACTTAAAAAATGTACATGTTCAGACTTCAAAAACAAATTAAACTTAAGAATAAACCTACAGTCCCTATTTTGTTTGTTGATCGGTTTTGTTTTTCACACGCCAATGGGCAGTCCATATCACCTCTATTTGAAGGTCATTGATTATGTGCACAATTTATACAAAAATAATGCATACTATCTTATTTGTCAGGTTTGTTCACCTTTACAAAAATAAGAAGCTGTGAAGCATTCAACAAAAAAGCCCTTGCTATAGGTGTAGGCCATTTATGAAGCCTCCCAGTACCTTGTTCGAAGAGGCCTAGCTGTTACCACACACCTTCACCATCACAGGAGTAAGCTCTTTCTCGGATTCAAACCCTCTCACATGCATTTTCTCTCCCCTGATGCAGTAGCTCTGAGTACAGAGTTTGAGAGTTTACCCCTGTGATGGTGAGGGTGAACAGTATCAGGCAGGTCTCACTTAGCAATATCATGGGAATTTCCAGGCAGGCTTCATGAGGTATGTAAATAGTCTACACCTATAGCAAGGGCATTATTCAACTTAAGTCGAAGAGGCACAGTTTGTTTTTATCTAAATACACCCCCTTTCTGCATAGACAGTTTAAGGGGAAGGTGAAAAACCCTTTAAAGGACCAACTCTTGTGAGATGAGGCTGTTGCTCTATGAGCGGAATTTATGTTTATGATAATGGTACATCTGCGTGTTCAATAGAAGCGGTTGACGTAACTAGGGCAAAGTAGAACTTAGATCTGAATGCTTCATATTTTAATAATGGAATTGCATAGATGATCATCGGTTCAACTTTGTGTCTGCAGGTAACTGGTTCCTTTTTGTGCAGAGCCTCCACTCCGGCCTAACAACAATTATAGAATTGACTGTGACAGACGAATAGTTTAACACATATTTTCACATATTTATCTCTATATTACAGTTAGAGCAAAGAACAAGTAATCAGTTTACAGTTTCAGTCCATCGATTGTTCAAGTTTTTAGTCAAACAACTGTAGTATATATCAAAGACTGCATCATTTATAAAAAAACAATCATGTACCCTCATCGTTTATTCACAAAATTAAAAAAAATATTTATGATACATGTTACGCTACTGAGTGAATTTCTTGCAGATACTGCATGTTATCAGATGTATGTTAATTAGTCTAACAATAAGGCATTTCATTACCACTAAGCCCTCAATGATACATGAGGATTTGTATTAGGTTATTTTTTAATGCTTTAGGTTGAGTACCTTGACTAAAAAACATATTTGTTTGCAGAAGTACAAGTGATTGTTCTGATCTTCAAGATTTTTAATGAACTGTAGAACAGGGTCCATACATCCGGTCACTGGCAAATGATTTGTACTTTTCTGTGCATAGGTAATAAAATGTACTAATTGAAAGTTTCTAGAGTTGTACTTGGTTCTTCGATCATAAGCGGCACGACCATGAGCGGGGTGTCACTAGTTCCCAGAATGTTTTCTGCAGGAAGAAAATCCATGGATAAATTGTTTGGTCCAAGAATACATTATTTGAGAACTTGATAGTAGCGATCGACTGATATCGTTTTTTTATTGCCGATACCGATATTTTGGTTATCGCATATCGGTATCGGCCGATATCTATCGATATTTTCGGACATTTAAATTTTTGGTTATTTTTTTTTTTTTTACAGCTACAGTTGTGGAGGGATCTGGGGTCTAAAAGACCCCCAAACCCCTCATCTGCACTTAAGTTTGGCTGTTTTGAATGCTGTAATTTTTTTTAATTTGTCGCCGAGTACCTGGAAGTAACAGCATGGACTCCCATATTGTTGAGTGGATTAGGCAGTGGCTGAGTGACAGACAACAGAGGGTTGTAGTCAATGGAGAACATTCAGAACAAGGTCATGTTACCAGTGGGGTACCTCAGGGATCTGTACTGGGACCAATTTTGTTTAATATCTTCATAAGTGATACTGCAAAAGGCCTCGATGGTAAGGTTTGTCTTTTCGCTGATGACACAAAGATATGTAACAGGGTTGATGTTCCTGGAGGGAAACGCCAAATGGAAAAGGATTTAGGAAAACTAGAAGAATGGTCAGAACTCTGGCAACTGAAATTTAATGTGGATAAGTGCAAGATAATGCACCTGGGGCGTAAAAACCCAAGGGCACAATATAGAATATTTGACACAGTCCTGACCTCAGTATCTGAGGAAAGGGATTTAGGAGTAA
This sequence comes from Pelophylax lessonae, assembly GCF_965119305.1. Classification (NCBI taxonomy): domain Eukaryota; kingdom Metazoa; phylum Chordata; class Amphibia; order Anura; family Ranidae; genus Pelophylax; species Pelophylax lessonae. Next base: position 605,503,101 of record NC_138769.1, read on the forward strand.
TTATTTCAGAAGACTTAAAGGTGGGAAGACAATGTAATAGAGCAGCACGAAATGCCAGCAGAATGCTTGGATGTATAGGGAGAGGTATAAGCAGTAGAAAGAGAGAAGTGCTTATGCCGCTGTACAGAACACTGGTGAGACCTCACTTGGAGTATTGTGCGCAGTACTGGAGGCCATATCTCCAGAAGGATATAGATACTCTAGAGAGAGTCCAGAGAAGAGCTACTAAACTAGTACATGGATTGCAGAAAAAAACTTACCAGGAAAGGTTAAAGGACCTTAACATGTATAGCTTGGAAGAAAGAAGAGACAGAGGGGATATGATAGAAACTTTTAAATACATAAAGGAAATCAACTCGGTAAAGGAGGAGAGCATATTTAAAAGAAGAAAAACTACCACAAGAGGACACAGTTTTAAATTAGAGGGGCAAAGGTTTAAAAGTAATATGAGGAAGTATTACTTTACTGAGAGAGTAGTGGATGCATGGAATAACCTTCCTGCAGAAGTGGTAGCTGCAAATACAGTGAAGGAGTTTAAGCATGCATGGGATAGGCATAAGGCTATCCTTCATATAAGATAGGGCCAGGGACTATTCATAGGATTCAGATATATTGGGCAGATTAGATGGGCCAAATGGTTCTTATCTGCCGACACATTCTATGTTTCCATGTTTCTATGTCACTCATGACATCACTTCCAGGTTTTTACATGGAGACCCGATCAGAGCCGAATGAAAGGGACGGGAGACCCGGGCGAGCCACGGAAGGCGGCGGGAGGGGGAAGATTTTTGTTCTTCCTCCCCAACGCACATTTTTATTCATCTGGTTTCATTCTTAAATTTAACAATACCCAATACCAGATAACACTATCTACATAAGATCAAACCAGATAATACCAGATCACAGATGAGTCTATAGTATAGAGCTTTACCTTGAAGTGAATCCAGTGAGTGATTAATGGCTGCTTTGTTTTGATATAATCTTACATAATACATACTATTCTGGAAAACGCACAATATTGCTTGAATAATCAAAGGTTAATGTACCTCTTTGAGTGGACAATGGATCTGTGCATACCATTCCTGGCAGTATAGACAAATCTGGATGCCCTGACCAATGAACAGGAAGGTCCATACCATAACATTGAACACTGGACTTGTTCGTTTATCATTGATTGCGAAATTAAACAGGACTGAAAAACACAAGAATATACAGAGAAAAGATACAGTACAAATATTTCTATACATGACATACTGTAAGCAAACCAGAACAAAAGTAAAGAAAAAAACAAAATGCATGGGATTGTGAGCTGGATGCATAGAGCCTAATGGGCATGTCGGAGCTTCCTGAATGAGTACTAATGACCCTGGAATGAGAGTAACAGCTACTAAGGGAAGATGGCTTAAAACTGATGTGCAATATGCTGCTTTCACGCAATGACTGCTACGGTACATCCACTATATGTGATTGGCAAAGAATGCCAAGCGATCTTGGATAGTATGTCTGTATGATGTCATGTGAACTGTCACTGCCATCTAAAGAACCTAGAGAACATCAAAAAAAGTGATGCAGAAACTATAATATTTGTGCGGATATTCCTTTCTTCAGAATATAAAGGCTAATGTCCAGGGATGTTGTGGGAGAGCATCTGGCAAGGAGTTGGGTATACAGTGAAGGAAAGAAGTATTTGATCCCCTGCTGATTTTGTACATTAACACACTGACAACTGTCTAAAAATGTAATGGTAAGTTTATTTAAAAGTGAAAGATAGAATAACAAAAAAAATCCTGAAAAAAAGCACTTCAAAAAAGTTATAAATTGATTAGCATTTTAATGAGTGAAATAAGTATTTGACCCCTTCGTAAAACATCACCTAGTACTCATATCTCCCAACTGTTCCTGATTTCGAGGGACTGTCCCTCATTTGGAACAAAGTCCCTGTGTCCCTCTTTCCTCCTCATTGTCCCTCATTTTGGTCTGATCTATATAGTTGTATATAAAATGCACTATTTATCTATAAAAATGTGTTTCCCAGTGCTAAACCTTTAATTCAATCCTTAAGTTGCTGCATTTGTAAATTCCAAAAACCAATATAAAGGAATAGTAAAAAAAAAAAAAAAAAACTTGTCAGTTTAACCAATTTTTTTTTGTACAATTCTCTTTTAAGGGGGTGCGGCAGGGGGTGTGTCCTATGCCTAAATACTTTTGCAAATAGGTGTCCCTCATTCCCATCTCAGTAAGTTGGGAGGTATGAGTACTTGGTGGCAAAACTCTTGTTGGCAATTTACAGAGGTCAGATGTTTCTTGTAATTGGCCACTAGGTTTGCACCCATCTCAGGAGGAATTTTGTGCCACTTCTCTTTGCAGATCCTCTACAAGTCATTTGATTTTGAGGCTGATGTTTGGTAACTCGAAACTTCAGCTCCCTCCACATATTTTCTATGGGATTTAGGTCTGGAGACTGGTTAGGCCACTCCAGGACCTTAATGTGCTTCTTCTTGAACCACTCCTTTGTTGCCTTGGCTGTGTGTTTTGGACCATTGTCGTGCTGGAATACCATCCACAAACCATTTCCAATGCCCTGGCTGAGGGAAGGAGGTTCTAACCCAAGATTTGACAGTGCGTTGCTCCATCCATCATCCCTTTAATGCGGTGAAGTTGTCATTTCCCCTTAGCAGAAAAACACCCCCAAAGCATAATGTTTCTAACTTCACGTTTGATGGTGGAGATGGTGTTCTTGAGGTCATAGGCAGCATTCCTCCTCCAAACATGGCGAGTTAAGTTGAGTTCATAGAGCACGATTTTGGTCTCACCTGACCACAACAATTTCTCCCAGTTCTCCTCTGAATCATTCAGATGTTCATTAGCAAACTTCAGACGGCCTGTACATGTTCTTTCTTGAGCAGGGGGACCTTGCGGACGCTGCAGGATTTCAGTCCTTCATGGCGTATTGTGTTACCAATTGCTTTCTTGATGACTATGGTCCTAGCTGCCTTGAGATCATTAACAAGATTCTCCCATGTAGTTCTGGGCCAATTCCTCACCGTCCTCATGATAATTGAAACTCCACCAGGTGAGATCTTGCATGGAGACCCAGACTGAATTGTGTTTGTTCCATTTGTGAATGGTCTTGTACCCCATTCCAGCCTTGTGTAGGTCTACAATCTTGTTCCTTACATCCTTGGACAGCAGTGTGGTCTTGGCCATGGTGGAGAGATTGGAATCTAAATGATTGCTTCGGTGGACAGGTGTCTTTTATACAGATAACAAGCTGAGATCAGGAGCACTCCCTTTAAGAGAGTGCTCCTAATCTCCGCTCGTTACCTGTATTAAAAACACCTGGGAGCCAGAAATCTTGCTGATTAATAGGGGATCAAATACTTATTTCACTCATTAAAATGCAATTAAATTGATAACTTTTTTGTAATGTTTTTTTCTGTTTTTATTCTGTCTCTCACTGTTAAAATATACCTACCATTAAAATTATAGACTGATCACTTTTTTTTGTCAGTGGGCAAACATACAAAATCAGCAGAGGATCAAATGCTTTTTTTCCCTCACTGTAATATGGCAAATGTTAACAACTACCAGCAGGTGGGTCCCTGTCCCCTCCAAGATGAAGAGGGACGGAACTTGTGTGTTTTGGTGCCAACTGTCAGCCAATCAAAAGCCCCCTCACAAGTGTATTTGGTGGTTTCCAATAAAACCTACTTAGAGAAAAGTCACTGAACCATCACAAGCCCGGGAATGTGCAGAGGCCATTGAGACCACAGGCAGAGGAAAGGACCTGCAAGATTTTAATAACCCATACAATAACCTAAAACCCACATTCCTAGCTACTTGATACCAACAATATCAGTAATAAAAAGGTAAAAATGACCCCCAACTGTACCTCCAAAAATAGCAAAGAGGCAAAACATAACCGGGTAAAAATAACCAAGTGATAACGTGAAGACATATTCATGCACAGAAGCAGATATGAGAAACACAGCCAGCATCACTCCTGACCGAAACTTCTGGTTTAGCAGCTGAAAGCAAAATGAAAAAGAAAAATCACTTATTTCAAAAAATAGAAATTAAGTTGTCTATTTTTTGTCTTTCTATTTTTACCAGGCCCTTACCCACAGAAGATCTTGATACACATAATAAAAGAGCCAATCATGGACCACCACATTCCACGTCCGGTAATAGTTTGAGAATGAAGTGGAATTCCACCAGTCCTGTAAAATCAAAACAAAAGTAATAAAAGGGGTCATATAAGACTGGAGCAGAAAAAATGCTTGTGTTGCCCAAGAAATCAGATTCTGTTGGTCATTTGTAAAGTACAGGTTACCCTGAATATTTTTTTTTTCTTTGTGTATGTTCACATGTGTTTTTTTAAAAAATCATTTTCATGTAATTCTTCCCTCTTAAGTACCTGGTTGATCTTGCCAGTCACCGTTCTTCCTTGTTCTAAACTGACCACACAAAACAAAGAATTTGATCTGTGTTAGCGTGTTCAGCTTGTATTGTTTGGCTGGACATTCAAAGGGTACAGGACACTTTGCGAAAATACAGCATGCCTGTATTGGGTAGTTTGCTTAGCCACCACGTCCCGCGACCAATCACAGCCTGCACCTTGCCTTGCCTCAGGCTAAACAGACTATAGAATACAGGCACACGGTCCCCTTAAAATCTATACCAGACCCAAAGGGCCAGGTATGGATTTTGGGGGGGACCCCACACTTTTTTTTTTTAATTTTGTCATGGAGTTCCCCTTAAAATCTATACCAGACACAAAGGACCTGGTATAGATTTTAGGGGGAACCCCTATGCCGTTTTGTTTTGTTTTTTCTTAATTCTGTCATAGGGTTCCCCTTAACCAATTAAATGCAGGGCACTTTCACCCCCAGACCAATTTTCAGGTTTTAGTGCTTATAGGCCTCTATGGGAAATATTGGTAAGCTTGGCATGGCACTTCTCCTGTCTTTAACATTGGCGTCTATGGGAAATCTTGGTCAGCTTGACATGGCACTGCTTACAAACTATAAGCGACAAGGACACAAAACTTGGGGAGCACTGAGAGGGGAACCAGGACTAAAACATATCCATACATTATAAAAGTGGAGTATGCCTGTAAACTACACTGACTGCACTAATCTAACTCAACTCAGAGTCCACTAACTGCCTGCCTAACCTCTATTATAACACACTATACATGGCTGCCGTGTAAGCAACAGCTTTATATAGTGTGGGGCGTGGACTTAACCCCTGAGCCATGATTGGCTAAAGGCACCCTGCCTTTGGCCAAACATTGCTCTGACAGGACATTGTGCTGTGATTGGCCAAAGCATACAGGTCAGATGCATGCTTTGGCAAATAATTAGTAATTTATTCACTGAACCAGCGCAGTGCATTATGGGGCTCTCATCTGTTGGCAAACTTCCCACCGAGTGCCCCATTTATTCATGTGTTCGACGAACACACAAACAGCTCATGTTCGAGTCAAACTTACGTTTGACTCGAACATCAAGCCCATCCCTACTTACAACATAGCGACAACAATCAGCCAGAAAAATAAACCTCAAAGGTTAGAAAATGTATGTATATATATATATATATATATATATATATATATATATATATATAGCGTTACCCCAAAGGAGCAGCTAGTTAAGATGGGTCCTCTGTTGCTGGTCTTGACCTTCCCAAATACCTCAGCCCCCCCGACACACCAGACTCCAGGAGTGCTCAAACACAAAAATTCACAGAGAAATCTTTGACATTGGCGATAGTACCCAGCTATACTGCTATTTTAGAGAACGCAGACACCAGACCATACTAAAACAAGCTAAACATGTTGTCATAAAGTAGGTAAAAGGTAGATAGAGAAAAGAGGTGAAATGAAAAACAATAGTAGTGATACACCTAAAATACAGGATAATTATGAGTAAATGGGCCCGGATTTTACCAAACAGTTTAAACTGTAATAGAGTCACCTAGAGTATCATAAAGGCAGCTAGAAATGGATAGTATACATTTTTTTTATATAGTATTGAGGCTATGCTGCCTTAGACCCTGGAGGGACTTCAGTGTTCCTGGAAGGTGAAAAAATAGATAAAGTCTAAATATAAGTGAGAAGACTAATTAGTGTTAAGCCCCAACCCTTCTGAAACCAAATTTATCCAAATGATCCACAATGAATGGAAAACTTTATTGGTTTAAATGTAACCGGTGCCTAAAAGATGGCGCCGCTTTTGGTAGGCGGACTAATGCAAATTAGTTGAGGCGGATTGGTTGTCCAGTGAGACCGTCCTGTATATAAATCTCCATGACGCGAATGTAATCATATGACCCTTGAGAATGTCAGCTGCGCGCTGACAAAACGCTTTGGAACGTCTGATCACATTACATTACGTGCTACGTCATTTCCGGGCTCCGGGTGGAACGCAAGTGCCGGAACGCGGAAGCGGCATTCCCCGAGACTTTGGCTGTTTGTCACTATCGTCTATCTGATTCTACTACACTGTAAGTGTTATTCTTTTAATAAACTGCTTTAACTTGACATACTTCACCATGGAGTCCTTCTCTGTTTGTGTGATGCATATGAGTCTAGCATCCTGATACAAAGATTCTAAGGAGTAGGGATGATCGAACTTTTCAAAAGTTCGGTTCGACCAGAACACCCGAACGTTCGGCCCGGATTTCAGAACCCCATTGAAATCAATGGGACCCGAACTTCGGTAATCAAAAAACACCATTTTGAAGCCCTAAAACCCAATAAATGCCCCTAAAAAGTGCCTAGGGTTCTGGGTCATGCCCCAGGGACTATTAATCACACAAAAAAAAGTTCTTAAAAATTGTCATTTTTGATAGAGAGACAATTATTGAAAAAATTATTGAAAAAAAAAAAAAGATTTCTTTGGATTTAGTGTCTGGGGGGGTCTAAAAAGTGTACCTGTGAAGTTTCAGCTCTGTAGCATGTCCAGAACCAGAAAAAAAGTTTGTTTGTATTAGAATTAATATAGAACAGGGATATGGCTCCGTTATTTTCACACCTTGCCGGTTTTGTAGCAAGCGTTTTTTTGGGCATTTTTGGGGGTTATTGGAGGCAGGCATAACATCAGAACTTCTGTGTAGGGGTATATATACACACACACACACATGTATGTATATATACACATACACATATATAGGTGTGAAAGTAGCAGAACACTATGCTTGCGCTAATGAAATAATTAACACCCATATGGCTTCTCTGCTATCACACCTATATATGTGTGTATGTGTATAAATACATATGAGTGTGTGTGTATATATACCCCTATACAGAATTTCAGATGTTTTGCCTGCCTTCAAAGACCCCAAAAAAATGCCCCAAAAAAACACCGCTGCAAAAACACACCTGGGCGTTTTTTGTAGCTGGCGTTTTTTTGGGCATTTTTTGGGCGTCTTTGGAGGCAGGTATAACATCAGAACTTCTGTGTAGGGGTATATATACACACACACATGTATGTATATATACACATACACATATATAGGTGTGAAAGTAGCAGAACACTATGCTTGCGCTAATGAAATAATTAACACTCATATGGCTTCTCTGCTATCACACCTATATGTGTGTATGTGTATAAATACATATAAGTGTGTGTGTGTATATATACCCCAATACAGAATTTCAGATGTTTTGCCTGCCTCCAAAGACCCACAAAATATGCCCAAAAAAACGCCTGCGCCAAAAAAAAAAAACGCCCAGGTATGTTATTGCAGGCGTTTTTTTTGGGCATTTTTTTGGGGTCTTTGGAGGCAGGCAAAACATCTGAACTTCTGTATAGGGGTATATATACACACACGCTTATATGTATTTATACACATACACACATATAGGTGTTATAGCAGAGAAGCCATATGGGAGTTAATTATTTCATTAGCGCAAGCATAGGTTTCTGCTATTTTCACACCTATATGTGTGTACGTGTATATATACATACATGTGTGTGTGTGTATATATACCCCTACACAGAAGTTCAGATGTTATGCCTGCCTCCAAAGAGGCCCAAAAAATGCACAAAAAACGCCAGCTACAAAAACGTCCAGGTGTGTTTTTGCAGCAGGCGTTTTTTTTTGGGCATTTTTTTGGGGTCTTTGGAGTGCGACCCCCCACCAATGTTAGAAAAACACACTAATGAAAAGAACAGCAAAAATCGCATATGATAAGATGCAGGTCATCAGAGGTATGCAGTCCTCATTAGCTCGCACTTATACCCTCTATCCGAATCACAGGACCCTCTTCCGAATGTATCCAAGTGCATTTATCATGACCAGGAAGTTTTATTTCTCAGGGTAAAAACAGCTCAGCATATCCCATCCGTAGTAATAAGTCACCAATGACAAAGAAGAAATCATCCCATGGTGCAGTATTTATGAATCAGCATAAAAACAAACATATAAAACAGTATTGCCTATAGCAATTACAAAAAAAAAAAAACGCCAATCCAACCAGGGATAATGGTGGCAGGACCTCAAATGCAAAACATCATGTGTGAAATAGTAAGCTTGCACTTACATGAAGCACTGCCAATCTGAAACAGAGCGGCCAGGACCTCAGGCTTTTTATAGTAATAAACCTCTACAGCTGTTTCGCACACACACACACACACACACACACGCATCATCAGGAGTATGAAACGATTTACAGGCATAAAAGAGCAGTGATTTATATAGCTCAAGTCCATAGGTAATGCAAAGGTGCATGGGAAATTTATAACCGGGTCAGGATAAGTTGAGAACATCACTTCTTGTCCAGCGTCATCTTGAAAAAAGGTCAAACACATGTATGGGACCTACTATATTAACGGTAGCCATCCTAAAAAAGGCAATGGCCAAGGATTATAATGAAGATCAAAACACAGGCCAAAAGAAAGACATAATGGCTCTGTTATGGAGGGACAAAACCTCCCAATATTAAATGCAGGAATAACCAACACAAAAAAAAAAAAAAGAAGGTTATATTGTCACAACAATATGTATGTGAAAACAAAGGAAGAATATACATATGTGAAAAAAGAAGAATAGCTATACATAAAATATGAGAATATATAATGATGCTCAAAACTAAAACTCAAAACTAAAACTAAAAATATGCTGGTAGGTTAATTGGACCCTGTGTAAAAAAAATAAAAAAATTGCCCTACTATGTATGTATGAATGTGAGTTAGGGACCTTAGATTGTAAGCTCCTTGAGGGCAGGGACTGACGTGAATGTGCAATGTATATGTAAAGCGCTGCGTAAATTGACAGCGTTATATAAGAACCTGAAATAAATAAATAAATAATATTAAGCACATATCACATATTAGACTTAATTACAGAATAAATGGTGAAGTGATGTCACCTTGTAAAACATGCGGTCTGCAAAGCGGAGCATCTCTGAGAAAGCATTCAGCCAGCAGTGCAAGAATGCGAAGAATGACAGCAGCAGCACAAAGGTACCTGTAAAAACACAACAATTACACTATACTCTAGAAAAGAGTAAAAATTCTGATAAATCTAACCTATTTAGATCTAGAAAAGAAAAAAAAAAAAAGGAATCCTGAACAGAAGGGAATGAGGTACTTAAAATTCTGCCAACCTCCACTTTCTAATCAGATAGCACTGTGTGCTCGGTGGCAGTACTTTTCGCACTGCCAAATCAGTGCACAAAGAAGGCACAGTTATAGAAGAAAGGCAAGGCATCTTCATTCCTTGCCAGTAGGCCCTATGCCATATGGGATGTCAAATTGGTTGTCCACCCCCACTAATATTCACCTGATTCAAGGCACTAAACAATTAGAGGGCAACAAAGATTCTTCTCACCTGGTAGTGTAGCATGGAAAATGGATAACACCAAAGTCTTTACACTGAATGGCTGTTTGCTCATGTTGGTAAACACTGGAATACACAGGGTGACCAAGACGTAGTATCCGAAAAACAGGCAGCCTAGGAACTATATCAATGGCAAAAAAAGAGTATTAGATAAATATAACAAAACTTAATTGTTGTTAAAAATAATAACAATATAAACACACATTTGTAAACAGTTTTGGGTTTCCTGATACTGTCCTAGTATAGACAATTAGTAATAGGCATGTCTTAATTAAAGGCAGCTTAAATATTGAAAATTGGTGACTTCAATTTTTGGCTAGATAGTGTTTCAGTAACCTGCAGGCTTTGGAAACATTTGAGGCATGACCTAGAAGAACTCCTAATGCTCTTCTGATTACAGCTTAAAACGGAGCTCCACCCAAAAGGGGAAGCTCCGCTTGTTTGCACCGTCCACTGCCGCATTTGGTACTTTTTTTAGTGGCGGGGAGTACCTGGCTTTGACAGGTACCCGCTCCCACTTCCTGGTAAGATCGCCGCACAGCTATCTACATCCTGTCCGGCCCCTCCTCACTTGTCAATGGGCCCTAGAAGTTGGTTTCCAACAGTTTAGAAACACTTGCAGTGAGTTTAATTACAGAGCTTTCAGGGTGCCCAGAGTCTGCTCTCCATAGAAAATATCTGGGATTTTAGTGCCTATAGAAGAATAACTTCTTCGCAATGCCTATGGCTACAGAGGCAAACGAGGACTTGCTTAAAAGGACAAGTTCATGTTTGGAGCATGATACACCCATATTTAGAGTGTAACATGTTCCAGCTCCTGCCCCCCCTCTCCCCCTGATTCCCTTCCCCCTGTGACAGTGGATGAGTCTTCCTTTCCCTCACAGGTGCTGTCACAACCTCATTATCCATTCACAGAATTAGGCCCCTTTCACACTATCCGTCCGTCGGACGGATTCCGTTTTTCTCAGCAGGGGATCGAGCCGCCAATCCCCCGCTGAGCAGGAGGATGACAGCTGTGTCTCCGCGCTGTGCGCGGAGACACAGCTGTCAGTTCTCCATGCATCTCTATGGGGGAAATCGGATGGGAACAGACCGTCGGTCTGTTCTCATCCAATCCCATCCGATCCGCTCCGCTGAACAGATGGAAAATAGGGTTTCCATCCATCCAGATTTGACGGATCGGATGTCAGCGGACATGTCTCCACTGACATCCGATCCCCCCATAGAGATGCATGGGGGGACCGTTCAGATCCACCAAAAAACGGACAGGCGGATCTGAACGGTCCACCTGTGTGAAAGGGGCCTTAATGAACTACAAATCCTGCTTTTCACAGCGGCAGATAGACTTCTAGTCCTCAATGGACTATGAGGGCATTGATCGGCAATCTTGTAATCCATTGACACGCCTTACAGTTTTGAAACTGACAGCCTGTAGAGAAGTACAGGCAGAGAACTGAAGGAAATGTCTGCAGAAGCCTGACATTCCACCCCTGAAACAACAATTGATCCACTGAGTGCAACACCTTGCAGGTTCCTGTGAAAAAAATAATAAAAACACATTTCTTCCCTGCAAAAATATGTGCATTTGTTATTTTTTTTATAAAGCAGAACTTGGCCTTTAAAGCTGATCTCCAGGTTTAATTTCATTTGGACCAAGCTGTTCCAAAAAAAAATACACTGAACAAGAGTTTCAGCCCGACTTTGCCGCATTGAGGGGCAATGGGCGGGGCCATGTATTAGAAAATCTAGTATGAGAACCTTCTTCCCTCGGCCAGAACACTGAAGACAGGTCGTGGATGGGTCTTCCAGCATGACAATGAAAGCACATTAAGGTCATAAAGTCATGGAGTGGCCTAGCCAGTCTCCTGCCCTTAATCCCATAGAACAGGCATCACTAAATGGCAGACCGCGGGCCAAAAGCGGACCGCAAAGCAATTCTACCCGGACCGCGGCTCCGCCACTTAGCAGCCTGGGTATAAATCCTCTCCTTAAAGACAGTTTCCTTCTCCTGCCGCTGCCACAGAATTTATCCGTAGCATGCAGAAGGCACAGTATTTACAGACAGAGAGCGGGGCATCCTTTTCAAGTTAACAAGCCAGTGATTTATTGCTAGGATGCAAGCAGACAATCCCCTGCCTGTTAATATGAAAAGCATGTCCGGCCCTCTGTCTGGACATGCCATGCCTTCTGCCTTCTATCTGCAAGTAAGGGGGGCTGTAAAGGAGAGTAAGGTGCAAGAAAGGGGGGCTATGATATGGACTGAGGTGCAAAGAAGGGGGTCTGTGAAGGGAAATGGGATGCAAGTTAGAGAGTGCTGCAACGCTGTTGCTCTCTGGGATGACGCTGGTCATAACCCCGTGGGGCGTGGCCACACATTCGATCCCGACGGGGCATGCGCGGAGTCTCTGAGAGGCTCTGGCGTGCACCTCTCACCCAGGGGGACTCTGACAGCCACAGCTATCCTCCATCACAGCGCTAATTAGCCACTAGGTTGGAGTGTATTTAAGGGCTGAGGTCTCAAAATTAGTGAGACCCGTCAGCCGAAAAAAAAAAGGAGCTCCCACATGATGAATGACCCAGACCAAGGTACCTATTAGATTTACAATGTGCTCATTTCTGATCAATCTCGAATGATAGACTCTTTGATTCTATGTCTCTGTATCACTGTCTGTCTTCTATATACAGACAGTGGATGATTTATACCACACAAAGGGCAGATCTTCTGCAGAAATATCCAGTAATCTACTCTGGGTCAGCCATCACCTATTGGGACTTCTATCACTCCAACATCACTCCAAGACTAAGCCAGACCTTGTGATCTTTAGGTTACTTTTTTACCTGTCATATTTTTGATACTGCTGCTATTTTTTAAAACAGTTGTTCTGTTTAATATATCCATTTTCACTCCAGATACCCTCTCTGGCTCTGTGTTTAATGACCCCTGAAGAAGATACCATAATAGAATTACATTGAAACACGTTGGGTCTCTGCAATCCAGTAGGGACAATTTAGTCCCAACAGGGTCTTTCTTCAATATAGTCACTATGACTTTAATATGTCAATTGTGTTTTTCTCATTCATGTCTGTACCAGTAACATTTTGATTTTATACAAATTTAATTCTCAGTGTGGTCCCACCAGAGGGTTTTTAGCTTTGTTTTGTGCCAATTCAGGGATGTGGGCATTCCATTAAATGTTTCCATTAGTGACCTAACTATCCACCATTTGTCTTGCTGGAAACAACATGATCTCCCTTCCGCACCCACCCTACTCGCCAGATTTGGCTCATGTGGACTTCACCCTCTTCCCAAAGTTGAAGATCCAGCTCAAAGGTTGCCGTTTTGACACCACTGCGGATATCCAGCGAATCGCAGAAGGTGCTCGATACGCTTTAAAAATAAGTCAGGAACGCTGGGAGTACTGTATTGCTGTGCAAGGGGACTATTTTGAAGGTGATAGTGTGTAAACGTAGATAAAAAAGTACTTTCTTGTAATAATTTTTGATGCCACCTCGTATATTGCAGTATACCAATCCTTAAATGTGGTGACTGCATTATTTTGTTTAGGCTTTTTTCCTTTATTGTCAACTGGTAATCCAGCCAGTAACACACTTCCGGTTATAGGGTGTCTCCACTCTGGATGGAGGAGCAATGGAGACACCTATGGACAGCAGCAATGTCTGCCTGGGGAGAAGGGAGTGTTAGATGTCCTAGCAGATGCTCTAGCAGATTTAGATGAACTTGACATATTAGCTGATTTCCTGCTAACACTTTTTAAGCCATTACAGCAACAGTAATTACATTTACATAAATTAATAAAAGCTAGCCATTGAAAGCACCCATGTAAGTATTAAATGGTTTATCTTATCCCTTTAATTGCCACTTTTGCTAGACAGCTGGGTTTGTTAAAGATGAAAAATAACAGACTTACTGGCCCGGAACAACAGGTGAAAAAAAGGAATAAAAATCTAAAAAAGAAAACGAATGCAGCTACCAATATAATGTATTTTAGTTTTCATACCATTGTAAAGATAATGTAGCATTTGAACTGGATACCTGCATATCATTACTAACAAATAGAAATAGCCTGCATTTGACTCCTAAGCAACTGGTTGTTTATTTCTGCTTTAAAATGTATACAAGTGTAGGTTGCATGTGTGAACAGTCAGATTACTGTTTATTGAAGGAGGTTATCTTTTCTGGGGGGGATTATGAGTTTTAAGAGAGATTTGATGCGGCCTGCATTATTTGCAGAGCACACGGTAATCCTTATTACATAACCCAATACAAAAGCATTCATAGACAAACAATTCATAATTAAAATGTAATACCTGGGAAAAGTTCTTGATTACGTAATTCCACCTAATGTATGGGGTTCTGCACAGAAAAAGGAATAAACAGTGAAGTGCAAACATTTTTTCTACATTTTGGGGTTGATTTACTAAAAATGGAAAGTACAAAATATGGTGCAGCTCTGCATGGTAGCCAATCAGCTTCTAACGTTAGCTTGTTCAATTAAGCTTTGACAATAAAACGAGGAAACGGATTGGTTTCTATGCAGAGCTGCACCAAATTTTGCACTCTCCAGTTTTAGTAAATGAACACCTCTGGTCAAGGCATTGCACTATTATTATTATACAAGATTTATATTGCGCCATCAGTTTACCCAGTTTTCACAATATAAGGGCAGACAGTAAAATTACAATACAATTTAAAAGGATTGTAAAGGCAGAAGGTTTTTTTTTTCTCTTAGTGCATTCTATGCATTAAAATAAAAAAATCTGTGTGCAGTAGACCCCTCAGCCTCCCTAATACTTACCTGGGCCTGTCTTTATCCAGCGATGTTGCAGGAGTGTCTAAGCTGCCTGGGACTCCCCTCCTCATTGACTGAGACAGCAGTGCAGCGTGATTGGCTCCTGCTGCTATCAAATCAAAACTATTCAGCCAATCAGGAGAGAGGGGGGAGCGTAGTCATGGCTCCATGTCTGAATGGCCACAGAGAGCTGTGACTCGGCTAGGGTGCCCCCATAGCAAGCTGCTTGCTGTGGGGGCACTCAACAGAAGGGAGGGGCCAGGAGAGCCGAAGAGGGAACCGAGAAGAGGAGGATCCGGTCTGCTCTGTGCAAAACCAATTGCACAGAGCAGGTAAGTATAACATGTTTGTTATTTACAAACAAAAAAAAAGGAGACTTTACAATCACTTTAATACAGTAGGAATCAGAGGGCCCTGCTCGTAGAGCTTACAATCAATCATTATATTGCTAGTTGCAAATAGGGGTGTGTATTGGAAACATTATGACATCTGTAACTCTAAAACCAATACCCATCGACATTCCAAAAGCTGGAAATACTGCATAATCTGTTACTAACACCGTTATTGTAATTTTAATTATTCTAATTATATTTTTATTGTAAAAATGTAGAATAGAGGAAGCAAATAGCTGCAGATTTTGAGTACTGTTTACAGCCAGGCTGGTGATACTTGTGAGATGCTAACCAGTTTCTGAGGGCTTCTCAATGTTACATGTTGGGTGAGAAATTGAAAAACAACCCAGTCATTTTCCAGTTTATCTGAAATCGAAGGGTTTTAGGAATGAAAATGTAAAGGAAAAGTTCACCTTTTCTGTCAGAATTACCGTAATAGAAGTGTGTTGTAATACAATTTCTACCCAGTAATCCCAATGTTCTTATCTCACACTTACTTTGTCCATGCCAGCTTAGAAATTGAACACGTTCACACTTTTTGAAAATACTTTTGTAAGCACTAACTTCCTGTGATATCCAGAAAACTTAATTTCCCATCATGCCATGCTTTAGTGCACCAGAAAATAGGGCCTGTGTGACCACTCTGGATCACACCTCCCTCATTAATATATTACCTTTTTTTTTTTTTTTTTATTACCACCCACTGTTCAACTTCTTTCTTTATGCAAGCACCCAGCTGTGATGGTTCTTGTGATTCAGCTCAGGGAGAGCAAAGGGCAGGGGAAGGTGTACATACATGGATTTGACTTTTACTGCAAAACCATCCAACAAAAAAGAGAGCAACAAACTTGTCACTGTACTCTATCCGAGCTCTCTCTCTCTCGCTCTTTGTACGCGCTCTCTCTCGCTCTCTGTATGCACACTCCCTCGCTCTCTGTATGCGCACTCCCTCGCTCTCTGTATGCGCACTCCCTCGCTCTCTGTATGCACACACCCTCGCTCTCTGTATGCGCACACCCTCGCTCTCTGTATGCGCACTCCCTCGCTCTCTGTATGCGCACTCCCTCGCTCTCTGTATGCGCATTCCCTCGCTCTTTGTATGCGCACTCCCTCGCTCTCTGTATGCGTGCTCCCTCGCTCTCTGTATGCGCACTCCCTCGCTCTCTGTATGCGCACTCCCTCGCTCTCTGTATGCGCTCTCTCTCTATCTCTCATCCCTCTCTGTTTGCAATTTCTTTATTTACATAACTCACCTAATGGATTTGTAGAACTTTACAGCACCAGCTTATAGTGTTTTTCTTACTGACACATCCAGCTTTGCTATAGAGAACCCTGCTCTCTCATTGCTCCCCTGTTCCTCCATCCAGGTGAAGCGTTGAGCTTGTAACCTGATCCCTCAATACAGGGAGAAGGAATTTAGGAGACATACATCAGGGAGAAGATAGCAGTACCATCTGTCTGTGTTTAGAAAGACAACGTGTGAAGTGGCACATAAGCTTTCACGGGTCTAGCAAAGTACTCATGGGCAGATACCGGGAGGAACCTCCTGCTCTAGTGGGTGGTATCTCCTGAGGTCAAGTGGGTGTGATCAATGATGTCAGAGCCTGTAGCACTTCCTCACTCCACTAACAGCTATACCATCCTGCAATTTGCTTCAGAGGGGTGACAGAAAGACATGGAGGAATTTCTGATAGATTAAGCTTCAGCCAGTTCTGCAGGGGCTGGCCAAATTTTAATCCATCTATGACAATTACCAATCATGAGAGGTCAGTTGAATGACTGACATCTCACAAAACAGGCTTGTTGAAAAAAACGGAATTTTTGTAAAATCTTACCGTAAAATTCCTTTCTCTGAGTCCTCCGACAGTCGCCGCCTCCTCTAAGTCATCACAATGGGGTATTGTCCACCTGTCCGTAGGACCAGCTAGGCATATAGACTTAGTCAAAAGACAAAAAGCATTAGCATATACACACCCACGGGGGCTGTCCCATCTGGCCAATACCCCCCCTGCATCACCACTCCCAACTCAGTTTGGTAGCATAGCAGTAGGTAATAAGAACACCACAAAAGAGGGGTGGGGGCGGCGACTGTTGGAGGACTCAGAGAAAGGAATTTTACGGTAAGATTTTACAAAAATTCAGTTTTCTCTTACGTCCTCCGACAGTCGCCGCCTCCTCTAAGTCATCACAATGGGGATGTCCCAAAGCAGTATAGACATGAGGGGTGGGAGACGCAACCGTAGAAAAGGCAACGCAGTACCCACATCAGAGAAAGGAATCTTACATGCACTGTAAGAACCAACTGGGCAACAGAGAAAAAAACAAGCTCAACAGGAGTAACAGCCCAGGAAAGCCAATGCCAACAGCCAGGGACCCAGAGAAAAAAACTCAAGGGTCCATCATGGCACAGCCGCACTGAGAACTTTGCGGCCAAAAGAAGCATTATCTGATGCCAGAACGTCTACTTTGTAGAACTTGGAAAAACGTGTGCACCGACGACCAAGTCGCCGCCTTGCACACCTGGGCCACCGAGGCCCGATGCCAATAGGTCCAGGAAGTACTCAAAAACCTGGTAGAGGGCGCCCTAACAGGGAAGGGCAGAACCCGTTCCGTCAAGGCGTAAGCCTGTTCAATGGTCTGTCTGATCCACTTGGCAATAGTCGCTGCGGACGCAGCCATGCCCTTCCGAGGTCCCTCAGGAAGGACAAAGAGGGAATCCGTCTTCCGAAAAGACTCCGTAGACGACAGGTAAACCCTGATCGCCCTGACAACATCCAAGGAATGCAAGGCAATCTCCTTTGGATGTATTGTCTTCGAACAAAGCGAAGGCAGGACAGTGTCCTCATTAAGGTGATAATCCGGGAGCACCTTGAGAAGGAAGGATGGGAGTGGTCACAAAACCACCTTATCCCTGTGAATTATCAAGTAAGGGGAGCGGCAAGACAACGCCGCCAGCTCCGACACTCTGCGAGCCGAAGTGATCGCCACAAGAAAAGCAACTTCCTTCGACAGCAGAGGCAACGACATCTCCCTGATATATTCAAAGGGAGCCCGCTGCAACGCGGACAGGACCAAGTTCAGGTCCCATGGAGGTAAAGGCTCCTTCCTGGGAGGAGCCAAATGTCGCACACCTTGAATGAATGTGCGCACCAAGGAACGAGACGCCACAGGGCGTTGGAAAAAGGACCGCCAGTGCTGACACCTGGCCCTTTATTGTGGCCAGCGCCAGGCACTGATCCACTCCAGACTGGAGGAAAGCCAAGATTCTCGACCCCGAGTAAGAACGAGGGGAAAACCCCCTGGACTCACACCAGGTGAAGTAGGCCTTCCAGGTACGGTAATAGATCTTACCAGAGGAAGATTTCCTAGCCTTGATCAAGGTAGGAATAACCTCAGAGGATAGACCCTTGTCCTTCAAGACCTGGGTCTCAACAGCCAGGCCGTTAAAGCCAGCGACTGTAAAACAGGATGGAAGATCGGACCTTGAGACAGGAGATCTTCCCGCAGAGGCAGGCGCCACAAGGTGCCACTGCCAGGCGAACAATGTCGGCGTACCAGGACCGGCGAGGCCAGTCCGGTGCCACCAGAATCACCATGTGCGGTTCCGAGGCCAATCTGCAAAGGAACCGGGATAGCAACTGAATCGGAGGAAAGGCGCACAGCAGACGATACTGATGCCAAGGGGCCACCAACGCATCCGAGGCGTCCGCCAACGGATCGCGCGGTCCTGCCACGAAGCTTCCCACCTTTCGGTGTAGCCGGGATGGGAACAGATCCACATCTGGGGATCCCCAATTCGCACACAGCATCTGAAAGACCTCCGGGTGAAGGGACCATTCCCCCTGGTCCAGGGTCTGGCGGCTCAGATAGTCGGCCTGCCAATTTTTCACACCCGGAATGTTTCGCTCTTAGTTCCAGTACATTTATCGGGAGGGAGGATTCCTCCTCCGACCAAGTGCCCTGGGCAGATAGGATGCCCAGGACTCCACCCCAGCCCGACAGACTGGCGTCCGTCGTAACCACTGTCCACACCACAGGGCGGAAGGACTTGCCTTCCGCCACCGACGGGGACTGGATCCACCACAGAAGAGTCAATCTGGTCCGGCGACTCAAGGAGACATACAGATCCAAGGACTGAGGAAGTCTGTCCCACCTGGCCAGGACCTCCGTCTGTAAAGCCGGCGTGTGGAACTGGGCAAAGGGAATCGCCTCGAAGGTCGACACCATCAACCCCAGGCCCCGCATGCAGGTCCTGAGTGACGAGGACTGATTGTCCCCGAGGGACCTGAGTACGTCCCGCAAAGTCCGGAGCTGTCCTCCGGCAAGAATACCTTTGCCTGAGCAAAGTCCAGAACCATTCCCAGATAGGGAAGGCAAAGCGACGGAGACAACGCTGATTCCTGAACATTGATGGTCCATCCGAACTCCTGGAGCGCCTGTACCGTGATGGACAGATCGCGCACAAGGTCCTGGCTGGCTCTCGATCTCAGAAGCAGATCGTCCAGGTACCCCAGGACCGCAATGCCCTGGGCCCGTAGCAGGCCCAGGACCGGACCAACACCTAGGTAAACACCCTTTGTGCCGAAGCGAGACCGAAAGGTAACGCCACAAACTGGTAGTGGTCCTTTGCAATAGCAAACCACAGGTACCGCTGATGACCCTCAAAAATGGGGACGTGCAGGTACGCATCCTTCAGATCTATCGAAATCAGGAATTCTCCCGGCCTCAAGGAGGCCACAACCGAACGGAGAGACTCCATTCGAAACCTTCGAACTCGCATGAAGCGGTTCAGTGCTTTCAGGTCCAGAATAGGAGGCACTTTGCCCACTTTCCTGGGCACAGTGAACAGATTCGAATAAAAACCCCGAAACCTGTCCCGATGAGGCACCGGGACAACCACTCGCTGAGCCAGCAGGTCCTGCACCGCCCGATGCAAATCCTGCAGACGCCCCGGAAGCAGATGGAGATTGGACGGAAAGAATCTGTCTGCCGGCCTTGAAAGGAATTCGATCTTGCATCCTGATCGAACGATTTCCTGGACCCACCTGTCCGATATCCGGAGCAGCCAAGGTTTGGAGGAAACCGCGCAAACGTCCCCCCACCCCAGATACGGGTGAGGGCGCCCATTCAGGCAGAGGCGGAGTGTCCCGCCGAGCCAGCATTGCCGGCTTTCTGCTTACCCGCCCAGGGCTTCCTCTGGTTGCCCTGGGCCTTGAAAGGCTTGCCCATGGATTGGTTCCGAAAGGCACGAAAGGACCCCTGATTAGACCTAGGCGCAGAACCCTGCTTGCCTCGGAAGGACTTGTTCTTCGGGTTCTGGGGCAGTATAGTGCTCTTGCCCCCCGTGGCGCCTTTTACCAGGGTATCCAACGCCTCGCCAAAAAGACGAGAGCCAACATAGGGAAAATCAGCAACAGTTCACCGTGAGGACTGGTCGGCCGACCAGCTCTTCAGCCACATCAGTCGCTGGTGAAGCACCGCGACACTCGAGAGGCTAGCCACCAAGGGGGCCTCATTTAAGGCTGCATCACACAGACACATGACTCCTTGGTGGACCTGATCCACCATTTCCAGTCGGGCATGCGGCACGTCATCAGACACCAGGTAGCTACGACGCACCTAGATCCAATCAGCTACCGCCTGAGCCACCATAACGGACGCGAAAACGGGTTTGAGCAACGAACCCGCCACCGTATAGGAATGGCGGGCTAGAGCCTCCAACCGCCGGTCCGTGAGATCCCGGAAAACCGGAGTATCCTCCACAGGAACTAAGGTAGCCTTGTTCTGCACGGCCATAGTGTGATCTACCTGTGGAGGCACACACCAACGCGAGTCCGTAGCCGACGCAAAAGGATAAAGCAATTTGAACCGACTAGGCACCACGAAACGGACGTTTTAACGTGCGCCACATATCATTAACAGTGTAATGAAAAGCAGCTGGGCAGGGAAAAACCTGCGCAGACTTGCGGGTTCTGCGCGTCCCAAAAAAAGACACAATGCCCGGAGGATCGGGCTCACCCTCTAAATGTAAAGTTTCCTTTACAGAAAACAATTAACTCACCCATGGTCGCCCGTTCATCAGGGGACCCTGGGGAGGATGTGTCAACACCCTCAATGTCAGCCTCCCCCTCAGACCCCGGGGGGTCCAGGGATGAGCGGGACCCTGAAAAGGGCACGCTCGCAGCAGCAGCATCAGCCATATCCCCATCTGAATCAGAAGAGAGAGACAGCCTGGGCCGTTTTCTCGCAGCCCGTTCAGACATCAGCATTTCCACATTTGCCACTAAAGTCGCAACTACAGCAGCCAGATCAGGTCGCAGCGGGGCCACAGGAGAACTGAGGCCCCCCACCAAGCTGGAGGAAACTTGTTTTCCTGAGAATCCATGGCTCAATACAGTAAAAAATTACAGTGCAAAAAATCAGTGTACTGTCCCCTTAAATAGCGCTGCGGAGTGCGCAGCCCACCGCTACTGTCACAGCAATGAAGACCCCCAAAGGAGAAAGAAAAACTGAGCCAGAAGCAGTATGCAGAAGAAGACTGAGAGGGATACACTGCAGAGCCCGCAGATCGTTGCTACCTGTGCCTGTGCTGTCGCAGAGAAAAAAGGAAATGCTGTTGGGAGGGGCTGGCTATAAGCCAGACCTCAGGGAAAATGGCTGCCCCATAGGGAAGCATAGGAGGCTTCACTAAAATGGCCGCCGACATGCGGCCGAACCGATCGTTCTCCCGCCCCTAAAATGGAGATGGCGCCAAAAACGAGCGGTATACCAGAGGGCCACACAGTGTGCATAGCAAAAAACATGGTGGACCGCGCGAATTTTCGCCCGCAGCGGTCGCCGCACCAGACACACAGCTGTACCCCCAAACATGCACCTAAGGTGACACAGGGAAAGGGACCCCCAGCAATCAGACATATCTGTACAAAAACGAAACCCGCAGGGATCGCACAGGGAGTCACACAGGCACAGACATGGGGACACACAGCAACACAGACTGCCACCCCAGACAGAGGCCCCACACAGAAAAGTACTTACCTGTACCCGATGGCGTGGGGAAGCCTCTATGCACGGATAAACCTCTGTCCTCATCTGACAGGGAGTGCCGTTAGCCAGGGACATGACGCTGCAGTACCGCAGACGAGTCCTGTGAGGTAGCCACCTCACGGCTGCATCCCTGCATCGAACAGGGATGGGTCGTTCTTAGTGCCAGGGCGAACCATAGCTGAATGCTCGATGGCGGGCTGGGGGTCCATCTGAATCTCAGTGCCCTGGAGAACCAGGGCGGCCAGTCCGAATCCCAGCACCGCATGATCCATCTTCATCCGAAGACTAAACTAACACTAAAGCTGACAAAATAAACAGCTAGTAAAGTGAGAGAAAAAAACTGACATTTTCAAAGAAAATCAAATAAAAGATCAGGAAGGCTGAGACTAAAGCCCCAGCACAAGGAGAGCCTAACTAGTCCTGATGCTAGGCAGATTAAAACTGAGTTGGGAGTGGTGATGCAGGGGGGGGTATTGGCCAGATGGGACAGCCCCCGTGGGTGTGTATATGCTAATGCTTTTTGTCTTTTGACTAAGTCTATATGCCTAGCTGGTCCTACGGACAGGTGGACAATACCCCATTGTGATGACTTAGAGGAGGCGGCGACTGTCGGAGGACGTAAGAGAAATGTTGTTTGATTAGTGCTGCAGCCAATCTGCAGTGCTGATCAGTGTATTCTGACAGTGTAGGAGTCCCCTCTATCAGAATACATTAACACAGCGGGGAAAATTCCCCCATCCACCTCGCTTGTGTGGATGGGTGAATTTGCTCAATATATTTCGATCAGCCCACTTTTCTTTCTAATTGAAAGAAAATCAACAATCCAATATAGCAAGCTTTATGGTTTGTACATGTCTTTAGGATTCTTGCTTGTGGCACAGTAATTAAATCTAATTTTTTTGGGTACAAGTACTGTGGAATGTTACTATGTTCATAGAACAGTGAGTAGACGCAACTTTTAAGCCCCCCTTCTGTTACTACAGTTTTGCCACACCAACCTTTCGCCACTGTGTGCTGGCCAATTAATCTCTCCATGCCCTCCCCCACAAAGATAAAATATATATATATATATATATATATATATATATATATATATATATCTCCATATCCACAACTGTGCACATACTGTAGAAGACAGCTTGATGATAGCAATTC
This sequence comes from Pelophylax lessonae, assembly GCF_965119305.1. Classification (NCBI taxonomy): domain Eukaryota; kingdom Metazoa; phylum Chordata; class Amphibia; order Anura; family Ranidae; genus Pelophylax; species Pelophylax lessonae. The sequence continues at coordinate 605,526,349 of NC_138769.1, forward strand.
CGATTGTTGGGTATAGTACTTCAAGCTCCAAGGTAGTACACTACTTTTGTTTATATAAAACAGCACAAAGTATTCCAAACAGATATATGCAGTTGTAATTATTATTAGTCCAGTGCATTCAAGGGGAGCAAATACACACAATGATTAGGGCATAATAAGGCTTTTTACCTGGGATAGCTGTCTCTATAAATTAGTGTTGGGCAGAAGAGAAAGTACAGGTAACTGGAAAGTTTTGGCAGGTGAACCTCTTTGTCTATAAGAAGAAGTACAAAGGAGATATATTAAATCCACATCTATAAGAGCCATTCCCTATTCCTATAGTTCTTCACATACAATTCACCAAATAAGTAAAACTTATTGAACTTTTAGAACTTAGTGTAAACATACAAAAAAAAAAAACACATTGTGCCTGTGGTGCCATTATTTGTTATGGCACTCCAAATGTGGCAAGCCACACAATATTGCATACAAATAAACATCTAATTCTCAAAAAGACACTGAAGCTTCTTGCAGTGTTTGTCGTGTGTAGGGCAGCCCATTTAAAAAAGAACAAGCTGCCCTAAGACATACGAATATGCACAACATGCTACATAGTGGGAATGGGGCTAGAGAATTTAATATCTCATATGATTTCCTTAAAAGGAGGAGTAATTTCTAGCTCTTGGTATAATATGGTCTTTTGCACATTGGGCACTTAGGCCTGGTGCATGAGGCTCTGGTATTTAGGTGTGAGTGGAAGGTATTAGTGCACCGTTGGGATCTGTTGCCGACAGTCTGCAAAGGTCTATAAGGAGGCTGACTGCTTTTGTGGCTTGACAGTGCATGCTTAGGGCAGTATGTGTCCAGGGACTAATGCTCAGAACACAGACAGCTTGCAGTAAAAGTTCAGCTGCAGGAAGACCACAGGCAAATACTGGTGACTAATCCCTTGCCCTGTGATTGCCTCTTTTTAGGCAAAGCATTAAGGCCCCTTTCACACTGATGCACCAATCTGGTCTGCCTGTCAGGTTTTTTAAGCGGACCCAATCGGACCTTCCATAGCTCTCTATGGAGCTCTCTATGGCTCTATGGAGCAGTGGATGTCAGCGGACATGTGTCCGCTGACACCTGCTGGCATACAATCCAGCCAGCTAAAAGCAGATGGATGGGGATCCGTTCCCCATCCTTCCGGTGGATCGGATGACAGTCAGATGGAAGTGGACAGGCAATCCGTTTCCAAATGACTGCTCCATAGAGAAGAGTGGGCTGTGTCCATGTCCATGAATAGAAAAGAATGTTGCGCAGCCAGTACAGCAGCACAGTACGGGCGCAACACAATTTAGAAAATAATGTGCCACATCCTAAATTGATGTATCGAATCGTGGAAAGGAGCTGAATGGACTTTATAGGCACAAATAAGGGTAAAGTAAAAACTTTTTTATTGATTGACATATAAAAACAGGAACCCTAGCACAAGGGGAATACTTAATTAACATGTACAGGATACACAAGATCAATAAGACATGTATATATTACAGTAGTAAAGCAATGATTAGTTACATAATACATGAGACATGGTGGTATCAAAGTAATATACATTACATCCTACAGAACTCTGAGGTAGTGCCAGAATGATGACACTATATGGGTCCTCAAGTGTGGTTGATGCAGCCCTGAGATAAGGGATAGTTCATGTAGCCAGATGCCCTACATGTTTCGCTTGAGGGATCAAGCTTCTTCTGGAGCTACTGGTATACAGACTCCCTAATAGAGGCGAATGGTAGTTCACAATGACCAATATGCTTAGGCGCAGAAGCAATGTATAAGTCATAGAAAAAATATTATTAGTAACGGGGGGTCGGCTGTGATGAGTCTGTCAGCTGATGTCAATATGCGCAAAGCACACGAAATGTGTGTATGTTCAAAACAAGTATCGATGGATGATTATGACCAGTTGGGAGAAAACAGCCAAAATAAATGTGGCACAGCTGTGTCCAAAACTGTAAGAAATCCCTCAAAGAAGGAGGTATCGTTGTATCAGACTCAGACCGCCAGCCAATTCCCCTGGATGGAGATGAACCACCATGGTTTATTTTGGCTGTTTGCTCCCAACTGGTCATAATCATCGATACTTGTTTTGGGGATACACACATTTCGTGTGCTTTGCGCATATTGACATCAGCTGACAGACTCATCACAGCCAACCCCCCGTTACTAATAATATTTTTTCTATGACTTATACATTGCTTCTGCGCCTAAGCATATTGGTCATTGTGAACTACCATTCGCCTCTATTAGGGAGTCTGTATACCAGTAGCTCCAGAAGAAGCTTGATCCCTCAAGCGAAACATATAGGGCATCTGGCTACATGAACTATCCCTTATCTCAGGGCTGCATCAACCACACTCGAGGACCCATATAGTGTCATCATTCTGGCACTACCTCCGAGTTCTGTAGGATGTAATGTATATTACTTTGATACCACCATGTCTCATGTATTATGTAACTAATCATTGCTTTACTACTGTTATATATACATGTCTTATTAATCTTGTGTATCCTGTACATGTTATTTAAGTATTCCCCTTGTGCTAGGGTTCCTGTTTTTATATGTCAATCAATAAAAAAGTTTTTACTTTACCCTTATTTGTGCCTATAAAGTCCATTCAGCTCCTTTCCACGATGTGTCCATGTCCACTCTGCATAGTGGAGCTGACATGGACTTGTCATCCACCTGCTCAGTGGGGATCAGTGGACAGATCCCTCACAGAGTTGGCGGAGTCCGCCCCGTCTCCAAGAGGTCTTAGAGTTTAGTTTCTCTTTAAGAGGGAAGTACTATATCATACATTCTCAGGATTGTCCCCTTAAATCTGTCACAATTTTTACCATGTTTGTTCAACTTCTGCTAAGGCAGTCCCCTTTTTTTTACAGTAGAAATATATGGAGAATTCACTATTGCCAGTTACATTGCTGGAGCTTGGAGCACTTTAAAATCTCTTACTAACCATGCTGAATATTCTCAGGGGAAAGGACAATGATTGAGAAGGATATTCACAGTCAATTGCTATTGTATTTACCATTGGAAAAAAGCAAATCTCAGGCGCTCTCCCCTCCCTCCTCCATTGTTACAAACTTGCATATACTCCCTATGAGAATAAGCAGGTTTGTACAAGGCTCTATGTTAGAAGGATAATTTGGTGGGCAAACTGATACCTGGCATCTAAAGTTTGTAGGTGCCTTTACCAGAAAAGCCAAACTATTTAACAATAAGAATTTTACATTTTGGTTGGGATTTTGGTTTAGTATGTGATAATTGGCCATTGGTCTTAAACAGTATACTTCATTGAATGTAAATTGGGTTTACTCTAGCCCCAATATGAAACACACTTTATGATTTGGTGACCTATATACTGTATGTATATATTTAAAAAAAAAAAAAAATATATATATATATATATATATATATATATATATATATACATACATATATAAAGAGAGCATCCAGACAGGTCCATTCCAGTGTGTTGCTTGAACACATGCACGTTAGCTTGTGTTGTGTTAAGGCATTCGTTAAAACAAATGGGCTGCCAATATACCAAAATGGTCAAAAAAACAAAATTGTTTCTTATACAGCACACCACAATGCATTTTGATGAGCTGCAGTGCATGTGTGTCAAACTTGCATGCCTTAATAAGTGCCACCACAAGACAGTAATGCATGCAAAATACTGATAAAGTAACATGTGTATAAAACAGAGGAGAGTGAAGAGAGAGATATCTGTACAATTAAAAGATAAGAGCAAAATATGCAAGGCACATTAAGAAAAAACAAAAAAAACACAGCAAACAGAAAAAAATTCCTAATCATACAGATTAAATTGTTTATATGACTAGTTTTATTAAATGGAACATATACAAGTAGGATATGTGCTAGTTTCTTGCAACAAATAAAACATTTAGCATTATACTCTGTTGGTGGACTGAAGAGTTTGGTTCCCTAACAGATTCTGAAAAAATGTAGTCCAGACAGATGTCAATTCAGATGTTAGAGTGAACACATTTATTTCTTTTTTTAACAAAATTAGGACCCCCAACTCATACTTACTTTCTTTCTGTAGGACAGCTGGAGCTGCCTCTCTTAAAAAGGAGTAACTCTTCATAAGGAATCGAACCTGTATGAAGAAAACACAAGTCATGGACCTAGAACATGGACCTGGATTGCAGATTTGTGGCGGAGAGCACTAGTGCAAGGCTGCTGTTGGCCTGTGTGGGAAATTTGAGCTCAACAGCCAAAGGGCAGCACATCAGCTCCATGTTTCCAATAATGGGACATTATAAAAATTATACATTCCTCTCAGCCTTGATTCAGCACCAACACCTCTTTTATAAATTCTCACGATTGCGGCTGTTCCTTAAAAACGGTAATTGAATAGTTGAAATGGTTGTTTACAGGCTAGTAGCATCAGTCAAGAACTATACACTCTGTGGAAAGGTAAATATTGGGTATTACCCAGGTACATGCAGAACTTTACTGCATTCATAGCTAAGCGTTTTGTAGCTCGAATATGTGCAACAAGCACAATCCCATTCATTTCAATGGCCCCTGTTCACTCTCAGATGTGAACAGCGGGCATTGAAATTAAAGGGATTTTGCAGGTTGAGCATCTTCGAGCTTCAAGCTTCAAGTTACAAAACATTCAGGTGTGAATTAACTAAAGGCGACCTTCTACAGTAGCATTTGTTGCTAGCTCTTTTTGTTCAGCAAGGTAAAGGTTGTTAGATGTAAGATCACAGAGTCTGCACAAAGTATGAAACTAGCCTAGACAATCTCAAATGTATTGTAAAGGAAACCTATGGTGAAAGTAATATGGTAGCTGCCACTGACAGCAAAGGATGCCACGGAATCAATGTGTGGCATATGCATTTTCAGCTCAATATATCCTTTTAGTCAAAATCTCTGTGACACATGTGGGGCATCACTTTCTGTCACTATTCTTTAGTCCCCGTTCACACTGGGGCGACCTGTCAGGTGACGTGGTCGCCTAACAGGTCGCCTTCCATAGAGAAGCTGTGGACCCGTTCTAATAGGAGCGACACAAGTCGCTCCGACTTAGAAAAAGGGTCCGGAGCTTCTTTGGGGCGACCCGGAGCGACCTGCATAGACTTCAATGTTATGAAGTCCGTGCCGGCCGCTCCGAGGTCGCGGTGCGAGCAGCGCGCCGTGACCTATGAGGTCGCCCCGGCAAGTAGCATTGCCCCAGTGTGAACGGGGCCTTACAGGCAATGTTTAGAAAATAACTGTGATGCTATTTAGAAAACTCACCTGTTCCAGGATAACGATGAAACTTGATGCTGGAGGCAACTGATAATGTTTTACCACATAGACAGGGAAAATGCAAAGGGCACATGTCTGAGCCACAAGTAGGAATAGGACTACAAAGGTAGACAACATGATTTTGTGATTGGATTTAGGATACAAAGACCCCCAAAAGACTAGTGCTTTATAGGGCACCAACAGCGTATATGTAAACAGACAGATCCAGGACCATGCAACCGTGCCAAGTTGTCCAAAGGCAAAAAAGAGAAGGTTAAACTCAAAAACCACCCTAGAGAGAGAGAGATCAGAGACTAGAATTACTGGGATTGATCCCATTTAAATTGTGGTTAGTTATTTTTTACATATAATTGAACTTACATAGTTTGGGATGAAAAAAATAACAAAATACACTCAATTCTAATGAAAAGGTAATACAGACCCTGTAAGATTATCATAATTATAAGCAGTAATATATTTTTGCAATGTGATGAAACCTATAGATGATGACATTACATACTGGGGTAATCACCACACAGTAATGTTAGAGAACAGGGGAATAATCTTCATAAAAGCAGGCCCACTTTCACATGCTATAATAACCTCTGCTTCAAAAATGCCACCAAATTTTTTTTTTTTTTTTTAAATTAGACAAAGAGGTATTTAGCATTTGGAGAATTTACTAACCTTCCTTGGTCAATGATATCCACAGCTGCTGTACTAAGCATAAAAACACAGAGGGCAGCCAAAAACATGTGGTAAATGGTTCGGAAATGTTCCACTTCCATCAGGTCACTGGAGAAAAGGGGAGAACATGCAACATAATTAACTTGTTTATTAGTGATACTGAAGCAGACTGTACTTATTTGACATTCCCTGGACTGAATAATATTGGTGCTGGACCACACTGTGAAAAAAAATCAAGTTACAAAAAGGGACCAACAAATATTTAATCCCATGGCACCGGCACCTCCTGGCCTTTAAAAGGATTTCAGATGGCGGCAGGCTGGGCAGTGTTTCAAATCAAGTGACCACCGTAATTGGCTGTAACAGCAGTCGAAAAGCTTCCGACTCCCGATGCTAGTATGCATCGGGAGTTTTCCAGTACCCGCTGGATTCCATGCCACGCTTTTAGCACAGTAAGTTGTTTTAAAAAGACTGCATATATGCGTTAAGGCCCACTTGCTGAGCGGCCGCATATATGAGTGCGGTCGGCGCCAAGGAGTTAACATATGATTTAAGCCAGGGGTGTCCAACCTTCCTGGACCACATTGGCAGAAGAGAAATTGTGTAGGGCCGCACACGAAAAATACACTAACAAGGTAAGCTGATGAGCAGAAAAAGTTAACAATCACTGATTTAGATAACGTACCTATCTCAGCAAAAAAAACGTAATTTTTTATTTTTTTTATTTTATTATAAAAGTAAGAGAGGGTAACATAAAACTAGTGAGATATTGGACACCGTTTTTGATAAACAAACAAATCAATATCTGGGTCGATGGATGTAGTAGCAATTCTCAATAAATTCTCAACCTGCTCATTATTTATTCTGGTTTGTAATTTTGCCATTTGTGTGCTTCATCCGTGATAATATTTGCTCACAAATATAGGTGCTGCTGAAAACTGATAACTTAGTACAGCGTGAATGTGAAAAGTAAGATATTTTTCTTTGGGAAAATAAAACTTCTAGTAAAGAGACACTGTCAAATTTCTCTTCGGGTGCATGTGTTTGCTAGGTGTAAACACATTTAAGTAAAAAAAAAAAAAAAATGAATTAACATTTTAAATGAAGTTTATGATTTTGTGTTGGGCCGCATTGATAGCCAATTTTTTTTTTAATGTACGAAAATAAATCGGCACATATCGGCCGATACCGATATGAATTGGCCAAAATATCGGTATCGGCAATGAAAAACCGATATCGGTCGATCACTAGAGAATCCTGTCTCCCTAAACCTTTTGTAGAGGTCTCCTGCTTCACGCTGATAGTCAGCCTCACTGGTACAGTACCTTGTAATCTTAGGAACTGACCTATAGGTATACCTCTAATAAGAGGTTTAGGGTGGTGACTAATTTGTAAGCCTGGGAACGATATTTCTCATGAATTAGCTACATAAGTCAAATGAATGCACGTATTAACCGCTTGCCGACCGTCGCAAGTACATATACTGCAGCGGTCAGCCCCGTGCAGGCAAAGTGACGTATGGGTACGTCACTCGCCTGGGAGCCAATAGGGGGCAAGCGCCCGCTCGTTCACGGACACCTCCGCGCGAGTGACCGGCGGACTCGATGTCCGCCGGTCACTCGCGATCGTCAGTTACAGAGGGAGAAAGGCAGGCGGCTAATGTAAACACAGCCGCCTGTCATTCTCTCTTGTGTAACAGCAGAGATCATACGGTCCTGCTATGTAGGATCGTAGATCTCTGCTGTTACATGAAAAGCCACATCCCTGCACAGTAAGAAACACGCCCCTAGGGACACACTTAACCCCTCCTTCTCCAATAAAGTTAAATCCTTCCCTGCCAGTGTCATTTTTACAGTAACAGTGCATATGTATAGCACTGATTACTGTAGTAATGTCACTGGTACCCCCAAAATTGTCAAAAATGTCAGTCAAGGGTCCGATCTGTACGCCGCAATGTCACAGTCCCGCAAAAAAAAAAATCGCAGATCGCCGCCATTACTCGTTAAAAAAAAAAAACAACAAAAATGACAAAAATCTTTCCCGTAGTTAGTAAACGCAATACCTTTTGCGCAAACCAATCAAAATACGCTTATTGCGATTTTTTTTACCAAACATATGTAGCAGAAAACAAATTGGCCTAAAATGTTAAAAAAATTTGATTTTTACATTTTTTTGGGGAATTTCATATAAAAAAATTTGAAAAATATTGTTATTTTTGCAAAATTGTCGCTCTTTTTTGTTTATAGCGCATGATCAAAAAATCGCACAGGTGATCAAATACCACCAAAAGAAAGCTCTGTTTGTGGGAAAAAAGGACGTCAAATTCGTTTAGGCACAGCATCGCACGACCGCGCAATTGTCCGTTAAAGTCACGCAGTGCCAAATCGCAAAATAGGGCCTGGTCAGGAAGGGGGTAAAATCTTCCGGGGCTTAAGTGGTTAATATTAAGTTCATTCATGAATTGTTTTAGCTTGTCAATTGAAGCGTCCCATGTCACAAGCACATCATCAATGTACCTGAGCCACAGCTTAGCATGCTCAAGGTACATTGGTGAAGAATACACAATTTCTTCTTCCCACCACCCTAAATACAAACAGGCATAGGATGGTGCCCAGGAAGCCCCCATTGCTGTGCCCCTAATTTGTTGGCAATATGTAGTGATGAACTGGAAGAAATTATTCTTGAGTGTCAACTCTAAGAGCTCATTTTGGGCCACCCCATCAATGGGTACTTATTTAACAAAAAAATATAGACTGCATTTGGATGCCGGCATCTTACTGCATGTGTGCCCATACTACACAGGACTGAAGCTCTGGTTTACACACAGTGTATTAAAACTCGGTACGGCTCGTTTTAATCTAGGAATCTATGGGTGATATCACCACTCCAGGCTTTACCGGCCATTGTCAAGCGGTCTCTCCTCTCCCCTACAGCCACCACTGACTAACACAAGGGATCATGTGACCAGACCCCGGAGCAAGCTGAGAATAGGAAAGTCCACAGATTAGGGGGCACAAATTATCTGCCTTGCCCCTTGTGCTGACAACCCAAGCTATGCCACTGGCTCTGGGCACTCCTCTCCCTCAGCAGTGGTGTGCCTGGTTCAGGCTGAAGGGAAGACTGTTCTACCCAGAAAAGTTGACTATGGATGAAATATTTAGCATGCTTTGTAAGCACTACTAAAAGTAATACTAAAAAAGCCAGTTATAAAGCAATACTCCTTTATAACTTGCTATGTGAGTGATGCTTTATAACTGACATTGCAGTATTAACAAAGCCAGTTGTTAAGTATTACTCACAGAGCCAGTTATAAAACATTACAGAGCTAGTTATAAAGGAGTTTTTTCTTAATACCTGGCTTCGTCAGTACTGCATTATATCTTGCTATCTTGCTTTGGCCTCAGTCTGTCACATTAAAACATTAAACTAAAAAAAGTACCATAACCGAACGAATCCACACATCCTGGAACCCCAAATCCCGTCACCAACGGCTCCCGCGAACACCTGCCCCCCCCCCCCCCCCCCGGGCCTATTTTTTGTCCCAGTCGGGGCCTGATTGTGACTTACTGAAACAGAGTATGATCCCCTCCCTTCAGAGACTGGGCGGCAGGTCGTATTCCAATATCATAACAACCCCAAACACACCTCCATGACAACCACTGCCTTGTTAAGAAAGCTAAGGGTAAAAGTGATGGAGTGGCCAAGCAGGTCTCCAGGCCTAAACACTATTGAGCATCTGTGGGGCATCTTCAAACAGAAGATGGAGGAGCGCAACCTCTCTAACATCCACCAGCTCCATGATATCATCATGGAGGAGTGGAAGAGGACTCCAGTGGCAACCTGTGAAGCTCTGGTGAACTTCATGCTCAAGAGGGTTAAGGCAGTACTGGAAAATAATGGTGGCCACACAAAATATTGACACTTTGGGCCCAATTCGGACATTTTGACTTAGGGATGTACTCACTTTTGTTGCCAGTGGTTTAGACATTAATGGCTGTGTGTTGAGTTATTTTGAGGGGGCATTTCTTTAGTGTTGTCACTTGAAAAGATATAATAAAATATTGACAAAAATGTGAAAGATGTACTCACTTTTGTGAGATACTGTGTAATAATGTGTATATATATATATATATATATATATATATATATATATATATATATATATATATACACACACATACATATTACACACATACATACATACATACATACTACTGTGCAAAATCTTTAGGTAGGTGTGTAGGTGTGAAAAACATGCTTTAAACTAGGAATGCTTTCAGAAATAGAAGTGTTAATAGTTTATTTTTATCAATCAACAAAATCGAAAGTAAATAAACAGAAGAGAAATGCAAATCAAATCAATAGTTGGCATGACCACCCCTTACCTTCAAAATAGCATCAATTCTTCTAGGTACACTTTCATAACTGTTTTTAAAGGAGCTCAGCAGGTAGGTTGTTGCAAACATCTTGGAGAGCAAACAACAGATCTGGATGTAGGCTTCCTTAAATCCTTCTGTCTCTTCATATAATCCCAAACAGACTCAATGTTGAGATAAGGGCTCTGTGGGGGCTAAACCATCACTTCCATGACTCCTTGTTCTCCTTTACACTGAAGATAGTTCTTAATGACACTGACTGTATGTGTTGGACATGAGAGGACACCATTGATTCTGATCAAATCTCCAACTGCATTTGCAGGATTGCAGCCCCTTATTTGCAAGGAATCCCCATTATGCTTCCCTGTTGCCTGCTGACACTCAATATTGTACCACTCTCCAGCCCTTCAGCGAGCAAACCACCTCCTGCTACAGCCCAGATTTTCAAATTTCAACTTATATGTCTTTAATCTGCTGCATTAAGTTTCCTTGGCCCACCACTACGTCTATGGTCCTCAAAGTTGACAGTTTCTTTGTGCTTCTTCAAAGGAGTTTGAACAGCACAACTTGAAACCCCAGTCTGCTTTAAAATATTTGCCTTGGATGGACCTTGCTGATGCAGTATAACCTACCTTGTGTCTTATTGCTGTACTCAGCCTTGCCATGGTGTATGACCTGTGACATAAAACAGTCTTCCTCACCTTAGTAACAGAGTTTGGCTTTTCCTCACCCAATTGTAAGCCTCCTAAACAGCTGTTTCTTTTTCAGTTAATGGCTGTTTCAACCTACATATAAAATTGATGATCATTAGCACCTGCTTGGTATAATTTGTTTTTTGTACACCTGACTATAATCCTACATCTCTGACTTTGTGAAAGTGTACAAAGTTTGCAAGTATAAAAATTGATGCAGGTTTCAAGCCAAAGAGTAGTCACACAAAAGATTTATTTGCTTTAGTTTTTTCTTATGTTCATTCACTTTGAATTTTGTAAAATAATAAAAATAAACAATTAAAATATATATTTTTGAAAGCATTCTTACTTTACAGCATTTCTTTCTAAAACTTTTGAACACTACTGTATATATTTTGGTACTGGAATTGTCCTTAGGGAGTGTTCCAACATCAAGAAAAATATGGGGGGTGGGGTGTTTAGGACATTCTTGGAAGGTCCTGTTCCCTGTTCCTGTTGTGAAAAAGCACTGATAAGACTATTTACATTGGCCTGGCAGGGGGCCATTTTAGTTTAATCAGTAAGCAGTGCAGCTTAGGCTCCATTCACATACAGTATAAGCATATCGTTTTCAGGTGTTTTTTTTTTCAGGTGTTTTTCAGGCGTTTTTTGCAGGTGGTTGGAGGCACGCATTGACATCTAACAAAAAAGCTTGTAATCTGCCAAAAAAGAAGCCCATGTACTTTTTTGAGCTTCAGGCTATTTTGCTTCAGGCGGCAAAACACTCATATGTTAACAGAGGCTATTGAAATGAATAGGATTTTGCTTGTTGGGCGTTTTGAGACTTCAGAGATGAACGTTTTAAGAGCTAAAAAACGCTCAGGTGTGAACAGGGCCTTACTGAATGAGCGAACAGAGGCAATAAGAGTGGCTCTGTACTATATGATCACTGTGATCAATGACAGCGATCACATTTTTACATGGTTTGCTTGTGGTTAGTGGCAGCTATCACTTTCATCTCACCCATTTTCATCGCACCCAGAGATTGCTGTGTGAGATGAAAAAGAAGTTATTGATCACAGCTAGCACATAGTAACAACAAAAAAATAAAAAATTTATAATAGGGTAACCAGGTAACCACTATCAGTAACACTGTATGTGACCTGTGAATGAACCCCTTCATCCCCTGATCTCAGTAAGTATGGTCTGTAAATTTAAATTATCTAGTGCATCATTACCAAAGCTCCAGCTGATTGATGAAAGACCAACATGGTACCAATATTCAAAAAAGGGCAGAGATTCATACCTGGAAACTACAGGCCAGTCAGTCTTACATCAATAGTTTGTAAACTATTGGAAGGAATGATAAGGGACTATCTCAGATAATTTGCACATGAAAACAGTATCATTAGTAGTAATCAGCATTGATTTAGGATGGATCGTTCTTGCTAGACAAATCTGCTAACATTCTATGAGGAAGGTCTGTGGATGTGGTGTATCTGAATTTTACAAAAGCATTTGACACAGTTCCCCATAAATGCTTTGTTCACAAATTGAGTTCTGTTAGCTTAGACCATAGTGCATGTACCTGGATAGAAAACTGGTTACAGGGAAGCACCCAAAGGGTGGTGAGAAGTAGTGTGTAGTCAGAATGGTCTGGAGTGGTAAGTGGGGTGCCCCAAGGCTCTGTCCTGGGACCAATTCTGTTCAATATATTTATAAACAATATAGAAGATGGCATTAATAGCTCAATCTCAGTGTTTGCCGAGGATACCATGCTAACCAGGGCAATACCTTCACAGCAGGATATAGAAACCTTACAGTAAGACCTCAATAAAATAAAGGGGTGGGCAACTACATGAGGCAAATGAGGTTTAATTTTGAAAAATGTAAAAGTAATGCAGGTGGGGGCCAAAAACATGAATGCAAGGCTAGGAGGAGACCCGTTGGGGGATTCCTGAATGGAAAAAAGATCTGGGGGTACTAGTAGATAACAGGCTCAGCAACGGCATGCAATGCCAAGATGTAGCAAGCACAGCCAGCAAAATATTAGCATGCATTAAACAGGGTATTTACTCAAGAGAAAAAACTATAATTCTACCACTTTACAAGACTCTGGTTCAGTCTCACCTTGAGTATGCCTTCCAGTTCTGGTCACCAGTTCTTTAGAAAGGATGTGGTGGAACTGGAGAGAGTCCAAGGAAGGACGACAAAGCCAATAAGGGGACTGGAGAACCCCAGTTACGTGGAACGACTACATGCATTAAACTTATTCTCCCTGGAGAAGAGACACTTGAGAGGAGCTATGATAAAACAAATAGCACAATGGTGATCCCAGCATGGGAAGGAACCTATTTAGTTTAAGGGAACTTAAGAAGGTAAGCGGCCACTCATTAAAATTTGAGGAGAAGGGTTTAACCTTATACTGCATAGGAGGTTCTTTACTGTTAGAGCGGTAAGGATGTGGATCTCTCCATTCACAATTAGTGGTGTCAGCAGGAAGTAATGATAGATTCAAAAAATTCTTAGATGGGTATCTTCGTGAATGCAATATACAGGGATATGGGAAATTGTATCGACATAAACACACAAACACACACACATACCTACACAGGTTGAACTAGATAGACTGGTGCCTTTATTCAACTATTCAACAATAATAATAATAATAAATAATAATAAATTCCCCTGCGGTGTTTTATCTTTAAAAAGGGGTCATTTCAATGGGTAAACCCATACTTCTCTTTTAAGAGGCAACTCCATAAATGCTGTAACTGGTACAGTGCTTTGTATCTAAAGCTGGCCATACACTGATTGAGGGAAATGCTGGAAAACTTATCTTGAATGGAGTTAGCAGCCAATAAGCTGCAGCAACTGACCAGTGTATAATAACAAGCAGCGGCAGTTGTCAGGGGTGGGGAGGAGTGGTTGTTAATTCCTCCATCCTCATTTATGAAGGGGGAATAATAATAATAATAATAATAATACAGTACTAAAAATCTTTTATTTTTCATACATTTTATTTTATATATTTTGTATAGTTACTATAGGTTCCAACCCATTATCATTCTACCCAGTGCTTTTTTTTTAATTTTATATAATTGCCATAGGTTTTAACCCCTTTACACTCTCACCAAAACAACCACAAACATTGCCTTTAGAATTTAACTGGCTATACACTTTACAAAAAATTGTTCAAACTCAATTTCGAATAACGAACACTCAGCCTGAAGATCAAACAATATTGCCATCATGAAATGAACGAATTTCAATCAATAAATTGTTCAACGGACATAAATGAATATGTTTGTCATCCGGTTTGTCACATATGCGCATTGCAAACAGGTAAATTTTTATTGGGCTAGAAACAGATTAACCTCTAAATTTCTCATTTGTTCAGCAGAAATTTTCTTGTTCCTTTGATTTTTTGGCTCTGAAAAGTTAAAACTGATTTTCTATTTGTGTCCATTAACTAGACGAAAACCTTAGTTAGACTTACCGGTGACGGTATTTCTAAGAGCCTTTCAGGACAGCACCTAGAGAGAGCTTAGCTCCACCCATTTTCCCAGGAAACACTGCAGTCTTTAAATCCTTCCTCTTCCACCATGCCTTCAGTTAAATAGTAGCCTCCGACATGCTGGAAAACAGAGCACATAACAACCACCACCAACATAACAGATTATTAAGTCATACTCTTAGAAAAACTTTAGGGAGGGTAGTAGGCTGCTGTCCTGAAAGGCTCTTAGAAATACCATCACCGGTAAGCCTAACTAAGGTTTTCTCAAATTGCCTTTCAGGACAGCACCTAGAGAGGATAACCGAGTAACTTACCCTAGGGTGGGACCACTGTCTGCAGTACCTTCCTACCGAAGGCCTGATCTGCAGCTGACAGTAAGTCTAGTTTATAGTGCCAAAGGAAAGTAGAGAAACTGGACCAGGTAGCTGCCTTGCAGATTTGTTCAGGCGAAGCACCGGCCCTTTCGGCCCAAGAGGCAGCCATTGACCTAGTCGAATGAGCTGCAATGCCTTCAGGAGGAGCGTCCCCCTGAGCCATGTAGGCTTCCTTGATTGCCCATTTAAGCCATCTACCCAAAGTACCTTTGGAGGCTTTTCACCTTTTCAGGATTCTATAAAGATTACAAAGAGTGCATTTGATTTTCTGAACCCTTTGGTCACGGACAAATAATGAAATAACACCTTCTTACATCTAAAGTATGAAAAGATTCCTCTTTAGAATTAGCTGGAGCTGGGGAAAAGGTAGTCAGTACTATTTCCTAAGTACAATGAAAAGATGTAGCCATCTTAGGAAGAAAGGTTGGATCTGTTCTGAGAATTATTTGATTTGGAAAAATAATCAAAAAAGGATTTGAAATTGATAAGGCTTGAATTTCACTGACTCTCCTACCCGAAGTGATTGCCACCAGAAAAAATCGTTTTTAGAACTAAAGTCCTTAGAGAGGTTTCCTCTAAAGTTTCAAAAAGGAGACTTAAGCCCCGTACACACGCAACGAATTTCCGCCGATCGGTCGTCCGTCTTTTGTCCAGAGTGGTGTCTGTTGGTTGGAATGTGCTCTAGACTGCACACGAATTTTCCCGTATGACAGAATTCTACTTCAGAAGTGATGTCATGTGTTGGATTGCTTTGTATGTGTTCTTTCATCTCTGAGCATGCCTAGTCTTGCTCATAAGATTTTTCCCAATCTAAATCTGTACTAATGAGACGAAAATCGGACGTGTTTTGATGGTCGACAAAAATTATATAGCCTGCACACCAGGATTTTTTCGGCCGAAAAGTCGGAGTCGGTTGTCGGAAGCACCATACTAACAAGCCGAAAATCGGCAGATCGGTCGTCGGACGAAAATTTCCGGCCATATTTCGACTCGTGTGTACGGGGCTTTAGTAAGTCCTCCTAACTCAAAGGATAGATCCCATTTGGGAAAAACTTTAAAGGCTGTAAGCCTATTTCGCATTAAGGCTTTAAAAAGCCCTAATAATTAAAGCTTCCTGTGACAGAGTTTTCTCAAAAAACAAAACAAGAGCCACTACTTGGGTTTTCAGGGTGCTGGATGCCAGCCCCTTCTCCATTCCTTCACGGAGAAATTCCAAAACTGAAATTATATTTTTAACTTGAAGTTTCCTAAAAGAACACCAAGAATTATATTTCTTCCAGACCTTCATATAGATAGCTCTAGTCACTTTTTTCCTACTGGAAAGGAGAGTGGAAATACGTTTTTCTGACAGGCCTCTAGCCCTTAGGAGGTCCTCTTCAGAAGCCAAGCTGTCAATTGAAGCCAATCCAATTCAGGATAGTTCAGGGTTCCTTGAGTCAGAAGCTCTTTCCTGTATGGAAACTTCCAGGGAGGTCTTGTGCTAGATTTAGAAGTAGAGCAAACCATGGCTTTTTTGGCTAAAAGGGAGTAATCAGGATTAGATCTGTAGCTTCTTCCCTGAACTTCCTGAGGACCAGTGGTAACCACTGGAAGGGGGGAACGCAAAACAAAAAGGTAAGTCCCAAGGATGAGCAAGGGCGTCCAGGCTCAGAGGCTGATTTTCCCTGTGAAGGGAAAAGAATACTGGAGCTTTGCTTGCCAACAAATCCACCAAGGGATGACCCCAGAGCTCTGATCATGAGAAACACCTCCAGATTCAGGCTCTATTCTGCGTCTAAAACTTTCTTCCTGCGTAGAAGATCCGCCAGGAGATTCTGTGAACCCTTCAGGTGGACAGCTGTCAGGGAAGCCACATTTTGTTTTGCCCAAAAAAGCAATTGTGTGGCCAGATCTAAGAGGCTTTTGCTCCTCGTTCCCACTAGTTTTGATACATAGGCTACTGCCGTCTTGTTGTCCAAAGGACCTGGACATGTTGGCCCTGATCCTTTGATGGAAGGACTATAGACCCAGAAAGATGGTTTTCAACTCCCGCCAGTTGGAAGATCTCCTGGCTTCTGTCTTGGACCAAGTACCGTGAAGGGTATAGTTGTCTAAGTGGGCTCCTTAGCCCCCTGCTCTTGTATCTGTGGTCAGCCTTTTGTTCAGAGGGAAGGACCAAACTAGGCCGTTTGTTAGATTCACCGGGTTCCGCCATAATCAGAGAGCTCTCTTTACCTTTGTAGAGATTCTGATTAGTCTTTCTAAGGATTGTGGATGTGACCACTTCCGAAGAATGTCCATCTGAATGGGGCGAGAAAGTAATCTAGCCCACTGGACGGCTGGAATGGATGCAGTCAAGAGGCCCAGTGCTGCCATGGCAGTCCGAACAGACACTTTGAGATTGGTCTGAATCGGAGCCACTGCGGACTGAACTTTTACCATCTTCTCTTGAGGGGGAAACACTCTTTGAAGCACAGAATGAATGGTGTATCCCAAAAACCGGATGTCCTGGGATGGGGTCACGTTGGACTTTTCTAAATTTAGAAGCCAACTCAAACTCTCGAGATGAATTTAAGCCTTCTGAAGATTTTCTAACATCTGCTCTTTGGAATCTGCAAAAAGTAGTAAGTCGTCCAAACAAGGGACTACACATCCGGAAAGTTTGTACCTTATCGACTTGTATAGACACTTTAGGTTTAGAATCAAACAAAATTTTCCTGAAGGCTTGTTCACAAAGAAGACATGTGAATAGAAGCCCCGGCCTTCCTGTTCCTTGGGAACCTGGATGACTACTTCATGTTGCATCAGCTCCTGTAACAGAGACATCATTGCAGAAGCTTTTACTTGGTTCTTTGGAAACGGAGTGACAAAGAACCTGCTTGGGGGGGTTTCTGAAAACTCCAGATTGTAACCCAAGACACAATGCTTTGGATGAATGGACTTGGAGAGGCTTGTTCCCATTGTGGGAGGAACAACCTCAATCTTCTTCCCACCGGCAGAGGAGACGTTATTTACTTTTGGAAGGCTGATCTGCGGGCTTGTAAAAGAACCCCACCTCTACCTTTGCCCTTATATGCGCCTTGCACAAGGGGCCACGCTGCTGTGAAGCGTTCCATATGCATTATGTGTCCTGCCAATGCAAGGACCCCTTAGACCTGTGGTCTTTTTAGAGAGAAAAGCCTTCTTTTTATCCGTCGTTCTATCCAGGACTGATTCCAGTTCTGGGCCCAACAAAAGAACCCCAGAAAAAAGGCAGCCAGCACAATTTGATCTTAGAAGCTGAGTCTCCGACCATTTTTTCAACCAAATAGCATGCCTGGCTGAGTAGACCAGAGCTGAGGATCTAGCAGACATTTTATTTGATTCTGCTGAGGCATCAGCCATGTACTTAACTGCCTTAAACAGTAAAGTAAAGGATTCCAATAAATCTTTCCTAGGTGTCCCAGCTTCCGCATAAGTTTTGAGCTGTCCCAACCAGCACTCCAAATTCCTGGCCACCACTGTGAATGCCATATCTGGCTTAAGACTGGACCCAGAGGAGTCCCCAGCTTTCCTAAGGAGTGAATATGCCCTTTTTTCCATTGCATCCCTAAAATGCCCATGTCTTCAAACGCCAAATCAGAGCGGCAAGATACTTGAGAAAAGGCTGTATCAACCCTAGGCCTTTCCCAAAAGGAAATCTTCTCTTAAGAGTTTTGGGAGAAGAAGGGGGCTTTTTCAGGTTCCTTCCATTCTTTTTTAATGATATCTATCAGAACCTTGTGCACTGGGAAAACCCTGTGTTTGACCTCATCCAAACCCTGATACATTTTATCATGTACAGACATCTTCCTGAATTTCTAGCATAGTGTAGATTGCCCTAAGCAAATCATCTACTTCCTCTAATGAAAGCTTGCATTTGGAAGATTTACCAACATCTTCCTCTGAATCTCTAGGGGACGGAAGGGTACTTACTCCTTCTACCCCTGAGTCACTGGCCCCTGCCGACTTTGAGGTGGATGCCAAGGAGCTAGATAAGGTACTCTGCTGGGAGTCCATTTGTGCTGCTGAAGCTTTACCCATAAGGAACGAAATCGAGCTCAGAGTATCGGTTAACTCTTTCATAGAAGAAAATCCCTATACTGCTGTGCAGGTTCTTCTTTAACAAGGTCCACTTACCAGTTTTGGACAAAGGTTTTGGCTAAGTATCCTCAAAGAATTCTTGCAAGAAGGATATTTCCTTAATACAGAGGGAGACCTGGATTTCACAGTGGCTTAGTCTTTGAACACCAAGGTGAATTGAAAAAAAGTGAAGTACTTAGTGCAAACCAGCCAACACCCAGACAAGACTATGAAAATACTCCCAGCAAATCACTGTAAGGCTCCCACAGGAGGCAAAGAAAAACCACAATAAGGACCAGTAGTAAAGATGAAGGTACCCCTCTTACCTGTGCCTGACCGGTGCTAGTGGCGCCTGCATCCGCCGATACTGCCGAACTCTCATCCATCCTGTGCAGAGAGTGCAGTGGAAAGGACAGACCTTGCTAAAAGGGCCGTTTCTGGCGTCCCATGTTCCAGGGACCGGAAGCTCCGATCACTGACCTGCTGGTGATCCCTGCGTTCCAAACGGTCGGAACCATTGCCGCAATGCCCTCGCCGGAAGTCCCGCCTGCCGGACATTCGCGCTCACCAGCCGGGACCCGGGCCCGTCATACCGGGAAATTTGAATAATCAAACTTCGGCCTAGGCAGCCATAGCCCAAGACCTGAGGCTCCCGGGAACCCAGGCGAAAAGATCCGGCGAGGCCTCCCCTTCCCTGAGGAAGAAGGATCAGCAACTCCAAACCCCCCCCCTGCATGAACGGGTGCTGGGATGGTCGAAGAAAAAAGAAAACAAACAACGAGAAGGTAAGTTACCCTTTCCCCACCTGGAGAGAGCGCAGACCCCCTGAGGTTCCTAGAAGCGCTTCCACCATGGCGGAGGAAACACAATAACTGAAGGCATGGTGGAAGAGGAGGGATTTAAAGACTGCAGTGTTTCCTGGTAAAATAGGTGGAGCTATGCTCTCTCCAGGTGCTGTCCTGAAAGGCGATTTGAGAAAAATGAATGAAAGATCCCCATGATACATTTTTGAATGATTTTTCGGCTAGTGTATGTCTAGCATTTGTTAGGATTATTTACATTAGTAGTTAGAAACATTAGACATTAAACATCTACTTGTAAAAACAGAACTAGAATATAACTCGGGTAAAGTATTTCCATCTGCTCACTAAACTAATATAATAAAAAAAGATTGGAGATATCCACTTACTCTAGCAGGGAAGCACGATGCACAAATATTTTCCTCCTTTCAGACACTGGTTCCTGGGGTCTAAATCACAAACAGCAATACAGTGTATTTGAGTATAAAATGTATATTATGCACATATAAAAATGCATTTTTTCAAACCTGACATGAGATATATTTAATCCTCTTCATATAATTATCATATGATAACTGGATGCCAAGTGGAAGAAGGGCAGAGGTAACAGCCATCAGGGAAATGATTACAGTTGTATAAGCCACAATACACTCCAGTAGGCCAGTGTTTCTCAACCTTTTTCAGTCAAGGCACCCTTTAAAAATTATGGAAATCTTGAGGCACCCTTTAAAAATCACGGACTGTCTCAAGGCACCCCATTCTAAAATGTAAAATCTATTCTAATCGTTTTACATAATGCAGCAACATCCATAAATTCAAGGAGGACACCCAACGTTAAAGGTGATTTATTCTTCCAAAGCAAATACGCTTTTCCACACTGGTACTGATTAGTATTCCAATGTTTACTTTCTCCCTCAGTTTGTCTCCATCACTCAGTTAATGTGACCTCACAGTTGATGGAGAGGGGCAGGGGAGGGTCACACAAGGATGCTATGCAGACGACTGATATCCTCATTAATCAGCTGATGATGTCATTGGTCGTTAGGACTCCGGAAGCTACAGGGTTGTTATGGTGGACAATGAAAAGCTGTGACTTAGTGTAACTAAAAGGCAGGCTTCATCCACACGCTGGCTTGCAAACCATTTTTGGGCAATTTGTAGGCATTTTGCCAAGGCACCCATGAAGAAACCTCAAGGCATCCCAGGCAACCTGGCACATTGGTTGAAAAAGGCTGCATTAGGCATGTTCACACTGTTCCGACACAAGTGTAACTTATTGTAACTTTTTACACTCTACGGCATTGAAGTCATATCAAAGTCGAACCAAAGTAGTGCAGGAACCTTTATCAAAGTTGGACCAGTTAGGACAGCTCTCAAAGGGAACCATTGATTTATATACGTCTTGCGACATGTGCTCTCAAAGTCAGAGCCTATGTTGCTCCCATGTGAACCAGGCCTTAATAATCACTACTCTACTTGAACTCATTAAAAAAAATAAAAAATACAACAGGTGCTATTACAAAAGCTTCTTCAAACAATGTATTTTCTTTTTTAAATTTATTAAAACCTACTATGTCAAACACAAAAACGGCAACGTAAAATTCTCCAGCCATATGTTATTTAAATTTTGATGCCATCTTAAAACCTTTAAAAAAAAAAAAGTACAGCCAAAGCTCGTTTGGCTGTATTTCTCCTGTGGATCACAAGAGTGCAGTTCGTTCTGAACTCCTGTAACCTGTTTTCAGCAGACAGCAGGCTAAAGTCCGCTGTCAGCCGACGTCACTGTGCAAGAACAGGCTGGGGCAAGATCGGGACAATATGGTCGGGATCTGCCCCCAACCCTGGACCAGCACCTGGTGAGAGGCTGAGCTAACCGCTCACACCCCTCCACAGCCCAGCGCTCCATTGAGCGTGGAATGGGGGGGGGGGGTGGTACAAAGCAGAGTGCCAGTGACTGACAGTCACCAGCTCTCTGCTCACAGAGCACTGTGAACCAGCACTCAGCGGTGTTTGATCACTCACTTAGGTAAGTATGATTCTTAAAAAAAAAAAGAAAAGAATACAGAACTTCTCTTTTAACCACTTTAAGACTGGAAGGATTTGCCCCTTAATGACCAGGCCCTATTTTGCGTTTCGGCACTGCATTATTTTCACGGACAATTGCGCGGTCGCACGACGCTGTACCCAAATAAAATTGATGTCCTTTTTTCCCCACAAATAGAGCTTTCGTTTGGTGGTATTTGATCACCTGTGAAATTTTTATTTTTTGTGCTATAAACAAAAAAAGAGCGACAATTTTGAAAAAAAAAAACAATGTTTTTCACATTCTGCAAAAAACATTCCCAAAAAAAAAATAAAAAATCTAAATTTTTTAACATTTTAGGCCAATTTGTTTTCGGCTACCTATTTTTGGTAAAACAAAAAAAAATCCCAATAAGCGTATTTTGATTGGTTTGCGCAAAAGTTAATCGTGTCTACTAACTACGGGAAAGATTTATGTAATTTTTATTGTTTTTTTTATTTTGTTTTTTTACTAGTAACGGTGGCGATCTGCAATTTTTTGTGAGACTGCAACATTGCAGTGGACAGATCGGACCCCTAACTGACATTTTTGACACTTTTTGGGGTACCAGTGACATTACTACAGTAATCACTCAGTGCTAAAAATATGCACTGTTACTGTAATAATGACACTGGCAGGGAAGGGGCTAACCCTATGGGTGATCAATGGTTTAAATGTGAGCCTAGGGGAGTAATTCTAACTGTGGGGGGGCGTGGCTTGTGAAATGACCATAGAGACATGTGATCCTATATAGAAGGATCACATGAGCTCTGTGATCATTTCAGGGAGAAGAGTGGTCAGCTGTGTTTACAACAGCCAACCGTCCTTCTCACTCAGCGGGGAGCGATCGCGGGTGCCCGGCGGCAACCCGCGGCCGCCGGTCCCGTGGATTGGCATCCCCGCTGCCTAGTGGGGGCCGGAGCGAGCTGCCCCCCAGCACCATTTCCGCGAACTGACGTACCCCTACATTGATTCGCCCAGCCGAGCCAGCCTGCCGCAGTAAAACTCACCCCCTAGCTTCCCGCGCGCGACCGACGTAGATCTACATTGGTTTGCGCAGGAGAGCCACCCTGCCGCAGTAAATCTGCGGCGGGTGGTCGGGAAGTGGTTAAGCTGGACATACATGGTTAGATTTTCGTTCATATGAAATTCTGAAATGTCATTACTCCGAGCATTCCACCTAATTTCATTAGAAAGCCCTTATAAATGTAACGTATGTGTGTCTTAGAAATGTGGCCCTGGCTCTGATTTCAAATGCAAATGTGTTACATTAAACCTAAATTAAAGCATATCTATGGTCGATAATATCGATTATAGGGTGGAACATGTAACATGTTCCCAGTGCTGCAGCCCCTGCCAGCCACCCCCTCCCTGTGGCAGCTGTAGGGGTGAAGTTCCCCATACTAGCTGTCACGGTTTGAAAAAAACATGGCCGTGCAGGGAGCAGTGATCTGCTGATCGTGAGTGCAATGCTTTTCAGGCTTCAACTATTAAAAAAATAATAAATGCACATTTTTTACCTGTAAAGAATGTGCTTTTATTTATTTATTTATTTTTAAAGTGAACTTATCCTTTAATTTTCCACACTGTATTTTAGTTATTTCAACTTCAGATATTGTCTACCTCCATTAACCTGATCTATCATGAAATTTGAAGATGTACTTGAGGAAATCGCACACATTTACTTCCTTGAATTCTGTGACACATATTCACTATGCCCTGTCAGTAGCACTGCTGTGTCATACATTTAACAGAGGTGCTGAGAGGAGGAGTTTCAGGCGGTGGAGTTAGTAAAAAAAAATGACAGCTTGCTGGCAGCAATGTTCCATGGGATATGTAGTCCTTAGAAATTGAACACAAACAGCTGAGGAGAAGCTGCAAAGCATACATGAAACCAGAAAGTTGTGGAAAGAGATGGCCAGCAAACAGTACAGAACTCACAGGATGAAAGGAGATATTTCCAAGCTTACATTGAAAGTTTAAAAATAACTATCAACTGTATTGTAATTTCAATGCTGATGTTATAAAATGAATATGTATGCTGTGCCTAAATATCTACTTTAACACATTAACATATCCATTTATCTCACCGTTTATTGATAACAGATTTTCCAGTTTTATTTCCATTTCTGTATGATTGCACAGCCTCTGTCATGGCTTTATCAAGAAGGGTCCTTAAATGATTGTTTACATCCTCCAAAATCTCTGTCTTTACACCCTAGAAAACAGAGGTTTCATATTCTGTTAAAGTTAAAGTCCAATTTAAAGCACCTAAGGCAGAAGGTTTTTTTTATCTTAATGCATTCCAAAAGCCTTTTCTGTGCAGCAGGCCCCCCTCAACCCCCTAATACTTACTTGAGCCCCCTCTCGGCTGTCTGAGGAGAAATAGGGGACTCGGCTCGGATGCCCTGATAGCAAGCTGCTTGTTCTGGGGGCACCCAACAGGAGAGAGGGGCCAGGAGCAATGAGAAGGAAGCCGAGAAGAGGAGGATCTGAGCTGCTCTGTGTAA
Organism: Pelophylax lessonae; assembly: GCF_965119305.1. Taxonomy (NCBI): domain Eukaryota; kingdom Metazoa; phylum Chordata; class Amphibia; order Anura; family Ranidae; genus Pelophylax; species Pelophylax lessonae. The sequence goes on from NC_138769.1 coordinate 605,550,719, forward strand.
AACAACTAATGTAAAGGGATCCTGAGGCGTGGAGGGGGGCGGTGTAATGTAAAGGGGTCCAGAGTTGCCGGGGCTGTGTAATGTAAAGGGGTCCAGAGGTGCAGCGGCTGTGAATTGTAAAGGGGTCCAGAGGTGCAGCTGCTGTGAAATGTAAAGGGGTCCAGAGGTAGGGGGGCTGTGTAATGTAAAGGAGTACAGAGGTAGGGGGGCTTTGTAATGTGAAGGGGTCCAGAGGTACGGGGGCTGTGTAATGTGAAGGGGGTCTTCCTACATTTTATCAGCAGTTATAGCCGCAGTCCTATAGATTTCTATTAGATTGCGTGTTTTTTTTCTACACCAAAAGTCCCACATGCTGCATCTTTGGCGCACTTTCAGAAAACAGGAAAATCATTTTTCTGGGGGGGAGTGACACCATGTTTTACTGCACCAGGTGACACCAATCCTAGTGGCGCCACTGGCAGTAGCACACAGTAAGTGTGTCACTGCCAGTTACATGTATTTCTGTCTGGCGCCTCAGGTCAGTCTGCGCCATTTTTGCAGAGGAGGGGGGGGGGCCTGGCCGCATACCTCCCAACTTTCTGACATGAGAATGAGGGACCCCTATTAGCAAAAGTATGTAGTATGTATGAATTTACAAATGCAGCAATTTAGAAATTGTATTGAAAGGTTTAACACTGTAAAACACTTTTTGAAAGATAAGCAGTGCATTTTATATATAACTATATAAATCAGACCAAAATGAAGGACAAATGAGGAGGAAAGAGGGACAGAGGGACTTTGTGAGTCCTTATGCAGGTTATGTGAAAAAGGAGGAAAAATGTACTTATAAGGGTTTTATACGTATACACAAATGTTTTGCCTTTCATTTCTATTTTAAACTAAATGAGTTGTTTTACAAGGTTAGGGTTTACATATACTTTAAGTCTGTAAGCTCTCCATAGTAAGGCCATCTGAAATCTATTATATTTGTAGCACCCTCTAGTGTGCTACTAGAGTAGGAATAGGTAAAACATATTCTGACTCATGTTTAAACCCTGTGTCTCTAATTGGGTCAGGGATACTAGAGTTTAGGGCAGCATGACTTATACAGTACAGACAGCTCTCTGGTGCCTCCCCCTGGTTCTGAAAAGATGGAGAACATTCTAATAACTAGAGGGCAGAGGCTACAAGGGCTGTTCTACATATTTAGGGGTGCTGATTCAATCCCCAGGACATGGGCTTGGCAGGGACTAAATGAGCCCTTAAATAGGAATGAGTCATGCTGGGAAAGGTTTTGGGAGGGGGGTGCTCTGCCTTAGGGTGGGGCTCAGGTGCTTGCCTTAGAGGATCCTGACAACAGAAGAAGCTTGGAGGGAGTCTTCCCTGAGAGGCAGCGGGAGCAAGGAGGACAGTGTGAGTACTACAGCACAATGCAGAGACTTACAAGGGGAAAGACTGCCACATGTAGCAGGTCTCTCTTGAAAACAGCGGTGTGCTTAAGTCTACTTTCCCTGGGAGGTTTCCAGAGTCAGTAGACTGGGGAAGAGGCAGCCAGGTGGGCTGGGGAAGAGGCAGCCAAATGGCTAGCACTTGCTGAAGTGGTATAGCTGGGACCAGTGTCTACAGGGGAGTTGGAGGTACTCCAGGATGCAGTTCATAACTCAATGTGTTACTCTCTAAAGGGAGAGAGCCTTTAAGGGGCTGTTGCTACTGTAGAGGAATCAATTAGAGCTGTACAGACCAAGGAGGGGGAATCAGTTGGAGTTGTACAGAGGATCACAATAGAGCTGTATATAGGGAGGAAGTTGTCCTGGGTTTTGTTTTTTTTTAGGGTAACAAACAGATCCTGTTTCCTTAAAGCATGTTATACAACACATTCTGAGTGCTGTGTCATTTGGCCCCCTGTAACACCTAAAAAACCTGGCTGATCATGCCAGTTTCTGCCCTTCCCCTGTAAACTGACCACGGTATATCATGGCTGCTGAAGCCTGACACCGTGGTCAGTTTACCTGCCTCTCTGCAGTCCTGCACTGTTCTCTCTGTTCTCCTCTCCCCCCTCCCCTCCCTGCCTGTCTGCTCATGTCAGCTCCTACCCCTCCACTCCTGCTACTCTCATATTTATTAAAAAATAATCCCATCCACTCGGAGCTGCTCTGATATAGGTACAGATCGGCATATTTTTTCTATAAGACAGGCACAGTAACACTTAGTGTTATATTACAAAATGGATTCGATGATTTTATAGTAGTGGCTTAACAACCACTTTAATGTTATGATGCCTGGCTGTGCAGCAGTGGGGAACCCAGTCATCTGCTTTATTTAAACTGTAACTTCTCCCTTTATTTTGGAAGGCTCTACATGGTATTATATACAGTACATTTATAATAATACTAGTGAAAGATCAGTTTCAGGTAGATTAGAGTACAGGCAATGCTGTTGACTTTGCCAGCAAAACTTCCAGAGCTCTGTTCCTCTAACAGGCTAATAACAGGTAAGTGTTTGCTAACTTGAATTGCTTACTTGTCTGTTAGCTGCCCAAGCAGCTGCTGGAAAATACAGGAGGAGCTGCATCGTAAAAGGGTTTAGGAGAGACACCGATGCTGTGTCTCTGCCTGCCCTTGCTTTGCCATTCGAAAAGCACAGCCAGAGATGATTCTTCAGGCATGCTTTGTAACTGGCAAAGCTGAGGGAGGTGGCTAAATCGCTAAACCGGAACACCTTTTTGATGCACTTTGGAACGGGAAGCATGATGTTGTGGTACGCTGCACTGCAGAAAAATGCATTTTGCACTACAATGCAAACATTTGTGTTTGTTAAGGTGCCCAATGGAGGGCTTTGCATAAAATGCATACTGCAGAAAAATGTGTGCACCACATCTATAGTGTGGTGTGATGTAAGCCATCTCACTGTAAAACCCAACCATGGTTTTTGATTTCCTCCATTTTTAAATTACCCCCCCCCCCCCACCTCATTATAGAGGATAAACTGACCCAAACCATGTATACATTTTGCCAACCACTTACCTCCATGTGCCTTCTCCATTCAATAAGACTGTCAATGTGATCAGATGCACCACCTTCAGTAATAAAGACAGCAGTCAGGATTGAAATGTATGCATACCGAATTTGTGTGCAATGGGCACAGAAGCACAGAATCATTCACATCAGCAGCTTCCATATAAGCAATCATGTTATAACAGTACGGATTATTGGCTCCTTTTGGTCTGAAATGCTGTCCAATGGCCCGTACACACGATGCAAAAATCAGACGACAGATCGTCAGTTTTTTTGGGGGGTTTTTTTGCATGCTAGTCGCATATTGAAAATGGGGAGGTTACTAAAGTTACGAAAATTCTCATACGACAGAATAAAAAAAAAAAAATCGAAAGTGATGTCATGTGATGTAGTGTATTTGTATTGTATTTTCGGAAGACAACTGTACTGATTAAACTAAAATCGTACAAGAAAAGAAATCGTGTTTGTACGATCGGATAATATCGGATGAACTGTCCTGATCAGCTTTCGAAAGCTCTGTACTAACAATCTGCATGATCGCTTTGAAAGCATTATTTTTCCTTCGGTTTTCGGATAGTGTGTACGGGCCACAAAAATTCATTTCAGCAGTAGAGTTTACAAAAATAATCGAATAAGAGTGCAAAAAAAATAATGATTCTTCCCCTTTTTCTGTTTTTTCCTGTTAAATATATTATATACAAATAGGACCAGCACTTTTATAATACACTTTCTCAAATCAGGAAGTCATGGGTGATGAAATGGGTCAGAATGTGATATCCAGATGTTACTGGTTAGTTCCCCATCCTCCATCTTGGTTTCTGGTCTCTCATTCAATTATGTACATGCAAGCAATTTAGCATGGAATAAAAGTTTTTTTCTGTATGTGGCTGCACTATGGTTGGTGTTTATGTTTTTATTTACATGGTCAATCTGCACTCTAAATGAGGAGAATATCTTATTTGGGAATATAAATGAAAAGTAAAGAAGTTTAATATTAATAAAAGCAAGCCCAGTGACTTGTGGGCATAGACTCGGCATGTGGATTGATGCATGAGGAAGGGAGTGCATGTGGTGATTTATTTTTAAAATGTTTGTGCGCATTTTAGCATATGTGAGAACATTTATTTTATATACAGGTACTTGTATATTTGTGAAACAGGATTACACTATATTGCATATTTTGTTTTTGATAAAAATCTCATGAGGATTGAAGTATATAGGAGCATGTCTGGATCAAGAGGGGGAAAAAAGATTTACTGATGGATAGATTTACAACCCTTGAACATTTGGTTATCAAACAAGATGGCAATAAAAGAAGACATAATACTCTTTTCTTCAATCAAATTTAAAATGTAATGAAAAATAATGTAATGTGTAAATTAAAAAAAATAAAAATAAATTACCATTAATTTATATTAGGGTCTTTTAGTTGGTACTCGTCGATACCAGTTATCAATACCTACTGCAACTTTTTTGTTTACACTTCAGCTGTCAGCAATGGTACAAAGCATTGAAATGTTATTTTGCAAATTAAATAAATTTATTTTTTTTTAATTCTGCGCTTTTTTTGTGAGACGTGTAAATATATGTTAAAGGTGTAAAAAAATTTATGAACAAAGCAGATGTAGCACCCTACAAGGTAGGTTCTAGGCAAAGTATAGTGGGCCTTGGCTGCCTAACAGCAGGGCCATGATTTTCAGCTGGGCTGTCATGTCTCCCAGATGTTGCTATTGAGGCTGGGGAGTCTCCCCACTGGCTCCATGAGAGGAGTTTTCATTGGGCAGCGGAGGAAACCCAATCAGTGGCACATTCAGAACTATATCTACCCCAGAAGGTAGATTCTGCTGCAGAGGATTCTGGGAGTGGGTATAAGTTTGAGGGGAACGCATGACGCAGGGTCTTTGGTGGGAAGCAGAGTCCCAGGAGGGAGGGTACGGCTGTCTCTTCTCCTGCCAGAAGGATCGGGTGTCTCGGTGGCTGCCTTAGAGTCCAGAGAGAGAGCTGAGCTGAGCTGCAGAGAGGATCCGGTATGCCAAGGACCAGTGGAGATAGAGGGGTTCAGTTCCAGGAAAGCATGCACAGTTCGTGAGTACTGTGAATTGCCCCTGGGGGTCTGCCTAGTGTAGAGGGGACCACGTCGGTGAAGGTCCCTGGGATCCAGGAGCCAGCAAGTTTCAGAGGGGGTGCCTAGAGAGAGGACCCTCAAGTGTCAGAGGGGGTGCCAGTGGTTGGGCCCTGAAGAGTTAAGTGTACAGTGTTAAGGGTTGCAGCAGCACAAGCAGTTACAAGGAGCTACCTCAGTCAGTGAAGGGCTGGAGGGAGCCATTTGCAGGACTTTTGAGCTAGACATAGTGCCAAGAGTCAAGAGTTACTACAGTCCTGGATCTTCTGAGTTGTCGAAGTTTCAGCACAATTCAGCAAAACAGTATTTTCAAGCGCCAGGAAGCGTTGGTCGGCATTCAGCTGGCGTCAGGACAGCGCTAACAGGCATTTTTCTACAAAGTGTCCCAGTTAAACCTAGTTGAGCCAGAGGAGTATCCCACTCATTCCCTTCTCCCATCCCCATTACCATTACAAAATAAACAAAACAAACCAAAGATGCCGGAATGGTCATTGTCTCAGCTCTCACACCTGGGTTTTCAACTTAAATGCTTTGGAAGTGTTACTGGTAACAATGCCAGACCCACATCAGGCCTAACGCCTGGAAATTCTGCTACATTTGGGGGCTCGTCTTGGATTTTGCCATTGGTTACTGGGCTGGTTTCCCCTGGCAACAGCAGAAGGAAAACTCCATTTGTGTGCCCAGAACTGTTGTTCAAGTATCACGCCAAGTGTGAGGCTGGATCTGTGGGAGGCAGGGAGAGTGGGATGAAGCTAGAAGTACATATGGAAGGTTGCTTGTGGCAACACAAATGCTCCAGTAAAGCTTGTAATCTGATGAGAACCTTTGATATGAACTATGAAATGTACTCTGCTGTCAGAACATGGAGAGCAGGGGGAAAAAGTGTAAAAGTGCATGAATGCTGCAACTGCTTAACAGGAAGAGGCCCCAGGGACGGTGAAGATGGCGTCAGGGGTCCCAGTGGGGATGGAGAAGAGGACGCCAGTGATCCCAGTGGGGACGGTGAAGATGGAGGCCGGGGGTGTGTGCGCATGCTATGTGGACTGATGTTGACCGTGCATTCGACAGCGGGACATTTATTCTGTATAGTAATTTCACCGATACTGTGAGGATCGTAGTCGGCCATGCCGAGAGGGGCAGTGGGGCTAGCCTCGGAGACAGTATGGAAGATGAAAATTGCACGTGTATGGCTAGGAAGAGAACTATCGACCGTGCGACCAACAGCGGGATATTACTCTTGCCAAGCAAGGAGGGACAGCTGGCTTCAGCGAAGGAAGGCGTAGTTGTGGTCCTAGTGCAATTGAGAAGAGTGGATGCATGTCTGGCATGTGACATGATCCGCTTAGCAGCTATTTCTCTGTGGACTAAAGTAGAAGAGCATGGCAGGGAAAGAGTTACAGCACCGTGCGGGAAAGCGCGCCACATGCAGACCTGACTAGCAAGAGGAGTCATCGCCCAATATGGAAAAAGGGTGGAGACGGCGGGAACATCCAGCCAATCAGGAGTGACCAAAGAGACCTTATTAATATCCCCTCCTTTGGGTTGGGCTGTGCGGGAGACACGTGTAGGAGAGAGGAGCATGGCGCTCGTAAAAGAGCCGAAGAGTGTACCCGCTATCACTGCCCCCATGGGTGAAGACTCTGCCAGGCAGAACCGGGAGCAGATCCACCAGCCCGATCCGTCCCTAGTCTGAGACACCGGTATCCAGATGGTGCCCGATGGCGGACTCGCACTTTGCTCAGGAGGCGGCTGGGAGTTCCTAGGAGCGGTATGTCCTCAGTGTACCACTCTCACGTTAAGAGTGCAAGCGTGGGCCCAGTGCGGACAGTGTGGTTAGCTGCTGTTCCGGGCAGAAAAGAGCGAGGAGGGGCATGTTGCATCTGATGATGCAGTTAGAGGCCCTGCCAGCCGTCAGTGGGCCCTCATTATGTGGAAGGGGAACTTGGTCGCAGAGCTCCCTTGGAAGGGGATCCATGCCAGCACCGGTGACTGGAGGGTGGCCGGAGGATGTAGCTACCCCAGCAGTAATGGCAGGATCCGTCCCTATTAGTATTCGGCAGCCTGAAAAGCCTGCAGTTTCTCAAGCCTCACCCACCAGTACTAGTGGGGAGGAAGAAGAATGCCCTGTACCCATCAGATCCCCGTCTTTTCAGCACAAGTACGGATCAATAGAAGAAGGGATCGACAGATTGATATTGGGGGTCAGAAGCTGGGAGCAGCTCCCCAGGTCCTGATGTAGCAGTGATCATTGATAAAGAGGCCAAGGAAGCCATGGAGAGGGGGGACTTAGCTCAAAAACTGGGGTTCTGCGATACTTACATTGAGAGGATTCCAGACCTCACCCCTCCAGGAAACATTGCCAGAGCCAGAGACCAGAACACAGCCTATGAGAGTATGATACAGAGAGTTCTTATATCAAGTCGCGCTAAAAGTGAAAAATTGAACAAATAAAGTCCATATAAGTCCTTAAATTGGTGTAATCCTTAGTTTTCAAACCAGGCTCCTTATGGATGTATGCTTACCCAGGGCCAGATTAACGTAGGGGCTATTGGAGCTGCAGCTCCAGGCCCCTACCTTTATATAGGCCCCAGGTTGGCCATATTCACTGTTACCGCTCTTCTGTCACTTGTAAACACAGAAGTCTGGCTTCTATGCTCGCTTCCCCAGGCAGCTCCCTCAGAACCTCCCCACACAGCACGAAGGCCGGACAAGGAGGGACAGTTGCCGATGCATGGATGTGTTTATGGGCTTCAGAGACAGCATCCCATGTGGAATTAGGCATGCATGGCTGCACCCTTCCTCCTCTGGGTGCATGCCAAGGCACGGCCCTTAAGGCCCTTCAAAACCCTCAGCGCCAAGCCCATGATGCTCTTAATCCGGCCCTGTGCTTACCAGAAAGGTAAAATTTAAATGCAGGTTCTTTGTAATATATCTTGTCCACTTGATGGAAAGCCGGAACCGGTAAGCTCGTGGTGACTCAGTGGGTACAGAGCATTGATGGTATAGCCACCGGCCGGACGACTCCTCTCGTCCGCACTTCCTTGTCGCAGTCAGATGACGTCAGTACGCCGTATCCTTACGACGATTCGTCACAGATGACGTTTTCAAAGGTGCGGACGGCGTACTGACGCCATCTATTAGAGCAAGGAGGTTGGGCTGGGTACCCGTAAATTGGTGAGGACCGCTCCGCCATCTTGGTAGAGGGAAATACGAGCCCAATAGGCAAGCACACACCAAGACCGGAACTGATTACACCAGCATATTGTATACGTGCCAAACGAGACAGCAAATGAGAAAAACTGCCACGCTGACAACATAATGTCTTTACAAATGAATAGGTAAAAAACAAGAATACGAATACATTGTGAATAACCATCAGTACATAATTAGATTAATAATGGCACCACCTAGTGGTTAAAAAGCGCATAAGAATATCTTATAATCCAATGCTCACAATATTAACGGGACAGCACCAACTAGAGGCCAGTAATATAATGGGATAAATGCAATCTGAATGTAAAAAGAAAATCCACCATGAAAATAGACTTTTAAATGGCCGTTATCCACTGCCAAATAATTTTACTAAATTGGGGATTAAACCAAGGTGATAATAATAAAGCCCACCAACTAATATCCACAGTGTACCAATCAGCCCTAACAAATGCTGCCTCAGCATAAAACATTAATAAACATTTAGATAAAATAAAGAATAAAAATAAATGATATATAGTCTCATTAAAACTAAGCGTTATCAATGAAAGCATTTAATTCAACATCAACGTTGAGTCCAAAGGGCACATATGTTTTAGCTCGATGAATCCAAGTCATCTCTAATTTAGAGATGCCTCTAACCAAAGGCTCACCCCTCCAATGAGGCACAAATTTGTCTATCCCTAAAAATAATGTATTTTTGGGATTTTTGTCATGAACCAAGGCATAGTGTTTGGACACTGAGTGTTTAGGGAATCCCTTGAGGATATTGGACACATGTTCATTTAATCTTACTTGTAAGGGTCGTTTAGGTCTTCCTATATATTGAAGCCCGCATGGGCACTGGAGCAAATAAACAATACCAGTGCTCATGCAGGAAATAAAAGGCCTTATAGTGTGAACTCTACCTGTGTTGTTAGCTGTAAATTCTTTGACTGTTCTGCATCTATTGGAACTTAGAGAGCAGACTCGGCATCTGTTACACCTATAAAAACCGGTCATTTGGCTTAAAAATGTGGGTTTAGGCACTGGTGGTTCCAAAATGTTGGGTGCTACCCTATCCCTCAAGGTGAGAGCCCCTTTGAAAACCACTCGTGGTCTATCTGGCAGAGTGCTTCCTAAAACTGGATCATTACCAAGGATATGCCAATGACGACTAACAATGTTTTTGATACTCATATGCTGGCTTGAGAAAGGTGTGACAAAAGGCAAACTAAAGGAAGAATCACTACGATCAACTCTACACATGTTATTCAATAACTGGTCCCTATTCATTTGGCCAACTTCTATTAAGGTCTCTTGGAGAAATTTTTCATCGTACCCCTTATCGAGAAACCTCTCCGTAAGAATGTGGGCTTGGGTTTTGAATTCCTGAAAGTTGGTGCAGTTACGCCTAATGCGAAGGTATTGACCCTTGGGTATTGCGCTTAACCAAGGGGCATAGTGGCAACTATCGACAGGAATATAAGAATTCCTGTCGGTTGCTTTGAAGTATGTAGAGGTGGTAAACAAGGTAAACAATCCATCCTTGATACCTATAGTAAGATCCAGAAAGTTGATGGTGGTCTGACTACACTCATAATTTAATTGTATACCCCGATCATTGGAGTTCAGCTGGTCTAGAAATGATGTTAAATCTTTATAATGGCCATCCCAGAGGAGGAGCACGTCATCTATATACCTAGCCCAAAGCAGTATTTGTGGCCTACGATGGGCATAGATGACGTCCTCCTCCCACTGAGCCATGAATAAGTTGGCAAGAGATGGGGCATATTTAGCGCCCATGGCCACGCCAGTAACCTGGCGATAGAATTGTCCGCTGTACCAAAAATAATTGTGATGAGTTGCGAACTCCAGTAACTCCATAATGAAAGATATTTGTATTGCCGGCAGATCTGAGTCTCTATTGAGAAACATATTTACCGCATTCAATCCCACATCGTGAGGAATGACCGTGTAGAGCGAAGAGACATCGGCCGTGACCATCCAAACATGATCAGTAGGAATCAAACCTGACAGAAGGCCAATGACGTGTCTCGTGTCTTTAATGTAGGATGGTGTGGTCTGCACCAATGGCTGCAAATAAGAGTCAATGTACTTCCCCACCCGGGACGTCACAGAGTCGATGCCACTGACAATGGGACGTCCCGGGTGGGAAGTACATTGACTCTTATTTGCAGCCATTGGTGCAGACCACACCATCCTACATTAAAGACACGAGACACGTCATTGGCCTTCTGTCAGGTTTGATTCCTACTGATCATGTTTGGATGGTCACGGCCGATGTCTCTTCGCTCTACACAGTCATTCCTCACGATGTGGGATTGAATGCGGTAAATATGTTTCTCAATAGAGACTCAGATCTGCCGGCAATACAAATATCTTTCATCATGGAGTTACTGGAGTTCGCAACTCATCACAATTATTTTTGGTACAGCGGACAGTTCTATCGCCAGGTTACTGGCGTGGCCATGGGCGCTAAATATGCCCCATCTCTTGCCAACTTATTCATGGCCCAGTGGGAGGAGGACGTCATCTATGCCCATCGTAGGCCACAAATACTGCTTTGGGCTAGGTATATAGATGACGTGCTCCTCCTCTGGGATGGCCATTATAAAGATTTAACATCATTTCTAGACCAGCTGAACTCCAATGATCGGGGTATACAATTAAATTTTGAATGTAGTCAGACCACCATCAACTTTCTGGATCTTACTATAGGTATCAAGGATGGATTGTTTACCACCTCTACATACTTCAAAGCAACCGACAGGAATTCTTATATTCCTGTCGATAGTTGCCACTATGCCCCTTGGTTAATGGCAATACCCAAGGGTCAATACCTTTGCATTAGGCGTAACTGCACCAACTTTCAGGAATTCAAAACCCAAGCCCCACATTCTTACGGAGAGGTTTCTCGATAAGGGGTACGATGAAAAAATGTCTCCAAGAGACCTTAATAGAAGTTGGCCAAATGAATAGGGACCAGTTATTGAATAACGTGAGTAGAGTTGATCGTAGTGATTCTTCCTTGAGTTTGCCTTTTGTCACACCTTTCTCAAGCCAGCATATGAGTATCAAAAACATTGTTAGTCGTCATTGGCATATATTTGATAATGATCCAGTTTTAGGAAGCACTCTGCCAGATAGACCACGAGTGGTTTTCAAAGGGGCTCCCATCTTGAGGGATAGGGTAGCACCCAACATTTTGGAACCACCAGTGCCTAAACCCACATTTTTAAGCCAAATGACCGGTTTTTATAGGTGTAACAGATGCCGAGTCTGCTCTCTAAGCTCCAATAGATGCAGAACAGTCAAAGAATTTACAGCTAACAGCACAGGTAGAGTTCACACTATAAGGCCTTTTATTTCCTGCATAAGAACTGGTATTGTTTATTTGCTCCAGTGCCCATGCGGGCTTCAATATATAGGAAGAACTAAACGACTCTTACAAGTAAGATTATATGAACATGTGTCCAATATCCTCAAGGGATTCCCTAAACACTCAGTGTCCAAACACTATGCCTTGGTTCATGACAAAAATCCCAAAAATACATTATTTTTAGGGATAGACAAATTTGTGCCTCATTGGAGGGGTGAGCCTTTGGTTAGAGGCATCTCTAAATTAGAGATGACTTGGATTCATCGAGCTAAAACATATTTGCCCTTTGAACTCAACGTTGATGTTGAATTAAATGCTTTCATTGATAACGCTTAGTTTTAATGAGACTATATATCATTTATTTTTGTTCTTTATTTTATCTAAATGTTTATTAATGTTTTATGCTGAGGCAGCATTTGTTAGGGCTGATTGGTATACTGTGGATATTAATTAGTGGGCTTTATTATTATCACCTTGGTTTAATCCCCAATTTAGTAAAATTATTTGGCAGTGGATAACGGCCATTTAAAAGTCCATTTTCATGGTGGATTTTCTTTTTACATTCAGATTGCATTTATCCCATTATATTAATGGCCTCTAGTTGGTGCTGTCCTGTTAATATTGTGAGCATTGGATTATAAGATATTCTTATGCGCTTTTTAACCACTAGGTGGGGCCATTATTAATCTAATTATGTACTGATGGTTATTCACAATGTATTCGTATTCTTGTTTTTTGCCTATTCATTTGTAAAGACATTATGTTGTCAGCGCGGCAGTTTTTCTCATTTGCTGTCTCGTTTGGCACGTATACAATATACTGGTGTAATCAGTTCCGGTCTTGGTGTGTGCTTGCCTATTGGGCTCGTATTTCCCTCTACCAAGATGGCGGAGCAGTCCTCACCAATTTCCGGGTACCCAGCCCAACCTCCTTCTGCACCTTTGAAAACGTCATCTGTGACGAAACGTCGTAAGGACACGGCGTACTGACGTCATCTGACTGCGACAAGGAAGTGCGGACGAGCGGAGTCGTCCAGCTGGCGGCTATACCATCAATGCTCTGTACTTCCTGACTAATTGTGAGTTTTATTCGTTTATTTTTAATAAAATTCTAAGCTAGTTTTACACTATGGAAGCTGTTCTCTTTTTATGGCGGTGATTACCTTGTGGCCATCTTTTGGAGTCATCTGGGTCAGAATTTGCTTCAATACAAGCGTCTCTATTCATGGAGTCTGATCTACCTACAGGCGTATATATCATCTGTTTTTGGTAAGAGGCAATTTCTACTGGTGAAGGCTAGCACTGGTTCTGAAGTGTTACACGTGACTGCCCTGTTACACTTTGGCTTGTTAAACAGTTTTATTTGTTAAAAGGCGATTTCAGCTGGTGAAGGATTAGCACGGATGTTAGAGTGTTTTATGTGATTACTCCCATTCACTTTAGCGTTTTTACTGCTTTCACATGGTAAGAGGCGATTTCAGCTGGTGAAGGATAACACTGATTCCTGATTGTCACATGCGATTGCCCTTACTCACTTTGGTAAGGGGTACCTTAAGGTGTTCTATTGCATGGGATTTATTTATTTTTTCTTTTCAATATATATTTTTTTTCTTTCTAACTATCTGTGAGCATTCACATTGGTGGTGGTTATATCAACATAACACAGTTTTTTGAGCTACCCATTGAATGATCACTTGGGTGTTACAAGTCACAATATATCATTTATGCTGGGTTTTACGCTATTGCGGTTTCTATTTAATTTTATGATTCAACGACCACTGAGTCACCACGAGCTTACCGTTTCCGGCTTTCCATCAAGTGGACAAGATATATTACAAAGAACCTGCATTTAAATTTTACCTTTCTGGTAAGCATACATCCATAAGGAGCCTGGTTTGAAAACTAAGGATTACACCAATTTAAGGACTTATATGGACTTTATTTGTTCCATTTTTCACTTTTAGCGCGACTTGATATAAGAACTATTTACTGGGGTGTGGTCACACTTGAAGTTGCAACTATTTAATTTGATCTCCATTAGCGCGGCTATTATTTCTATTTTTCACTTATGATACAGAGTGTCCACTCCATTTTCTCCACAGGGGAGGGGTAACAGGAGGACTCTCCCCCGGCTGTCTCGAATGCAGAGGTGGCTACAGAAGAAGGTGGCACTCGAATATGGATATGATTGTCCGTATGCCCTCAGAGAGGTGATGCTACTGATAGAAAAATTCAGAGACTTTTGGTGCGATAAAATGATCTGGGATTTCCTTTTTGTCCCAAAGCCATACAGGGACTCACTGGAAGAGAAATTAAAAATGAAGTTCAACAGTGTGAAAGCTTAGTGGAACTTTGGGCGCTCCATTTATATAGACCGAGTGGAGGTTCGTTGCCCGGATGGGTCAGGACAGGCCTGGTCCATCAGAGTCAAGAACGAGCAAGGTACTTATGTCCGGGTACCTCACCCTGACTATTATATTTAAGGGACCCAAGTGGTTCATCTGAACATTCAAAACCAGGAAAAACTGTGTTGGCCGGCTGGCCATCGCAACTGATCAAGGAACTTTGAAAGTGTAATGCTGAATTTCCATGTTGTTAAAGTGTTCAAGTTCAATGCAGACCCCTTGGGCCATCGGGCCAGGGTCTTGAAAGGAATGTTTCTATGTTAGACCCCTTGTGCCATCGGGCCAGTGTCTCTGTGGATTACAAATAACTGTGTGGGAAACCTTCCACAGTTCTGACAAGGTGAAGATATCATTTGTTGCAGATTCAAGTGTATCCAGGAACTCTGGTGGGGGGTGCCCTAAAGGACCCCTGTGTTACTTAGAAACATAGAAACATAGAATGTGTCGGCAGATAAGAACCATTTGGCCCATCTAGTCTGCCCAATATATCTGAATCCTATGAATAGTCCCTGGCCCTATCTTGTATGAAGGATAGCCTTATGCCTATCCCATGCATGCTTAAACTCCTTCACTGTATTTGCAGCTACCACTTCTGCAGGAAGGTTATTCCATGCATCCACTACTCTCTCAGTAAAGTAATACTTCCTCATATTACTTTTAAACCTTTGCCCCTCTAATTTAAAACTGTGTCCTCTTGTGGTAGTTTTTCTTCTTTTAAATATGCTCTCCTCCTTTACCGAGTTGATTCCCTTTATGTATTTAAAAGTTTCTATCATATCCCCTCTGTCTCTTCTTTCTTCCAAGCTATACATGTTAAGGTCCTTTAACCTTTCCTGGTAAGTTTTTTCCTGCAATCCATGTACTAGTTTAGTAGCTCTTCTCTGAACTCTCTCTAGAGTATCTATATCCTTCTGGAGATATGGCCTCCAGTACTGCGCACAATACTCCAAGTGAGGTCTCACCAGTGTTCTGTACAGCGGCATAAGCACTTCTCTCTTTCTACTGCTTATACCTCTCCCTATACATCCAAGCATTCTGCTGGCATTTCGTGCTGCTCTATTACATTGTCTTCCCACCTTTAAGTCTTCTGAAATAATTACTCCTAAATCCCTTTCCTCAGATACTGAGGTCAGGACTGTGTCAAATATTCTATATTCTGCCCTTGGGTTTTTACGCCCCAGGTGCATTATCTTGCACTTATCCACATTAAATTTCAGTTGCCAGAGTTCTGACCATTCTTCTAGTTTTCCTAAATCCTTTTCCATTTGGCGTTTCCCTCCAGGAACATCAACCCTGTTACATATCTTTGTGTCATCAGCAAAAAGACAAACCTTACCATCGAGGCCTTTTGCAATATCACTTATGACGATATTAAACAAAATTGGTCCCAGTACAGATCCCTGAGGTACCCCACTGGTAACATGACCTTGTTCTGAATGTTCTCCATTGACTACAACCCTTTGTTGTCTGTCACTGCCTAATCCACTCAACAATATGGGAGTCCATGCTCAATGACTGCAGTTTATTGATAAGTCTTCTATGTGGGACAGTGTCAAAAGCCTTACTAAAATCTAGATATGCAATGTCTACTGCACCTCCACCGTCTATTATTTTAGTCACCCAATCAAAAAAATCTATAAGATTTGTTTGACATGATCTCCCTGAAGTAAACCCATGTTGTTTTTCATCTTGCAATCCATGGGATTTAAGATGTTCCACAATCCTATCCTTTAATAGGGTTTCCATTAATTTGCCTACTATTGATGTCAGACTCACTGGTCTATAGTTGCTCGATTCCTCCCTACTACCTTTCTTGTGAATGGGCATGACATTTGCCAATTTCCAATCTTCCGGGACGACTCCTGTTACTAATGATTGGTTAAATAAATCTGTTAATGGTTTTGCCAGCTCACCACTAAGCTCTTTTAATAATTTTGGGTGTATCTCATCAGGACCCTGTGACTTATTTGTCTTCCCTTTAGACAGCAATCTTAGAACGTCTTCCTCTGTAAAGACACATGCATCAAATGATTCATTAATCATCCTTTCGAGTGGAGGTCCTTCTCCTTCTTTTTCTTCTGTAAAAACTGAACAGAAGTATTCATTAAGGCAGTCGGCTAGCCCTTTATTCTCTTCTACATACCTTCCGTCCTTTGTTTTTAATTTAGTTATTCCTTGTTTTAATTTCCTTTTTTCATTTATATATCTGAAGAATGCCTTATCCCCCTTTTTCATAGACTGAGCTAGTTTTTCTTCTGCCTGCGCTTTAGAAGTTCTTATAACTTGCTTGGCCTCTTTCTGCCTAATCTTGTAGATTTCCTTATCTTCATTGCTCTGGGTTTTTTATAATTACAAAATGCTAGCTTTTTATTTTTAATGATTTGGGCCACTGCCACTGCTGAGTACCACAGTGGTCTCTTCCTTTTTTTGCTTTTACTGACAAGTCTAATGCAATTTTCTGTTGCCTTCAATAATGCACCTTTTAAGTAGTCCCATTTCTCCTGGACTCCATGTAATCCGTTCCAGTCTGATAAGGACTCATTTATGACTAATTTCATTTTTGAAAAGTCTGTTTTTCTAAAATCTAAAACTTTTGTTTTTGTGTGGTGTGACTCTTTCACAGTTCTTATATTAAACCACACTGACTGGTGATCACTAGATCCCAAGGTTTCGCCTACAATGACATCATATACCGAATCCCCATTTGTGAATACCAAATCCAAAATGGCCTCCCTCTGGGTTGGCTCCTCAACCACTTGTTGCAGAGACAACCCCAGTAGGGAATTTAGAATATCTGTACTCCTGGTAGAACTTGCTTTTTTGGTTTTCCAGTTTATATCTGGAAGATTGAAATCTCCCATAATGATAACTTCTCCTTTCATTGTCATTGTAGCTATTTCTTCAACTAGTAGATCATCTAGTTCTTTAACTTGACCAGGTGGTCTATATATCACACCTACACGAGTTACTGCATGATTAGCAAACTGCAACGTAACCCAAACTGACTCTATGTTGGCCTCACCAACTTCCCTGACTCAGCAGGACTGCAGGCCATACAGCATGGTGACTTGCCCTGTTTCCCTCAAGAAGTACTTTGAAAGACAGCCAGAGGGCGCTATGTCTCACTTCATCCAAGGACTCTGCCTAGTTAGTCAGTGTGAGGGTACAGACTTCTACCTGTTAAGAAGTTGATCCGGCGAGTCAAGATACTAGACAGCAGAGGCAGTCAGGGAAGGGAGTGGAAAGGTCGCCCTTAGAGTCAAAAGGAGGGTCTTTCCACTCAACGGTCTAGACAGTTAGTCTTGTATTTTCCCAAGTGTATGCAGTTGACTAACTTTTGCTTCCATTTTCTCTACAGGTGGGATCATCTTAGAGACAGTCAGTTAGGAAATGTACAGTGTGTTTTGCTTTGAAATCTCCACCAAGCAAGTTTGTTTGGTGGGGGGTACATCAGTTCTCATGCACTGTAAAATGTTTGTATATTTGTACAGCAGAGTATGTAAAGCTATATTTTTTCACTGTAATTCATTTGGACATTTGTTTTTCCCTTCTCCCCCTTTCCAGGTTTGTGGGATACTCCTGAGTTTTTGGTCAGTGTTTTTGACAGGAGGCGGCTGCCTCAGAGTTAGAGGGACCTGACTCAGTTTGGTGTGGGGTGGATGTAGCACCCTACAAGGTAGGTGCTAGGAAAAGTATAGTGGGCCTTGGCTGCCTAACAGCAGGGCCATGATTTTCAGCTGGGCTGTCATGTCTCCCAGGTGTTGCTATTGAGGCTGGGGAGTCTCCCCACTGGCTCCATGAGAAGGGTTCTCATTGGGCAGTGGAGTAAACCCAATCAGTGGCACATTCAGGCCTGTATCTACCCCAGAAGGCAGATTCTGCTGCAGAGGATTCTGGGAGTGGGTATAAGTTAGAGGGGAACGCATGACGCAGGGTCTTTGGCGGGAAGCAGAGTCCCAGGTACGGCTGTCTCTCCTCCTGTCAGAAGGATTGGGTGTCTAGGGAATCTGCCTAGTGTAGAGGGGACCACTCCGGTGAAGGTCCCTGGGATCCAGAAGCCAGCAAGTGTCAGAGGGGGTGCCTAGTGAGAGGACCCTGGAGTGTCAGAGGGGGTGCCAGCGGTTGGCCCTGAAGAGTTAAGTGTAGAGTGTTAAGGGTTGCAGCAGCACAAGCAGTTACAAGGAGCTACCTCAGTCAGTGAAGGGCTGGAGGGAGCCATTCGCAGGACTTTTGAGCTAGACAGAGTGCCAAGTGTCAAGAGTTACTACAGTCCTGGATCTTCTGAGTTAACCAAGGAGTTAAAGTCAAAAGTTTCAGCACAGTTCAGCAAAACAGTATTTTCAAGCACCAGGAAGCGTTGGTCGGCATTCAGCTGGCGTCAGGACAGCGCTAACAGGCATTTTTCCACAAAGTGTCCCAGTTAAACCTAGTTGAGCCAGAGGAGTATCCCACTCATTCCCTTCTCCCATCCCCATTACAAAATAAACAAAACAAACCAAAGATGCCAGAATGGCCATTGTCTCAGCTCTCACACTTGGGTTTTCAACTAATATGTGTTGGAAGTGTTACCGGTAACAATGGCAGACCCACATCAGGCCTAATGCCTGGAAATTCTGCTACACAAACACAAAAGTTTTAATTATTAATTGTTTATAAAATAGAATAAAAAAAAAAAAAAGCAGGTCAGGGACTAGTTGAGCAATCCGTTCATGTCACACTACAGGTTTAATAAGCCATTTGGCAACAAAGCCAGAGCCGAGCATGCCTGTGTGCCTACTGCTTAGCACACATGTGAATATGTTTGTGCACGCGTGCTAATACAAATCTTGCAGTCAACATGAGCATGCAAAAGTCTTCTGCTTCTCGTACTGACTGGACACTCCTCCGTTGAGAAAAGTTCTTCATTGATTTCTGTGACAGTCTGACATTGACAGTCTGTGAATGGGGAGATACATATGAGTTACATAATTCTCTCCACCATTTACAGATTGTGTTACAGGCAGTGAAATAAATGAAATAATGTTTGTCAATGGAGGGAGGAGGGGGCAGGGCCTAGTCAGGAACATTTTCACAGCTATTAACGCCCACAGCACCGGACGTTTAGCAGCAGGAAGAGGGCAGGCATCCAGGCAGTGAAAATTTCTGCAGTATTTACCTGCCTAGGCAAGAATGACATAAAATCCCTCTCCTACAGCACATACGCATTACCATCTTACCGAATGGGCAAGCTGGGCAGTTGCCTGGGGGGGCCCCACCTGCCCAGCGACCCAGCCCCAGCCAAACATCAGTCCTGATTCCGTGTGCATCCCACCTCCGAACTTAGCAGGTGGCAAGTGCCTGACGGCCCTGCGCTGCTGTCAGGCCACTTGGGCCATGCACGGGGAGCCCACAACTGCAGGAATGCCTGTCTGCCTCCATGGGAACAGGCACACACAGGACAGTCGAGTCTGACTCCCGTCTGTGTGTGTGTTCACCGGACCCAGCCGCCCAACTTGGAAGCTGTCATTAGCCTGGCACTGCTGTACTAATAAATATCACCTTATCGATAATTTGCATTTTTATTCTCGTGGGTGCTTGTGTAGGCAGGGCCCCAGTGCATTGCATTGCCCGGGCCCTTTATTGCTCTTAGGATGGCACTGCACGTACATTAACTTTAATGGCATCCCAGTCTTAGTCTGTAGGGTTCAATATTGAGTTGGCCCACCCTTTGCAGCTATAACAGCTTCAACTCCTCTGTCCACAAGGTTTAGGAGTTAGTCTATGGGAATGTTTGACCATTCTTCCAGAAGCGCATTTGTGAAGTCAGGCACTGATGTTGGAGAGAAGGCCTGGCTCGCAGTCTCCGCTCTAATTCATCCCAAAGGTGTTCTATCGGTTTGAGATCAGGACTGTATGCAAGCCAAGTTTCTCCACCCCAAACTCTCACATCCATGTCTTTATGGAGCTTGCTTTGTGCACTGGTCCAAATCATTTGGTGGAGGGGGAATCATGGTGTGGGGTTGTTTTTCAGGGGTTGGGCTTGGCCCCTTAGTTCAATTGAAGGGAGCTCTTAAGGTGTCAGAATACCAAGCTATTTTGGAGAATTTCATGCTCTTTACTTTGTGGGAACAGTTTGGGGATTGCCCCTTACTGTTCCATGACTGCACTCCAGTGCACAAAGCAAGGTCCATAAAGACATGGATGAGCGAGTTTGGGTTGAAGAACTTGACTGACCAGCACAGAGTCCTTACCTCAACCCGACAGAACATCTTTGGGATGAATTAGAGCACAGACTGGAGGCCAGGCCATCTCATCCAACATCAGTGCCTGACCTCACAAATGTGCTTCTGTAAGAATGGTCAAACATTCCCATAGGCACACTCCTAAACCTTGTGGACAGCCTTCCCAGAAGAGTTGAAGCTGTTATAGCTGCAAATGGTGGGCCAACTCAATATTGAACCCTACAAATTAAGACTTGGATGCCATTAGTTAATGTGCGTGTAAAGGCAGGCATCTCAATAGTTTTGGTAATATAGTCTTATCTCAGGATGCATCAGCCTACAAGGCAGCACCAAAGGATTGACTGATCCAGTGCACGTCATCAGGAGACTGGCTGTAAGACTCAGGAAGAGAAAGGCAATTTCCAAAGATGTAAGGAAGGTGGTGATGTGGGCAATGTCAACTCCTGTCAAACACCCTTGAAGAGCAAGCCACTGCAGATCAATGTTCAGAAGCTTAACATCAGTGTAATCTAGCCCTTTGGGGAGCAGTAGATCCCAACAGAACAGCGCTGTATGTGTATTTTTATATATGGGATTACCAAGTATCTCCATATACAGTGAGGGAGAAAAAGTATTTGATCCCCTGCTAATTTTGTACATTTGCCCACTGTCAAATAAATGATCAGTCTATCATTTTAATGGTAGGTTTATTTTAACAGTGAGAGACAGAAAAACAACAAAAATATCCAGAAAAATGCATTTCAAAAAGTTATAAACTGATTTGCATTTTAATGAGTGAAATAAGTATTTGACCCCTTCGCAGAATGTTACTTAGTACTTGGTGGCAAAACCCTTCTTGCAATCACAGAGGTGAGATTTTTCTTGTAGTTGGCCACCAGGTTTGCACACATCTCAGTAGGGATTTTGTCCCACTCCTCTTTGCAGATCCTCTCCAAGTCATTAAAGCTGACGTTTGGTTACTCAAACCTTCAGCTCCCTCCACATTTTCTATGGGATGAAGGTCTGGAGACTGGCTTGGTCACTCCAGGACCTTAATGTGCTTCTTTTTGAGCCACTCCTTTGTTGCCTTGGTTGTGTGTTTTGAATCATTATGCTGAAATACCCATCCACAACCCATTTTCAATTCCCTGGCTGAAGGAAGGAGGTTCTCACCCAAGATTTGACACTACATGGCACCATCCATCGTCCCTTTGATGCAGTGAAGTTGTCCTGTCCCCTTAGCAGAAAAATATCCCCAAACAATAATGTTTCCACCTCCATGTTTGAATGTGGGGATGGTGTTCTCGGGGTCATAGGCAGCATTCTTCCTCTTCCAAACAGCGAGTTGAGTTGATGCCAAAGAGCTTGATTTTGGTCTCATCTAACCACAACACTTTCACTCAGTTCTCCTCTGAATCATTTAGATGTTCATTTAGCAAACTTCAGACATGCCTGTACATGTGCTTTCTTGAGCTGGGGGACCTTGAAGGTGCTGCAAAATGCAGTCCTTCACGGCGTAGTGTGTTACCAATTTTTTTCTTGGTGACTGTGGTCCCAGTTGCCTTGAGACCATTGACAAGACTCTCCCATGTAGTTCTGGGCTGATTCCTCACCGTTCTCATGATCACTGAGGTGGGATCTTGCATGGAGCCCCAGACCGAGGGAGATTGACAGTTATTTTGTGTTTCTTCCATTTGCGAATAATCGCACCAACTGTTGTCACCCTCTCATCAAGCTGCTTGGCGATGGTCTTGTAGAAGATTCCAGCCTTGTGTAGGTTTACAATCTTGTTCCTGACATCCCGGAACAGCTCTTTAATCTTGGCCATGGTGGATAGATTAGAATCCGATTGACTGAATGCTTCTGTGGACAGGTGTCTTTTATACAGGTAACAAGCTGAGATTAGGAGCACTCCCTTAAGGCCCCTTTCACGCAGTCTGCTCCGTCGGCGGACTCTGTTTATCTCAGCGGGGGATTGATCCGCGATCCCCCGCTGAGCAGGAGGATTACAGCTGTTCTCCGTGCTGTGCGTGGAGACACAGCTGTCAGATCCCCATGCATCTCTATGGGGGAATCGGATGGGAACGGACCGTCGGTCCTTTCTCACCGATCCCATCCAATCCGATCTGCTGGACGGATGGAAAATAGGGTTTCCATCCGTCCAGATTTGACGGATCGGATCGGATGTCAGCGGACATGTCTCCGCTTACATCCGATGCCCCAGATGCATGGGGTGACCGTTTAGATCCGCCAGAAAAACTGACAGGTGGATCTGAACGGTCCGTCTGTGCGAGTCCCGGTTCACACTTGGCCGCCTGACAAGTCGCGGTCCATTCAGTGCAATTGGAACCGTTCTAATAGGAGCGACTCAAGTCGCTCCGACTTAGAAAATAGTTCCTGCACTAATTTTGACCAAAATCGGAGCGACTTGCATTGACTTCCAATATGTGAAGTCTGTGCAAGTCGCGCCGAAGTCGCGGTGCACAGCGACTTCACTAGTCGCCTCCAAAGTCGTGACGCCATAGTGTGAACCGACAAAAAAAGGGCCCTTAAGTGAGAGTGTTCCTAATCTCAGCTCTTTACCTGTATAGAAGACACCTGGGAGCCAGAAATCTTGCTGATTGATAGGGGATCAAATACTTATTTCACTCACTTAAATGTAAATCAATTTTTTACCTTTTTTGAAATGTGTTTTTCAGGATATATTTGTTGTTATTCTGTCTCTCATTGTTAAAATAAACCTACCATCAAAAGACTGACAATTACTTTGTCAGTGGGCAAACATACAAAATCAGCAGGGGATCAAATACTTCTTTCCCTCACTTTATGTTTTATCTCTCAGACCCTACACCATTGAGGTGTTTATAGGCAGCGGGATTTCTAATTATAGCCTAGGCTGTCAGACTGGGAACACAGCATTTTGTTCATTAATGGGAAGAAAGGGGTACTTTCTTTATTCAAATTATCATGAGACTGGATAGTGCTGATATGTGTCCTAATGACTGGAGCATGACCTTTCACCACAGTGTAATAAATATGGATTGTTGGAACCCAAATAATTTTATATTGGAAGCTGTGGAGGTATGCCAAATCAATAACTATTATGACTAGGGTTGAGCGAACACCTAGATGTCCGTGTTCGACGGGTTCGGCCGAACTTTAAAAAAAAGTCCGGGTCCGTGTCCCGGACTTTTACCGAACTTTTCCCGGACACCGAACCCCATTGAAGTCAATGGGGACCCGAACTT
The DNA here is from genome assembly GCF_965119305.1 of Pelophylax lessonae. Taxonomy (NCBI): domain Eukaryota; kingdom Metazoa; phylum Chordata; class Amphibia; order Anura; family Ranidae; genus Pelophylax; species Pelophylax lessonae. The sequence goes on from NC_138769.1 coordinate 605,574,278, forward strand.
TAAGGCACTAAAATGGCTCTAAAACACCAAAGGAAAGGGCTAGAGTGCTGCAAATGGCAGCAAAACGTAATTAAGAGCATGGCAAGTGCTCTGCAAACAAATGTGGATAGGGAAATAACTTAAAACAACAAAAAAAAACAGAAAAATAAAACAATGTTCTTCTTCATCTCTGAAGGACGAGGCCCATATGGAGTAGGAGGGAGGTTGAGGTGGTGGTGGATGTGGCGGTGACTAGACATATGCCGGTTTTCGGTAATTCGATATATCGCGGTATTGCATAGCCACGGTATTGTTATTGTGGCATTTTTAAAATACCGAGTTTCTCTGTCAAGTCTGCCTGACTTGTGAATTGATACATTTCAGTGAGCTGGATGACTCATTCACTCACTCAGCTAACACCTTTCAGCATTAAGTCTCCTAACTATAAACAAAAATGATTACATTTGTATCTTTTCCTTCCCTCTGCCAGGGAGAAAGGAAGTTTAACCTCTTAAAGACTGGATCTTTTTCTGACACTTGCTGTTTGCAAGTTAAAATCAGTTTTTTTTTTGCTAGAAAAGTACTTAGAACCCCCAAACATTTTATATATTTTTTTAGCAGAGACCCTACAGAATAAAATGGCGATTGTTGTAATATTTTATGTCACACTGTATTTGCGCAGCAGTCTTTCAAACGCAATGATTAGACTTTAATGAATAAAAAAAAAAAAAAAAACGTAACAGTAAAGTTATCCCAATTTTTTTTTTTTTTGTTACACAGAGAATCGTGAGAGAATCGTGATCTTTATTCCAAGCTAAAAAATCGTGATTCTCATTTTGGCCAGAATCGTGCAGCTCTAATAAATATATATATACACACACACACGCCTAGCAGCCCACATTACATTATTATATAGCCATCAAGCAGTGTCTGGCCTACCTGGTGATGACTGGTCCTGGCGCTCTGATCCGATGGCCTGGTCTTTAAAGGGGCAAATCCTTGCGATCCAGAAGTGGTTAAACCTGCAGGAGGACCGGTGTTTTTATCTATTAATGACTTTACTATTGCTTTAGGCCTGGTTCACATGTATGCGGGTTGGTGGTTCACATGTATGCGGGTTGGCGGTTCACATGTATGCGGGTTGGCGGCCCACATTTGCACAGGCATAGCAGCCCATTGATTTGAACGGGCTACTATGCCCTCATTTTCCGCAGAAAAAAGGTGCATGCAGCATTTTTTTTAAATTCAGTGGCCTTGAAATCCATCCTGCTTTTGCACCATGCGACTAACCTGCAGTTCCTGCTCTGGCAAGCTTTCTGCATTTTTTGTATACGTGGGCACGGCATTTAAAAATAAACAGTTTGCGTGTGCAGCAACGGCAGGTAAGTCGCATGGTGCAAAAGAAGGATGGATTTCATGGCCACTGCATTTTTTTAAATTCTGCATGCACCTTTTTTCAGCTGAAAACGCAGGCATAGCAGCTCAAGCCCATTCACATCAATGGGCTGCTATGCCTGTGCAAATGTGGGCCCCCAACCCGCATACATGTGAACCAGGCCTAAAGCAATAGTAAAGTCATTAATAGATAAAAACACCGGTCCTCCTGCAGGTTTAACCAATTAATGACTTTACTATTGCTTTAGGCCTGGTTCACATGTATGCGGGTTGGGGGCCCACATTTGCACAGGCATAGCAGCCCATTGATGTGAATGGGCTTGAGCTGCTATGCCTGCGTTTTCAGCTGAAAAAAGGTGCATGCAGAATTTAAAAAAATGCAGTGGCCATGAAATCCATCCTTCTTTTGCACCATGCGACTTACCTGCCGTTGCTGCACACGCAAACTGTTTATTTTTAAATGCCGTGCCCACGTATACAAAAAATGCAGAAAGCTTGCCAGAGCAGGAACTGCAGGTTAGTCGCATGGTGCAAAAGCAGGATGGATTTCAAGGCCACTGAATTTTAAAAAAATGCTGCATGCACCTTTTTTCTGCGGAAAATGAGGGCATAGCAGCCCATTCAAATCAATGGGCTGCTATGCCTGTGCAAATGTGAACCACCAACCCGCATACATGTGAACCAGGCCTAAAGCAATAGTAAAGTAATTTATAAACAACACCTCCTTCAGGTTTAACCACTTCTTGACCACAAGGATTTGCCCTCTTAATGACCAGGCCATCGGATCGGAGCCGAGCGCCAGAACCAGTTATCACCAGTTAGGCCAGACACTGCTTGATGACCTATTTTAGGCCTGGTTCACAGAGTCTGTACTGACTGACTATATAATAATGTGCATAAGTGAACCAAAGCCCCTAAATTCAGCAATGAAATTGAAGTGAGGTGGAAATTTAATAATTTAAATTTAATAATAGAATACCGTGATAATACCGTATACCGTGGCAAAACCTTAATCAATTAATCGCAGCATGAAAATCTGATACCGTCACAAGCCTAGCGGTGACATAGGCGTGCGCACAGGGTGTGCTGGGTGTGCCTGGGCACACCCTAATCACCTAGGGCACATAGCATTGCCAGTGAGGAGATGGGAAAGATCTCCCTGGGACCTGCTCTGCTCTATTTCTCCTTGCCTACAGGTACATGGCCCCGATACATTACTCTCCCTGCTGGCAAACACATGCATGTGTATTTCAACTTTGGGGTGCACACCTTAATGCAATAGGCTGCGCACACCTATGGGCGGTGTAGGTGGAAGCGGCGGTGGAGGAGGACCAGGGCCGGATTAACAGCATCATGGGCTTGGTGCTGAGGATTTTGAAGGGCCTTAAGGGCCGTGCCTTGCCATGCACCCAGAGGAGGAAGGGTGCAGCCATGCATGCCTAATTCAACATGGGATGCTGTCTCTGAAGCCCATAAACACATCCATGCATCGCCAACTGTCCCTCCTTGTCCGGCCTTCACGCTGTGTGGGGAGGTTCTGAGGGTGCTGCCTGGGGAAGCGAGCATAGAAGCCAGACTTCTGTGTTTACAAGTGACAGAAGAGCGGTAACAGTGAATATGGCCAACCCGGGGCCTATATAAAAGGTAGGGGCCTGGAGCTGCAGCTCCAATAGCCCCTACATTAATCTGGCCCTGAGGAGGAGGACGAGGTAGCCAACACTGCTTCTTTTCAAAAATTTTAAATGAGGGTACACCCCAAAAGAGTGAGAAAGAGCAAAAATGGAACAATGGGTGGGTAAGGTCGGTATCCATTGCTATTCTGCATAAGGTACGGAAAAGTCCCGTGGGATCCATGCCTGGTTCATTTTAATGAACGTGAGCTTGTCCACATTGTCTCTGGACAGGCGGCTGCGCTTGTCTGTTATAACGCCCCCAGCCGTGCTAAATACCCGTTCAGATAATACACTGGCTGCAGGGCACGCCAGCACCTCCAAGGCGTAAAGGGCAAGCTCAAGCCATGTGCCCAATTTGGAGACCCAGAAGTTGAAGGGGGCAGACCCGTCATTCACTACATGTAGGCATGTGCACACATACTGCTCCACCATGTTGGTAAAATGCTGCCTCCTGCTAAGACGTTCCATCTGAGCTGCTGGTGCTGCTGTTTGTTGTGGCGTGCTGACAAAGCTTTTCCACATTTCGGCCATGCTAACCCTGCCTTCTGAGGTGCTGGCGGTGCCCTGGTTGCGTTGGCGACCTCCTCCTCCTCTGCCTTGTGCTTCCACTGTGGCCCCGCTGTCAGATGGGAATGCCAGCAGCATGGCGTCTACCAGCGTGCGCTTGTACTCGCGCATCTTGCGATCGCGCTCCAGTGAGTGAATTAAGGACGGTACGTTGTCCTTGTAACGGGGATCCAGCAGCGTGGCCACCCAGTAATCAGCACAAGTTAGAATGTGGGCAACTCGGCGGTCGTTGTGGAGACACTGCAGCATGTAATCGCTCATGTGTGCCAGGCTGCCCAGAGGCAACGAAAGGCTGTCCTCTGTGGGAGGTGTATCGTCCGTGTCCTCTGTATCCCCCCAGCCACGCACCAGTGATGGCCATGAGCTGGCCTGGGTGCCACCCTGCTGTGAACATGGTTCCATCTCCTCCTCCAGCTCCTCCTCCTCCTCATCCTCCTCATCCTCCAGAACTGTGCCCCTGCTGGACAATTGCGTCCCTGGCGTTTGCGTGTGCAGGAACCCACCCTCGGAGCCCCTTGCGAATGACTGCCCTGAAAGCCTTGGAAATGTTACCTCTTCATCCTCCTCCTCCTCCTCATCCTGTGCCACATCCTCTTCCATCATCGCCCGAATTGTTTTTTCAAGGAGGAATGGAAGTGGGATAGTTAAGCTGAGAACGGCGTCATTGCCACTGGCCATGTTGGTGGAGTACTCAAAACAGCGCAACAAGGCACACAGGTCTCGCATGGAGGCCCAGTTAAATTAAATAGCGGAATAGAAAATATGATCCAAAAAAAGTGTATGTATATCACACGTACACAACCACACTGGGCCCCAATTACTATTGTTTGTACCCCTAAAAGGCTAGATGAGGAGTAGGGGGAGTATGGAACAGGCAGCACCCTCAAACCTTCAGAAGTATGAGATGAACCCCAACAACTTGGAAAGGTGGATCTCTCTCACACGTACCGACACAGACTATCCCGCAATTCAATTGATCCTCAAAGGTTTTTATTGAATAGCGGAATAGGAAATATGATCAAAAAAAGTGTATGTATCTCGCACGTACACAACCACACTAGGCCCCAATTACTATTGTTTGTACCCCTAAAAGGCTAGATGAGGAGTAGGGGGGGTATGGAACAGGCAGCACCCTCAAACCTTCAGAAGTATGAGATGAACCCCAACAACTTGGAAAGGTGGATCTCTCTCACACGTACCGACACAGACTATCCCGCAATTCAATTGATCCTCAAAGGTTTTTATTGAATAGCGGAATAGGAAATATGATCAAAAAAAGTGTATGTATCTCGCACGTACACAACCACACTAGGCCCCAATTACTATTGTTTGTACCCCTAAAAGGCTAGATGAGGAGTAGGGGGGGTATGGAACAGGCAGCACCCTCAAACCTTCAGAAGTATGAGATGAACCCCAACAACTTGGAAAGGTGGATCTCTCTCACACGTACCGACACAGACTATCCCGCAATTCAATTGATCCTCAAAGGTTTTTATTGAATAGCGGAATAGGAAATATGATCAAAAAAAGTGTATGTATCTCGCACGTACACAACCACACTAGGCCCCAATTACTATTGTTTGTACCCCTAAAAGGCTAGATGAGGAGTAGGGGGGGTATGGAACAGGCAGCACCCTCAAACCTTCAGAAGTATGAGATGAACCCCAACAACTTGGAAAGGTGGATCTCTCTCACACGTACCGACACAGACTATCCCGCAATTCAATTGATCCTCAAAGGTTTTTATTGAATAGCGGAATAGGAAATATGATCAAAAAAAGTGTATGTATCTCGCACGTACACAACCACACTAGGCCCCAATTACTATTGTTTGTACCCCTAAAAGGCTAGATGAGGAGTAGGGGGGGTATGGAACAGGCAGCACCCTCAAACCTTCAGAAGTATGAGATGAACCCCAACAACTTGGAAAGGTGGATCTCTCTCACACGTACCGACACAGACTATCCCGCAATTCAATTGATCCTCAAAGGTTTTTATTGAATAGCGGAATAGGAAATATGATCAAAAAAAGTGTATGTATCTCGCACGTACACAACCACACTAGGCCCCAATTACTATTGTTTGTACCCCTAAAAGGCTAGATGAGGAGTAGGGGGGGTATGGAACAGGCAGCACCCTCAAACCTTCAGAAGTATGAGATGAACCCCAACAACTTGGAAAGGTGGATCTCTCTCACACGTACCGACACAGACTATCCCGCAATTCAATTGATCCTCAAAGGTTTTTATTGAATAGCGGAATAGGAAATATGATCAAAAAAAGTGTATGTATCTCGCACGTACACAACCACACTAGGCCCCAATTACTATTGTTTGTACCCCTAAAAGGCTAGATGAGGAGTAGGGGGGGTATGGAACAGGCAGCACCCTCAAACCTTCAGAAGTATGAGATGAACCCCAACAACTTGGAAAGGTGGATCTCTCTCACACGTACCGACACAGACTATCCCGCAATTCAATTGATCCTCAAAGGTTTTTATTGAATAGCGGAATAGGAAATATGATCAAAAAAAGTGTATGTATCTCGCACGTACACAACCACACTAGGCCCCAATTACTATTGTTTGTACCCCTAAAAGGCTAGATGAGGAGTAGGGGGGGTATGGAACAGGCAGCACCCTCAAACCTTCAGAAGTATGAGATGAACCCCAACAACTTGGAAAGGTGGATCTCTCTCACACGTACCGACACAGACTATCCCGCAATTCAATTGATCCTCAAAGGTTTTTATTGAATAGCGGAATAGGAAATATGATCAAAAAAAGTGTATGTATCTCGCACGTACACAACCACACTAGGCCCCAATTACTATTGTTTGTACCCCTAAAAGGCTAGATGAGGAGTAGGGGGGGTATGGAACAGGCAGCACCCTCAAACCTTCAGAAGTATGAGATGAACCCCAACAACTTGGAAAGGTGGATCTCTCTCACACGTACCGACACAGACTATCCCGCAATTCAATTGATCCTCAAAGGTTTTTATTGAATAGCGGAATAGGAAATATGATCAAAAAAAGTGTATGTATCTCGCACGTACACAACCACACTAGGCCCCAATTACTATTGTTTGTACCCCTAAAAGGCTAGATGAGGAGTAGGGGGGGTATGGAACAGGCAGCACCCTCAAACCTTCAGAAGTATGAGATGAACCCCAACAACTTGGAAAGGTGGATCTCTCTCACACGTACCGACACAGACTATCCCGCAATTCAATTGATCTTCAAAGGTTTTTATTGAATAGCGGAATAGGAAATATGATCAAAAAAAGTGTATGTATCTCGCACGTACACAACCACACTAGGCCCCAATTACTATTGTTTGTACCCCTAAAAGGCTAGATGAGGAGTAGGGGGGGTATGGAACAGGCAGCACCCTCAAACCTTCAGAAGTATGAGATGAACCCCAACAACTTGGAAAGGTGGATCTCTCTCACACGTACCGACACAGACTATCCCCCAATTTAACTGATCCCCAAAGGTTTTTGATTAAATAGCGGAATAGAAAATATGATCCCAAAAAAGTGTATGTATATCACACGTACACAACCACACTAGGCCCCAATTACTATTGTTTGTACCCCTAAAAGGCTAGGAGTAGGGGGAGTATGGAACAGGCAGCACCCTCAAACCTTCAGAAGTATGAGATGAACCCCAACAACTTGGAAAGGTGGATCTCTCTCACACGTACCAACACAGACTATCCCCCAATTTAACTGATCCCCAAAGGTTTTTGATTAAATAGCGGAATAGAAAATATGATCCCAAAAAAGTGTATGTATATCACACGTACACAACCACACTAGGCCCCAATTACTATTGTTTGTACCCCTAAAAGGCTAGGAGTAGGGGGAGTATGGAACAGGCAGCACCCTCAAACCTTCAGAAGTATGAGATGAACCCCAACAACTTGGAAAGGTGGATCTCTCTCACACGTACCAACACAGACTATCCCCCAATTTAACTGATCCCCAAAGGTTTTTGATTAAATAGCGGAATAGAAAATATGATCCCAAAAAAGTGTATGTATATCACACGTACACAACCACACTAGGCCCCAATTACTATTGTTTGTACCCCTAAAAGGCTAGGAGTAGGGGGAGTATGGAACAGGCAGCACCCTCAAACCTTCAGAAGTATGAGATGAACCTCAACAACTTGGAAAGGTGGATCTCTCTCACACGTACCAACACAGACTATCCCCCAATTTAACTGATCCCCAAAGGTTTTTGATTAAATAGCGGAATAGAAAATATGATCCCAAAAAAGTGTATGTATATCACACGTACACAACCACACTAGGCCCCAATTACTATTGTTTGTACCCCTAAAAGGCTAGGAGTAGGGGGAGTATGGAACAGGCAGCACCCTCAAACCTTCAGAAGTATGAGATGAACCCCAACAACTTGGAAAGGTGGATCTCTCTCACACGTACCAACACAGACTATCCCCCAATTTAACTGATCCCCAGAGGTTTTTGATTAAATAGCGGAATAGAAAATATGATCCCAAAAAAGTGTATGTATATCACACGTACACAACCACACTAGGCCCCAATTACTATTGTTTGTACCCCTAAAAGGCTAGGAGTAGGGGGAGTATGGAACAGGCAGCACCCTCAAACCTTCAGAAGTATGAGATGAACCTCAACAACTTGGAAAGGTGGATCTCTCTCACACGTACCAACACAGACTATCCCCCAATTTAACTGATCCCCAAAGGTTTTTGATTAAATAGCGGAATAGAAAATATGATCCCAAAAAAGTGTATGTATATCACACGTACACAACCACACTAGGCCCCAATTACTATTGTTTGTACCCCTAAAAGGCTAGGAGTAGGGGGAGTATGGAACAGGCAGCACCCTCAAACCTTCAGAAGTATGAGATGAACCCCAACAACTTGGAAAGGTGGATCTCTCTCACACGTACCAACACAGACTATCCCCCAATTTAACTGATCCCCAAAGGTTTTTGATTAAATAGCGGAATAGAAAATATGATCCCAAAAAAGTGTATGTATATCACACGTACACAACCACACTAGGCCCCAATTACTATTGTTTGTACCCCTAAAAGGCTAGATGAGGAGTAGGGGGAGTATGGAACAGGCAGCACCCTCAAACCTTCAGTATGAGATTGTGTTCACTGTACCCCACAAAGATTGAGTTCACTGCACCCCACAATGATTGTGTTCACTGCACCCCACAAAGATTGTGTTCACTGCACCTCACAAAGATTGTGTTCACTGTACCCCCCAAAGATTGTGTTCACTGCACCCCACAAAGATTCTGTTCACTGTACCCCACAAAGATTGTGTTCACTGCACCCCAAAAAGATTGTGTTCACTGCACCCCAAAAAGGATGTTGTTCACTGCACCCCAAAAAGGATGTTGTTCACTCCACCCCAAAAAGATTGTGTTCACTGCACCCCACAAAGATTGTGTTCACTGCACCCCAAAAAGATTGTGTTCACTGCACCCCAAAAATGATTTTGTTCACTGCACCCCAAAAAGGATTTTGTTCACTGCACCCCAAAAAGGATGTTGTTCACTCCACCCCAAAAAGATTGTGTTCACTGCACCCCAAAAAGATTGTGTTCACTGCACCCCACAAAGGATTTTGTTCACTGCACCCCAAAAAGATTGTGTTCACTGCACCCCAAAAAGGATGTTGTTCACTGCACCCCAAAAAGGATTTTGTTCACTGCACCCCAAAAAGATTGTGTTCACTGCACCCCACAAAGGATTTTGTTCACTGCACCCCACAAAGATTGTGTTCACTGCACACCAAAAAGGATTGTGTTCACTGCACCCCAAAAAGATTTTGTTCACTGCACCCCAAAAAGATTGTGTTCACTGCAGCCCAAAAAGATTGTGTTCACTGCAGCCCAAAAAGATTGTGTTCACTGCAGCCCAAAAAGATTGTGTTCACTGCAGCCCAAAAAGATTGTGTTCACTGCAGCTCACACACAGAAAAATGGATGTGGATCACTGACACCTGCCTATCTCCAATCCCACACCACACAGCAATATCGATTGTAGTTTGTAGAACACAGTTTCCCTAAAATTCAGCAGACTCTGTCCCTAACAGGATTGAGAAGAGATCGTAGATCAGGATTGAGTGCAGACCCCACCCCCCACACAGCAATATCGATTGTAGTTTGTAGAAGACACTGACCCTATATAATTCAGCAGACTCTATCCCTAAAATGCCTACAACTCGCCCTGCCTAAACACTCCGACCTGTCCCTCAATTCTATCCGGACACAAATGGTTTTTTCCTGCCTATCTTTCCCTAATCAGCAGCCAGCACGTTGATGTGTGCTCTGTCCCTGAATCTAAGCAGCATAATGACGCCGCTGCGGCTGCCTCGAACTTATAAAGACTTGGTCACATGCTTCAGACGGCCAATCACAGCTACTGAGACATTTGCAGGCATGGCTGGGATGGCTTAAGGCACACCAGTTAAACGATTGTTGATTGGCTGTTGAAAGCCCGCCATGAAAAGAGCGCCAAAGCATGCAAAACCCGGAAATAAAACGACCGAACACGGATTTTTACCCGAACATACAGTAAAGTGTCCGTGTCCGTGTTCGGGTACAAAAAATCCAATTATTCGGTACGAACACGAATAATACAGTCCGTGTTCGCTCAACACTAATTATGACTAGTGTTGAGCGAACACGGACTGTATTATTCGTGTTCGTACCGAATAATTGGATTTTTTGTACCCGAACACGGACACGGACACTTTACTGTATGTTCGGGTAAAAATCCGTGTTCGGTCGTTTTATTTCCGGGTTTTGCATGCTTTGGCGCTCTTTTCATGGCGGGCTTTCAACAGCCAATCAACAATCGTTTAACTGGTGTGCCTTAAGCCATCCCAGCCATGCCTGCAAATGTCTCAGTAGCTGTGATTGGCCGTCTGAAGCATGTGACCAAGTCTTTATAAGTTCGAGGCAGCCGCAGCGGCGTCATTATGCTGCTTAGATTCAGGGACAGAGCACACATCAACGTGCTGGCTGCTGATTAGGGAAAGATAGGCAGGAAAAAACCATTTGTGTCCGGATAGAATTGAGGGACAGGTCGGAGTGTTTAGGCAGGGCGAGTTGTAGGCATTTTAGGGATAGAGTCTGCTGAATTATATAGGGTCAGTGTCTTCTACAAACTACAATCGATATTGCTGTGTGGGGGGTGGGGTCTGCACTCAATCCTGATCTACGATCTCTTCTCAATCCTGTTAGGGACAGAGTCTGCTGAATTTTAGGGAAACTGTGTTCTACAAACTACAATCGATATTGCTGTGTGGTGTGGGATTGGAGATAGGCAGGTGTCAGTGATCCACATCCATTTTTCTGTGTGTGAGCTGCAGTGAACACAATCTTTTTGGGCTGCAGTGAACACAATCTTTTTGGGCTGCAGTGAACACAATCTTTTTGGGCTGCAGTGAACACAATCTTTTTGGGCTGCAGTGAACACAATCTTTTTGGGGTGCAGTGAACAAAATCTTTTTGGGGTGCAGTGAACACAATCCTTTTTGGTGTGCAGTGAACACAATCTTTGTGGGGTGCAGTGAACAAAATCCTTTGTGGGGTGCAGTGAACACAATCTTTTTGGGGTGCAGTGAACAAAATCCTTTTTGGGGTGCAGTGAACAACATCCTTTTTGGGGTGCAGTGAACACAATCTTTTTGGGGTGCAGTGAACAAAATCCTTTGTGGGGTGCAGTGAACACAATCTTTTTGGGGTGCAGTGAACACAATCTTTTTGGGGTGGAGTGAACAACATCCTTTTTGGGGTGCAGTGAACAAAATCCTTTTTGGGGTGCAGTGAACAAAATCATTTTTGGGGTGCAGTGAACACAATCTTTTTGGGGTGCAGTGAACACAATCTTTGTGGGGTGCAGTGAACACAATCTTTTTGGGGTGGAGTGAACAACATCCTTTTTGGGGTGCAGTGAACAACATCCTTTTTGGGGTGCAGTGAACACAATCTTTTTGGGGTGCAGTGAACACAATCTTTGTGGGGTACAGTGAACAGAATCTTTGTGGGGTGCAGTGAACACAATCTTTGGGGGGTACAGTGAACACAATCTTTGTGAGGTGCAGTGAACACAATCTTTGTGGGGTGCAGTGAACACAATCATTGTGGGGTGCAGTGAACTCAATCTTTGTGGGGTACAGTGAACACAATCTCATACTGAAGGTTTGAGGGTGCTGCCTGTTCCATACTCCCCCTACTCCTCATCTAGCCTTTTAGGGGTACAAACAATAGTAATTGGGGCCTAGTGTGGTTGTGTACGTGTGATATACATACACTTTTTTGGGATCATATTTTCTATTCCGCTATTTAATCAAAAACCTTTGGGGATCAGTTAAATTGGGGGATAGTCTGTGTTGGTACGTGTGAGAGAGATCCACCTTTCCAAGTTGTTGGGGTTCATCTCATACTTCTGAAGGTTTGAGGGTGCTGCCTGTTCCATACTCCCCCTACTCCTAGCCTTTTAGGGGTACAAACAATAGTAATTGGGGCCTAGGGTGGTTGTGTACGTGTGATATACATACACTTTTTTGGGATCATATTTTCTATTCCGCTATTTAATCAAAAACCTTTGGGGATCAGTTAAATTGGGGGATAGTCTGTGTTGGTACGTGTGAGAGAGATCCACCTTTCCAAGTTGTTGAGGTTCATCTCATACTTCTGAAGGTTTGAGGGTGCTGCCTGTTCCATACTCCCCCTACTCCTAGCCTTTTAGGGGTACAAACAATAGTAATTGGGGCCTAGTGTGGTTGTGTACGTGTGATATACATACACTTTTTTGGGATCATATTTTCTATTCCGCTATTTAATCAAAAACCTCTGGGGATCAGTTAAATTGGGGGATAGTCTGTGTTGGTACGTGTGAGAGAGATCCACCTTTCCAAGTTGTTGGGGTTCATCTCATACTTCTGAAGGTTTGAGGGTGCTGCCTGTTCCATACTCCCCCTACTCCTAGCCTTTTAGGGGTACAAACAATAGTAATTGGGGCCTAGTGTGGTTGTGTACGTGTGATATACATACACTTTTTTGGGATCATATTTTCTATTCCGCTATTTAATCAAAAACCTTTGGGGATCAGTTAAATTGGGGGATAGTCTGTGTTGGTACGTGTGAGAGAGATCCACCTTTCCAAGTTGTTGAGGTTCATCTCATACTTCTGAAGGTTTGAGGGTGCTGCCTGTTCCATACTCCCCCTACTCCTAGCCTTTTAGGGGTACAAACAATAGTAATTGGGGCCTAGTGTGGTTGTGTACGTGTGATATACATACACTTTTTTGGGATCATATTTTCTATTCCGCTATTTAATCAAAAACCTTTGGGGATCAGTTAAATTGGGGGATAGTCTGTGTTGGTACGTGTGAGAGAGATCCACCTTTCCAAGTTGTTGGGGTTCATCTCATACTTCTGAAGGTTTGAGGGTGCTGCCTGTTCCATACTCCCCCTACTCCTAGCCTTTTAGGGGTACAAACAATAGTAATTGGGGCCTAGTGTGGTTGTGTACGTGTGATATACATACACTTTTTTGGGATCATATTTTCTATTCCGCTATTTAATCAAAAACCTTTGGGGATCAGTTAAATTGGGGGATAGTCTGTGTTGGTACGTGTGAGAGAGATCCACCTTTCCAAGTTGTTGGGGTTCATCTCATACTTCTGAAGGTTTGAGGGTGCTGCCTGTTCCATACTCCCCCTACTCCTAGCCTTTTAGGGGTACAAACAATAGTAATTGGGGCCTAGTGTGGTTGTGTACGTGTGATATACATACACTTTTTTGGGATCATATTTTCTATTCCGCTATTTAATCAAAAACCTTTGGGGATCAGTTAAATTGGGGGATAGTCTGTGTCGGTACGTGTGAGAGAGATCCACCTTTCCAAGTTGTTGGGGTTCATCTCATACTTCTGAAGGTTTGAGGGTGCTGCCTGTTCCATACCCCCCCTACTCCTCATCTAGCCTTTTAGGGGTACAAACAATAGTAATTGGGGCCTAGTGTGGTTGTGTACGTGCGAGATACATACACTTTTTTTGATCATATTTCCTATTCCGCTATTCAATAAAAACCTTTGAGGATCAATTGAATTGCGGGATAGTCTGTGTCGGTACGTGTGAGAGAGATCCACCTTTCCAAGTTGTTGGGGTTCATCTCATACTTCTGAAGGTTTGAGGGTGCTGCCTGTTCCATACCCCCCCTACTCCTCATCTAGCCTTTTAGGGGTACAAACAATAGTAATTGGGGCCTAGTGTGGTTGTGTACGTGCGAGATACATACACTTTTTTTGATCATATTTCCTATTCCGCTATTCAATAAAAACCTTTGAGGATCAATTGAATTGCGGGATAGTCTGTGTCGGTACGTGTGAGAGAGATCCACCTTTCCAAGTTGTTGGGGTTCATCTCATACTTCTGAAGGTTTGAGGGTGCTGCCTGTTCCATACCCCCCCTACTCCTCATCTAGCCTTTTAGGGGTACAAACAATAGTAATTGGGGCCTAGTGTGGTTGTGTACGTGCGAGATACATACACTTTTTTTGATCATATTTCCTATTCCGCTATTCAATAAAAACCTTTGAGGATCAATTGAATTGCGGGATAGTCTGTGTCGGTACGTGTGAGAGAGATCCACCTTTCCAAGTTGTTGGGGTTCATCTCATACTTCTGAAGGTTTGAGGGTGCTGCCTGTTCCATACCCCCCCTACTCCTCATCTAGCCTTTTAGGGGTACAAACAATAGTAATTGGGGCCTAGTGTGGTTGTGTACGTGCGAGATACATACACTTTTTTTGATCATATTTCCTATTCCGCTATTCAATAAAAACCTTTGAGGATCAATTGAATTGCGGGATAGTCTGTGTCGGTACGTGTGAGAGAGATCCACCTTTCCAAGTTGTTGGGGTTCATCTCATACTTCTGAAGGTTTGAGGGTGCTGCCTGTTCCATACCCCCCCTACTCCTCATCTAGCCTTTTAGGGGTACAAACAATAGTAATTGGGGCCTAGTGTGGTTGTGTACGTGCGAGATACATACACTTTTTTTGATCATATTTCCTATTCCGCTATTCAATAAAAACCTTTGAGGATCAATTGAATTGCGGGATAGTCTGTGTCGGTACGTGTGAGAGAGATCCACCTTTCCAAGTTGTTGGGGTTCATCTCATACTTCTGAAGGTTTGAGGGTGCTGCCTGTTCCATACCCCCCCTACTCCTCATCTAGCCTTTTAGGGGTACAAACAATAGTAATTGGGGCCTAGTGTGGTTGTGTACGTGCGAGATACATACACTTTTTTTGATCATATTTCCTATTCCGCTATTCAATAAAAACCTTTGAGGATCAATTGAATTGCGGGATAGTCTGTGTCGGTACGTGTGAGAGAGATCCACCTTTCCAAGTTGTTGGGGTTCATCTCATACTTCTGAAGGTTTGAGGGTGCTGCCTGTTCCATACCCCCCCTACTCCTCATCTAGCCTTTTAGGGGTACAAACAATAGTAATTGGGGCCTAGTGTGGTTGTGTACGTGCGAGATACATACACTTTTTTTGATCATATTTCCTATTCCGCTATTCAATAAAAACCTTTGAGGATCAATTGAATTGCGGGATAGTCTGTGTCGGTACGTGTGAGAGAGATCCACCTTTCCAAGTTGTTGGGGTTCATCTCATACTTCTGAAGGTTTGAGGGTGCTGCCTGTTCCATACCCCCCCTACTCCTCATCTAGCCTTTTAGGGGTACAAACAATAGTAATTGGGGCCTAGTGTGGTTGTGTACGTGCGAGATACATACACTTTTTTTGATCATATTTCCTATTCCGCTATTCAATAAAAACCTTTGAGGATCAATTGAATTGCGGGATAGTCTGTGTCGGTACGTGTGAGAGAGATCCACCTTTCCAAGTTGTTGGGGTTCATCTCATACTTCTGAAGGTTTGAGGGTGCTGCCTGTTCCATACCCCCCCTACTCCTCATCTAGCCTTTTAGGGGTACAAACAATAGTAATTGGGGCCTAGTGTGGTTGTGTACGTGCGAGATACATACACTTTTTTTGATCATATTTCCTATTCCGCTATTCAATAAAAACCTTTGAGGATCAATTGAATTGCGGGATAGTCTGTGTCGGTACGTGTGAGAGAGATCCACCTTTCCAAGTTGTTGGGGTTCATCTCATACTTCTGAAGGTTTGAGGGTGCTGCCTGTTCCATACCCCCCCTACTCCTCATCTAGCCTTTTAGGGGTACAAACAATAGTAATTGGGGCCTAGTGTGGTTGTGTACGTGCGAGATACATACACTTTTTTTGATCATATTTCCTATTCCGCTATTCAATAAAAACCTTTGAGGATCAATTGAATTGCGGGATAGTCTGTGTCGGTACGTGTGAGAGAGATCCACCTTTCCAAGTTGTTGGGGTTCATCTCATACTTCTGAAGGTTTGAGGGTGCTGCCTGTTCCATACTCCCCCTACTCCTCATCTAGCCTTTTAGGGGTACAAACAATAGTAATTGGGGCCCAGTGTGGTTGTGTACGTGTGATATACATACACTTTTTTTGGATCATATTTTCTATTCCGCTATTTAATTTAACTGGGCCTCCATGCGAGACCTGTGTGCCTTGTTGCGCTGTTTTGTGTACTCCACCAACATGGCCAGTGGCAATGACGCCGTTCTCAGCTTAACTATCCCACTTCCATGCCTCCTTGAAAAAACAATTCGGGCGATGATGGAAGAGGATGTGGCACAGGATGAGGAGGAGGAGGAGGATGAAGAGGTAACATTTCCAAGGCTTTCAGGGCAGTCATTCGCAAGGGGCTCCGAGGGTGGGTTCCTGCACACGCAAACGCCAGGGACGCAATTGTCCAGCAGGGGCACAGTTCTGGAGGATGAGGAGGATGAGGAGGAGGAGGAGCTGGAGGAGGAGATGGAACCATGTTCACAGCAGGGTGGCACCCAGGCCAGCTCATGGCCATCACTGGTGCGTGGCTGGGGGGATACAGAGGACACGGACGATACACCTCCCACAGAGGACAGCCTTTCGTTGCCTCTGGGCAGCCTGGCACACATGAGCGATTACATGCTGCAGTGTCTCCACAACGACCGCCGAGTTGCCCACATTCTAACTTGTGCTGATTACTGGGTGGCCACGCTGCTGGATCCCCGTTACAAGGACAACGTACCGTCCTTAATTCACTCACTGGAGCGCGATCGCAAGATGCGCGAGTACAAGCGCACGCTGGTAGACGCCATGCTGCTGGCATTCCCATCTGACAGCGGGGCCACAGTGGAAGCACAAGGCAGAGGAGGAGGAGGAGGAGGTCGCCAACGCAACCAGGGCACCGCCAGCACCTCAGAAGGCAGGGTTAGCATGGCCGAAATGTGGAAAAGCTTTGTCAGCACGCCACAACAAACAGCAGCACCAGCAGCTCAGATGGAACGTCTTAGCAGGAGGCAGCATTTTACCAACATGGTGGAGCAGTATGTGTGCACACGCCTACATGTAGTGAATGACGGGTCTGCCCCCTTCAACTTCTGGGTCTCCAAATTGGGCACATGGCTTGAGCTTGCCCTTTACGCCTTGGAGGTGCTGGCGTGCCCTGCAGCCAGTGTATTATCTGAACGGGTATTTAGCACGGCTGGGGGCGTTATAACAGACAAGCGCAGCCGCCTGTCCAGAGACAATGTGGACAAGCTCACGTTCATTAAAATGAACCAGGCATGGATCCCACGGGACTTTTCCGTACCTTATGCAGAATAGCAATGGATACCGACCTTACCCACCCATTGTTCCATTTTTGCTCTTTCTCACTCTTTTGGGGTGTACCCTCATTTAAAATTTTTGAAAAGAAGCAGTGTTGGCTACCTCGTCCTCCTCCTCAGGGCCAGATTAATGTAGGGGCTATTGGAGCTGCAGCTCCAGGCCCCTACCTTTTATATAGGCCCCGGGTTGGCCATATTCACTGTTACCGCTCTTCTGTCACTTGTAAACACAGAAGTCTGGCTTCTATGCTCGCTTCCCCAGGCAGCACCCTCAGAACCTCCCCACACAGCGTGAAGGCCGGACAAGGAGGGACAGTTGGCGATGCATGGATGTGTTTATGGGCTTCAGAGACAGCATCCCATGTTGAATTAGGCATGCATGGCTGCACCCTTCCTCCTCTGGGTGCATGGCAAGGCACGGCCCTTAAGGCCCTTCAAAATCCTCAGCACCAAGCCCATGATGCTGTTAATCCGGCCCTGGTCCTCCTCCACCGCCGCTTCCACCTACACCGCCCATAGGTGTGCGCAGCCTATTGCATTAAGGTGTGCACCCCAAAGTTGAAATACACATGCATGTGTTTGCCAGCAGGGAGAGTAATGTATCGGGGCCATGTACCTGTAGGCAAGGAGAAATAGAGCAGAGCAGGTCCCAGGGAGATCTTTCCCATCTCCTCACTGGCAATGCTATGTGCCCTAGGTGATTAGGGTGTGCCCAGGCACACCCAGCACACCCTGTGCGCACGCCTATGTCACCGCTAGGCTTGTGACGGTATCAGATTTTCATGCTGCGATTAATTGATTAAGGTTTTGCCACGGTATACGGTATTATCACGGTATTCTATTATTAAATTTAAATTATTAAATTTCCACCTCACTTCAATTTCATTGCTGAATTTAGGGGCTTTGGTTCACTTATGCACATTATTATATAGTCAGTCAGTACAGACTCTGTGAACCAGGCCTAAAATAGGTCATCAAGCAGTGTCTGGCCTAACTGGTGATAACTGGTTCTGGCGCTCGGCTCCGATCCGATGGCCTGGTCATTAAGAGGGCAAATCCTTGTGGTCAAGAAGTGGTTAAACCTGAAGGAGGTGTTGTTTATAAATTACTTTACTATTGCTTTAGGCCTGGTTCACATGTATGCGGGTTGGTGGTTCACATTTGCACAGGCATAGCAGCCCATTGATTTGAATGGGCTGCTATGCCCTCATTTTCCGCAGAAAAAAGGTGCATGCAGCATTTTTTTAAAATTCAGTGGCCTTGAAATCCATCCTGCTTTTGCACCATGCGACTAACCTGCAGTTCCTGCTCTGGCAAGCTTTCTGCATTTTTTGTATACGTGGGCACGGCATTTAAAAATAAACAGTTTGCGTGTGCAGCAACGGCAGGTAAGTCGCATGGTGCAAAAGAAGGATGGATTTCATGGCCACTGCATTTTTTTAAATTCTGCATGCACCTTTTTTCAGCTGAAAACGCAGGCATAGCAGCTCAAGCCCATTCACATCAATGGGCTGCTATGCCTGTGCAAATGTGGGCCCCCAACCCGCATACATGTGAACCAGGCCTAAAGCAATAGTAAAGTCATTAATTGGTTAAACCTGCAGGAGGACCGGTGTTTTTATCTATTAATGACTTTACTATTGCTTTAGGCCTGGTTCACATGTATGCGGGTTGGGGGCCCACATTTGCACAGGCATAGCAGCCCATTGATGTGAATGGGCTTGAGCTGCTATGCCTGCGTTTTCAGCTGAAAAAAGGTGCATGCAGAATTTAAAAAAATGCAGTGGCCATGAAATCCATCCTTCTTTTGCACCATGCGACTTACCTGCCGTTGCTGCACACGCAAACTGTTTATTTTTAAATGCCGTGCCCACGTATACAAAAAATGCAGAAAGCTTGCCAGAGCAGGAACTGCAGGTTAGTCGCATGGTGCAAAAGCAGGATGGATTTCAAGGCCACTGAATTTAAAAAAAATGCTGCATGCACCTTTTTTCTGCGGAAAATGAGGGCATAGCAGCCCGTTCAAATCAATGGGCTGCTATGCCTGTGCAAATGTGGGCCGCCAACCCGCATACATGTGAACCGCCAACCCGCATACATGTGAACCACCAACCCGCATACATGTGAACCAGGCCTAAAGCAATAGTAAAGTCATTAATAGATAAAAACACCGGTCCTCCTGCAGGTTTAACCACTTCTGGATCGCAAGGATTTGCCCCTTTAAAGACCAGGCCATCGGATCAGAGCGCCAGGACCAGTCATCACCAGGTAGGCCAGACACTGCTTGATGGCTATATAATAATGTAATGTGGGCTGCTAGGCGTGTGTGTGTGTATATATATATTTATTAGAGCTGCACGATTCTGGCCAAAATGAGAATCACGATTTTTTAGCTTGGAATAAAGATCACGATTCTCTCACGATTCTCTGTGTAACAAAAAAAAAAAAAAATTGGGATAACTTTACTGTTACGTTTTTTTTTTTTTTTTTATTCATTAAAGTCTAATCATTGCGTTTGAAAGACTGCTGCGCAAATACAGTGTGACATAAAATATTACAACAATCGCCATTTTATTCTGTAGGGTCTCTGCTAAAAAAATATATAAAATGTTTGGGGGTTCTAAGTACTTTTCTAGCAAAAAAAAAACTGATTTTAACTTGCAAACAGCAAGTGTCAGAAAAAGATCCAGTCTTTAAGAGGTTAAACTTCCTTTCTCCCTGGCAGAGGGAAGGAAAAGATACAAATGTAATCATTTTTGTTTATAGTTAGGAGACTTAATGCTGAAAGGTGTTAGCTGAGTGAGTGAATGAGTCATCCAGCTCACTGAAATGTATCAATTCACAAGTCAGGCAGACTTGACAGAGAAACTCGGTATTTTAAAAATGCCACAATAACAATACCGTGGCTATGCAATACCGCGATATATCGAATTACCGAAAACCGGCATATGTCTAGTCACCGCCACATCCACCACCACCTCAACCTCCCTCCTACTCCATATGGGCCTCGTCCTTCAGAGATGAAGAAGAACATTGTTTTATTTTTCTGTTTTTTTTTGTTGTTTTAAGTTATTTCCCTATCCACATTTGTTTGCAGAGCACTTGCCATGCTCTTAATTACGTTTTGCTGCCATTTGCAGCACTCTAGCCCTTTCCTTTGGTGTTTTAGAGCCATTTTAGTGCCTTAAAGTTCGGGTCCCCATTGACTTCAATGGGGTTCGGTGTCCGGGAAAAGTTCGGTAAAAGTCCGGGACACGGACCCGGACTTTTTTTTAAAGTTCGGCCGAACCCGTCGAACACGGACATCTAGGTGTTCGCTCAACCCTAATTATGACGTTATTGCAGTGGTTAAAGTCTGTTAGCATTAATTAATCCTTTGTTACATGTCATCTATCAGTAGCTACCAGATGCCTGATAAAGAGAACATACCAGAGCTAGGTTACTACAGGAGAAATACCACTTTTGTCCATGTACACTTCAAATACTTAAATATAGTGTGAAAGAAAGCAAAACTTCTCCTAAAGGCTAATTTACACTAGTTTTATTCCTCTGAAAAACGATGCATGGTGGGTCCCTCTTCAGAGGACATTTGACAGGCAATGAGAAGGTGCTATGTCGCCACCTTTATGCCTAATAACCCCCTACAAACCAATACCATTGCGGTTGTGGCCACAAGCAGACCGAGGGATCACGTTAATTTGCAATTGCTGACAGCCTTCTTAAAAATGTTAATTGGCTGTCTCTGGCTTCAGTTCCGACACAATAACCAATAACAACTGCTGCAAGGTAATGCCCCGTACACACGTACCGATTGTCGGCCGTAAATATTCGGCCGACGACCGTTCGGCCGATTGTAGGCTTGTTAGTATGATGCTTCCGACAGCGCACTTTCGGCCGAAAAGAATCTGTCGTGCAGGCATTAAAATTTTTGTACGCCGACAACAGAACGGCCGATTGTGCGTCAGTCAGTACAAATTTCGGCCGACAGACAGCAGATTTGCAAGACTGGGCATGCTCAGAAAATAAAAAAGACAAGGAAAGTTAACCATCACATGACATCACTTCTGCAGTCGGCTGTTGTTGGCCGACAAAATTTGTGTGCAGTCTTTTGCAGTTTTCAACAGACACGACAGCCCTGGACAAAAGACGGCCGATCGGTCGGCCGACAATCGGTACGTGTGTACGAGGCTTAAGTCAGAGCTTGTGATCTGCATACTTTCTCTGGTTAAATGAATAGGAAAGAAATTAAACTAATGGATCACCATGACAGACAGGTAACAAGAAGGGGACCTTATGAGAATCTGAAACATTGGCTGCTCTGACCTTTGTGACAGCACATATTTTGAATAAACTATGCAATAGGATTTCTAGAGTACTGAGGACTTCCTTCTGTACTATTGGCCCTCTGCAGCAAAATCAGGACCGCACTTCAGTTCAAGGCATAAATGTTTGCAAATCACACAGGTACAACAGGGAGCAGCCATGTCCCTAGCAAATATTTTAACATGTTGGCAACTATGTATTATTTTTTTTGGAAGCTATGTATGAAAGTATTAATTTTGCCCCCAATGTGCATTAACTTTAGTAAACTATTATATGTGTAAGGCTCCATTCACATTTAGCGATTCTGCCCGCAATACCAAAATGCATATTTGGGCGCCATTCATTTGCAATGGCTCCTAAATTCAGTGCGGTTTTGCCACAATTGTCACACGAAGCTTGTCGTCCAAAAGAAGCTCCTGCTCTTTTTTGCCCAACAAGCTTTGCATGTTGCAGTTTGTCGCGATAATCGTAGTAACACCGCAGTGCGTTTTAGGTGCTATTGAAAATGAATGGCACCCGAACATGCGTTTTGCGATTGCAGCGAATTCCGCCTGAGATCCCAAAACACCAAATGTGAATGGAGCCTAAAAGCTGGCCATAGAGGAGTCAGGTAAAACCTGTCCCGATTCCCCCTTCCACACATTCAATGTGGTAGGGTGAATCCTCCCCGCTGTGTCTATGTATTCTGACAGAAGGGCGACTTCATCATCATAGTCTAAAGCTTGCAGCGCTGATTGAGTCGAATCTGTCCAGCAGGTCAATAGAACAGCAGTTGATCGGTGGATCAACTTCTGTTCATCCACAGTGGCCATGCCAGGATTGAAATTCAATCGATCCCTGTTGAACCAGCCAAACTTCAATCCATCCCTGGCCAGAATAAGATGCACAGTTGACCACAAAGCATTCATTACAAAAAAAAGTATCAGACAGATCAAAACATGATCAGCAATTACCATTTTGTTCTGCGTTGGTTTGGTCCTTGTTGCGATTACTTTTCCTGTTCCGTACTGTGGTGTCGGATGAGTCCTCAGTAGCTGCCATTGTGTTTTACTGCAAAGATGTTAGAGCAGACACACTCTCATAGCATGATCAATCGCCTTCTCCCCTTCCCCCAAACACCTAAGAGTTTTGTCAACTCAATTATCCAAATAACCTTTGGAATTAAAGGGAACTTTGAGCCATCTATACAAATTATCTGATTGCAAGAAATACTAGCACTTATGTGTCTTTCTGACCTTCCAATCTATATCTAATCTGATTATTACTTAACCTATAGATATGTCACTTTCTGCCCTGTAACTATGTTGACAAACTTTAGAGATAACATTGGACCTTAAACAGTTTGTTCACAATAGTTTAAAAATTGCAACAAATTCAGTAATATTTGGACATTTATTTGAGAACAAAGCAATAAAAACGGCACACAGCCAGCAATTGCAAGATAAAAAAGTACACCTCTGACCTTTTGCAGAGGCCTGATATGCATTTTTCTATAGTCTATATCAGTGATGGCGAACCTATGGCACGCATGCCACTGCTGGCACGCAGAGCCCTCTCCGTGGGCACGCAAGCTATAGTTTTCTGAGCAGCTCCGGGCACACAAAAGCTCCACACACTTCACTGGGAGGAAATAGCGCCCAGTGTCCACCCACTGTCCTGTCACTGCCCTTCCTCCTCCAGATCACTCACAGCACTTTGACTTGCTGCGGGACCAACTCACAGACCAGCAGGAAGGGCGGCCAATCACCTCCCTCGTCCAGGGAATGAACAGCCAATCGACCAGCGCTGGAGGAGAAGTGGACGTTTGTTTACCTGGGGGTTGCCGAATGCAGCCGCTTCGTTCCATTGGGGAGAAAGCCCAGACATAAGTTTAAAGCTGCTGGTAATGAGCTGCGCCATGTGACCGTGTTCTGCGCTATGGGCAGAGGGAGAAAGATGGGCTACATGAGTGTCACTGCACCACTGCCGTACCACAGCAGAGGGGGGAGGGGGTGGGGAGCTGCAGAGGGGGGACCATTTGTGTGATGGAGAGGAAACTGTGCCATGAGCTGTATGGAGGGGCGGGATGCAATGTGTAGCTTACTGATGTGATGTGGCCGGACAACAGAGAGTTGTGAGCTGAAGGGCGATACATATTATGTACTAGATGTTTACAGTGTAATGGAGATGTGCGATGTGCTGCATGGCGACGTGTTGCATGGTGATGGATGTTGGCACTTTGAAATAAATAAGTTGATTTTGTGTCACAGTTTGGGCACTCGGGTTCAAAAAGGTTCGCCATCACTGGTCTATATTAATGGGCACTATTTAAGGACAGATAATTGAATCGGGCAGGGTCTTTGCACACAAACAGATTCCACCCACCTTCACATTGGTCTGCTGAGCCAATTGCTGGCAATGGCACCGTCCAAATCGGTGCGGCACTTTGCGGCGTCGCACCAATTCCCCAAAGTAGTTTCTGTATTACTTTTGGCGATTTGGGGGGGGGGTGATTTCCATAGACATCTGTGCAGGACCCGCACAGATGTTTGTGAAATTGCCCCTGAAGTTGGACTGAAATGCTGCCTGAACTTGCACGATTTCAAAATGGCCTCAGTGTGAACCCGGGCTTCATCACAGTTCAGTATGTCAGTCCCAGGGATGGGGGTAGTTACTGGTTTAAAAACTGCACCAAATTATTACAATCTATAAACCAGGCTGCATACTAGGGTGGACATAGATGGACCGATTTCTTACCAAGGACAGGGAACATTTGGAAAATGATGCGCAAACCTGTTGCATGCTTTTGTCATCATATGTATGGCTATACATACCATTGAGCTAGCTACATGTCATCTTCACTTTGAGTGACATGTTTTTAATTTTAAGTTCTTATTTTAATTTACATGTCACACTAGTGTATATAACAAGCAGAAAGTTTAAACTGGCTATAGACATGAGATGACCATTGCATAATCTGGACAATCTTTTGCTGGCTAAGGTTACCATTTACTTTTTTATTAGGGGGTTTTAATTTAGTTGAGTGTAACATGGGGAGAGGTTTCTGATGGGTTTTTTTTCCGTCTTGGATTCTGTGTATTGTTGTATTAGCGATATTGGCTACAATAAACTTTTTTATAGGGCTCTTTCACGCAGACGTTCCGTATGTCCGTAAATCACCCAGTCCGTTTGCGGGTGATATACGGACATAATGAATGTCTATGGGATTGCGGATGTCAGCGGATGACCATCCGATTTTCGTCCTTTCAGTTCTGTTCCGTTTTTTGGAACGGAACCGAACCCTATTTTTGTTCCGTTTAAAAATCGGAAAGGATGCAAAATCGGATGTCAGCGGTGTCATCCGCTGACAACCGCAATGCCCATAGACATACATTATGTCCGTATATCATCCGCAAACGGATGGGATGATATGCGGACATACGGAGCGGATGACACAAGTGTCATCCGTGTCCGTGAAAAAAAAAAAAAAAAGTGCCGGAGCGGATCGCAATACGGTTCGCTCCGTGTGAAAGAGCCCATAGGCAACATTAGGGTGTGTTCATCCCTTTCTTCTTTTTTGTTTTTCTCAATTACTATACCATTTACAGGTGGTATGAGGTATCAACCAAGGAAGTAATCAGTTGGTAAACCAATTGAACTCCCCCCCCTCAGCATACTTGCTGTAGAGTAGATCATAGGTGTTAAACTGTAACCTTACAACTAGGGTTGAGCGGACACCTAGATGTCCGTGTTCGACGGGTTCGGCCGAACTTTAAAAAAAAGTCCGGGTCCGTGTCCCGGACTTTTACCGAACTTTTCCCGGACACCGAACCCCATTGAAGTCAATGGGGACCCGAACTTTAAGGCACTAAAATGGCTCTAAAACACCAATGGAAAGGGCTAGAGTGCTGCAAATGGCAGCAAAACGTAGTTAAGAGCATGGCAAGTGCTCTGCAAACAAATGTGGATAGGGAAATAACTTAAAACAACAAAAAAAAAACAGAAAAATAAAACAATGTTCTTCATCTCTGAAGGACGAGGCCCATATGGAGTAGGAGGGAGGTTGAGGTGGTGGTGGATGTGGCGGTGTCATAGGCGTGCGCACAGGGTGTGCCTGGTGTACCTGGGCACACCCTAATCACCTAGGGCACATAGCATTATCGCTCTGTTTGCCAGTGAGGAGATGGGAAAGATCTCCCTCGCACCTGCTCTGCTCTATTTCTCTTTGCCAGCAGGGAGAGTAATGTATCGGGGCCATGTACATGTAGGCAAACACATGCATGTGTATTTCAACTTTGGGGTGCACACCCTAATGCAATAGGCTGCGCACACCTATGGGCGGTGTAGGTGGAAGCGGCGGTGGAGGAGGACCAGGGCCGGATTAAGAGCATCATGGTCTTGGTGCTGAGGATTTTGAAGGGCCTTAAGGGCCGTGCCTTGGCATGCACCCAGAGGAGGAAGGGTGCAGCCATGCATGCCTAATTCAACATGGGATGCTGTCTCTGAAGCCCATAAACACATCCATGCATCGGCAACTGTCCCTCCTTGTCCGGCCTTCGCGCTGTGTGGGGAGGTTCTGAGGGTGCTGCCTGGGGAAGCGAGCATAGAAGCCAGACTTCTGTGTTTACAAGTGACAGAAGAGCGGTCACAGTGAATATGGCCAACCCTGGGCCTATATAAAAGGTAGGGGCCTGCATGGAGCTGCAGCTCCAATAGCCCCTACGTTAATCTGGCCCTGAGGAGGAGGACGAGGTAGCCAACACTGCTTCTTTTCACAAATTTTAAATGAGGGTACACCCCAAAAGAGTGAGAAAGAGCAAAAATGGAACAATGGCTGGGTAAGGTCGGTATCCATTGCTATTCTGCACAAGGTACGGAAAAGTCCCATGGGATCCATGCCTGGTTCATTTTAATGAACGTGAGCTTGTCCACATTGTCTCTGGACAGGCGGCTGCGCTTGTCTGTTATAACACCCCCAGCCGTGCTAAATACCCGTCCAGATAATACACTGGCTGCAGGGCACGCCAGCACCTCCAAGGCGTAAAGGGCAAGCTCAGGCCATGTGCCCAATTTGGAGACCCAGAAGTTGAAGGGGGCAGACCCCTCATTCACTACATGTAGGCGTGTGCACACATACTGCTCCACCATGTTGGTAAAATGCTGCCTCCTGCTAAGACGTTCCATCTGAGCTGCTGGTGCTGCTGTTTGTTGTGGCGTGCTGACAAAGCTTTTCCACATTTCGGCCATGCTAACCCTGCCTTCTGAGGTGCTGGCGGTGCCCTGGTTGAGTTGGCGACCTCCTCCTCCTCTGCCTTGTGCTTCCACTGTGGCCCCGCTGTCAGATGGGAATGCCAGCAGCATCGCGTCTACCAGCGTGCGCTTGTACTCGCGCATCTTGCGATCGCGCTCCAGTGAGTGAATTAAGGACGGTACGTTGTCCTTGTAACGGGGATCCAGCAGCGTGGCCACCCAGTAATCAGCACAAGTTAGAATGTGGGCAACTCGGCGGTCGTTGTGGAGACACTGCAGCATGTAATCGCTCATGTGTGCCAGGCTGCCCAGAGGCGACGAAAGGCTGTCCTCTGTGGGAGGTGTATCGTCCGTGTCCTCTGTATCCCCCCAGCCACGCACCAGTGATGGCCATGAGCTGGCCTGGGTGCCACCCTGCTGTGAACATGGTTCCATCTCCTCCTCCAGCTCCTCCTCCTCCTCATCCTCCTCATCCTCGAGAACTGTGCCCCTGCTGGACAATTGTGTCCCTGGCGTTTGTGTGTGCAGGAACCCACCCTCGGAGCCCCTTGCGAATGACTGCCCTGAAAGCCTTGGAAATGTTACCTCTTCATCCTCCTCCTCCTCCTCATCCTGTGCCACATCCTCTTCCATCATCGCCCGAATTGTTTTTTCAAGGAGGCATAGAAGTGGGATAGTTAAGCTGAGAACGGCGTCATTGCCACTGGCCATGTTGGTGGAGTACTCAAAACAGCGCAACAAGGCACACAGGTCTCGCATGGAGGCCCAGTTATTGGTGGTGAAGTGGTGCTGTTCCGCAGAGCGACTCACGCGTGCGTGCTGCAGCTGAAACTCCACTATGGCCTGCTGCTGCTCGCACAGTCTTTGCAGCATGTGCAAGGTGGAGTTCCACCTTGTGGGCACGTCACATATGAGGCGGTGAGCGGGAAGGCCGAAGTTACGCTGCAGCGCTGCCAGGCGAGCAGCAGCAGGGTGAGAACGCCGAAAGTGCGCACAAACGGCCCGCACTTTCTGCAGCAGCTCTGACATATCGGGGTAGTTTTTAAGGAACCTCTGCACCACCAAATTCAGCACATGCGCCAGGCAAGGGATGTGCGTCAAACCGGCTAGGCCCAGAGCTGCTATGAGATTTCTCCCGTTATCGCACACCACCAGGCCGGGCTTGAGGCTCGCTGGCAGCAACCACTCATTTGTCTGCTGTTCCATGCTCCTCCACAACTCCTGCGCGGTGTGTGGTTTGTCCCCCAAACAGGCAAGTTGTAAAACTGCCTGCTGTCGTTTACCCCTGGCCGTGCTGAAGTTGGTGGTGAAGGTGTTACGCTGTCCGGATGAGGAGGCGGTAGAGGATGAGGAAGCGGAGTAGGAGGAGTTAGGAACAGGAGGCAAACTGAAGCGCCCTGCAATCCTCGGTGGTGGAAGGACATGCGCCAAATTGCTATCCGCCTCAGGCCCATCCGCCACTGCATTTACCCAGTGTGCCGTTAGGGAGATATAACGCCCCTGACCGTGCTTACTGGTCCACGTATCGGTAGTTAGGTGGACCTTGGCACAGATGGCGTTGCGCAGTGCACACCTGATTTTTTCCCCCACTTGGTTGTGCAGGGAAGGGATGGCTTGCCTGGAAAAGTAGTGGCGGCTGGGCACGACGTACTGTGGGACAGCCACCGACATAAGGTTTTTAAAACTGTGCGTCTCCACCAGACGGAATGAAAGCATTTCAAAGGCCAATAATTTTGAAATGCTGGCATTCAGGGCCAGGGATCGCGGGTGGGTAGGGGGGTACTTCCTCTTCCTCTCAAGTGTTTGGGAGATGGAAATCTGAACGCTTCCACGGGACATTGTGGAGATGGTTGTTGGTGACCCAGGTGGTGGTGTTGCTGACAGATCGTCTGTTTGCGGGGTGGCAGGTGCCGGTATCACTACAGATGTGGCTGGAGCAGCCGAGACTGCAGCAGAAGAGGAAGCAGGATGAGCCAGAGACGTTTCTTGGTTTTGAAGGTGTGTACTCCACTGCAGCTCGTGCTTTGCACTTAGATGCCTGATCATGCAGGTTGTGCTCAGGTTGAGAAGGTTTATGCCTCGCTTCAAGCTCTGATTGCACAGGGTGCAAACCACTCGTGTCCTGTCATCAGCACATTTTCTAAAGAACTTCCACGCTAGAGAACTCCTTTGAGCTGACTTTGGTGCGCTCGTTCCCTTGCTGCGTTGGGCAGTAGCGGGCGTAGTGTCTAGGGCACGGCCGCTCCGCTTCTGCACCCTGCTCCCTCTTCTGCTGTGCTGGTGGCTCTGTGCGACCACCACCTCTTCCTCCAAACTACTCAGGTCACCTGCATGACGTTCATTCCATGTGGGGTCGAGGACCTCATCGTCCTCCACATCATCTTCCACCCAGTCTTCACCCCTGCCCTCCTTGTCGGTCTCCACAATGCTGAACGCCGCAGCAGTTGGCACCTGCGTTTCGTCATCATCGGAGACGTGCTGCGATGATCCTTGCATGTACTCATCTTGAGAAATAAGTGGTTGGGCATCGCTGCACTCAATCTCTTCCACTTCTGGGGCAGGGCTAGGTGGATGGCCCTGGGAAACCCTGCTGACAGAGTCATCAAAAAGAAGAAGAGACTGCTGTATGGCTTGGGGCTCAGACTGCTTGCCTGATTTGCAAGGGGGTGAGGTGAAAGACGGTTGGACATCGGCTGCAGGTGCCAACTGTGACCTTTCTGCAGTAGACTGGGTGGGAGACAATGTGAAGGAACTGGAGGCACTGTCAGCAGCAAACCAATCTACTATCGCCTCCACTTGTTCTGGCCTCATCACTTCTAGGGGCGTATGATGCCCTACCAAATACTGATGCAGGTTCTGTCGCCTACTCACACTTGAGGAAGGTGTTTCACTTGTGCGTGTAGCTGGCACAGATCGACCACGTCCTCTCCTTGCAACAGGAGCTCTAGCAGCAGCACCACCACGACCCAGGCCACGGCCCCTATTTGACGCTCTCCTCATATTTCTGAAATTTAAGATCTTGCCCTAGAAAGGTCTTTATTGAATAGCGGAACAAAAGAACAACAGTATCGCACGGGTGTATCTCACAGTCAAATATGCAAACTATGCCGCAATTTAATGTTTTTTACACCAAAAGGGTGTGTATTGAATAGCGGAATAGGATAAAAAACTGTGTATCTCACACGTACAAACACAGACTAGGCCCGATTAAATTTTTTCCTACCCTAAAGGGAGGATGAGGAAGAGGAGTATGGAAAAGGCAGCACCCTCAAATCTTCAGAAGTATGAGATGAACCCCAAAAACTTGGAAAGGTGGATCTCACACGTACCGACACAGACTATTTCGCAATTTAATTGAGCCACAAAGGTTTTTATTGAATAGCGGAATAGGAAATATGATCAAAAAAAAGTGTATGTTTTTCACACGTACAAAAGCACACTAGGCCCCAATTACTATTGTTTGTACACCTAAAAGGATGGATGAGGAGGAGGAGGAGTATAGAACAGGCAGCACCCTCAAAGCTTCAGAAGTATGAGATGAACCCCAAAAACTTGGAAAGGTGGATCTCACACGTACCGACACAGACTATTCCGCAATTTAATTGAGCCCCAAAGGTTTTTATTGAATAGCGGAATAGGAAATATGATCAAAAAAAAGTGTATGTTTTTCACACGTACAGAAGCACACTAGGCCCCAATTACTATTGTTTGTACACCTAAAAGGATGGATGAGGAAGAGGAGGAGGAGGAGTATAGAACAGGCAGCACCCTCAAAGCTTCAGAAGTATGAGATGAACCCCAAAAACTTGGAAAGGTGGATCTCACACGTACCGACACAGACTATTCCGCAATTTAATTGAGCCCCAAAGGTTTTTATTGAATAACGGAATAGGAAATATGATCAAAAAAAGTGTATGTTTTTCACACGTACAGAAGCACACTAGGCCCCAATTACTATTGTTTGTACACCTAAAAGGATGGATGAGGAGGAGGAGGAGGAGGAGTATAGAACAGGCAGCACCCTCAAAGCTTCAGAAGTATGAGATGAACCCCAAAAACTTGGAAAGGTGGATCTCACACGTACCGACACAGACTATTCCGCAATTTAATTGAGCCCCAAAGGTTTTTATTGAATAGCGGAATAGGAAATATGATCAAAAAAAAGTGTATGTTTTTCACACGTACAGAAGCACACTAGCCCCCAATTACTATTGTTTGTACACCTAAAAGGATGGATGAGGAGGAGGAGGAGGAGGAGTATAGAACAGGCAGCACCCTCAAAGCTTCAGAAGTATGAGATGAACCCCAAAAACTTGGAAAGGTGGATCTCACACGTACCGACACAGACTATTCCGCAATTTAATTGAGCCCCAAAGGTTTTTATTGAATAGAGGAATAGGAAATATGATCAAAAAAAAGTGTATGTTTTTCACACGTACAGAAGCACACTAGGCCCCAATTACTATTGTTTGTACACCTAAAAGGATGGATGAGGAGGAGGAGGAGGAGGAGTATAGAACAGGCAGCACCCTCAAAGCTTCAGAAGTATGAGATGAACCCCAAAAACTTGGAAAGGTGGATCTCACACGTACCGACACAGACTATTCCGCAATTTAATTGAGCCCCAAAGGTTTTTATTGAATAGCGGAATAGGAAATATGATCAAAAAAAAGTGTATGTTTTTCACACGTACAGAAGCACACTAGGCCCCAATTACTATTGTTTGTACACCTAAAAGGATGGATGAGGAGGAGGAGGAGGAGGAGTATAGAACAGGCAGCACCCTCAAAGCTTCAGAAGTATGAGATGAACCCCAAAAACTTGAAAAGGTGGATCTCACACGTACCGACACAGACTATTCCGCAATTTAATTGAGCCCCAAAGGTTTTTATTGAATAGCGGAATAGGAAATATGATCAAAAAAAAGTGTATGTTTTTCACACGTACAGAAGCACACTAGGCCCCAATTACTATTGTTTGTACACCTAAAAGGATGGATGAGGAAGAGAAGGAGGAGGAGTATAGAACAGGCAGCACCCTCAAAGCTTCAGAAGTATGAGATGAACCCCAAAAACTTGGAAAGGTGGATCTCACACGTACCGACACAGACTATTCCGCAATTTAATTGAGCCCCAAAGGTTTTTATTGAATAACGGAATAGGAAATATGATCAAAAAAAGTGTATGTTTTTCACACGTACAGAAGCACACTAGGCCCCAATTACTATTGTTTGTACACCTAAAAGGATGGATGAGGAGGAGGAGGAGGAGTATAGAACAGGCAGCACCCTCAAAGCTTCAGAAGTATGAGATGAACCCCAAAAACTTGGAAAGGTGGATCTCACACGTACCGACACAGACTATTCCGCAATTTAATTGAGCCCCAAAGGTTTTTATTGAATAGCGGAATAGGAAATATGATCAAAAAAAACTGTATGTTTTTCACACGTACAGAAGCACACTAGGCCCCAATTACTATTGTTTGTACACCTAAAAGGATGGATGAGGAAGAGGAGGAGGAGGAGTATAGAACAGGCAGCACCCTCAAAGCTTCAGAAGTATGAGATGAACCCCAAAAACTTGGAAAGGTGGATCTCACACGTACCGACACAGACTATTCCGCAATTTAATTGAGCCCCAAAGGTTTTTATTGAATAGCGGAATAGGAAATATGATCAAAAAAAAGTGTATGTTTTTCACACGTACAGAAGCACACTAGGCCCCAATTACTATTGTTTGTACACCTAAAAGGATGGATGAGGAAGAGGAGGAGGAGGAGTATAGAACAGGCAGCACCCTCAAAGCTTCAGAAGTATGAGATGAACCCCAAAAACTTGGAAAGGTGGATCTCACACGTACCGACACAGACTATTCCGCAATTTAATTGAGCCCCAAAGGTTTTTATTGAATAACGGAATAGGAAATATGATCAAAAAAAGTGTATGTTTTTCACACGTACAGAAGCACACTAGGCCCCAATTACTATTGTTTGTACACCTAAAAGGATGGATGAGGAGGAGGAGGAGGAGGAGTATAGAACAGGCAGCACCCTCAAAGCTTCAGAAGTATGAGATGAACCCCAAAAACTTGGAAAGGTGGATCTCACACGTACCGACACAGACTATTCCGCAATTTAATTGAGCCCCAAAGGTTTTTATTGAATAGCGGAATAGGAAATATGATCAAAAAAAAGTGTATGTTTTTCACACGTACAGAAGCACACTAGGCCCCAATTACTATTGTTTGTACACCTAAAAGGATGGATGAGGAGGAGGAGTCTAGAACAGGCAGCACCCTCAAAGCTTCAGAAGTATGAGATGAACCCCAAAAACTTGGAAAGGTGGATCTCACACGTACCGACACAGACTATTCCGCAATTTAATTGAGCCCCAAAGGTTTTTATTGAATAGCGGAATAGGAAATATGATCAAAAAAAAGTGTATGTTTTTCACACGTACAGAAGCACACTAGGCCCCAATTACTATTGTTTGTACACCTAAAAGGATGGATGAGGAAGAGAAGGAGGAGGAGTATAGAACAGGCAGCACCCTCAAAGCTTCAGAAGTATGAGATGAACCCCAAAAACTTGGAAAGGTGGATCTCACACGTACCGACACAGACTATTCCGCAATTTAATTGAGCCCCAAAGGTTTTTATTGAATAACGGAATAGGAAATATGATCAAAAAAAGTGTATGTTTTTCACACGTACAGAAGCACACTAGGCCCCAATTACTATTGTTTGTACACCTAAAAGGATGGATGAGGAGGAGGAGGAGGAGTATAGAACAGGCAGCACCCTCAAAGCTTCAGAAGTATGAGATGAACCCCAAAAACTTGGAAAGGTGGATCTCACACGTACCGACACAGACTATTCCGCAATTTAATTGAGCCCCAAAGGTTTTTATTGAATAGCGGAATAGGAAATATGATCAAAAAAAAGTGTATGTTTTTCACACGTACAGAAGCACACTAGGCCCCAATTACTATTGTTTGTACACCTAAAAGGATGGATGAGGAAGAGGAGGAGGAGGAGTATAGAACAGGCAGCACCCTCAAAGCTTCAGAAGTATGAGATGAACCCCAAAAACTTGGAAAGGTGGATCTCACACGTACCGACACAGACTATTCCGCAATTTAATTGAGCCCCAAAGGTTTTTATTGAATAGCGGAATAGGAAATATGATCAAAAAAAAGTGTATGTTTTTCACACGTACAGAAGCACACTAGGCCCCAATTACTATTGTTTGTACACCTAAAAGGATGGATGAGGAGGAGGAGGAGGAGGAGGAGGAGTATAGAACAGGCAGCACCCTCAAAGCTTCAGAAGTATGAGATGAACCCCAAAAACTTGGAAAGGTGGATCTCACACGTACCGACACAGACTATTCCGCAATTTAATTGAGCCCCAAAGGTTTTTATTGAATAGGGAATAGGAAATATGATCAAAAAAAAGTGTATGTTTTTCACACGTACAGAAGCACACTAGGCCCCAATTACTATTGTTTGTACACCTAAAAGGATGGATGAGGAAGAGGAGGAGGAGGAGTATAGAACAGGCAGCACCCTCAAAGCTTCAGAAGTATGAGATGAACCCCAAAAACTTGGAAAGGTGGATCTCACACGTACCGACACAGACTATTCCGCAATTTAATTGAGCCCCAAAGGTTTTTATTGAATAACGGAATAGGAAATATGATCAAAAAAAGGGTATGTTTTTCACACGTACAGAAGCACACTAGGCCCCAATTACTATTGTTTGTACACCTAAAAGGATGGATGAGGAGGAGGAGGAGGAGTATAGAACAGGCAGCACCCTCAAAGCTTCAGAAGTATGAGATGAACCCCAAAAACTTGGAAAGGTGGATCTCACACGTACCGACACAGACTATTCCGCAATTTAATTGAGCCCCAAAGGTTTTTATTGAATAGCGGAATAGGAAATATGATCAAAAAAAAGTGTATGTTTTTCACACGTACAGAAGCACACTAGGCCCCAATTACTATTGTTTGTACACCTAAAAGGATGGATGAGGAAGAGGAGGAGGAGGAGTATAGAACAGGCAGCACCCTCAAAGCTTCAGAAGTATGAGATGAACCCCAAAACTTGGAAAGGTGGATCTCACACGTACCGACACAGACTATTCCGCAATTTAATTGAGCCCCAAAGGTTTTTATTGAATAGCGGAATAGGAAATATGATCAAAAAAAAGTGTATGTTTTTCACACGTACAGAAGCACACTAGGCCCCAATTACTATTGTTTGTACACCTAAAAGGATGGATGAGGAAGAGGAGGAGGAGGAGTATAGAACAGGCAGCACCCTCAAAGTTTCAGAAGTATGAGATGAACCCCAAAAACTTGGAAAGGTGGATCTCACACGTACCGACACAGACTATTCCGCAATTTAATTGAGCCCCAAAGGTTTTTATTGAATAGCGGAATAGGAAATATGATAAAAAAAAAGTGTATGTTTTTCACACGTACAGAAGCACACTAGGCCCCAATTACTATTGTTTGTACACCTAAAAGGATGGATGAGGAGGAGGAGGAGGAGTATAGAACAGGCAGCACCCTCAAAGCTTCAGAAGTATGAGATGAACCCCAAAAACTTGGAAAGGTGGATCTCACACGTACCGACACAGACTATTCCGCAATTTAATTGAGCCCCAAAGGTTTTTATTGAATAACGGAATAGGAAATATGATCAAAAAAAGTGTATGTTTTTCACACGTACAGAAGCACACTAGGCCCCAATTACTATTGTTTGTACACCTAAAAGGATGGATGAGGAGGAGGAGGAGGAGGAGGAGTATAGAACAGGCAGCACCCTCAAAGCTTCAGAAGTATGAGATTGTGTTCACTGTACCCCACAAAGATTGTGTTCACTGTACCCCACAAAGATTGTGTTCACTGTACCCCACAAAGGTTTTGTTCACTGCACCCCACAAAGATTGTGTTCACTGTACCCCACAAAGGTTTTGTTCACTGCACCCCACAAAGATTGTGTTCACTGTACCCCACAAAGATTGTGTTCACTGCACTCCAAAAGGATTGTCTTCACTGCACCCCACAAAGATTGTGTTCACTGTACCCCACAAAGGTTTTGTTCACTGCACCCCACAAAGTTTGTGTTCACTGTACCCCACAAAGGTTTTGTTCACTGCACCCCACAAAGATTGTGTTCACTGTACCCCCCAAAGATTTTGTTCACTGCACCCCACAA
This sequence comes from Pelophylax lessonae, assembly GCF_965119305.1. Lineage (NCBI taxonomy): Eukaryota > Metazoa > Chordata > Amphibia > Anura > Ranidae > Pelophylax > Pelophylax lessonae. The sequence continues at coordinate 605,610,462 of NC_138769.1, forward strand.
GGATTGTTTGTCTTCACTGCACCCCACAAGGATTGTCTTCACTGCACCCCACAAGGATTGTCTTCACTGCACCCCACAAAGATTGTGTTCACTGCACCCCACAAAGGTTTTGTTCACTGCACCCCACAAAGATTGTGTTCACTGCACCCCACAAAGATTGTGTTCACTGTACCCCACAAAGATTGTGTTCACTGCACCCCAAAAGGATTGTCTTCTCTGCACCCCACAAAGATTGTGTTCACTGTACCCCACAAAGGTTTTGTTCACTGCACCCCACAAAGATTGTGTTCACTGTACCCCACAAAGGTTTTGTTCACTGCACCCCACAAAGATTGTGTTCACTGTACCCCACAAAGATTGTGTTCACTGTACCCCACAAAGGTTTTGTTCACTGCACCCCACAAAGATTGTGTTCACTGTACCCCACAAAGGTTGTGTTCACTGCACCCCACAAAGATTGTGTTCACTGCACCCCACAAAGATTGTGTTCACTGTACCCCACAAAGGTTTTGTTCACTGCACCCCACAAAGGTTTTGTTCACTGCACCCCAAAAAGATTGTGTTCACTGTACCCCACAAAGATTGTGTTCACTGCACTCCAAAAGGATTGTCTTCACTGCACCCCACAAAGATTGTGTTCACTGTACCCCACAAAGGTTTTGTTCACTGCACCCCACAAAGATTGTGTTCACTGTACCCCCCAAAGATTTTGTTCACTGCACCCCACAAGGATTGTCTTCACTGCACCCCACAAGGATTGTGTTCACTGTACCCCACAAAGATTGTCTTCACTGCACCCCACAAAGATTGTGTTCACTGCACCCCACAAAGATTGTGTTCACTGTACCCCCCAAAGATTTTGTTCACTGCACCCCACAAGGATTGTCTTCACTGCACCCCACAAGGATTGTCTTCACTGCACCCCACAAAGATTGTGTTCACTGTACCCCACAAAGATTTTGTTCACTGCACCCCACAAAGATTGTGTTCACTGTACCCCACAAAGATTTTGTTCACTGCACTCCAAAAGGATTGTCTTCACTGCACCCCACAAAGATTGTGTTCACTGTACCCCACAAAGGTTTTGTTCACTGCACCCCACAAAGATTGTGTTCACTGTACCCCACAAAGATTGTGTTCACTGCACTCCAAAAGGATTGTCTTCACTGCACCCCACAAAGATTGTGTTCACTGTACCCCACAAAGGTTTTGTTCACTGCACCCCACAAAGATTGTGTTCACTGTACCCCACAAAGGTTTTGTTCACTGCACCCCACAAAGATTGTGTTCACTGTACCCCCCAAAGATTTTGTTCACTGCACCCCACAAGGATTGTCTTCACTGCACCCCACAAGGATTGTCTTCACTGCACCCCACAAAGATTGTGTTCACTGTACCCCACAAAGATTTTGTTCACTGCACCCCACAAAGATTGTGTTCACTGTACCCCACAAAGATTTTGTTCACTGCACTCCAAAAGGATTGTCTTCACTGCACCCCACAAAGATTGTGTTCACTGTACCCCACAAAGGTTTTGTTCACTGCACCCCACAAAGATTGTGTTCACTGTACCCCACAAAGGTTTTGTTCACTGCACCCCACAAAGATTGTGTTCACTGTACCCCACAAAGATTGTGTTCACTGTACCCCACAAAGGTTTTGTTCACTGCACCCCACAAAGATTGTGTTCACTGTACCCCACAAAGGTTGTGTTCACTGCACCCCACCAAGGTTTTGTTCACTGCACCCCACAAAGATTGTGTTCACTGCACCCCACAAAGATTGTGTTCACTGTACCCCACAAAGGTTTTGTTCACTGCACCCCACAAAGATTGTGTTCACTGTACCCCACAAAGATTGTGTTCACTGCACTCCAAAAGGATTGTCTTCACTGCACCCCACAAAGATTGTGTTCACTGTACCCCACAAAGGTTTTGTTCACTGCACCCCACAAAGATTGTGTTCACTGTACCCCACAAAGGTTTTGTTCACTGCACCCCACAAAGATTGTGTTCACTGTACCCCCCAAAGATTTTGTTCACTGCACCCCACAAGGATTGTCTTCACTGCACCCCACAAGGATTGTCTTCACTGCACCCCACAAAGATTGTGTTCACTGCACCCCACAAAGGTTTTGTTCACTGCACCCCACAAAGATTGTGTTCACTGTACCCCCCCCCCCAAAGATTTTGTTCACTGCACCCCACAAGGATTGTCTTCTCTGCACCCCACAAAGATTGTGTTCACTGTACCCCCCAAAGATTATGTTCACTGCACCCCACAAGGATTGTCTTCACTGCACCCCACAAAGATTGTGTTCACTGTACCCCCACAAAGGTTTTGTTCACTGCACCCCACAAAGATTTTGTTCACTGCACTCCAAAAGGATTGTGTTCACTGCACCCCAAAAAGATTGTGTTCACTGCAGCCCACACACAGAAAAATGGATGTGGATCACTGACACCTGCCTATCTCCTATCCCACACCACACAGCAATATTGATTGTAGTTTGTAGAACACACTGACCCTATAATTCAGCAGACTCTATCCCTAAAATGCCTATGTGACGGTACTAACCGTCACTATGGGTGACGGATCACCCTGTCCCTGGATTGTAAACCCCTTTGTGTCATTTTCTTATGAGTTTGGGACATTGCATTTTATTTTCCCTTTATTCATCCTCTGAACAACTGACTCATGGCATTGAGTTAATGTAATGTAATGTTACAACCCATCCCCCCCCCCCCCTCCTGTTTCTGTGTCTAAGTGTGTGGATTCATGGCAGACAATGGTCTGAGTTGGAGACATCTCTCCGCAGGGGGTGTGTATTAAGACTGCTTGTTTCAAATGTACAAATGTTCAGTTCTCATTGGTTGGTTCCCTTCCCCCCTTCTGTGGAAAGGCTAAGGGGAGTTTCCCTAACTGTATGTAAAACTGTGTCTTGGAATGTAATAAACAGTTTAAGCTCTGGATGGTTAACCCTCAACACCTGTGTGGATTGTCTCGTGATTGAGGGGTTAAGGGCTGGATATGGCTTCTCCGCAGGCTGTGGGTGCGTTTGGAGGACAGGAGACACAGATCCGGCGGATGTGCCCACCTGGGGTACAAAGATCCGTTACATTGGTTGGCAGCGGTGGGATGTCTCCTGCAGTCCAGGACATCCAAACCACCACCAGGATTCAAGATCTGGGCAGCTGCCGAGGAGTGATACGGGGACCAGCCAGCATGAGAGCGGAGTTCGGGAGGAGGCTGCAAGGCATGCGGAAGCACCATCGGGGACCAGCGACAGAGCACACCAGGCTCGGCTGGGAGGATGTGATCCGCCGGCAACTCTGGCATGAGGCGCTAAGCCACGAGCGGCACCATCAGGGGAAGATCCTTCCCTCCTCCACAGAGATGTACAGGAAGCAGTACCGTGCGCGAGAGGTGTTCCTGAGGGAACGACCGCGAGATGAATGGAAGACAGAGCTCGGAAGATTGGTCCAGGAGGAAATGAGGCTGGACGCCAGCTACAGAGCCCTCCGGTGGTTCGCGGCTCAACTGTGGCCAGGTACAGCAGATGGCAGCCCAACAGAAGGCGTTGGCTATGGCGGCGTGGGGCTGCTCCATCAAAAAATGTACGGAGACCCAGACTTTGGGAGCGATGAGGAGTGGCGGCTGGAACACATTCTGGATTTCCGAGATGAGGTGCTGGACCTCCCCGACGAGGCGTGTGACCTGGAGGAATTGGAGTTCCTGGTTGAGCAGGAATGGGAGCTCGAGATTGCCTACAAGCGGCTGTTTGACGGTGATCAGCAGCCTGGCATGGCTCCCGTTGCCTGGGACTGTCCGAGAGAAATAGCAGACAGTCACGAAGATGAGAAGCAAATGGGGCCAGGGGTGACCCTGCGTTTTCCCGTACTAACTGCAATGGAAGAAGCAGCGATGATACAGAGGGCACTGCGATCGCTAGAATGCCGGAACGCACCGGAGGTCCACCAGGCAGCGAGACAAGCTAATAGCATGAAGGTCTCAGAAGGGGGAGTTGAGACAGGTGCTGGAAGGCTGGGAAATGGTGATCAGCAGCAAGTCCAGAGTATCTCATCTGGTGCCCCAGCAGAAGCATTGGCTACAGGGCAGAGTGCCCCTGGCATCTGCCCAGCATCAGAAAAAGAGTTGGATCCGGAGAGTCTGAGAGAGGATCTGCGTGAGCTGTTTTCCCAACAGCAGATACCCCCACCGGGAGTAGAGGAAGCAATTCTCCCTCCCCAACAATTGGACACTACCCCAGTGTTTATCCCCCCAGCAGAAGCGCTGGCTACGGGGCAGAGTGCTGCTGGCCTCTGCCCACCCTCAGAGATAGATCCAGGGAGTCCGAGGGGTGACCTCAGTGAGCCGTTTCCCCAGCACTTGGACACTACCCCAGTGGTTATCCCCCCAGCAGAAGCGCTGGCTACGGGGCAGAGTGCCGCTGGCCTCTGCCCACCCTCAGAGGTAGATCCAGGGAGTCCGAGGGGTGACCTCAGTGAGCCGTTTCCCCAGCACTTGGACACTACCCCAGTGTTTATCGCCCCAGCAGATGTGCTGGCTACAGGGCAGAGTGCCCCTGGCATCTGCCCAGCATCAGAAAAAGAGTTGGATTCGGAGAGTCTGAGAGAGGATCTGCGTGAGCTGTTTTCCCAACAGCAGATATCCCCACCGGGAGTAGAGGAAGCAATTCTCTCTCCCCAGCAATTGGACACTACCCCAATGTTCATCCCCCCAGCAGAAGCGCTGGCTACAGGAGAGAGCGCTGCTGGTCTCTGCCCAGCATCAGAACCAGAGATGAAGAATCCGGGAGACAGTCCCTGCAAGATACCGTCTCAGCGGCTGGTAACTACACCAGGAGAAAAGCAAGTACCTTTTTCTCCCCAAATGCATAGCCCTACCAGCCTACATTCCCTACCAGCGGAAGCGCTGGCATCAGGGCAGAGAATTATTCAGCTCCCCCCAATATCTGCAACCCTGCCCTGGATCAGAGGAGTGCAGACAGCTGTTCCCACTCTGCAGCGGCTGTTTTTATGCATGGGAGACCCTATGTGCGGTTTTGCTCCCCAGCGCCAGAGTCGTTCTTTTAGTTTTCCTGGTTGCCTGGGGTGGAAGTTTGTGACTAACACAGGTCCAGACCATTTGAGGGTCAGGAACCTCGTTAGTCTGTTTTTAAAAGGGGAGAAATGTGACAGAACCCACTGTCACTGTGTGTTTTGGAGGGGACTGTGCGCAAGCCTCCTACCGACAGACTATGGGCCAGAAGATACTGGAGTTTGGCACTGCAGCCTTTTGACTTTACCATCCACTACTGCCCTGGGAAGCAAAACGGCAATGCCGACAAATTATCCAGGCAAACAGACATTGACTCTTTGGGATTTGTTACCCGACTAATTCAGGCACAGACCAGTTGGAGGTCTAGTACCTGGATTAGTCTACCTTTGGGGGGAAGAGATGTGACGGTACTAACCGTCACTATGGGTGACGGATCACCCTGTCCCTGGATTGTAAACCCCTTTGTGTCATTTTCTTATGAGTTTGGGACATTGCATTTTATTTTCCCTTTATTCATCCTCTGAACAACTGACTCATGGCATTGAGTTAATGTAATGTAATGTTACAACCCATCCCCCCCCCCTCCTGTTTCTGTGTCTAAGTGTGTGGATTCATGGCAGACAATGGTCTGAGTTGGAGACATCTCTCCGCAGGGGGTGTGTATTAAGACTGCTTGTTTCAAATGTACAAATGTTCAGTTCTCATTGGTTGGTTCCCTTCCCCCCCTTCTGTGGAAAGGCTAAGGGGAGTTTCCCTAACTGTATGTAAAACTGTGTCTTGGAATGTAATAAACAGTTTAAGCTCTGGATGGTTAACCCTCAACACCTGTGTGGATTGTCTCGTGATTGAGGGGTTAAGGGCTGGATATGGCTTCTCCGCAGGCTGTGGGTGCGTTTGGAGGACAGGAGACACAGGGGTACAAAGATCCGTTACAGCCTACAACTCGCCCTGCCTAAACACTCCGACCTGTCCCTCAATTCTATCCGGACACAAATGTTTTTTTCCTGCCTATCTTTCCCTAATCAGCAGCCAGCACGTTGATGTGTGCTCTGTCCCTGATCTAAGCAGCATAATGACGCCGCTGCGGCTGCCTCGAACTTATAAAGACTTGGTCACATGCTTCAGACGGCCAATCACAGCTACTGAGACATTTGCAGGCATGGCTGGGATGGCTTAAGGCACACCAGTTAAACGATTGTTGATTGGCTGTTGAAAGCCCGCCATGAAAAGAGCGCCAAAGCATGCAAAACCCGGAAATAAAACGACCGAACACAGATTTTTACCCGAATATACAGTAAAGTGTCCGTGTTCGTGTTCGGGTAACAAAAATCCAATTATTCGGTACGAACACGAATAATACAGTCCATGCTCGCTCAACACTACTTACAACTGTTTCTAAACTACAAGTCCCATGAGGCATTACACGGCTGACAGTTACAAGCATGACTCCCAAAGGCAGAGGCATTATGGGACTTCTAGTTCTGTAACATCTGGAGGGCCGCAGTTTATTAACCCTGCTGTAGATCCCTGGTAGTTGTGTTTCACAAATAGTCCAGTGTAGTATGACACTTGCCAAAAATGTGAGGAGAACTGAACACTCAGAGAGCGGTGCATCTAGGAGACACTGCAAGCATTCACTGCTAAGGGAAATTACTTATAGTGATGTCGCGAACCTAAAATTCGCCGTTCGCGAACGGCAAACGCGAACATCTGCAAATGTTCGCGAACCGGCGAACCGGGCGAACCGCCATAGACTTCAATAGGCAGGCGAATTTTAAAACACACAGGGACTCTTTCTGGCCACAATAGTGATGGAAAAGTTGTTTCAAGGGGACTAACACCTGGACTGTGGCATGCCGGAGGGGGATCCATGGCAAAACTCCCATGGAAAATTACGTAGTTGACGCAGAGTCGGGTTTTGATCCATAAAGGGCATAAATCACCTAACATTCCTAAATTGTTTGGAATAACGTGCTTTAAAACATCCAGTGTGTGAATACGATCAGGTATGATGTTGTATCGGTCAAGTAGTGTAAGGGTTACGCCCGCTTCACAGTGACAGACCAAACTCTGACAGACCAAACTCCCCGTTTAACAGTCAGTCAGTCAGTCCATTTGCACAACCGCAAACTCCCCATTTGCACAAGGTTGGATACCAAGCTAGCCATGTCCCGTTCCTTGTCCTCACTGACATCATTGAAGGTCTCTTCCTCCACCCAGCCACGTACAACACCAATGGTCCCCGAAAGGTGACAACAAGCCCCCTGGGACGCCTGCTGTGGCTGGTATTCCACCTCCTCAAAGCCACCTTCCTCCTCTGACTTCTCTTCTTCAGACTCCTCTCTCTGCGTTGCCACAGGTCCAGCAATTGACAATGACAAGGCTGCTTCTGGTGGTGATGGGGAGTGGACCACAACTCTTCCTCTTCATGCTCATCTACAGAAAAAACGCATATGGGATGAGGTCGATGATGTTGCCTTGGGTTCGACTGACCACCAGGGTTGTCACCTCCGCAAAAGGAAAGGACGCATGAGCCTACAGCCATTGTTCATGAGCATTCAGTAACGCGGCCAAAAAATACCCAGCTCCACAGAAAGAATGAAAGAAAATGAATGTTTTTTCTATGAAAAATTATCCTGCGGATCGCTTTTGGTCTGTACACAATGAAGCAACGACCTTATCATCTGGGGTGTGCCAACACAATCCTAGAGGTGATCGCTTCATTGTGATACGCAAGCCACTTCACCACGACAAGGTAACGATCATGAAGGGGAATTGACACATGTATGTGCCTTTTTTTTTGTTTTTTGTTTTTTTGCAGCCACAGTGTAGCACCAGAGGCCAGAAAAATTAAGCATGTACACATGCATGAAAAAGTAGGTATTGTTGCAGCCGCTGCTGTAGCAGCGGCCTGAAAAATTGAGGTTTTAAAGGCAGAAAGTGCACTAAAACATTGCGGCTTGAACCGTAGTTGGTGGCGGAGACGTCACGTAAGTCATCCGGCATGCAGAGAATGATTATATACAGCAGCGTGTGGACCATTTTTAGGCCAAGGCATCTCAGTCATCACCACGCCTTTTTTAGTCAAATGCATCCCCTACTGTCAGTCCCTTCGGGATCCATGCCTCATTCATCTTAATAAACGTGAGGTAATCAAGACTTTTTTGACCTAGGCGACTTCTCTTCTCAGTGACAATACCTCCTGCTGCACTGAAGGTCCTTTCTGACAGCACACTTGAAGCGGGGCAGGCCAGAAGTTCAATGGCAAATTGGGATAGCTCAGGCCACAGGTCAAGCCTGCACACCCAGTAGTCAAGGGGTTCATCGCTCCTCAGAGTGTCGATATCTGCAGTTAAGGCAAGGTAGTCTGCGCCTCCTCTTCTTTTCTTTTCTATGTACCCGTTTTGGAGTTCTCTGCCTGAGGAGAGCAGCACGCCAGTCTTCCCATTCGGAGTGAGCGCTGGGCTGAATTTTTGTACCAAGGTAGTCTGCTACCTGTCGGTCGAGTCGTTCTCTGAGGGTGGACCCCGAAGGGCTGTGGCGATGCATAGGACTAAAAAAGCTCCGCATGTCCTCCATCAACAAGACGTCTGTAAAGCGTCCTGTCCTTGCCGGCGTGGTTGTGGTGGTAGGAGGAGGATTACTTTCACCTCTTCCCCTGTTGGATTCCCGTTGTGCTGTGACATCACCCTTATATGCTGTGTAAAGCATACTTTTCAACTTATTTTGTAGCTGCTGAATCCTTTGCGACTGCCAGTAATTGGGTAACATATCAGAGACTTTCTGCTTATACCGGGGGTCTGGTAGCGTGGCCACCCAGTACAGGTCGTTCTCCTTCAGCCTTTTTATACGAGGGTCCCTCAACAGGCATGACAGCATGAAAGACCCCATTTGCACAAGGTTGGATGCCGAGCTACTCATGTCCAATTCCTCGTCCTCACTGATGTCATTGAAGGTGTGTTCTTCCCCCCAGCCACGTACAACACCACGGGTACCAGATAGGTGACAACGAGCACCCTGGGATGCCTGCTGTGGTTGGTGTTCCTCCTCCTCAAAGCCACATTCCTCCTCTAACTCCTCTTCCTCACACTCCTCTTCCAGTGTTGCCGCAGGTCCAGCAAGCGATGGTAAGGCTGTTTCTGGTGGTGGTGATGGTGACCACAACTCTTCCTCTTCCTCTTCACGCTCATCTACGGCCTGATCCAGCACTCTTCGCAGGGCACGCTCCAGGAAAAAAACATATGGGATGATGTCGCTGATGGTGCCTTCGGTGCGACTCACTAGGTTTGTCACCTCCTCAAAAGGACGCATGAGCCTACAGGCTGTAACGCTCCTGCGTTTCTTATATGGTGTGGATTTTCAGCTGCAGAAATAGTTCCACGTCAGTAGTCATGTTAGAGATATGCTGAGATACCATTCCCAACCTCAATGACTCATCATGTGTGGAAGGTCTTATTTCAGCCATTAAATACACACAATTAGCAAGCTGGTTCCTAGAATGACTTTATGTATGTGGTAACACAATGATGAAGGTTGAGGGATAGGTTGAGTGGAGGTGGTAGGTGATAGACACTTGAAGGTGAGACAGTAGCAGATGGATGCAGGAAGGTTTAGCAATGTTGTATGGTAGCAGATGATAGAATAGCAGGTGGACATACAAAAGAAATCAACCCAGTGCAGAAAAGTAGCAGTAGTCTCAAGAGCTAGCAATCTAGTTATGCAGATGTGATAAACAGTCTTTACTATGCAGAGCTAGATAGTGTAAGCTTAGTATAAGTTTATAGAGAATTCCCCTGCGGGGTACTTAGCACTATTAGCAATACAGCCGAAGGGTGGTTCAGGAGAGGCGGATGATCCAGTAGCGGGATACAGGGATCAGCGCGGCGAGGTTCCGTCAGCGAGGTAAGCTTGCAAGCATGGAAGCTTCAAGCAAGGTTAGCATCCAGGTAAGGGTGTTTGAACGAACACATGTGAGTGAGAACCGGCGCTTTAAATAGCCATCTAGTCCGGCGCTGGGTGATGACAGCTCCAGTCTTAAAGGTGTATGCGCACCTTTCCAAAAGTAAATGGTGGGGCGCATACACTTGTGGAAAGTGTAATTTAGGGTACCAAAGGTACCGGAACATTACAATACCCCCCCTTAAGGCCTGCTCCTGAAGGCCTCTGGAGCTGGTTTGTCTGGGTATCTCGCATGAAAATTGCGGATTAATCTAGGGGCATGTATGTCAGAGGTGTTTAGCCAGGTGTCGTCTTGGGGCCCATAGTTCTTCCATCTAACCAAGTACTGAAGTCTTCTTCTGTAGATACGAGAATCCAGAATCTCTTTTATCTCGTATTCTTCTCCACCTTCAACTTGTACAGGAGGGGGAGGTGGAATATTAGGCCTTATTCCGTGGTCCGGAACATGGGGCTTCAGTAGCGACACATGGAAAATGGGATGGATTTTTAGGTCCATTGGCAATGTAAGCTGCACTGCAGCTTTTCCAATAAGTTTCTTGATTGGGAAAGGTCCCAAGAACAGAGGTCCAAGCTTTTTGCTAGGGATCTTCAGTCTCAAGTTTTTTGTTGAGAGCCAAACGAGGTCCCCGATAGTATACTGTGGAGAAGGTCTTCTACGAAGATCATAGTACTTCTTTTGTTGACTGTGAGCGTGTGCAATGGTAGTATTTAGTAAACCCAGAGAATCCTTTATTTGGGTAAGATAGTCTGAGGCTACTGGGTTATTTGAAGGAAGGATGCGTGGAGAGAGAATAGAGGGATGGAACCCATAGTTCAAGTAGAACGGACTCTGCTTGGTTGTACTGTGAGTTGCGTTGTTGTAGGCAAATTCTGCCAGGGGGAGAAGATCCAACCAATCATCCTGTTGGTAAGAAGTGTAACAACGTAACAACGTAAATACTGCTCGATGCATTGGTTGACTCTTTCAGTCTGTCCGTTGGTCTGCGGATGGTAAGGAGAAGTGAGCTTCCGCTCAATCCGTAGTATGTGACATAGTTCTTGCCAGAATTTAGAAATAAATTGGGATCCACGGTCAGACAGAAGAGTTTTTGTGATACCATGTAATCTGAAGACATGTTTCATCAGGAGTTCTGCCGTTTGTTTGGACGAAGGTAGTCTGCGAATAGCAATGAAATGTGCCATCTTTGTCAGATGGTCCACTGACACCAAGATGGTATTAAATCCTTTGGAAGGAGGCAATTCTACGATGAAGTCCAATGACAAAACCTCCCATGGAGTTTGGGGTATTGGTAGACTGCATAGTAGACCGGATGGTCTCGTAGTGTCAATTTTGGACCTGGCACAGACATTGCATGAAGAGACGAATTTTTGTATAGATGTTTTCATGTCAGGCCACCAGAATTGTCGAGAAATCAAATTGAAAGTCTTTGTCATACCCATATGTCCTGCCATAGGCACATCATGCGATAATTCCAAGATCTTGGTGCGTAGGGTAGGTGGTATGTAAAGTTTGTCGTTGTAGTAGAGGAAGCCTTCTGCATCAGTATTTAGTTGTGGTGGGGGTGAATCCAAACTTATACCATGCAGAACCTCTTCCTTTAAGGAACGGACAACTCCAATAATGCGTTTGTGAGGTATTATAGGAACGGAAGGGATTTCAAAGTAGTTTTCTTCAGTTAGTCGTGATAGTGCATCCGCCTTTTTGTTCTTATCTGCAGGTGTGTAGGTCACTATGAAGTTAAACCTTAGAAAGAATAGTGACCATCGTACCTGTCGATGCGAGAGAGTTTTGCTAGTCTGAAGATATTGGAGGTTTTTATGGTCCGTGTATATAATTATTGGTAGTTGGGTGCCTTCGAGTAAATGTCGCCAATTCTCCAGAGCCAATTTTATAGCAAGCAGTTCCTTTTCACCCATGGGGTAATTTATCTCGGGACTGCTCAGGGATTTAGAAAAAAAGGCGACTGGATAAAGTGGTGAAGTGTGGGTAGGTCGTTGGGAGAGTATTGCTCCTACTGCCATGTTTGACGCATCTACCTCCAGAATGTATTGGAGGGATGGGTCTGGATGGCGTAATATGGGAGCGGAAGTAAACCTTGTCTTTAACAAGTGGAAAGCCTTATTTGCTTCTTCTGACCATTTAAATGGTATTTTTATGCTAGTGAGCTGTGTGAGGGGTCTCACAATAGCAGAAAAGTTTTTTATGAACTTCCTGTAGAAATTTGAAAATCCCAGGAATCGCTGTAGCGCCTTGCGTGTAGTTGGTGTAGGCCAATCCTGAATGCAGGATATTTTACTCATGTCCATCTCGATTCCTGTTTTGGATATGATGTAGCCTAGAAAGAGTACCTCATCTTTATGGAACAAGCATTTCTTCAGCTTCACATAAAGATTATGTGCAAGCAATCTCGATAATACAAGTCTTACATGTCTTATGTGTTCAGACAGGGTCCGTGAATATATAAGTATATCGTCCAGATAAACCACAACACAGACATCTAGTAAGTCTTTAAAAATATTGTTTATAAATCGTTGGAAAACTGCAGGGGCATTGCATAGGCCGAATGGCATCACAAGATATTCGAACAATCCGTATCTAGTTCTGAATGCAGTCTTCCACTCGTGTCCATCACGGATTCGAATGAGATTGTATGCTCCTTTCAGGTCTAATTTTGAAAAATAGGTAGCTCCACGCACCTGCTCAATGAGCTCAGGGATAAGCGGTAGAGGATAGCGATCTTTTATTGTGATAGCATTCAATTTCCTGTAGTCGATGATAGGTCTGAGACTTGAATCTTTATTGCGAACAAAAAAGAGTCCTGCTGCTGTGGAAGAAGTGGAAGGTCTAATAAAACCTTTTTCCAAGTTCTCATCCAAATAGGTTTTGAGATGGGCAAGTTCATCCTGTGAAAGAGGATAAACATGACCGAACGGCAATTTGCTATTTGGGAGTAGATCAATGCTACAATCATAGTCTCGATGAGGAGGTAATGCTTGAGCATTTTTCTCAAGAAAAACCTCAGAGAGATCCTGATAACATAGTGGTGCAATCTCATCTGTCACCATAGACAGAATCTTCCCGGAAAACGGGAGGTTACACGTTTCCTCGCAATAACAAGAAGGGAAGGTCAAGGACCGTTTCTTCCAATCTATGGTTGGTTGGTGTGTGTGCAACCAGGGAAGTCCCAACACAATGGGAAAGTGGGGTGATGGTATTAAATCGAAGGTAGAAGTCTCCCTATGAGACTCGTTAATAGTGACTAGAAGTGCTTGTGTCTGATCGGTGATTGGACCAGAGGATAACGGAACACCGGTAATAAGACTTACTGAGACAGGTTTGAGTTTAGAAATAATAGGAATTTTATTTAAAGCAGCAAAACATATATCCATATAATTTCCACAAGATCCTGTGTCAATCATGGCCTTAGTAGTAATCCTGTTCTGGTCCCACTGTAATGTCAAAAAAACAGAAATGTAGGGGTTAGTGAATGAAGTTGTCAATCCTCTTAACCACTTGCCGACCGCCGCACGACTATCTACGGCGGCGGTCAGCCCCTCACAGGCAAAGTGACGTAGGTCTACGTCGCTCGCCTGTGAGGGTTTAGGGAGCGAGCGCGCGCCGCCGGAGGCGCGCTCCCGCTCCCGCGTGGTCACGGACCCCCCCGCGCGTGTGACCGGCGGACCCGATCGCCGCCGGCCACTCTGCGATCGGCGGGGGAGAGGGAGAAAGTCAGGCAGCTTGTGTAAACAAGCTGCCTGTCATTCTCCTCTCTGTATGAGAGATGATCACATGGATCTACTATGTAGATCCATTGATCACTCTGCATACAGTTGAAGCCACAGCCAATCACAGTTAGAATCACGCCCCTAGGGACACACACAGCCCCTCCCTCTCAAATAAAGTTAACCCCTTCACTACCAGTGTATTTTTACAGTAACAGTGCATATATATAGCACTGATTACTGTAGAAATGTCACTGGTAACCCCAAAAGTGTCAAAAATGTCAGTCAAGGGTCCGATCTGTCCGCCGCAATGTCGCAGTACCGCAAAAAAAATCGCAGATCGCCGCCATTACGCGTTAAAAAAAAAACAACAAAAATGACAAAAATCTTTCCCTTTGTTAGTAAACGCAATAACTTTTGCGCAAACCAATCAAAATACGCTTTTTGCGATTTTTTTTACCAAACATATGTAGCATAAAACAAATTGGCCGAAAATATTAAAAAATTTTGATTTTTACATTTTTTTTTGGGGGAATTTCATATAGAAAAAAGGGAAAAATATTGCTATTTTTGCAAAATTTACGCTCTTTTTTTGTTTATAGCGCGTGATCAAAAAATCGCACAGGTGATCAAATACCGCCAAAAGAAAGCTCTGTTTGTGGGAAAAAAAGGACGCCAAATTCGCTTAGGTACAGCATCGCACGACCGCGCAATTGTCCGTTAAAGTCACGCAGTGCCGAATCGCAAAATACCCTCTGGTCGTTTAGCAGCCAAATCCTCCGGGGCTTAAGTGGCTAGAGAGACATGTGAACACTCACCCTTCTTTTTGTTGACTAGGGGACAGACGTTTATCTTGTGATCCGGGGATGCACAGTACAAGCAGAGATTTTCATTTCGTCTTTTGGCTTTTTCCATAGTTGATAGCGGTGGGCGTATGGTTCCTACCTCCATAGGAACGGCCAGACTCCGAGAGGAAACGGATAATGGCATTCCCATCTTTTCAGCCTTTCTTTCTCGTAGTCTTCTATCTATGGTAATACTGAGTTGTATTAATGCATCCAGGGTTTTTGGCAGATCCGCTCGGGCGAGCTCGTCCTTAACGGCTTCTGATAGGCCAAGCCTAAATTGGGTTTTCAGAGATGCATCATTCCATTCTGAATCAAGGGTCCATCTCTTGAACTCTGCGACAAAGTCTTCTACAGGCCTCCTTCCTTGTTTCAAGGATCTTAACTGATCAGCAGTACTCTGCCTATTGGGGTCATCATATAGGCTAGTGAGCTCTGCCAGGAACAAGGCATAGGAGTTGAGAAGCTGGTCGTTTTTCTCAAAAAGAGAATCTGCCCAGGCTCGAGGATCGCTTGATAGGTAAGAAATAATAGTACAAACCTTAATGTGATCAGTAAGGTAGGTACGAGGTTTTAGCAAAAAAAGTAACTCACATGCGTTTTTAACCACTTAAGCCCCGGAGGATTTGGCTGCTAAACGACCAGAGGGCATTTTGCGATTCGGCACTGCGTGACTTTAACGGACAATTGCGCGGTCGTGCGACGCTGTACCGAAACGAATTTGGCGTCCTTTTTTTCCCACAAACAGAGCTTTCTTTTGGTGGTATTTGATCACCTGTGCGATTTTTTGATCACGCGCTATAAACAAAAAAAGAGCGTAAATTTTGCAAAAATAGCAATATTTTTCCCTTTTTTTTATATGAAATTCCCCCAAAAAAAAATGTAAAAATCAAAATTTTTTAATATTTTCGGCCAATTTGTTTTATGCTACCTATGTTTGGTAAAAAAAATCGCAAAAAGCGTATTTTGATTGGTTTGCGCAAAAGTTATTGCGTTTACTAACAAAGGGAAAGATTTTTGTCATTTTTGTTGTTTTTTTTTTTAACGCGTAATGGCGGCGATCTGCGATTTTTTTTGCGGTACTGCGACATTGCGGCGGACAGATCGGACCCTTGACTGACATTTTTGACACTTTTGGGGTTACCAGTGACATTTCTACAGTAATCAGTGCTATACATATGCACTGTTACTGTAAAAATGCACTGGTAGTGAAGGGGTTAACTTTATTTGAGAGGGAGGGGCTGTGTGTGTCCCTAGGGGCGTGATTCTAACTGTGATTGGCTGTGGCTTCAACTGTATGAGGAGTGATCAATGGATCTACATAGTAGATCCATGTGATCAGCTCTCATACAGAGAGGAGAATGACAGGCAGCTTGTTTACACAAGCTGCCTGACTTTCTCCCTCTCCCCCGCCGATCGCAGAGTGGCCGGCGGCGATCGGGTCCGCCGGTCACGCGCGCGGGGGGGTCCGTGACCACGCGGGAGCGGGAGCGCGCCTCCGGCGGCGCGCGCTCGCTCCCTAAACCCTCACAGGCGAGCGACGTAGACCTACGTCACTTTGCCTGTGAGGGGCTGACCGCCCACGTAGATAGTCGTGCGGCGGTCGGCAAGTGGTTAAATTCGCGAAATTTTTTGCGATCGCCTGTAAATACCAAAGGGGATTTATCTTGGGTTCAGGGGACTGAGCAGAGGTAAGTTGTGTCAGTCTAATTACCTGCTGCGACAGAGCCTGATTGTCTTCTTTTAATTCAGCAAGTGCGTGTATTAACGCAGATACTTGCTGTTTTAATTGTGTCACCTGAGTGGTTATTTCTGCTGAATCCATTTTTGGTTCGTTCAATCTGTAACGCTCCTGCGTTTCTTATATGGTGTGGATTTTCAGCTGCAGAAATAGTTCCACGTCAGTAGTCATGTAAGAGATATGCTGAGATACCATTCCCAACCTCAATGACTCATCATGTGTGGAAGGTCTTATTTCAGCCAGTAAATACACACAATTAGAAAGCTGGTTCCTAGAATGACTTTATGTATGTGGTAACACAATGATGAAGGTTGAGGGATAGGTTGAGTGGAGGTGGTAGGTGATAGACACTTGAAGGTGAGACAGTAGCAGATGGATGCAGGAAGGTTTAGCAATGTTGTATGGTAGCAGATGATAGAATAGCAGGTGGACATACAAAAGAGATCAACCCAGTGCAGAAAAGTAGCAGTAGTCTCAAGAGCTAGCAATCTAGTTATGCAGATGTGATAAACAGTCTATACTATGCAGAGCTAGATAGTGTAAGCTTAGTATAAGTTTATAGAGAATTCCCCTGCGGGGTACTTAGCACTATTAGCGATACAGCCGAAGGGTGGTTCAGGAGAGGCGGATGATCCAGTAGCGGGATACAGGGATCAGCGCAGCGAGGTTCCGTCAGCGAAGTAAGCTTGCAAGCATGGAAGTTTCAAGCAAGGTTAGCATCCAGATAAGGGTGTTTGAACGAACACATGTGAGTGAGAACCGACGCCTTAAATAGCCATCTAGTCCGGCGCTGAGTGATGACAGCTCCAGTCTTAAAGGTGTATGCGCACCTTTCTAAAAGTAAATGGTAGGGCGCATACACTTGTGGAAAGTGTAATTTAGGGTACCAAAGGTACCGGAACATTACACCAGGGTCTCTTGAAACCCCCCGGGCTTCGCCTTGTCGCCCGCCCTGGAAGAGCGAAAAAACTTCTTGTGAGCTGAAAAGGAAGGTCCCTGTCTGCAATGAGGTTCCTTACCCTTATTAGCCTGTGGTAGAAAGGTGCTCTTGCCCCCAGTGAGATCCTTGATAATCTCATCCAAGGTTGCACCAAACAGGCGATCCCCCTGAAAAGGGAGATCAGTCAAGGCTTTTTTGGAAGCCTGATCCGCCGACCAGCACTTCAACCATACCATGCGCCGGAGGACCACCGCCGAGATCGACACACGCCCCAGCAATGGAGCAGCGTCCAGTGCGGCGTCACAAACAAACTGTAGCCCCTGGACCATTTGCTCCAGCAACTCCGCCACGGCAGGAGGGAGACTTCTCCCCTCCAGGTCATGGCGTAACAGCTTGGCCCATTCTGTCAACGTCTGTGAAACCAGAGCAATGGTAAACACTGGCCTCAAGGCCGACCCTGCCAGGGAGAATATGGAACGGGACACAGATTCTGCCCTACGATCAACTGGATCCCGAAAGGACGGGGAATCCTCCAACGGGATAACAGTAGCCTTATTTAGTCTGGAAACCGGCTGATCCACCGAAGGTGGCACCGTCCATTTTTTAACCGCTTGCCGACCGCCGCAAGTAAATTTACGTTAATTAACGTCACTAGCCTGGGGGGTCTGGGGAGCGAGCGCGCGCCGCCGGAGGCGCGCTCCCGCACGGTCACGGACTCCCCCGCGCGTGTGACTGGCGGACCCGATGTCCGCCGGTCACTCGGCGATCGTCGGGGTAGAGGGAGAAAGTCAGGCAGCTTGTGTAAACAAGCTGCCTGTCATTCTCCTCGGTGTAAAATCACTGATCATACGGTTCTATTATGTAGAACCGTTGATCAGTGTCCTTACACCTCAAGTCACAGCCAATCACAGTAAGAATCACGCCCCTAGGGACACACACAGCCCCTCCCTCTCAAATAAAGTAAACCCCTTCACTACCAGTGTATTTTTACAGTAACAGTGCATATTTATAGCACTGATTACTGTAGAAATGTCATTGGTAACCCCAAAAGTGTCAAAAATGTCAGTCAAGGGTCCGATCTGTCCGCCCCAATGTCGCAGTACCGCAAAAAAACAAAAAAAAAAAACAAAAAAAAAAATCGCAGATCGCCGCCATTACGCGTTAAAAAAAAAAACAACAAAAATGACAAAAATCTTTCCCTTTGTTAGTAAACGCGATAACTTTTGCGCAAACCAATAAAAATAAGCTTTTTGCGATTTTTTTTACCAAACATAGGTAGCATAAAGCAAATTGGCCGAAAATGTTAAAAAATTTTGATTTTTACATTTTTTTTTGGGGGAATTTCATATAAAAAAAATGTGAAAAATATTGTTATTTTTGCAAAATTGACGCTCTTTTTTTGTTTATAGCGCGTGATCAAAAAAAAAAAATCGCACAGGTGATCAAATACCACCAAAAGAAAGCTCTGTTTGTGGGAAAAAAAAGGACGTCAAATTTGTTTAGGTACAGCGTCGCACGACCGCGCAATTGTTTGTTAAAGTCACGCAGTGCCGAATCGCAAAATACCCCCTGGTCGTTTAGCAGCCAAATCCTCTGGGGCTTAAGTGGTTAAGGAGGGACTCTTCAAACGGGTAGCGCCTAGCAATCCGTTTGGGCATCCCTGGGGGTCGTTTTGGATGGACCCACTCCTTCTTAATGATATTGTCAAAGCATTTGGGAAAGGGAAACACCTTTGCCACCCTGGAGGGCTTGCGAGTGCCAAAGGCAACTTCCGTATGAGCTGCATCCGCAGGTGCAACCTCCAGTTTTAGGGTCTCCCGGACAGACACAATCAGTGCGTCCACTAGTGCCTTGTCTTGCGCTATGGCGGAGGCAGAGAGGTCATCCTCACTATCAGAGGAGACGGGGCGCGAGACAGCAGCCCCAGAGGAGGAACCTGCAGCAGCAGCGACTGGCTCAGGATCAGAATCTGAGGCATCACACAAGACAGGGGTAGGCGGGGTCGCTTTTTAGCCCCCCGTCTCTGACAGGCCACCTCCACCCAGGACACAAATGACTCCAGGACCGCTGAAAGCGCATCAATGGTGAGCGGAGAATTGGAGGGCCCTGCGGCCACCTTGAGGGGATCAGGTGGGGACACATGTGCAGCAGGGTCCATGGCAACACCAGGGGAACCCGTCAGCAAATATGACTAAATTGGAAAAAAAAAAACACCTTTTTTTTTTTTATGTCACCCAGCGCTACAGCGCCCCTCAATGAGACAGCGTGCCTCGAAACCCCCGCAGAGAGAGAGAGAGAGACCCCCAAAAGGCTCACCACATGATGCACCAGAGTTCAAAAGGACTGCTCTCAGCATTGTCTACATGACAAGGAAGTCCTGTCGAGCGATCTTCCCGTCTCTAGGGAGGGGCTCTGCCCGCTCACACGCCCTCAGTAACTCCCACAGCTGCCCAGCTCTGCAAACAAAACGAGCTGGGTGTACCAAGATGCCCGCCCCCATGAGCCACATGAGGGACTCCAAACAAATGGCAGCCCCGCGCGCTGCGGTGGGAAGGGGGGTCCCCACATCTACTAACAGACAATCGATCGGCAGGTAGGCCCTGGGAAGCCAGGGAGGAAACCCCCCACACAACAGCTGTCCGCACTCGGGACCCCCCCACCCCCTTAGCGGCTTGAATGAACAGCTAGCCACCCCACACACACACAAACCCCCCCCCCCCCCCGTAGGGAGAAAGGGAGGGGGGAGAGGGACACCACAGGGGGAGGGTGCACAGGGGAACAGAGGGGAACCCAGATTAGTGTGGGTCCGACCGTCCCAGGGAGGGGCCCGGGTCCACCCCAGAGTCAGCCATGAGGAGCAGGGGGGAAACATTTACTCACCATACCGGAACAGAGCGGGTGCCACTCCAGACAAAAACCCCTCACCGCCCAGTGGGGGGGGGGTGTCGGCCAAAGGAGACGCTGCGACTTGGCCGTCGACCAGTCGTATGCGACTCGGCGGGACGTTTAACCCGCGGGCCAGTCCCTGTCCAGCGGGACTATGTCGCGGCCGACCCAGCGCGGAGCTGGGTCTGCACGCGCTCGTAGGCCGGCTGGGGTGACCACTGTATCTCAACATCCAGCCCGTCGCCCAGATCCGGTATAATTGCTTGAAGATCTCACAGGAACAACTGGAGAAAAAAGCTAACAAAAAAAAAAGATTTATCTAAAAAAGCTTGCCAGGACCAGAGATCCCAGCAAGCAACTTAGGTCCTTACTCCTGACTAGGCAGAAAAAAAACTGACACCCTGTGGCAGGGAGAGAGAGGATATACCACCTGGGACTGCCCATGGGTGTGGCCAGAACTTTTTTCCTGCCTAGTGTCCTACTCCTGTAGGGGGCAGTATAACCCTACGGATATCAAGATATCCAGGGTTCATACACATTTTCACCAATAAAATTCCATGACTTTTCCATGACTTCACGTAAATATTCATGACCTAATGTTTCATGAAATGTCTATGTATACATGTTAAATAAGAAGAAAATCTATGTCACACCCAGCATATTTTTACTAAAATAAATGACAATCTTTGTAGTGTACAGTACCTCTGCAGTTAGGGTTTCGTTTCTGGATACAGCGTGACTCAAATGGTCCCTTGTTTTACAGTGGATGAGATGGAAGCACCGCTGCCGCAGCTGGGAGCCGGTGTCACTTCAGGCGTACGGGTGAAAAAGCCAGTGATCAGATTGGAAGCGGTCAAGCACGTAGCTGCAGACTGGTGCTTTGCACCTTTAGCGTGGCTAGACAGCGCTGCCTCTCCCATGTTCGAAATGTCAAACGTTTTACGACACACACTGTACATTTAGCGGACATGATACAGGAGGTGGTCAGAGACTGCGGACATGATACAGGAGGTGGTCAGAGACTGCAGACATGATACAGGAGGTGGTCAGAGACTGCGGACATGATACAGGAGGTGGTCAGAGACTGCAGACATGATACAGGAGGTGGTCAGAGACTGCAGACATGATACAGGAGGTGGTCAGAGACTGCAGACATGATACAGGAGGTGGTCAGAGACTGCAGACATGATACATGAGGTGGTCGGAGACTGCAGACATGATACATGAGGTGGTCAGAGGCTGCAGACATGATACAGGAGGTGGTCAGAGGCTGCAGACATGATACAGGAGGTGGTCAGAGGCTGCAGACATGATACAGGAGGTGGTCAGAGGCTGCAGACATGATACATGAGGTGGTCAGAGGCTGCAGACATGATACAAGAGGTGGTCAGAGGCTGCAGACATGATACAGGAGGTGGTCAGAGGCTGCAGACATGATACAGGAGGTGGTCAGAGGCTGCAGACAAGATACAGGAGGTGGTCAGAGGCTGCAGACATGATACAGGAGGTGGTCAGAGGCTGCGGACATGATACAGGAGGTGGTCAGAGGCTGCGGACATGATACAGGAGGTGGTCAGAGGCTGCGGACATGATACAGGAGGTGGTCAGAGGCTGCGGACATGATACAGGAGGTGGTCAGAGGCTGCGGACATGATACAGAAGGTGGTCAGAGGCTGCGGACATGATACAGGAGGAGGTCAGAGGCTGCAGACATGATACAGGAGGTGGTCAGAGGCCCAAGCCACAGTCATGAGGTGCAGGCGGACTGGTATGGATGGCACAGTCAGACAGTGAGATGCACAAAATGCAGCACAGTAATCTTTTAGGCCCAAGTCACAGTCATGAGGTGCAGGCAGACTGGTATGGATGGAACAGATCTGATGGTGCACAAATGCGGCACTTACTCTTGGAGAAAGAACAGTGGTGCTCCTGCTTGCCGAAATAAAGCTGTTCAGGCAGTCATGAAGGTGCAGCTGGACAAAATGTGGCGCTTACTACTCTTTGGCCGAACCTAACAGTCCCACAAACAGGCAGAAAAGAGTTCTCACAGAAAGGGGACTCAGGATTGGATGCTTAAATTTATTTACATTTATTTTTTAACATTCCCGTATAGGACTGGTACAGTAGGTGTCCTTCCGGGTCCGCAGTTTGCCCTACTGTCGGTCACTGGCCAGCAGCAGCAGCAGCCGAGGAGATGATCGTGCACCAATCACTGGCAGCGGGGAGGGCCGGCCGCGGTTTGCCTGGATGTGACTGGCCAGCAGCAGCAAACCAATCACAGGCAGCGGAAGCGTCACTGGAGGACGGGCCGGCAGCATGAACGTGATGACGCGGGGGTGCGGTAACCGAAACGGTTACCGCCCCCTTCCGCATCATCATCACGTTCAATCATGGCGGCGGGTAGCGCGGCAAGCACTGGGCAGCACACAGTGAGTGAGGCGTTACACATAATGTTTTAAATGAATCAATGGTGCTGGGGCCATGCTGCAAACATGTTTTTACTTTCAGTAGGTCTTTATCAACCACTTGAAGACCAGACATTTTTCTGACATTTGTTGCTTACAAGTTAAAATCAGTATTTGTTGCTAGAAAGCTACTTGGAACCCTCAAACATTAGAGAGTTATTTTTTAGCAGAGACAATAGAGAATAAAATGGCGGTCGTTGTAATATTTTATGTCACACTGTATTTGCGCAGCAGTCTTTCAAACCTAAATTTGGAAAAAATACACTTTAACCACTTGCCGACTGCCTAACGCCGATCTACGTCGGCAGTCAGCCCCTCACAGGCAAAGTGACGTAGGGCTACGTCACTAGCTTGTGAGGGTCTAGGGAGCGAGCGCGCGCCCCCGGAGGCGCGCTCCCGCGTGGTCACGGACCCCCCCGCGCGTGTGACCAGCGGACCCGATGTCCGCCGGTCACTCAGCGATCGGCGGGGGAGAGGGAGAATGTCAGGCAGCTTGTGTAAACAAGCCACCTGTCATTCTCCTCGCTGTAAAGACACTGATCAAACGGATCTAGTATGTAGATCCGTTGATCAGTGTCCTTACAGCTCAAGCCACAGCCAATCACAGTAGAAAGCACGCCCCTAGGGATACACACAGCCCCTCCCTCCCAAATAAAGTTAACCCCTTCACAACCAGTGTATTTTTACAGTAACAGTGCATATGTATAGCACTGATTACTGTAGAAATGTCACTGGTAACCCCAAAAGTGTCACAAATGTCAGTCAAGGGTCCGATCTGTCCGCCCCAATGTCGCAGTACCGCAAAAAAAATCGCAGATCGCCGCCATTACGCGTTAAAAAAAAACAACAAAAATGACAAAAATCTTTCCCTTTGTTAGTAAACGCGATAACTTTTGCGCAAACCAATCAAAATACGCTTTTTGCGATTTTTTTTACCAAACATATGTAGCATAAAACAAATTGGCCGAAAATTAAAAAAAATTTTGATTTTTACTTTTTTTTTGGGGGGAATTTCATATAAAAAAATTTGAAAAATATTGTTATTTTTGCAAAATTGACGCTCTTTTTTTGTTTATAGCGCGTGATCAAAAAATCGCACAGGTGATCAAATACCACCAAAAGAAAGCTCTGTTTGTGGGAAAAAAAGGACGTCAAATTAGTTTAGGTACAGCGTCGCACGACCGCGCAATTGTCCGTTAAAGTCACGCAGTGCCGAATCGCAAAATACCCCCTGGTCAGGAAGGGGGTAAAATCTTCCGGGGCTTAAGTGGTTAACCACTTCACGCAAAATCACGTACCCGTATGTCATTTTGTTGACGTGGTTGTGTGTTTCCGATGTAGTAACCCAGAAGCGATGTAATCTGGAAGCGACGTCACTTCCGGTTTACTCGGCAGCCAATAGAGGCAGATTGAAAAAATCCAAGGTATTCAAAAATGCAGATATATTTTAGCAGTGACCCTAATTAATAAAATGACCGTTGTTGCAACATTTTATGTCATACTGTATTTGCGCAGCGGTCTTTTAAACGCAATTTGTTTTAAAAAAATACAGTTCAATTAAAAAAAAAAAACTAAACCGTAAAATTTGCTTATTTTTTTTGTATAATTTTTGAAAGATGATGTTATGCCGAGTAAATAGATAGCTAACGTGTCATGCTTTAAAATTGCGCACGCTTGTGGAATGGCGACCAACTACGGCACTTAAAAATCTCCATAGCGCATGATTTAAAAATGTTAAACATTTACCTGTTTAGAGATAAAGAGGAGGTATTGTGGTATAATTATTGCGCTCGCTCTAAAGATCACGGCGATACCTCACATGTGTGATTTGAATGCTGTTTACATTTGTGGGCGCGACTTACGTATGCGTTTTCTTTGGGGTGCAAGCACAAAGGGATGGGGCGATTTTAAAAAATGTATTTTTTTTTTCTTTTTTCTCTTTTTTACACTGTCCCTCTAAAATAGTTTTCCTGATCGCTTTTACTGCTTTGACAAGGAATGTAAACATCCCTTGTGACAGTAATAGGCAGCAACAGGTACTCTTTATGGAGGGATCTGGGGTCTAAAAGACTCCAAACCCCTCCTCTGCGCTTCAAAGTATTCAAAACGACAAAAAAAACGGAATTTTTGTAAAATCTTACCTGTAAAATTCCTTTCTCTGAGTCCTCCGACAGTCGCCGCCTCTTCATATTCGTCACAATGGGGTATTAGACTTTGCTCCGAAGGAGTAGCTAGGCAACAGAATATGTTAACATTAAAGCTTTTAACATATCCCACCCTCAAGGGGTGGTCCCCTCAGTCAATACCCTCCTACTTCCTGCAACCATATCTCAGTTTCAGTGGAATAGCAGTAGAGTATATAACCAAAAACCCCAAAAGAGGGGCAGGGGCGGCGACTGTCGGAGGACTCAGAGAAAGGAATTTTACAGGTAAGATTTTACAAAAATTCAGTTTTCTCTTACGTCCTCCGACAGTCGTCGCCTCTTCATATTCGTCACAATGGGGACGTCCCAAAGCAGTGCAAACATGAGGGGTGGGAAACGCATCCGCGCCGTAAGGCAACGCAGTCTCCGCATCAAAGAAAGGAACCTTACCAAAGGAAGGAAACCAGCTGGGCAATAGGAAAAAAACTTGCTCAACAGGAGCAACAACCCAGGAAAAACAAATAACCAGGGGATCAAAAAAAAAAAACTTATCCCAACAGCCAGGGATCCCAACAGGTGACCCTAGGGAACAGCCGCACTAAGAACCTTGCGGCCAAAGGAAGCATCCGCCGATGCCTGAACATCCACCTTGTAGAATTTTGTGAAAGTGTGTACGGTCGACCAGGTCGCCGCCTTACACACCTGGGCTACAGAAGCCCCATGACGACAGGCCCAAGACGTACTCAGAGATCTAGTAGAGTGCGCCTTCACAGGCATAGGGGGAACTTTCCCCTGCAAGACATATGCCTGTTCAACGGTCTGCCTGATCCATTTGGCGATGGTAGAAGCCGACGCCGCCATGCCCTTCCGAGGACCCTCTGGAAGAACAAACAAAGAATCCGTCTTTCGAAAAGACTCAGTCGATTTAAGGTAAACCTTAATCGCCCGAACAACATCCAAAGAATGTAGTCTCACCTCTTTCGGAAGTTTAGGCTTCGCGCACAGCGAAGGCAAGACAATATCCTCATTGAGATGGAATTCCGAAACTCGCTTCGGAAGAAAGGAAGGATTAGGTCGCAAGACCACCTTACCCAAGTGAATAACCAGATACGGAGACTTGCAGGACAAAGCCGCCAGCTCCGACACTCTGCGAGCCGAAGTGATCGCAACCAAAAAGGCGACCTTTTTGGACAACATAGACAACGAGATCTCCCTGATCTGTTCAAAAGGAGCACGTTGTAACACAGATAGAACGAGATTCAAGTCCCAAGGAGGCAGAGGTTCCCTCCTAGGAGGAACCAGATGCCGCACACCCTGAACAAAAGTGCCAACCAAGGAGTTGGAAGCCACGGGACGTTGAAAAAGAACGGCCAGCGCAGACACCTGACCCTTTATGGTAGCCAGCGCCAAACGCTGATCGACACCTGTTTGAAGGAAGGACAATACTCGAGAAACCGAGTACGTGCGGGGTGAAAACCCCCTGGACTCACACCAGGCAAAATAGGCCTTCCAAGTACGGTAGTAAACCTTCCCCGAGGAAGACTTCCTCGCGTTGATCAAGGTATGAACGACCTCAGGGGAGAGACCCCTCTCCTTCAGGACCTCGGTCTCAACAGCCAGGCCGTCAAAGCCAGCGACTGTAAAGCAGGATGGTATATCGGCCCTTGAGACAGGAGATCGTCTCGAAGAGGCAGACGCCACGGGCGTCGACCGCCAGATTCACGAGGTCTGCGTACCAGGACCGGCGAGGCCAATCCGGCGCCACAAGAATCACCGTGCTGCGTTCCGAGTGCAACCTGCGAAGGAACCTGGACAGCAACTGAATCGGTGGAAACGCATACATCAGCTTGTACTGATGCCACGGGGCCACTAACGCATCCGACGCGTCTGCCCGAGGGTCGCGCGTCCTTGCCACGAACCTTCTCACCTTGTTGTTGAGACGAGACGCGAACAGGTCCACATCTGGAAGACCCCACTTCGCGCACAACATCTGGAAGACAGCCGGGTGGAGAGACCATTCCCCCTGATCCAGGGTCTGGTGACTCAGATAGTCCGCCTGCCAGTTCTCCACCCCTGGAATGTGAACCGCCGTTATCGCCGGGACATGAGTCTCGGCCCAAGACAGAATGTCGGCCACTTCTCGAGCCGCTCGGGCACTCCTGGTGCCCCCTTGGTGGTTGATGTAGGCCACCGCCGTGGCATTGTCCGTCTGCACCCGAACCGGACAGCCCTGCAGCCGGTCCGTCCAATGATGAAGGCAGAGATTTATCGCACGCAATTCCAGAATGTTGATCGGAAGGGAGGACTCCCCCTCCAACCAAGTTCCCTGGGCGGACAGAAAGCCCAGAACACCACCCCAGCCCGACAGGCTGGCATCCGTAGTGATCACCGTCCACGAGATAGGACGAAAAGACTTGCCCCCCGACACCATCGGGGACTGGAGCCACCACAGAAGGTCCCTTCTGGTGCGATGGCCCAATGAGATGTGAAGATCCAGAGATTGAGGTCGCCCGTCCCACCTGGACAGGATCTCCGATTGGAGACCCGCGTGTGAAACTGGGCGAAGGGAATCGCCTCGAAGGCAGAGACCATCAATCCCAGACATCTCATGCACGTCCGCAGAGACGAGTGCGGAACGTCCCTGAGGGACCTGACTTCCTCCTGAAGAGTCCTGAGTTTGTCTTCCGGCAGGAAGACCTTTGCCTGAACCGAGTCCAGGATCATTCCCAGGTAGGGAAGACGAATCGACGGACTCAGCATCGACTTTGGAAAATTTATCGTCCAACCAAACTCCTGCAGAGTTTGCATCGTGACAGACAGGTCCTTTTCCAGACCCTGGCTGGTCGCAGACCGAACCAGGATGTCGTCCAGATACCCCAGGACAGAGATGCCCTGGGCCCTCAGCAATGCCAGAACCGGTGCAAGCACCTTGGTGAAAACCCGTGGAGCCGAGGCGAGACCAAAAGGTAACGCCACGAACTGGTAATGATCCTCCGCAATGGCGAATCGAAGGTACCTCTGGTGACCCTCGAAAATGGGGATGTGAAGATACGCATCCTTCAAATCGATGGAGGCCATGAATTCCCCCGGAACCAGGGCAGCCACCACCGACCGCAGGGATTCCATGCGGAACTTGCGAACCCGCACAGAGCGGTTTAGAGCCTTCAAGTCCAGAATTGGACGAACCTTGCCCTCCTTCCTGGGCACGGTGAACAGATTGGAATAAAACCCCCGAAATCTGTCCCGATGAGGCACCGGAACCACCACTCCCTGAGCCCTCAGGTCTCGCACCGCCAGGTGCAGGTCCCGTAAACGCTCTGGAGACAGTTGAAGATTTGAGGGAAAAAATCTGCTCTCCGGCCGAGAGAGAAACTCGATCTTGTAACCAGATCGAACGATCTCCTGAACCCACCGGTCCCGCACGCGGGCCAACCAGGGTTGAAGAAAACCGAGCAAGCGTCCCCCCACCCCAAAACTGGGTGAGGGCGCCCCTTCAGGCCGCACTGTTATGAGCAGCGGGTCCGGACTGACCGGACTTCTGTTTACCAGACCAGGGCTTCTTTTGAGAGCCCTGTCCCTTGAACGGTTTGCCCTTGTAGTGCGACCGAAAGGCACGAAAGGACCCCTGAGGAGGCCGAAAATTAGCATGTTTCTTCCCAGAAGCCCCCTTAGCCTTGGGGAAATGGGGCAAGAGAGTGCTCTTACCTCCGGTGATCCCCTTAATCAACGCATCCAAGGACTCCCCAAAAAGGCGAGACCCATCATAAGGCAGATTGGCTAAGGTCTTACGCGATGATTGGTCCACCAACCAACACTTCAACCAAACCAGGCGGCGAGACAACACCGCCACGCTGTGTACACATGCAGCCAACAGGGACTAAGTCCAAGTCCGCATCACACAGATACATGACACCCTGGTGGATTTGATCCACCATATCCAGGGTCGCCGGCGAGGCCGAATCGGCCACTAGGACGCGCCTAAGCATCTGCGTCCAACTTGCGACAGCCTGGGCCGCCATAAGAGAGGCAAACAGAGCTTTAAGCATCGAACCCGTAACAGAATAAGTATGACGGGCAAGAGACTCCAGTCTTCTATCCGTGGCATCACGGAACACCGGGGAATCCTCTGCAGGAATCGCAGTGGATTTGTTCAAAACCGCAATTGCGTGATCCACCGGGGGTGGCACACACCACCGTTCATCAGTGGAAGGCGAAAAAGGATAACGCAGCTTGAACCTACTTGGCACAGCAAAAGGTTTGCGTAAATTGCGCCATTGTTCCTTAACAGCACGCTGAAAATCATCATTGCAGGGAAAAACCTGCGGCGTCCTGCGTTTTCTCTGCGTCCCATAAGCCGCCAAGGCAGCGGGGGGACACACTTCATCCTGCAAACGCAGCGTTTGTTTTATGGAAGCAATCAATTCATCCATGATTGCAAGCTCTTCAGGCGAGCCAGGGGGAGAATTATCACCCCCTCAACCTCAGCCTCCACCTCGGACCCCACTAGATCCAGGGAGGAGCGGGACCCTGATAAGGAGACCCCCGCCATAACAGCCCCATCACCTTCACCCTCAGAATCAGAGGAAATATAAACTCTGGGTCTTTTAGTAGATTGAGCAGCCACCAGCATCTGCACCTGAGCAGCAAGGCCAACCACAATAGTGGCCAAATCCCCCCCTGGGGGGGAAACAGCGGTCCCCTGGCTTTCCACCAAGCTGGCAGGAAATTTGCCCTCCTGAGAATCCATTGCCCCAATATGATATGCCGGAGAATAAAGGGTTAACTGCCCCTTTAACAAGCGCGGCGAGCGCAGCCCACTGCACCACACACAAGCACAATGAGACCCCCACAGGGAACAATAAACTGAACACAGGCAATGGATATAGCAAGAACAGAAGGATAAAACCTGAGGAGACCCTCGCCGCTGCTGCTGCCTCGATCGGTGTACCCAGGAGAAGAGGAAGTGATGAAACCAGGGCGCTCTATTAAAGACTATGGGAGGCTACAAGAAAATGGCCGCCTGCATGGAGAACATGCGGCCGGAGCGAGTGCAGGCAAAATGGCGCCGTTTGGCGCGAGAAACCGCCGCTCCTACAGTACAGTTATGCATATAACACCATCCATATAAAAAAACATGGCAGATCGCCGCAGCGATCGCTGTATCGTGCCCCAACATGCCACAAAACATGCCCCACAGCACACAGCTTCTCACACTGAACAAGGCTGACACAGACAGTGTCACACAGCTCCCCCCCCTTGCAGCCCGCAGCATGCAGCAGAGTGATAGGGAGACAAACAGTGTGAACAGAGGCAGGTTACACAGTCCCAGACTGACACCCCCCCCCCCCCCCCCGACAGACAGGTCCCCACATAGATACACTTACCTCTCAATGGTGTGGGGGACCCGCACAGGCGAACAAGCCGCTGCACATGAGGCAGGGAGAGTCGCATACAAGACGCACAAAATTGGGGTTAAGAAACCGCACAGCGTCCAGTGAGGTAGCCACCTCACCAATCATCCCTGCACCGAACAGGGATGGGTCGTTCACTGTGCCAGGAGCGTTACCTGGCTGAACGCTCGATGGCAGGCTGGGAAGCCACTGATCCATGACCTGCGACCAGGGGGATCAGCCCGAGACCCAGCCCGCATGATCCTCTTCGTCAGAAGAACTAACTAATGCTGACAAAAAGAACAGCTAAGTAAAGAGAGAGAAAAAAAACTCAAACAAAAAATCAAAAAAGAAGAGGCTGGGGCACAAAGCCCCAGCACAGAGAGAACCAGCTACTCCTGACAAGCTAGACATTGAAACTGAGATATGGTTGCAGGAAGTAGGAGGGTATTGACTGAGGGGACCACCCCTTGAGCAGGGCCGGACTGGCCTACCGGGATACCGGGAAATTTCCCGGTAGGCCGGCAAATTCCCCCTGCCCTGGGGCTGTTAAGACCGTTTTATTACCCAGATACTGAGATTAGGAGGTTCCGTTTCCGGAGTCTGCAGTGCTGGCAGTCTTTGATAGTATTAGCTTCCTCCAGGAGACGGGCGGTGACTTCCACTCCTGTGATACAAAAGTTTAACGCTCGGTTTAGGCTCCACCCCTGCTAACTAAGTCGATCACTGTCTAACGCATACAGGGGGAGGAGCCTACTCGGGTATATCACTTCTAGGGCGGCCGGAGGTATCCCCAGTTGATGAGCCGGCGCATCCCGCACTGCTGAAGTGCTTCTTAATGTGAGTCATTACGCTGTCGTTTATCTTTCATTAAAAGTTTTAAATCAGAGAGCATTAGATGTCCTTTTCTCTGCCCTTTTGTCTACGTGTCTGTGGCACTCTGCACCCGCTATCTGGAGCCCCAGAAGGAGGGGAGGTCCTGCTCCATCCCTATCAGCCCAGTATTAACCCATGTGTGTGAGACTCTTTTTGAGTCTATGATTGAGGTGAGCTGCTAATAATACCTTGCACTGAGCACTGAAGGAGTGGAGCCTGCACCAAGTCTGTGTATGCAAAGCACGATTGAACTGTATATTTGGGGACTTTTGTTTGGAGCACCTAGTTCTTTGAGCACAGTATATGAAGTATTTGTGTATTGGGATTTATTCATCATTTGTGGTACACATTATATGCACTGTATTTTGATGCACATTTCTACTGCACTATTTATTTGAGGTGTGATATCATTACTCATTTTTAAGGTCACATTATTGAGGAATTATTTATGTGATATTACATTTTTTTCTATCATCTTTTCACCGTTTGCATACTGAAATAATTTTTGGCACTTTGGCTCTGCATTATCTATTCATTCTGTAAAAAAAAATGTCCGTGGCCAGCCCGACATGTGGACTGCGCATGCGCCGCCGCTGCCCGGGAAAGCCCGTACACGTTCGTTGAGTTGGCGTCGGACGGCACCATTTTTAAATGTAAGGCGCCTCACCAAAAGGTAAGTGAGCCACCGCCGTAGCCCCTGCATCTCCTCAGGAGATTCTCCTGTACCATGCCTGCGCACTGCATCTCCTGTACCATGCCTGCAGCCCCTGCATCTCCTGTACTATGCCTGCAGCCCCTGCATCTCCTGTACCATGTCCGCAGTCCCTGCACCATGCCCACAGCCCCTGAATCTCCTGTACCATGTCCAGAGCCCCTGTACCTCCTGCACCATGTCCAGAACCCCTGAATCTCCTGTACCATGTCCCCAGCCCCTGTATCTCCTGTACCATGTCCGCAGCCCCTGCATCTCCTGCACCATGCCCACACAGCCTATGACCACCTCCCGTACCATGTCCACACTTTTACCACTTTTAACACGAATTTGCATTTATATTTTCTATTATGTATATATATATATATACTGTATGTAAAGCCCTATGCACTTTCATATCTGTCTTATCTATATATAATACACTCTTCAAATGTGCTTTAAAATGCATGGTTTTCCCTTTTATGAGAAGAAAATAATGGCGCTATGCGGTTTTACCGGTATGATAATGCTATGGGGCTGGTATGAAATTATTTCCAGGGCTGAATTTTATTCCCAGTCCGGCCCTGAATATTTTATATGTATGAATATTTCCAGGCCTTGGGCCTGAGGTGGGTCTGCCATTGTTACCGGAAACCAGTGGCAGCTGGTGCTCAAAATTTTTGGGGGGGCGCAAACAAAAAAATGTAATAGGCATTGCTTCGTGGGAAAAAACGCTGTAAAAAATTGCGTGACTTTGAGGTCACACAAGTGTGAAAGGGGCCTAGAGTAATCAAGATACAGTGCCTTGAAAAAGTATTCATAGTCACCCCTCGAAATAAACCACATTTTGTCATGTTAACTTACAACCAAAAACGTAAATGTATTTTATGTGATAGACCGGCACATAATTGTGAAGTGGAAGGAAAATGATGAATGGCTGATTCTGGGCAGTGTTCCCCCCCCCCCCCATACTGATCCTGGTCAGTCTCCAGTGTACCCCCCCCCCCAATGAGGGTAAAGTAGTAAGGGAGCTAATGCATATGGAGATGAGGGATGTATAGATATGGGGGGGTTGTGATTTATATGAAGATAAGGGAGTATGGAGATTGGAAGGAAAATAGATATAGATATACAGTGCATTGTGAAAGTATTCGGCCCTCTTGAACTTTTCGACCTTTTGCCACATTTCAGGCATCAAACATAAAGATATAAAACTGGAATTTTTTTTTAAGAATCAACAACAAGTGGGACACAATCATGAAGTGGAACGAAATTTATTGGATATTTCAAACTTTTTTAACAAATAAAAAACTGAAAAATTGGGCGTGCAAAATTATTCAGCCCCCTTAAGTTAATACTTTGTAGCGCCACCTTTTGCTGCGATTACAGCTGTAAGTCGCTTGGGGTATGTCTCTATCAGTTTTGCACAGCGAGAGACTGAAATTTTTGC
The DNA here is from genome assembly GCF_965119305.1 of Pelophylax lessonae. Classification (NCBI taxonomy): domain Eukaryota; kingdom Metazoa; phylum Chordata; class Amphibia; order Anura; family Ranidae; genus Pelophylax; species Pelophylax lessonae. The sequence goes on from NC_138769.1 coordinate 605,643,633, forward strand.
CCATTCCTCCTTGGAAAACAGCTTGAGCTCAGTGAGGTTGGATGGAGAGCGTTTGTGAACAGCAGTTTTCAGTTCTTTCCACAGATTCTCGATTGGATTCAGGTCTGGACTTTGACTTGGCCATTCTAACACCTGGATATGTTTATTTGTGAACCATTCCATTGTAGATTTTGCTTTATGTTTTGGATCATTGTCTTGTTGGAAGACAAATCTCCGTCCCAGTCTCAGGTCTTTTGCAGACTCCATCAGGTTTTCTTCCAGAATGGTTCTGTATTTGGCTCCATCCATCTTCTCATCAATTTTAACCATCTTCCCTGTCCCTGCTGAAGAAAAGCAGGCCCAAACCATGATGCTGCCACCACCATGTTTGACAGTGGGGATGGTGTGTTCAGGGTGATGAGCTGTGTTGCTTTTACGCCAAACATAACATTTTGCATTGTTGCCAAAAAGTTCGATTTTGGTTTCATCTGACCAGAGCACCTTCTTCCACATGTTTGGTGCGTCTCCCAGGTGGCTTGTGGCAAACTTTAAACAACACTTTTTATGGATATCTTTAAGAAATGGCTTTCTTCTTGCCACTCTTCCATAAAGGCCAGATTTGTGCAGTATACGACTGATTGTTGTCCTATGGACAGAGTCTCCCACCTCAGCTGTAGATCTCTGCAGTTCATCCAGAGTGATCATGGGCCTCTTGGCTGCATCTCTGATCAGTCTTCTCCTTGTGTGAGCTGAAAGTTTAGAGGGACGGCCAGGTCTTCGTAAATTTGCAGTGGTCTGATACTCCTTCCATTTCAATATTATCGCTTGCACAGTGCTCCCTGGGATGTTTAAAGCTTGGGAAATCTTTTTGTATCCAAATCCAGCTTTAAACTACTCCAACAGTATCTCGGACCTGCCTGGTGTGTTCCTTGTTCTTCATGATTCTCTCTGCGCTTTAAACGGACCTCTGAGACTATCACAGTGCAGGTGCATTTATATAGAGACTTGATTACACACAGGTGGATTCTATTTATCATCATTTGTCATCTAGGTCAACATTGGATCATTCAGAGATCCTCACTGAACTTCTGGAGAGAGTTTGCTGCACTGAAAGTAAAGGGGCTGAATAATTTTGCACTCCCAATTTTTCAGTTTTTTATTTGTTAAAAAAGTTTGAAATAGCCAATAAATTTTGTTCCACTTCATGATTGTGTCCCACTTGTTGTTGATTCTTCAAAAAAAATTACAGTTTTATATCTTTATGTTTGAAGCCTGAAATGTGGCAAAAGGTCGAAAAGTTCAATGGGGCCAAATACTTTCGCAATGCACTGAATATATATATATATATATATATATATATATATATATATATATATATATATATATATATATATATATATACACACAATATTGTCAAAAGTATTGGGACACAAGAACTTTAATGACATCCCAGTCTTAGTCCATAGGGTTCAATTTAAATGTGGCCCACCCTTTGCAGCTACACCAGCATCAACTCTTCTGGGAAGGCTGTCCACAAGGTTTAGGAGTGTGTCTATGGGAATGTTTCACCATTCTTCCAGAAGCGTATTAGTGAGGTCAGTCTTCGCTCTAATTCATCTCAAAGGGGTTCTATCGGGTTGATGTCAGGACTCTGAGGTGGAGGAACTTGACTGGCCTGCACAAACTCGCTCATCCATGTCTTTATGGACCTAGCTTTGTGCACTGGTCCAAATCATTTAGTGGAGGGGGGATTATAGTGTGGGGTTGTTTTTCAGGGGTTGGGCTTGGCCCCTTAGTTCCAGTGAAGGGAACTCTTAGGGCGTCAGCATACCAAGACATTTTGGACAGTTTCATGCTCCCAACTTTGTGGGAAGAGTATGGGGATGGTCCCTTCCTGTTCCAACATGACGCGCACCAGTGCAAAAAGCAAGGTACATAAAGACAGGACTTAGTATGGGTGGTGGAAAATTAACTTCAAGTGCAATCATTTACATTATAATAGTAACTAAAACATATAAAATGAAGTGTAACAATATAAAAAATAAAAATTCTAAAGTTCTCTACTGGTGTGAACCTTCCAACTAAAAAGTTTTTGCACTTAAATTCAGGGCTTTTTTTCAGCGGGAACGCAGGGGAACGCAGTTCCGGCACCTCTAGCACTGAATGTATTTTATAGCAAGGAGTGCTGGGGTGTGCCTGAAGGTCTATAGATGCTGGCTGCTGGGGGTTGTCGCTGGTGGGGATCTATCTTTGTGTAGGGGTCTACTGTTGCCAGGTATGTCTATTGTGGCTGGTGGGGGGTCTTATTTTGCTAGGGGGTAAATTGTTGCTGGGAGAGGTTTATTGTTGCTGGCTGCTGGAGGGTCTATTGATGCTAGCTACTGCGAGATCTGTTGTTGATGATGGGGGTCTATTGTTGCTAGGGTGGTATTTTGTTATGGGGGGTCTATTGCTGCAGGAGGGTCTATTGTTGCTGGAGGGGGTCTATTGTTGCTGGGGTGGGGTCTATATTCCAGGTGGGGTAAATTCCATACAAGTAAAAGTGAACCTGTGCGCTACCAAAAGAGAAAAGGAGACGGATAACTAGGAGGAGGTAATAATAGAAGAATGGAGCACCAGAGACCTACAGCCAATAATGTAGTGTCACCACATACAGTAAAACAATAGTAAAAGCAGTAAAATCAGCGCAGGTACTCTAAACTTGGTGAACCATCAATATAAAAATAATCACTTAATAATGCATAAAAATCTCTTGATAATAAAATGTATAATCTATGAAGTGCTAAAAGGTGCCAAAGTGATAATAGATAAATATATAGAAATAACTATAAAGTGCAGTGATGCGTGTAAAGATCTACAATCTGTGAACCCAAAATCAAGGGTGAGAAAGAGATGAAGGTAACAGTAATAATTGCAAAAAAAGAAGATGAAAAATTCTTCAAATAATAAGTGTGGATGTCCTCAAAAAGTGCTCAAATAGTAATGATTATAATCGCTGGATGAACACAAACAGTGTCCTACATAGACGTAAAGAAAGTGTTGAAAAATAATAATATTATCCAAAGAAATCTGGTCAAAAAATAAAATTAACTAAAGTGCCCTATGAAGAGTGAACTGTTGTCGCTCTTCGTAAAAGAGTGAAAAAATCACTGAATGAAAAAAAGCCCTCTGAAGGGCAAACCACTGTCAGCTCTTCAGAAAGACAAAATATCAAAATCAAAAAAGTGACGTGGTGAATAATAATATCATAAAGTGAATCATTCACTGAGATAACTCTGATGAATAATCAATCATGAATCAAAAGTCCCAGTCCAGATGAAAATCAGTGCAAATAGAAAAAATTCAAGTTCATAACAGGTGAAAAAAATCAAATAATTCCGGTGATTCCCAGTGCGACTCTTTAGTGAGCTGAAATTCCAAACAAATAGGTGTAATGGCCGCTCACCTCCATTAACACTCTCAAGAGCGTTTCAGGTATCACTTGTCAACCTGTAGACTTAAGGGGATATCTCCTCTGGATACTGAATATCTCGTAGTCACACTCCTCTATATGGACATCAGAAAGGGGGTAGCTGCTACAGGGGCTGGTTGGAAGCACTCACATACCTACTACCCACCTCCAGGTGCATATTTTTCAAATGAAATGCAATCAGTCAGTGATCACCATTCTCACTAAATACACAGGCTTGGATTTTTCTTTTAAATGTGACCAGAGACTTCCCTGTGTACATATTGTTTCAACTCAAAGCAGGATGTGTATTTGCATTAAATGCTCCATCATGTCTCCCTTGAAATATTTGTTTTTGTAATTTTTTTGCTCTTCTCCATTTGGATACGGGGCTAGGGTATTCCAGGGGGCACCTGGATTTGAACCAGGGACCTCTCGATCTGCAGTCGAATGCTCTACCACTGAGCTATACCCCCTCTGCCCAAAGTAATCTAGATGTCTTGAATGGTTTACACTGTTATATTTCCTTGGAACTTTTGAGGAAAATTCTTATTACATTACTATGTGCGATACAGTCGCCAACACTTGCAGGGAGGCCCCAGCGAAAATACTTAGTAGCAAAATACTTAGTAGCACAAATGATACTTTGTTCTGCATTCTCTAAAAGGGGCTGTACTGGAAGGTGGGTAGGGGGTGAAACCTAGGGACCCTGCTCAAAGGTGGGTAGGGGGCAAAGACGAAGGGTGACTCAGAAGGTGACAGTTCCTGTACCTATTCTCTGAGAAACAAAAGCCCTGCTTAAATTGTATGACAAATATCTGTAGAGGGGTTCCACCATCCCTGCTAAGCTTTGAAAAAGATAAATGCCTTATTTTCCTTTTGATGTGTATTACATGTGAAATCACATATCTCTGGAATTTTTGCACTTGAAGTTAATCTGTATGGCAAATATCTATAAGAGGAGTTTCTACCTTCATGTTTATGTCTTGTTTTCAGTTTGATTCGTGTTTTATGTGCAGTTACATATTACAGAGACAGGCATTGTGGTAATATTTAACTTTATTAGGCATGTGGCATTAATACACATCAACAGATTTCAGTTGTGCCCAACAAGGCCAGCCCCCCCCCATGGACAATGTGCCCGGTTACTGAGTTAATCTCCCCATCCCTGCACTCAGTGCACTCATGGGCATTGATAGGCAGCACTGTTGGGCACTGAGTGGCAGCACTGATAGGTGGCACTGATAGGGACTGATAGGCAGCACTGATGGGCACTGTTTGGCAACACTGGCACTGATGGGCAGTGATTGGCAGCACTGATGGGCACTAATTGGCAGCACTGATAGGTGGCATTGATGAGTACTGATAGGCGGTACCGATAGGCAGCACTGATTGGCAGCACCACTGGGCACTGATTGGCAGCCCTCCTGGGCACTAATAGGCAGCATTGGTGGGCACTGATAGGCAGCACTGATGGACACTGAGAGGTGTCACTGATGGGCACTGATGAGGTGGCACTGGTGGGCACTGATGAGGTGGCACTGGTGGGCACTGTTAGGTGGTACTGATGGGCACTGATAGGTGGTACTGATGGGCACTGGTGGGCACTGATAGGTGGTACTGATGGGCACTGATGAGGTGGCACTGGTGGGCACTGATAGGTGGTATTGATGGGCACTGATGAGGCGGCACTGGTGGGCACTGATAGGTGGTACTGATGGGCACTGATGAGGCAGCACTGGTGGGCACTGATAGGTGGTACTGATGGTTACTGATGAGGTAGCACTGGTGGGCACTGATAGGTGGTACTGATGGGCACTGATGAGGTGGCACTGGTGGGCACTACTGGACACTGATAGGTGGCACTACTGGGCACTGATAGGTGGCACTGATAGGCACCACTTATGGACACTAACAGGGGAGAGGGGGAGTTTCACATTCAGCAGATAGTGAGGCTTGCAAGAGGGAGCCAATGAGGGAGCTTAGTGTGTGTGACACTGTCATGTAATGTAACTGCTTGCAGGGAGAAAGACCAGCTGTCAAACCTCGGGGGGGGATGTCGGGGGTGGGCGGGATCGAGCAGCTGTCAAGCCCCACTATCTGCTGAATGTGAACTGACCTGCAGGCTACACACTACTTGGATGCAGCATTTCACGGTCCAGCCTGGTGCTATGCTGCCAGGCTGGACCAATCACAAGACGGCAGACGGAGAGTGGGAGTGTTCGGGGCGCATCGCTGTGCCCCCAGAGGACACTCTAAAAGGCCGCCAATCACCTTACAAGTAAAGAGTCACATGATGCCAAAGCCCCCACCCCTCCCATAGCCAGCAATGTGTCCAGCGCCCCGCTGCCATATTAAAGGTACATTTTTTTTTTTTTTTATCCTGATTTTACACAGTGACTAGCCTGCGCCCCCTATTGACCAGCCGCTGCATTCTATATCCTCTACCTTGCACCCTGAGTGATCTGGGGGGTACTGGGTTGTGTGCAGGTCATAAGGTCAGGGTATGATGGAGGCAATGCCCCCCCCCCCCGCCTTCATCTGTCCTACCCGGACCTCCAACACTCTCGGGTTTTAGTATCTTACTCTCACTTACCCTTCTAATTGCACTCCTCCCCGCCACATCTTCACGGGCACTCCCTAAACTGACCTCGAAGTGATGATACACGCACCACTAACTTGGCAAGAGCGGGCACCTGGCTGCCTGCTCAATTAATACCTGTTTTGTTACCTTAGATGCCAGAGGGACGAGCCGTACTAGACTCGTCTAAATTCTAACTTCTTATTACTATATTCATGGGATCCATCACTACAGAGTCATTTGTTTTTCTCCTGGGGTCCCATACACTTACCAGGCCCTATCAGACCTACAGCTTGTAAATCGCCTGATGTTGGTTAGCTTGTGTAGCACCCTCCTAGGTAGGTGGTAGGTAAAGCGTAGTTATGGCCCTGTTCTGCTTATCAGGAGGGTCTGATCTGTTAGTTGAACCTGTCACGTTTCCAAGTGTGATTCACTGGGTCTGAGGGAGTGTCCCCCCTGCAGCCAATGAGGGAGCTCATTGTACAGTGGAGGAAACCTAGTCAGTGACACTTTCTGTTGTATGTCAGTTCCAGTGGGAGGGCATTCCTGCAATGCATCCTGGGATTGCACATAAATAGGAGGGGAGCATGTGACAGGGTGTCTTTGGGCGGTAAGCTGGGTCCCAGGAGGAGGGTGACAACTGTCTCTCCTCTCGTTGCAGAGGAAGGTGGTCCAAGCAGTCGGCCTAGGGACCAGGGGATGAGCTATGCTTTGGAGGATCCATTGTGTGCTGATCAAGTGGAGCTGTGGTGCAGGATTCTTCTGGAAAACCAGTGTTGTGAGTACTCAAGATCAGCCCAGGGGTCTGCCTAAGAGAGGGGACCACTCCAGAGAGGTCAAGGGGATCAGAGGGCCAGCTAACCCAAGATGTTGCAGTAAAAGGGGTGCCAAGTTGTGAAACCATGAAAAATAGGGAATAAAGAGGGCGCCAGGAAGGGCCCTGAAGTGTCTCAACAGTACAAGTCAGCTACCTCAGGAAAGAGTACCTTAGGGAGCTTAAAGGACTTTTCACAGTCAGAGATGAAGCTAAAGTAAGCGGCATAGTCGTGACTAGTGTTGAGCGAACACGGACTGTATTATTCGTGTTCGTACCGAATAATTGGATTTTTTGTACCCGAACACGGACACGGACACTTTACTGTATGTTCGGGTAAAAATCCGTGTTCGGTCGTTTTATTTCCGGGTTTTGCATGCTTTGGCGCTCTTTTCATGGCGGGCTTTCAACAGCCAATCAACAATCGTTTAACTGGTGTGCCTTAAGCCATCCCAGCCATGCCTGCAAATGTCTCAGTAGCTGTGATTGGCCGTCTGAAGCATGTGACCAAGTCTTTATAAGTTCGAGGCAGCCGCAGCGGCGTCATTATGCTGCTTAGATTCAGGGACAGAGCACACATCAACGTGCTGGCTGCTGATTAGGGAAAGATAGGCAGGAAAAAACCATTTGTGTCCGGATAGAATTGAGGGACAGGTCGGAGTGTTTAGGCAGGGCGAGTTGTAGGCATTTTAGGGATAGAGTCTGCTGAATTATATAGGGTCAGTGTCTTCTACAAACTACAATCGATATTGCTGTGTGGGGGGTGGGGTCTGCACTCAATCCTGATCTACGATCTCTTCTCAATCCTGTTAGGGACAGAGTCTGCTGAATTTTAGGGAAACTGTGTTCTACAAACTACAATCGATATTGCTGTGTGGTGTGGGATTGGAGATAGGCAGGTGTCAGTGATCCACATCCATTTTTCTGTGTGTGAGCTGCAGTGAACACAATCTTTTTGGGCTGCAGTGAACACAATCTTTTTGGGCTGCAGTGAACACAATCTTTTTGGGCTGCAGTGAACACAATCTTTTTGGGCTGCAGTGAACACAATCTTTTTGGGGTGCAGTGAACAAAATCTTTTTGGGGTGCAGTGAACACAATCCTTTTTGGTGTGCAGTGAACACAATCTTTGTGGGGTGCAGTGAACAAAATCCTTTGTGGGGTGCAGTGAACACAATCTTTTTGGGGTGCAGTGAACAAAATCCTTTTTGGGGTGCAGTGAACAACATCCTTTTTGGGGTGCAGTGAACACAATCTTTTTGGGGTGCAGTGAACAAAATCCTTTGTGGGGTGCAGTGAACACAATCTTTTTGGGGTGCAGTGAACACAATCTTTTTGGGGTGGAGTGAACAACATCCTTTTTGGGGTGCAGTGAACAAAATCCTTTTTGGGGTGCAGTGAACAAAATCATTTTTGGGGTGCAGTGAACACAATCTTTTTGGGGTGCAGTGAACACAATCTTTGTGGGGTGCAGTGAACACAATCTTTTTGGGGTGGAGTGAACAACATCCTTTTTGGGGTGCAGTGAACAACATCCTTTTTGGGGTGCAGTGAACACAATCTTTTTGGGGTGCAGTGAACACAATCTTTGTGGGGTACAGTGAACAGAATCTTTGTGGGGTGCAGTGAACACAATCTTTGGGGGGTACAGTGAACACAATCTTTGTGAGGTGCAGTGAACACAATCTTTGTGGGGTGCAGTGAACACAATCATTGTGGGGTGCAGTGAACTCAATCTTTGTGGGGTACAGTGAACACAATCTCATACTGAAGGTTTGAGGGTGCTGCCTGTTCCATACTCCCCCTACTCCTCATCTAGCCTTTTAGGGGTACAAACAATAGTAATTGGGGCCTAGTGTGGTTGTGTACGTGTGATATACATACACTTTTTTGGGATCATATTTTCTATTCCGCTATTTAATCAAAAACCTTTGGGGATCAGTTAAATTGGGGGATAGTCTGTGTTGGTACGTGTGAGAGAGATCCACCTTTCCAAGTTGTTGAGGTTCATCTCATACTTCTGAAGGTTTGAGGGTGCTGCCTGTTCCATACTCCCCCTACTCCTAGCCTTTTAGGGGTACAAACAATAGTAATTGGGGCCTAGTGTGGTTGTGTACGTGTGATATACATACACTTTTTTGGGATCATATTTTCTATTCCGCTATTTAATCAAAAACCTTTGGGGATCAGTTAAATTGGGGGATAGTCTGTGTTGGTACGTGTGAGAGAGATCCACCTTTCCAAGTTGTTGGGGTTCATCTCATACTTCTGAAGGTTTGAGGGTGCTGCCTGTTCCATACTCCCCCTACTCCTAGCCTTTTAGGGGTACAAACAATAGTAATTGGGGCCTAGTGTGGTTGTGTACGTGTGATATACATACACTTTTTTGGGATCATATTTTCTATTCCGCTATTTAATCAAAAACCTTTGGGGATCAGTTAAATTGGGGGATAGTCTGTGTTGGTACGTGTGAGAGAGATCCACCTTTCCAAGTTGTTGGGGTTCATCTCATACTTCTGAAGGTTTGAGGGTGCTGCCTGTTCCATACTCCCCCTACTCCTAGCCTTTTAGGGGTACAAACAATAGTAATTGGGGCCTAGTGTGGTTGTGTACGTGTGATATACATACACTTTTTTGGGATCATATTTTCTATTCCGCTATTTAATCAAAAACCTTTGGGGATCAGTTAAATTGGGGGATAGTCTGTGTTGGTACGTGTGAGAGAGATCCACCTTTCCAAGTTGTTGGGGTTCATCTCATACTTCTGAAGGTTTGAGGGTGCTGCCTGTTCCATACCCCCCCTACTCCTAGCCTTTTAGGGGTACAAACAATAGTAATTGGGGCCTAGTGTGGTTGTGTACGTGTGATATACATACACTTTTTTGGGATCATATTTTCTATTCCGCTATTTAATCAAAAACCTTTGGGGATCAGTTAAATTGGGGGATAGTCTGTGTTGGTACGTGTGAGAGAGATCCACCTTTCCAAGTTGTTGGGGTTCATCTCATACTTCTGAAGGTTTGAGGGTGCTGCCTGTTCCATACTCCCCCTACTCCTAGCCTTTTAGGGGTACAAACAATAGTAATTGGGGCCTAGTGTGGTTGTGTACGTGTGATATACATACACTTTTTTGGGATCATATTTTCTATTCCGCTATTTAATCAAAAACCTTTGGGGATCAGTTAAATTGGGGGATAGTCTGTGTTGGTACGTGTGAGAGAGATCCACCTTTCCAAGTTGTTGAGGTTCATCTCATACTTCTGAAGGTTTGAGGGTGCTGCCTGTTCCATACTCCCCCTACTCCTAGCCTTTTAGGGGTACAAACAATAGTAATTGGGGCCTAGTGTGGTTGTGTACGTGTGATATACATACACTTTTTTGGGATCATATTTTCTATTCCGCTATTTAATCAAAAACCTTTGGGGATCAGTTAAATTGGGGGATAGTCTGTGTTGGTACGTGTGAGAGAGATCCACCTTTCCAAGTTGTTGGGGTTCATCTCATACTTCTGAAGGTTTGAGGGTGCTGCCTGTTCCATACTCCCCCTACTCCTAGCCTTTTAGGGGTACAAACAATAGTAATTGGGGCCTAGTGTGGTTGTGTACGTGTGATATACATACACTTTTTTGGGATCATATTTTCTATTCCGCTATTTAATCAAAAACCTTTGGGGATCAGTTAAATTGGGGGATAGTCTGTGTTGGTACGTGTGAGAGAGATCCACCTTTCCAAGTTGTTGGGGTTCATCTCATACTTCTGAAGGTTTGAGGGTGCTGCCTGTTCCATACCCCCCCTACTCCTAGCCTTTTAGGGGTACAAACAATAGTAATTGGGGCCTAGTGTGGTTGTGTACGTGTGATATACATACACTTTTTTGGGATCATATTTTCTATTCCGCTATTTAATCAAAAACCTTTGGGGATCAGTTAAATTGGGGGATAGTCTGTGTTGGTACGTGTGAGAGAGATCCACCTTTCCAAGTTGTTGGGGTTCATCTCATACTTCTGAAGGTTTGAGGGTGCTGCCTGTTCCATACTCCCCCTACTCCTAGCCTTTTAGGGGTACAAACAATAGTAATTGGGGCCTAGTGTGGTTGTGTACGTGTGATATACATACACTTTTTTGGGATCATATTTTCTATTCCGCTATTTAATCAAAAACCTTTGGGGATCAGTTAAATTGGGGGATAGTCTGTGTTGGTACGTGTGAGAGAGATCCACCTTTCCAAGTTGTTGGGGTTCATCTCATACTTCTGAAGGTTTGAGGGTGCTGCCTGTTCCATACTCCCCCTACTCCTAGCCTTTTAGGGGTACAAACAATAGTAATTGGGGCCTAGTGTGGTTGTGTACGTGTGATATACATACACTTTTTTGGGATCATATTTTCTATTCCGCTATTTAATCAAAAACCTTTGGGGATCAGTTAAATTGGGGGATAGTCTGTGTTGGTACGTGTGAGAGAGATCCACCTTTCCAAGTTGTTGGGGTTCATCTCATACTTCTGAAGGTTTGAGGGTGCTGCCTGTTCCATACTCCCCCTACTCCTAGCCTTTTAGGGGTACAAACAATAGTAATTGGGGCCTAGTGTGGTTGTGTACGTGTGATATACATACACTTTTTTGGGATCATATTTTCTATTCCGCTATTTAATCAAAAACCTTTGGGGATCAGTTAAATTGGGGGATAGTCTGTGTTGGTACGTGTGAGAGAGATCCACCTTTCCAAGTTGTTGGGGTTCATCTCATACTTCTGAAGGTTTGAGGGTGCTGCCTGTTCCATACCCCCCCTACTCCTAGCCTTTTAGGGGTACAAACAATAGTAATTGGGGCCTAGTGTGGTTGTGTACGTGTGATATACATACACTTTTTTGGGATCATATTTTCTATTCCGCTATTTAATCAAAAACCTTTGGGGATCAGTTAAATTGGGGGATAGTCTGTGTTGGTACGTGTGAGAGAGATCCACCTTTCCAAGTTGTTGGGGTTCATCTCATACTTCTGAAGGTTTGAGGGTGCTGCCTGTTCCATACTCCCCCTACTCCTAGCCTTTTAGGGGTACAAACAATAGTAATTGGGGCCTAGTGTGGTTGTGTACGTGTGATATACATACACTTTTTTGGGATCATATTTTCTATTCCGCTATTTAATCAAAAACCTTTGGGGATCAGTTAAATTGGGGGATAGTCTGTGTTGGTACGTGTGAGAGAGATCCACCTTTCCAAGTTGTTGGGGTTCATCTCATACTTCTGAAGGTTTGAGGGTGCTGCCTGTTCCATACTCCCCCTACTCCTAGCCTTTTAGGGGTACAAACAATAGTAATTGGGGCCTAGTGTGGTTGTGTACGTGTGATATACATACACTTTTTTGGGATCATATTTTCTATTCCGCTATTTAATCAAAAACCTTTGGGGATCAGTTAAATTGGGGGATAGTCTGTGTTGGTACGTGTGAGAGAGATCCACCTTTCCAAGTTGTTGGGGTTCATCTCATACTTCTGAAGGTTTGAGGGTGCTGCCTGTTCCATACCCCCCCTACTCCTAGCCTTTTAGGGGTACAAACAATAGTAATTGGGGCCTAGTGTGGTTGTGTACGTGTGATATACATACACTTTTTTGGGATCATATTTTCTATTCCGCTATTTAATGTAAAACCTTTGGGGATCAGTTAAATTGGGGGATAGTCTGTGTTGGTACGTGTGAGAGAGATCCACCTTTCCAAGTTGTTGGGGTTCATCTCATACTTCTGAAGGTTTGAGGGTGCTGCCTGTTCCATACTCCCCCTACTCCTAGCCTTTTAGGGGTACAAACAATAGTAATTGGGGCCTAGTGTGGTTGTGTACGTGTGATATACATACACTTTTTTGGGATCATATTTTCTATTCCGCTATTTAATCAAAAACCTTTGGGGATCAGTTAAATTGGGGGATAGTCTGTGTTGGTACGTGTGAGAGAGATCCACCTTTCCAAGTTGTTGAGGTTCATCTCATACTTCTGAAGGTTTGAGGGTGCTGCCTGTTCCATACTCCCCCTACTCCTAGCCTTTTAGGGGTACAAACAATAGTAATTGGGGCCTAGTGTGGTTGTGTACGTGTGATATACATACACTTTTTTGGGATCATATTTTCTATTCCGCTATTTAATCAAAAACCTTTGGGGATCAGTTAAATTGGGGGATAGTCTGTGTTGGTACGTGTGAGAGAGATCCACCTTTCCAAGTTGTTGGGGTTCATCTCATACTTCTGAAGGTTTGAGGGTGCTGCCTGTTCCATACTCCCCCTACTCCTAGCCTTTTAGGGGTACAAACAATAGTAATTGGGGCCTAGTGTGGTTGTGTACGTGTGATATACATACACTTTTTTGGGATCATATTTTCTATTCCGCTATTTAATCAAAAACCTTTGGGGATCAGTTAAATTGGGGGATAGTCTGTGTTGGTACGTGTGAGAGAGATCCACCTTTCCAAGTTGTTGAGGTTCATCTCATACTTCTGAAGGTTTGAGGGTGCTGCCTGTTCCATACTCCCCCTACTCCTAGCCTTTTAGGGGTACAAACAATAGTAATTGGGGCCTAGTGTGGTTGTGTACGTGTGATATACATACACTTTTTTGGGATCATATTTTCTATTCCGCTATTTAATCAAAAACCTTTGGGGATCAGTTAAATTGGGGGATAGTCTGTGTTGGTACGTGTGAGAGAGATCCACCTTTCCAAGTTGTTGGGGTTCATCTCATACTTCTGAAGGTTTGAGGGTGCTGCCTGTTCCATACTCCCCCTACTCCTAGCCTTTTAGGGGTACAAACAATAGTAATTGGGGCCTAGTGTGGTTGTGTACGTGTGATATACATACACTTTTTTGGGATCATATTTTCTATTCCGCTATTTAATCAAAAACCTTTGGGGATCAGTTAAATTGGGGGATAGTCTGTGTTGGTACGTGTGAGAGAGATCCACCTTTCCAAGTTGTTGGGGTTCATCTCATACTTCTGAAGGTTTGAGGGTGCTGCCTGTTCCATACCCCCCCTACTCCTAGCCTTTTAGGGGTACAAACAATAGTAATTGGGGCCTAGTGTGGTTGTGTACGTGTGATATACATACACTTTTTTGGGATCATATTTTCTATTCCGCTATTTAATCAAAAACCTTTGGGGATCAGTTAAATTGGGGGATAGTCTGTGTTGGTACGTGTGAGAGAGATCCACCTTTCCAAGTTGTTGAGGTTCATCTCATACTTCTGAAGGTTTGAGGGTGCTGCCTGTTCCATACTCCCCCTACTCCTAGCCTTTTAGGGGTACAAACAATAGTAATTGGGGCCTAGTGTGGTTGTGTACGTGTGATATACATACACTTTTTTGGGATCATATTTTCTATTCCGCTATTTAATCAAAAACCTTTGGGGATCAGTTAAATTGGGGGATAGTCTGTGTTGGTACGTGTGAGAGAGATCCACCTTTCCAAGTTGTTGGGGTTCATCTCATACTTCTGAAGGTTTGAGGGTGCTGCCTGTTCCATACCCCCCCTACTCCTAGCCTTTTAGGGGTACAAACAATAGTAATTGGGGCCTAGTGTGGTTGTGTACGTGTGATATACATACACTTTTTTGGGATCATATTTTCTATTCCGCTATTTAATCAAAAACCTTTGGGGATCAGTTAAATTGGGGGATAGTCTGTGTTGGTACGTGTGAGAGAGATCCACCTTTCCAAGTTGTTGAGGTTCATCTCATACTTCTGAAGGTTTGAGGGTGCTGCCTGTTCCATACTCCCCCTACTCCTAGCCTTTTAGGGGTACAAACAATAGTAATTGGGGCCTAGTGTGGTTGTGTACGTGTGATATACATACACTTTTTTGGGATCATATTTTCTATTCCGCTATTTAATCAAAAACCTTTGGGGATCAGTTAAATTGGGGGATAGTCTGTGTTGGTACGTGTGAGAGAGATCCACCTTTCCAAGTTGTTGGGGTTCATCTCATACTTCTGAAGGTTTGAGGGTGCTGCCTGTTCCATACTCCCCCTACTCCTAGCCTTTTAGGGGTACAAACAATAGTAATTGGGGCCTAGTGTGGTTGTGTACGTGTGATATACATACACTTTTTTGGGATCATATTTTCTATTCCGCTATTTAATCAAAAACCTTTGGGGATCAGTTAAATTGGGGGATAGTCTGTGTCGGTACGTGTGAGAGAGATCCACCTTTCCAAGTTGTTGGGGTTCATCTCATACTTCTGAAGGTTTGAGGGTGCTGCCTGTTCCATACCCCCCCTACTCCTCATCTAGCCTTTTAGGGGTACAAACAATAGTAATTGGGGCCTAGTGTGGTTGTGTACGTGCGAGATACATACACTTTTTTTGATCATATTTCCTATTCCGCTATTCAATAAAAACCTTTGAGGATCAATTGAATTGCGGGATAGTCTGTGTCGGTACGTGTGAGAGAGATCCACCTTTCCAAGTTGTTGGGGTTCATCTCATACTTCTGAAGGTTTGAGGGTGCTGCCTGTTCCATACCCCCCCTACTCCTCATCTAGCCTTTTAGGGGTACAAACAATAGTAATTGGGGCCTAGTGTGGTTGTGTACGTGCGAGATACATACACTTTTTTTGATCATATTTCCTATTCCGCTATTCAATAAAAACCTTTGAGGATCAATTGAATTGCGGGATAGTCTGTGTCGGTACGTGTGAGAGAGATCCACCTTTCCAAGTTGTTGGGGTTCATCTCATACTTCTGAAGGTTTGAGGGTGCTGCCTGTTCCATACCCCCCCTACTCCTCATCTAGCCTTTTAGGGGTACAAACAATAGTAATTGGGGCCTAGTGTGGTTGTGTACGTGCGAGATACATACACTTTTTTTGATCATATTTCCTATTCCGCTATTCAATAAAAACCTTTGAGGATCAATTGAATTGCGGGATAGTCTGTGTCGGTACGTGTGAGAGAGATCCACCTTTCCAAGTTGTTGGGGTTCATCTCATACTTCTGAAGGTTTGAGGGTGCTGCCTGTTCCATACCCCCCCTACTCCTCATCTAGCCTTTTAGGGGTACAAACAATAGTAATTGGGGCCTAGTGTGGTTGTGTACGTGCGAGATACATACACTTTTTTTGATCATATTTCCTATTCCGCTATTCAATAAAAACCTTTGAGGATCAATTGAATTGCGGGATAGTCTGTGTCGGTACGTGTGAGAGAGATCCACCTTTCCAAGTTGTTGGGGTTCATCTCATACTTCTGAAGGTTTGAGGGTGCTGCCTGTTCCATACCCCCCCTACTCCTCATCTAGCCTTTTAGGGGTACAAACAATAGTAATTGGGGCCTAGTGTGGTTGTGTACGTGCGAGATACATACACTTTTTTTGATCATATTTCCTATTCCGCTATTCAATAAAAACCTTTGAGGATCAATTGAATTGCGGGATAGTCTGTGTCGGTACGTGTGAGAGAGATCCACCTTTCCAAGTTGTTGGGGTTCATCTCATACTTCTGAAGGTTTGAGGGTGCTGCCTGTTCCATACCCCCCCCTACTCCTCATCTAGCCTTTTAGGGGTACAAACAATAGTAATTGGGGCCTAGTGTGGTTGTGTACGTGCGAGATACATACACTTTTTTTGATCATATTTCCTATTCCGCTATTCAATAAAAACCTTTGAGGATCAATTGAATTGCGGGATAGTCTGTGTCGGTACGTGTGAGAGAGATCCACCTTTCCAAGTTGTTGGGGTTCATCTCATACTTCTGAAGGTTTGAGGGTGCTGCCTGTTCCATACCCCCCCTACTCCTCATCTAGCCTTTTAGGGGTACAAACAATAGTAATTGGGGCCTAGTGTGGTTGTGTACGTGCGAGATACATACACTTTTTTTGATCATATTTCCTATTCCGCTATTCAATAAAAACCTTTGAGGATCAATTGAATTGCGGGATAGTCTGTGTCGGTACGTGTGAGAGAGATCCACCTTTCCAAGTTGTTGGGGTTCATCTCATACTTCTGAAGGTTTGAGGGTGCTGCCTGTTCCATACCCCCCCTACTCCTCATCTAGCCTTTTAGGGGTACAAACAATAGTAATTGGGGCCTAGTGTGGTTGTGTACGTGCGAGATACATACACTTTTTTTGATCATATTTCCTATTCCGCTATTCAATAAAAACCTTTGAGGATCAATTGAATTGCGGGATAGTCTGTGTCGGTACGTGTGAGAGAGATCCACCTTTCCAAGTTGTTGGGGTTCATCTCATACTTCTGAAGGTTTGAGGGTGCTGCCTGTTCCATACCCCCCCTACTCCTCATCTAGCCTTTTAGGGGTACAAACAATAGTAATTGGGGCCTAGTGTGGTTGTGTACGTGTGATATACATACACTTTTTTTGGATCATATTTTCTATTCCGCTATTCAATAAAAACCTTTCTAGGGCAAGATCTTAAATTACAGAAATATGAGGAGACCGTCAAATAAGGGCCGTGGCCTGGGTCGTGGTGCTGCTGGTAGAGCTCCTGTTGCAAGGAGAGGACATGGTCGATCTGTGCCAGCTACACGCACAAGTGAAACACCTTCCTCAAGTGTGAGTAGGCGACAGAACCTGCATCAGTATTTGGTAGGGCATCAAACGCCCCTAGAAGTGATGAGGCCAGAACAAGTTGAGGCGATAGTAGATTGGTTTGCTGCTGACAGTGCCTCCAGTTCCTTCACATTGTCTCCCACCCAGTCTACTGCAGAAAGGTCAGAGTTGGCACCTGCAGCCAATGTCCAACCGTCTTTCACCTCACCCCCTTGCAAATCAGGCCAGCAGTCTGAGCCCCAAGCCATACAGCAGTCTCTTATTCTTTTTGAGGACTCTGTCAGCAGGGTTTCCCAGGGCCATCCACCTAGCCCTGCCCCAGAAGTGGAAGAGATTGAGTGCAGCGATGCCCAACCACTTATTTCTCAAGATGAGTACATGCAAGGATCATCGCAGCACGTCTCCGATGATGACGAAACGCAGGTGCCAACTGCTGCGGCGTTCAGCATTGTGGAGACCGACAAGGAGGGCAGGGGTGAAGACTGGGTGGAAGATGATGTGGAGGACGATGAGGTCCTCGACCCCACATGGAATGAACGTCATGCAGGTGAACTGAGTAGTTTGGAGGAAGAGGCGGTGGTCGCACAGAGCCACCAGCACAGCAGAAGAGGGAGCAGGGTGCAGAAGCGGAGCGGCCGTGCCCTAGACACTACGCCCGCTACTGCCCAACGCAGCAAGGGAACGAGCGCACCAAAGTCAGCTCAAAGGAGTTCTCTAGCGTGGAAGTTCTTTAGAAAATGTGCTGATGACAGGACACGAGTGGTTTGCACCCTGTGCAATCAGAGCTTGAAGCGAGGCATGAACCTTCTCAACCTGAGCACAACCTGCATGATCAGGCATCTAAGTGCAAAGCACGAGCTGCAGTGGAGTACACACCTTCAAAACCAAGAAACGTCTCTGGCTCATCCTGCTTCCTCTTCTGCTGCAGTCTCGGCCGCTCCAGCCACATCTGTAGTGATACCGGCACCTGCCACCCCGCAAACAGACGATCTGTCAGCAACACCACCACCTGGGTCACCAACAACCATCTCCACAATGTCCCGTGGAAGCGTTCAGCTTTCCATCTCCCAAACACTTGAGAGGAAGAGGAAGTACCCCCCTACCCACCCGCGATCCCTGGCCCTGAATGCCAGCATTTCAAAATTATTGGCCTTTGAAATGCTGTCATTCCGTCTGGTGGAGACGCACAGTTTTAAAAACCTTATGTCGGTGGCTGTCCCACAGTACGTCGTGCCCAGCCGCCACTACTTTTCCAGGCAAGCCATCCCTTCCCTGCACAACCAAGTGGGGGAAAAAATCAGGTGTGCACTGCGCAACGCCATCTGTGCCAAGGTCCACCTAACTACGGATACGTGGACCAGTAAGCACGGTCAGGGGCGTTATATCTCCCTAACGGCACACTGGGTAAATGCAGTGGCGGATGGGCCTGAGGCGGATAGCAATTTGGCGCATGTCCTTCCACCACCGAGGATTGCAGGGCGCTTCAGTTTGCCTCCTGTTCCTAACTCCTCCTACTCCGCTTCCTCATCCTCTACCGCCTCCTCATCCGGACAGCGTAACACCTTCACCACCAACTTCAGCACGGCCAGGGGTAAACGACAGCAGGCAGTTTTACAACTTGCCTGTTTGGGGGACAAACCACACACCGCGCAGGAGTTGTGGAGGAGCATGGAACAGCAGACAAATGAGTGGTTGCTGCCAGCGAGCCTCAAGCCCGGCCTGGTGGTGTGCGATAACGGGCGAAATCTCATAGCAGCTCTGGGCCTAGCCGGTTTGACGCACATCCCTTGCCTGGCGCATGTGCTGAATTTGGTGGTGCAGAGGTTCCTTAAAAACTACCCCGATATGTCAGAGCTGCTGCAGAAAGTGCGGGCCGTTTGTGCGCACTTTCGGCGTTCTCACCCTGCTGCTGCTCGCCTGGCAGCGCTGCAGCGTAACTTCGGCCTTCCCGCTCACCGCCTCATATGTGACGTGCCCACAAGGTGGAACTCCACCTTGCACATGCTGGAAAGACTGTGCGAGCAGCAGCAGGCCATAGTGGAGTTTCAGCTGCAGCACGCACGCGTGAGTCGCTCTGCGGAACAGCACCACTTCACCACCAATAACTGGGCCTCCATGCGAGACCTGTGTGCCTTGTTGCGCTGTTTTGAGTACTCCACCAACATGGCCAGTGGCAATGACGCCGTTCTCAGCTTAACTATCCCACTTCTATGCCTCCTTGAAAAAACAATTCGGGCGATGATGGAAGAGGATGTGGCACAGGATGAGGAGGAGGAGGAGGATGAAGAGGTAACATTTCCAAGGCTTTCAGGGCAGTCATTCGCAAGGGGCTCCGAGGGTGGGTTCCTGCACACGCAAACGCCAGGGACGCAATTGTCCAGCAGGGGCACAGTTCTGGAGGATGAGGAGGATGAGGAGGAGGAGGAGCTGGAGGAGGAGATGGAACCATGTTCACAGCAGGGTGGCACCCAGGCCAGCTCATGGCCATCACTGGTGCGTGGCTGGGGGGATACAGAGGACACGGACCATACACCTCCCACAGAGGACAGCCTTTCGTTGCCTCTGGGCAGCCTGGCACACATGAGCGATTACATGCTGCAGTGTCTCCACAACGACCGCCGAGTTGCCCACATTCTAACTTGTGCTGATTACTGGGTGGCCACGCTGCTGGATCCCCGTTACAAGGACAACGTACCGTCCTTAATTCACTCACTGGAGCGCGATCGCAAGATGCGCGAGTACAAGCGCACGCTGGTAGACGCCATGCTGCTGGCATTCCCATCTGACAGCGGGGCCACAGTGGAAGCACAAGGCAGAGGAGGAGGAGGAGGAGGTCGCCAACGCAACCAGGGCACCGCCAGCACCTCAGAAGGCAGGGTTAGCATGGCCGAAATGTGGAAAAGCTTTGTCAGCACGCCACAACAAACAGCAGCACCAGCAGCTCAGATGGAACGTCTTAGCAGGAGGCAGCATTTTACCAACATGGTGGAGCAGTATGTGTGCACACGCCTACATGTAGTGAATGACGGGTCTGCCCCCTTCAACTTCTGGGTCTCCAAATTGGGCACATGGCCTGAGCTTGCCCTTTACGCCTTGGAGGTGCTGGCGTGCCCTGCAGCCAGTGTATTATCTGAACGGGTATTTAGCACGGCTGGGGGCGTTATAACAGACAAGCGCAGCCGCCTGTCCAGAGACAATGTGGACAAGCTCATGTTCATTAAAATGAACCAGGCATGGATCCCACGGGACTTTTCCGTACCTTATGCAGAATAGCAATGGATACCGACCTTACCCAC
Source organism: Pelophylax lessonae (assembly GCF_965119305.1). Lineage (NCBI taxonomy): Eukaryota > Metazoa > Chordata > Amphibia > Anura > Ranidae > Pelophylax > Pelophylax lessonae. The sequence goes on from NC_138769.1 coordinate 605,664,296, forward strand.
CCATTGTTCCATTTTTGCTCTTTCTCACTCTTTTGGGGTGTACCCTCATTTAAAATTTGTGAAAAGAAGCAGTGTTGGCTACCTCGTCCTCCTCCTCAGGGCCAGATTAATGTAGGGGCTATTGGAGCTGCAGCTCCAGGCCCCTACCTTTTATATAGGCCCCGGGTTGGCCATATTCACTGTTACCGCTCTTCTGTCACTTGTAAACACAGAAGTCTGGCTTCTATGCTCGCTTCCCCAGGCAGCACCCTCAGAACCTCCCCACACAGCGTGAAGGCCGGACAAGGAGGGACAGTTGGCGATGCATGGATGTGTTTATGGGCTTCAGAGACAGCATCCCATGTTGAATTAGGCATGCATGGCTGCACCCTTCCTCCTCTGGGTGCATGGCAAGGCACGGCCCTTAAGGCCCTTCAAAATCCTCAGCACCAAGCCCATGATGCTGTTAATCCGGCCCTGGTCCTCCTCCACCGCCGCTTCCACCTACACCGCCCATAGGTGTGCGCAGCCTATTGCATTAAGGTGTGCACCCCAAAGTTGAAATACACATGCATGTGTTTGCCAGCAGGGAGAGTAATGTATCGGGGCCATGTACCTGTAGGCAAGGAGAAATAGAGCAGAGCAGGTCCCAGGGAGATCTTTCCCATCTCCTCACTGGCAATGCTATGTGCCCTAGGTGATTAGGGTGTGCCCAGGCACACCCAGCACACCCTGTGCGCACGCCTATGTCACCGCCACATCCACCACCACCTCAACCTCCCTCCTACTCCATATGGGCCTCGTCCTTCAGAGATGAAGAAGAACATTGTTTTATTTTTCTGTTTTTTTTTGTTGTTTTAAGTTATTTCCCTATCCACATTTGTTTGCAGAGCACTTGCCATGCTCTTAATTACGTTTTGCTGCCATTTGCAGCACTCTAGCCCTTTCCTTTGGTGTTTTAGAGCCATTTTAGTGCCTTAAAGTTCGGGTCCCCATTGACTTCAATGGGGTTCGGTGTCCGGGAAAAGTTCGGTAAAAGTCCGGGACACGGACCCGGACTTTTTTTTAAAGTTCGGCCGAACCCGTCGAACACGGACATCTAGGTGTCCGCTCAACCCTAGTCGTGACCATAGAGCTTTAATCAGCATCAGTCAGCGCTAACCAGCGTCAATCAGCAATTCTATATAGTCCCTGCCTATTTTGTGCATAGTTCAGTTGTTGGAGTATCCCACTCATCCCTTCTCCTACCCATGTTCTCAATAAACCCTAAAAACCAAAGAAACTGGACTGGTTCTTGTCTGAGGTAATCACACATGGAAATATGCATAAATGTCCTACTGTTGCTAATGGTAACCCAGGGGAACCCACACTCAGCAGCTTCCATGGGAGTACTGCTACACTTGTTTCCCCTGATGTTGTAACTAAGCCTAGATGTACTCCTTTGTCAGGCCTCACTCCCCCTCGTAGGGATGGGCGCTCCTAGAATATCACCCTGCATTCTACAAACACCACATCGCACATGCGATTTTCTTTCAGGGCCTGATATTTGTTTTCATATGGTTCACCAGGCCTGCGAGCCGGCTAACTAATGTTTTTGGTTATTTTTGTTTGCATTTGTTTGTATCATTTTGACTCTCTTTGACCATATTTTGGTCACATACCTGTTGATTGTATAAACCATGCTGGAATAAAACCCAATAAAGTTTTTTGAAACAAAAAAAACAAAGGCTGTAATTTTATTTCTTGTAATTGTGACAGAAACTTTGTTATATGAGTTTCTGTCATCAGAGTTAGGCTCAGGCAGGAGAGAGGACAGCCTTACAGATGGAAACGTCTGCTCCAATGCAGACAGTACAAAAAATAATACAAAGCCTAGGGATGGTGTGATGTGTTGTTACAATGCATCGCAATGTTTACTTTTTTAACTTTATTGAAGGGACAAAAAATGACACTTTATTTATGTCTAGCACGACGTGACATTCAGTGGTGCAGTAACAAGCCGTGCAATGAGTTGTTCTGTGTAAAAACTGCATGCATGCTACATTTTTATGCATCGAATCACAACCCACCTCAACACAGCATTGTGGTGTGAAAAGGGTGAATATAAAACTATTGTTTTCCTATGTACTTGCATTCAGGCCTGCATTGAAGTATTAGCTCCCGTTCACATCGGGGTGATTTGACATGTCAAATCGTAGCCTATTTCCAGCAATGGCACCGTCCGAATCGGTTTGAATCGTCCGAATCGGTTTCCAAAAGTAGTTCTTGCAGTACTTTTGGCGACTTCGGGGGCGATTTCAATAGACACCACTGCGCAGATGTCTTTCAAATCACCCACCAAACTCACAATTAAAAGCAGGTTTGAAATTGTGCGAGTTCAGCTGAACACGCATGATTTCAAGGCGGCCTCCAGTGTATACGTACCCTTAAAGAGATATTAACCACTTCTGGACTGGAAGGATTTGCCCCCTTAATGACCAGGCCATTTTTTGTGATTCGGCAATGCGTTACTTTAACTGATAACTGCGCGGTCGTGCCACGCTGTACCAAAATAAAATTGAGGTCCTTTTTTTTTCCCCACAAATGACTTTCTTTTGGTGGTATTTGATCACATCCGCGGTTTTTTGGATTATGCACTATTATTGCGATGATTTTGAAAAAAAAAAAAAAAAACTGTATTTTTCACTTTCTGCTATATAACATTCACAATAAAAAAAAAATTAAAAATCTAATTTTTTCATCGTTTTTGACTAATGTGTATTTTGCCACCTATTTTTTGTAAAAAAAAAAAATCCCAATAAGTGTATTTTTATTGATTTGCACATCTACAAACTAGGGGAATGATTTATGTCATTTTTATTTATTTTTACTAGTAATGGCAGCAACATTGCGGTGGACAGATCGGCCCCCTAACTGACATTTTTGACACTTCTGGGGGGACCAGTGACATTACTGCAGTAATCAGTGCTAAAAATATGCACTGTTACTATAATAATGGCACTGGCAGGGAAGGGGTTAACACCAGGGGCGATCAAAGGGTTAAATGTTTACCTAGGGGGTGATTCTAACTGTGTGGGGGCCAGACTTGGTGGATGGAAATAACAGGAACACAGGAGCCCTGTTTCAATCAGTGACAGATGAGCGGTGTGCCGTTTATACAACGGCACACCACCTTCTGTCAGTCCCTGCAGCGATCGCCGGGTTCCCGGTGGCCATCGCGGCCACTGGACCCGTTGCTTCACTGCAGGGCTAGAGCGAAGGCGGGCAATCGCGCACGCATGAGACCCGTTCCTGCGAGCTGACGTACCCATACGTTGGTTTGCACAGGAGAGCCAGCCTGCCGCAGTATATCTGCGGTGACTGGTCTTTAATTGGTTAAAGTCTTGTTTTTTTTTTTTTTATTAAATAACAAACATGTCATACTTACCTGCTCAATGCAGTGGTTTTGCACAGAGCAGCCCAGAGCCTCCTCTTCTTGGGTTTCTCATCAGCGCTCCTGGCCCCTCCCTCTTTCTGAGTTTGCTATGGCGGCACACGAGCCCAGCCGCAGCTCTGTGTGCCCATTCAGACATTGAGCCATGGCTCAACTCCGCCTCCTTTCTCTCCTCATATGCTCACTGACTTTGATAGACATCAGCGGGAGCCAATTGCACCGGCTGCTGTGTCTCAGCCAATCAGGAGGGATTGGCTGAGACACAGAAGCCGAAAATGTTGTTGGCACCCGAAGTTGTCATTGGGCAGCCGAAGTTCTCGTGCTACATCACTGGATCGAGGTGGGGCTCAGGTAAGTATTGGGGGGTCTGCTGCACAGAGAATGCTTTTCATCTTAATGCATGGAATGCCAGGTGCCTGGACTGACACCCAGGTCAGCCTCTCAGCGATGCCGCTGAGAGTCTGAGCCAGACGCTCCCTGCCCCTATACAGCCCAGCCCTCCAATGAGTGAGGAGGGGGCAGAGCACAGTGCTGCTGACTGAAAGTCAGCAGCTCTCTGCTTGGGGAGCTGTCAGAACCGAGTGATCAGTGGTGTTCGATCGCTCGTTTCTCATTGTTAAGGTGCTGGGGGACAGATGTTGCATCCACCTAGGTAAGTTTAAATGGGAAAAAATGAAAAATCCCATACAATCTTCTTTAGTGTTTTTCTGTGACTTCACCATGTAGGGCAAAACAACCTGTCGACTTATCTTCCTTTTCACTCTCCTGTCACTCCAGTCACTGTGAATGAATGTCTTCTGCAACCTAAGAGTTGCCAGAGTTGCACCTCTGAACAATTTATTACTAGCTACAAGATTGGATTTTCAACTGCTTGTTCTGGTGCATTGTATTAAATTGAATGGGCTGCCAACAAACCAGAATAGACAAAAAATTAGACACGCACCATTTCTTCTGACTCAGCACAGCACAATGGATGTGCAATGTGGTATGCCACAATGCATATGTGGCAGAAGAGTGTTGGGGTACCAATGACAATGGAGGGCACTGCAACACGCTAATGCATGTAACTTGTGTCAGCCTACATTGCAGTAAAGCACAAAAGTGTGATTGGGTGCTTAAAGGATAAGTCCAGGCAAAACCTAACTAACTCTAAACCTGCTCTGTGCCACATTCTAAACCTAATCTATCTAACCCTGTAAAGCAAAAATCCATTTACTTAACTATTCTGCTACCAAGTCGGTCTGGTCCCACGCTGAACTGTCAGCAGTGGTTTCAGCGTGGAGGCGGGTGCCGGAGAGGGTACTCGACAACGGAAGCCCCATAGTAAGTCTATGGGTGACGTCACTTACCATTCATTTCACAGCCGTTGTCAATCCTCTCCTGCACACAGCTTCCGTCGCTGGAGACCGGACCGGATGGGGTGCAGAATAGGTAAGTACAGTGATTTTTTGCTTTACAGGGTTAGATAGTTTAGGGTTAGAATGTGGCACAGAGCAGGTTTAGTGTTTAGTAGGTTTTGCCTGGACTCATCCTTTAAAGTAAGGTGGACATGGGCAGGGCAGTTTACAGAACAATCCAATACATAAAATCCTCCAGCATACTTACCAGCTAGCCAGCAAAATAAGGAAAAAGTCTAAACTGTTTCCAAAATTTGTGTTAGGTTAACGTAGTACAAATTTTCAAATATATGTAAAGCCGCACTGCCACGTCAAGGCCCCTCTGCAAAGTGCGGTCCCTAACTCTACTCTAACATTGTTTCTAAATTGTTACTAAGCAACAAATAAACTGAAAGTCTAAACTATTTTTAAACATTTGTTAAAAAAACAGAGGTTTTGGTTTCATATATTTGCAATCGCATGTAAAGCCACATAGTGCTCCCAACTTGGAACAACATTCAAGACAGTGTTTTTTTGCTGGTTCCACACACATCTAGTGCCAGATAGCCAAAATAAAATAAAAACTGTCCTCCAACCTCCCCTTATAGCTGTCCAACACACACCTGTGGTAAAAAAGGTCCACCGGCCTCCAACCTCCCCTTATAGCCGGTCCAACACACACCTATGGGAAAGAAAAGTCTACCGGCCTCCAACCTCCCCTTATAGCCGGTCCAACACACACCTATGGGAAAGAAAAGTCTACCGGCCTCCAACCTCCCCTTATAGCCGGTCCAACACACACCTGCGGTTAAAAAAAGTCTACCGGCCTCCAACCTCCCCTTATAGCCGGTCCAACACACACCTGCGGTAAAAAAAGGTCTACCGGCCTCCAACCTCCCCTTATAGCCGGTCCAACACACACCTGTGGGTAAAGAAAAGTCTACCAGCCTCCATCCTCCCCTTATAGCTGGTCCAACACACACCTGCGGGAAAAAAAGGTCTACCGGCCTCCAACCTCCCCTTATAGCCGGTCCAACGCACACCTGCAGAAAATAAATTGTGACAATCCGGTTAGAAGAGAGCTTGTGGCATTGCTCTCTTGAAGACAGGTGCTGATGAGACTCCTTCAGTAAAGTAAAGATGTAGAGGATGCTCCAGTGATGATTTGACAAAGAGATCCTCTAATGCAGATCTGTGGCATTGCTCTCTTGGAGACAGGTGGTGATGAAACTCCATCAGTAAAGTAAAGATGTAGAGGACGCTCCAGTGAGGATTTGACAAAGTGATCCTCTAATGCAGATCTGTTAAAGAGAAGAGAGAAAGGTAGAAATGTTTACAAAGCTGCCATTTACAAATCTGTGTGGATGTTGATGAACGGTAAGAATATGTTACGTTAAGCTGGTACACTGTTCTCAAAATATGATTTTATGAAGGGACAAAAGTCGGCTCCTAGAGACATAATATCCTACTGCAACAGATAAAGGTGCTACTTCTAGGATTATTCTAGGTATATATGTATATGAATCAAGTGTACAAAATTCAGTAAGCTAAAAACCTACCTTAACTGTCTTTTCATTGTTGGCTTTTGATGATCAGGGGTTCCTCTGCAGGGGAAACTGATGACACCTGTGGCCTTTGTACTTCCCCCCACTTGCTGTTGGTGAAAGAGAACCCACAATAAAGCTCCTGATCTTCTTCTGTAAGTTCAGGCTCATTTTCTTCTTTGGGAGGAAAAATTATTCCCTCCATTTCCATCTCGATCGTTAGGTCAATTGGTGGGCACTGTGAAGAGAAGGAACATTAGTATTGGAATATGTACAATGATGGCCCTTCTATTTGAAATGGTTATGCACACTCAGGTGCTGGGAGAATATAAAATGCAGAACATTGGACAGTGCACTGCCAAGGACCCATATGTGGTTCCTATACTTACCATCTTCATAGTAAATGGCGGGCTAACTTCCCCAGCCTCCAGTTCCACCCAGTCTATGGTCATAAAGAATGGGTGGCTTCGCAGATTTTCACAAAGCATTGCTCTCATAGCTTGCCATTCGCATAGGAGCTGTAACAACAACAAAAAAAATAGGTTATTAATGGTAAATAGACAATAACTCTGTAATTCTGTTTTTAAAATAATAATGGAATAGCCATTTTTTTGCTGGCTACAGATGACGTTTACTTACTATGTTGCCTATGAGGTTCTTGAGATCCATATCAAAATCTTCGGGGAAATGTGGACGATTGTTGAGGATGGAGCATGCAAGCATGTTCTTGTCTAAGCCCATAAATGGGTAATTTCCAGTCACCATCATATAGACTATAACTCCCAGGGAGAAATAGTCAGCGGGATATCCATATGGCTGCTCCAAATAGATCTGTGGAAATATCAAAAAGAATAGAACGGTCATTAACCACTTCTGGACCGGAAGATTTTCCCCCTTAACTGCTTGCCGACCGCCCGCCGCAGTTGTACAGCGGCAGTCTGGTGCTCCCAGGCAAAGTGCCGTACATGTACGGCGCTAACCTGGAAGGAGCTAGGGGGCGATTGCGTGCCACCGGAGGCGCGCTCCCACCCCTGCTCGTTGGCTGGGGAGCCAGGACGTATGCCTGGCGGCTCAGATGCCTGCCGGCCACTCGCGATCTTCCTCTGCAGTGGGAGAAGGACAGATGGCTGATGTAAACACAGCCGTCTGTCATTCTCACTAAAGTAATCACAGAGGCAATGCGTTCCTGCTATGTAGGATCGCATGTCTCTTGTGATTACATCACAAGCCACGCCCCCCACAGTTAGAATCACGCCCCTAGGGTCACACTTAACCCCTTGATCACCAGAAAAGTTAACCCCTTCCCTGCCAGTGTCATTTTTACAGTAACAGTGCATATTTATAGCACTGATTACTGTAGTAATGTCACTGGTACTCCCAAAAGTGTCAAAAATGTCAGTCAGGGGTCCGATCTGTCCACCGCAATGTCGCAGTCCCGCAATAAAAACGCAGATCGCCGCCATTACTAGTTAAAAAAAAAACAATAAAAATGACATAAATCTTTCCCGTAGTTAGTAAACGCAATAACTTTTGCGCAAACCAATCAACATAAGCTTATTGCGATTTTCTTTTTACCAAAAATATGTAGCAGAAAACAAATTGGCCTAAAACGTTAAAAAATTTAGATTTTTTATTTTTTTTTTGAGAATTTCTTTTTTTTTTGAGAATTTCATATAAAAAATGTGAAAAATATTAATATTTTTTCAAAATTGTCGCTCTTTTTTTGTTTATAGCGCAAAAAATAAAAATTGCACAGGTGATCAAATACCACCAAAAGAAAGCTCTGTTTGTTGGAAAAAAAGGTCGTCAATTTCGTTTGGGTACAGTGTCGCACGATCGCGCAATTGTCCGTTAAATCAGGCAGTGCCGAATCGCAAAGTAGGGCCTGGTCTTTGAGCAGCCAAATCTTTTGGGGCTAAAGTGGTTAATAACCAGGCCATTTTTGCGATTCGGCACTGCGGTATATTTTTAATGGAAAATTGCGCGGTCATGCGCCACTGTACCCAAATAAAATTGATGTCCTTTTTTTCCCACAAATAGAGCTTTCTTCTGCACGATTATTTTTTATGCGCTATAAACAAAAAAAGAGCGACAATTCTGAAAAAAAAAATTATATTTTTCACATTCTGCTATATAACATTCCCAAAAAAAATTTAAAAATCAAATTTTTCATAATTTTAGGCCAACTTGTATTCTGTTACAAATTTTTGCTAAAAAAAAAAAAAATCCTAATAAACGTATTTTGATTGTATTGCGCAAAGGTTATCGCGTCTACAAACTAGAGAGAGGAAGAGAAAAGATTTTTGTCATTTTTATTTATTTTATTTTTTTACTAGTAATGGCCGTGATCAGCGATTTTTAGCGGGACTGTGACACTGCAGAGGACAGATCAGACCCCTAACTGACATTTTTGACACTTTTGGAGGGACCAGTGGCATTACTGCAGTAATCAGTGCAAAAAATATGCATTGTTACTGTAATAATGAAACTGGCAGGGAAGGGGTTAACCCAGGGGCAATCAAAGGGTTAAGTGTGAGCCTAGTGGGTGTTTTCTACCTGTGGGGGTGGATGGGTTAATAAAATCAATACAGAGACCTGTGTTCCTAAATAGGAGGAACACAGGAGCTCTGCATTGATACCAGAGAGAACAACGGTCTGCTGTGTTTACAAGAGCAGACCGCTGTTCTCTCTTTATGGGGAGTGATTACGGGTGCCCGGTGGCAATAGTGGCCCCTGGCCCCATGGATCGGCTTCCCCATTGGCGAGTGGGTGCCCACGATGGCTCCCGCAGACCACCTTACAGTCATTCCTGGAAACCTGCTGACCTGCCGCCGTATAACTGCAGCAGCTGGTCGGCAAGTGGTTAGTGATTATTTTACTGATAAGAAGAAAGAAAAACCAAAACGATCCAATCAATACTTACCTCCGGTGCCCTGTACCTTGGAGTGCCGACCGAGTCATAAAGAGCCTTGTAAATAGGGCTCACACCTATTGCTGATAAGCCAAAGTCGCCGATTCTCACGTGTCCAACGCTATCCATCAGAATGTTATCTGGTTTGAGATCGCGGTGTACAATCCCACGGCCATGAAGGAACTGCAGGCCACAAATGATCTCTGCAGTGAGGAATCTGATAGGGAGACAGAAAAGATTGATGGTAAGCATTATGTATGGTAATCTAAGCCAAAAAATAACAAAAAATTGACCCTAACGCTTCAATTATCAGTAATAGTCATGTATGCGTGCTATAACCAAATCATGTTGAAATTCTGCCAGTAACAGCAGAATTTAGCACACTGCACAGAAGTGGTTTATATGAATATTTAAAATCACTGATAAATTTGTAGCAAATACACGTGGTAAATTCTCGCAAAGTGTTTTTTGTGATAGTAAAAATGTCCAAATATGATTGAATGTGATTGTACAGTTTCTTTTAACTTGTATAGCCGGCCATACATTAAGCAATTTTGTAGGGAAAAAAAAATTCCCAATTCCCTCATCAGCACAGTCAGTGTTGATGAATTCCTTCTGTGGAGCTTCTGTATTTTGACAGCGGGAGGTTTCCCAGCAGTCAGAATACAATGATCCCTGCCGGTGACTATAGCATGAAAAAACCAGACAGGCTGGTTGTACAGGAGTCATTCAACTTCAGTACAACCAGCCTGCCCAAAGATGGATGGAAATTCAGCTGTTCCCTGCTCAACTGGCTGAATTGTAATCCATCTATGGCCAGCTTATGTAAGGCCAAAACAGGAAGCAATACAAAAAAGCTTCCCCGCTCCATTCAAAATCCAAAAAATGTTTTACATTTACAAACTAACTTTAACAAAAATTATGTTATGCAAGGACCTGTTAGACCTATCTTCTACCTTCTTTCTGCGATCTCATATCTAGGACAAGCCTACACTTTAATGTGATCTATGTAAAGTACTATGTTCTACCTCCATCCCTATTATCATGGTACCCTATTGTCTTACTTATGTCATATCTAGGAAAAGCCTACAGGTTGATTTGATCTATCTCTTGTACTATGTTCTACCTTCATCCCTGTTATCATGGTACCCCATTATCTTATCTATTTCGTATCTAGGACAAGCCTTCACTAATGTGATCTTTCCAGAGTACCATGTTCTACCTCCATCCCTGTTATTATGGTATCCATTGTCTTACCTTGTTGTTGCGATATCTAGTGGTGCTCTTTCCGATAAGAATCCCATCAGGTCTCCACCGCTCAGGTATTCCATGGCGAAGAATACATTGTCCTGCACAGAAGAAAGAAATATCAAGGTTAAAAATGAGTTTCTATGGAATCCCTCTGCAATCTTGGGTAGGTTGTGAGAAAGGTAGGTGTCCAGTAGCAGAGAGGCTAACTATTTCACACCGACCTCTCCCACAAAATAAGTAGAAGGCTGAGTCACTTACCTCTGTCTGGAAGGCACCATATACATTGATGCAGAATTGGCTGGTATGAACTTCCTGCAGAATTCGGCTCTCATTGAGGATCTCATTGACGTAATATTTGTCCTTGGTCATGATTTTGAGAGCCAGCAGTTCATCGGTGGAGGTGTGTGATGCCAAAACCACCTGGAGGAGACAGAAGGAGAGAGAATTATAGTTGACAATTACAGAAGTTCATTCACATTGTTTAATCACTTGCCGACTGCTGCACGACTATTTACTGCGGCAGTCAGACTCTCCTGGGCAAAGTGACATAGTGCTACGACGCTCGCCCATGAGCCTGTAGGGGGCAAACGCACGTCGCCGGTGGCGCGCTCCTGCCCCCTCTTGTTCCCTGCCTAGCCAGCGCGGGTGACCGGTGGATACGATGTCCGCTGGCCACTCGCAATCTCCCACAGGAGAGGGAGAAAGACAGACGGCTGATGTAAACACAGCCGTCTGTCATTCTCCCTGAAGTAATGACAGAGGCTATGCGATCCTGTTATGTGATCGTATGTCTCTGTGACTAATTTACTAGCGACGCCCCCTAACAGTTAGAATCACGCCCCCAGGGACACACTTAACCCCTTGATCAGTAATAAAGTTAACCCCTTCCCTGCCAGTGTCCTTTTTACAGTAATGGTGCATATTTTTAGCACTGATTACTGTAGTAATGTACCCCCAAAAGTGTCAAAAATGTCAGTCAGGGGTCCGATCTGTACGCCATAATGTCGCAGTCCCGCAAAAAAAATCTCAGATCGCCGCCATTACTAGTTAAAAAATAAAAACATCAACACAATAACTTTTGCGCAAACCAATCAAAATACGCTTATTGCGATTTTTTTTTACCATAAATATGTAGCAGAAAACAAATTGCCCTAAAAAGTTAAAAAAATTTGATTTTTAAATTTTTTTTGAGAATTTCATATAAAAAAATGTGAAAAATATTGTTATTTTTTTCAAAATTGTCGCTCTTTTTTCGTTTATAGCGCAAAAAATAAGAAATCGCACAGGTGATCAAATACCACCAAAAGAAAGCTTTGTTTGTGGGGAAAAAAAGGATTTGGGCACAGCGGCGCACAACCGTGCTATTGTCCGTCAAATTCACGCAGTGCTGAATCACAAAATAGGGCCTGGTCTTTGAGCAGTCAAATTCTCCAGGGCTTAAGTGGTTAATATTTCATCTATGGGTGTACCCCCCCCCCCCCCCCCAGTATGGAACATGAGCTTTGCTGATTGGAGAACTCTAGCCTGGACTTATCAGGGGGCGTGTTAAACCACTGTAGAGAGATCACCGCTTCCCAACAGAGAACAAATACCCCACTCTGCAGCATGTTAGCAGAGGACAGGCTTTTCTACTTTGGCTTTAGCTGCTTTATAAAAAAGTAACTGTAAAACCTTTTATTTTGATGCACCAGGAATGTGTTTAGAGTTAGAGTTAAATAAAAATATGAATTGGGCTTTTAGTGCCGGTTCACACATATGCGATATGGGAATCCTGCGAATCCATTACGTGTTCCCGCATCGCATTTAAATTGCAGGCAGTTCACACTGCTATATGTGAATTGCTGGGGGAGTCAATAAAAAGTTAACGACACCCCCAGATCAGTGCGCACTGTCAGTTCGGACATGAATCGGATCGCATTGGTTTGAACCACCATGCGATCTGATTCTACTGCGGACCCAAAAAAGGGTCCTGTGCGTGTTGTGTCTGAATCAGATGCAAATTCATCCATACAATCTGTATGGCTGAATTCACATCGCACAGACATCACATGTGATTTTCAGAGCAGTGCGCTCCGAATCATATGCGATGTCTGTCATCACTATAGTCTGATCCGGGACTAAAGTGTAAGCCCAGGTCTGCAGCAGCCACATACACAGAAATTAAAATACTTTTCTGCAGTGGAGTAGGGGGAGGGGATTTCTGTCTGTACCCTTATTTCAGATTCACAATTTCTTCCTATCTGGTGAAATCAGCATCAGCAGGACAGGAAGTGAGGGGAAATTTCTCCAACAGAGACCCAGACAGTGATAAAACCCGACAGGGGTTCTAATCCTGCTCCACTCTATCTGAACATTTTAAATCAGGGAAAAGATCTGACCACTTACCTTTCCAAAACTACCGGCTCCGAGGAAGCGATGGAATCTGAAGCCATCCAATGTGATTGGGACAATCTCCCCAGTGCTGAGGGGTGTCTCAATCTCAATGTCACTTTTTGGTGAAGTCTCAATCTCAATGTCACTTTTTGGTGAAGTCTCAATCTCAATGTCACTTTTTGGTGAAGTCTCAATCTCAATGTCCATTTTTGGTGAAGTCTCAATCTCAATGTCCATTTTTGGTGAAGTCTCAATCTCAATGTCACTTTTTGGTGAAGTCTCAATCTCAATGTCACATTGTAAAATCTCAATGGGAATATCACTTGTGGCTGATATCCCAATCCCACTTTCTGGTGAATGCTCAATGTGAACATCACATGTGGGTGAAGTCTCGATGGGGAGTTTACACTCAGTCTCGATCACTTCGGCAAGCCTGCCGTGTGAGCTGGGTCTGTGGTAAATTCCGTACATATCTGAAATAAAAAAGAGAAATTGGATTTAGCACCTTAATCTTCAATTGATCTATTTTTATTTATACAACAACAAATTATAGAGAGATAAGTTGAAAACTCCAGTGCCAGGGACAAGAAATAAACCCGACACGACAGGGACATAGGGGCAGCTATTCCATTGTTATATGTATATTCATTTCTATATGTATATTTGAGCACCCTATTTTGGTTACACATTGAAACAGATTCAGCGCTACTCCATATATTTTGATCATCACAGGGGCAGCTATTGTTATCCTTGATAAAAAATGCTGGTTTGCCTGGCACTTATCCCAATCCACTGGTTGTGATAGTTTCTCAAAGTCAGAGAGTCAAGAAGCCGCCAACAAGTATTTTCAGAAGTGTGACAATGACCTTTCATTGTTAAATGAGTGGGCCAATCACAAAGGAAATTGCAAAGTTGCATCAGGAAGTAATGGTGTCACCTCCTTGGTTGTGCATTGTGGCAGGGGTTTGTGAATCATCAGATTGGCTAACATAAATGACAAATATATTTGAATACAAATGCAAGGGTTTTGTTAACTGGCAATGCTGCTCAGAAAGTGTGACTGGATCCCCATCCGTTTACACCCGCCGCTCCATAGAGAAGAATGGAGGTTCATATTGGGTTCACGTGAAAAACAGCGGAGCAGATCGGAACGTCCGTGTGAAAGGAGCCTATAGAATAAAGTCTGTCAGCTGGGGGTAGGAAGTAGCTAGGAGAGATGGCTGTCAGCAGAAGGTATGGAGAGGCCTGTGGTATGTATGTATGCTGGGGGGTGGGAATTGGCTGATGAATGATGTCTGTGGGTTGGGAAATGGTTGGTCAGTGATATAAGTTGGAGGGGGTAACATGGGAAGTGGTGTTCTGGGTAGTGGTGAGTGTGAAATGGATAATATGTGTCTGCATTTAGGTTTCTTTCACATTTGCGGTAGCGATCTGGAGGATTTCCTTTCAGAGGGTGGTACAGCAGCAGCTGACGGGTATTCAGGAGGTGCTACCGCTGCCTCCTGGTGCCTGTTTTTTTGTTTCTTTTTTGCTTAATGGCAATTTTACGTTGCAGGGCCAGGCATTGAAGTCAATGGGTGAATTTGACAGATGGTACAGCCTGAGTTAAAAATGCCACAACTGTGACCAGATTGTTAGGATTTGGGTGTGTAGGCAGGGTGCGGAAAAACCACAACTCAGCCGCTCCCTTGGCTACTCATGTGAAAGAGCCCTCAGCCCCGGTTCACTTTGGTGCGACTTGTCATGTGATTTGACAGGTCCAACTCACATGACAAGTCGCAGACTATCTTCGGCAATGGAACTGTTCAAATCGGTGCGACGCCTGATTTGCAAGAAAGTTTCTGCACTATTTTTGTCGGTTTTAGATGCGATTTCCATAGACATCTGTGCATAAAGTTGCACAGATTTGAAACCGTGCCGCATTCAGTGTGATCGGGGGCTTAGAGGTGGAGGGTGGAGTATAGATTTATTAATTTTTAAAGAGGGGAGGACCTTCCGTACACGCAATTACTTCCAACCTACTGACAGAAATGGGCGTATCCCATTGGAGAGTTGTCATCATGCCTCCTGGTTGTGCAATATCCCTCAGGGCCAATATATTCGCCTGAGAAGGAATTGCTCAATGGAGGCTGATTTCATCTCTCAATCCCAGATTTTGACCAAAAGGTTTGTGCAAAAAGGTTATAATAAGAGTAATCTGGAGGTTGAAATGGAGAAGGTCAGGAATTTAGATGGGTGTGTCCTTATAGGTGATTCCACAAAAGAGACAGTGAAAGGTAAACAGGAATCCAAAATCATCCTTGACTACAATGTTCATTATAAAAAAGTTGAGAAGATCATCTCCAAATACTGGGGATTCTCCTTAGGGATCAGATATTGGGTCCAGTCCTGCCCCCACGCCCACAGTTTATCTATCGGCGGGCCCGCACTTTGAGGGATAAAATTGCCCAAGGGGTGGTTGATCCCCCTGTTTTAAAGGAGAATAAGCTTTTTTCTTTCCTTTCCGTTTTTATTTTGCGTGCAGAAGATGTTCTGCATGCAAACATGCCAAACATAACATCAAAAAACGTAAGGAATTTATCGCTTATAGCACAGGGAAACAATATAACATCAGGGACCTCATTACATGCAATACGGAAGGTGTGGTATATATGTTAGAATGCAACTGCGGCTTCCAATATGTAGGCAGGACATCGAGAGCCCAACATGTGAGAGTTGCTGAACATATCAGTAACATTAAGAAAGGAAAAGTCACACATAGTGTGTCCAAGCACTTCCGTATCCATCATAATAGAGATCCCAGAGAACTAAAATTCTGGGCCATTGAACGTGTAAGCACTGGAGAGGAGGTCATTTTATCAGACGGCTTAGTCAGCGCAAATCATTTTGGATTTTTAAAACAGGAGTTCGACCTCAACTGCTTCATCTCTGACAGATAATCTTGAGGGCTTTAATATTTTATGGTTTTATTTTCTTTGTTTTTATGTATTTATTATATGTATTTTATGTTTCTCTCTTTTTGTGGGTGTAGGATCACTAGTGATGGCGGTGGGTGATTATGTTAACCTCCTTAGCGGTATTCCCGAGTGTGGCTCGGGGTGGAATTTCAGTGCCATTAGCGGTAACCCCGAGCCACACTCGGGGTACCCGCCAGGGAGCATCGCTGGATCCTGGTAGAGGGGTTACTTACCTTGTCCCGGGATCCTGTGATGTGTTCCTGCAGCATAGGGTGGCCGGATCTTCCGCCTGATGCTCTGTACCCCGGCTTCTGTTCCCTGTGAGCGTCACGTCGCAGGGGGGTGAAACCGGTGGCAAATTTGAAAAGTAAAACACACTGATATATTGTAATCCTATTGGATTACATTACTAAATAACATAAATTGACATTAGTTTGCCCCCAATGCCCTTGCCTGCAGTTTTACTGTACTATATATATGTGTGTGTGTGTTTGTCTGTGTGTACATATATATATATATATATATATATATATATATATATAATATATGTATACATATATATATATATATATATATATATATATATATATACACACACACACACACACACACACACACACACATACATACATATATATATACTTTAACTTTTTTATAATTATTTATTATACTATTATTTGTGATCATACCCGAGATGTTATAAAGAAGAATGCACAGTAAAAAAAATCATATGTAAATAGTTGGTTTGGGTTGCTCGTCCTTAAGAATTACATGCAAAATAATGGTACCACTTTCAACACCTAAAATCGGAAACAATCATACCGCCAGGGAGGTTAATTGAATCTGTAGTAGGTTTGGTTATCTGTGTTAGAAAAGCATTTTCTCATTTGTTGTCATTTTTAAATTTACCAGTAGATGGCAGTGTGAGGCCTTTTGTGTCCCAGCCATAGACTGACACTTGATGCTGTTTAATGAAGAGGGTGACGGTGAGACTTCCCACCCCCGCTTGATGAACTCCCTCATTGGACAATACATGTACGGGAGGTGGAGCCGCTCTTCACTCATCCTCTGATCAGCTGTAGTCGGAAGCTGTGATTGTCACAGCGGCACTGCGTCTCCCGTCACCAGAGGGCAGTGTTACCGGAGAGAGCTGTTATGTTATCATCTGCTTTTCTCTATGGAAGTGCGCTCCTGTCTTTTATGTTTTAAATAAACAGTTCAATACGGAGAGCACTTAGATTGCCTTTTTATTTCATGTTGTGATTATCGGTGAGTGGAATCAGTCCGGATTTAACCAGTTCCCTGTATAAAGCGGTGGGTGTGAGGAATCGGCCTCTGGTGTTTAACCCTTTCACAGAAAGCGCTGATTTTTATATTTCAGGTGAGCGCGGTGTAATCACAGGGGGAGGGGATCGATCTGTTTCCATTTTTCCTGCACCATATGGACTGTTCTGGGACTTCTGGCTTTTATTATGGACTATTCCCTCATAAAATGATCTGCTGATTGCGCTGCACTATATATATTAATGGTTCTGTATGAGATAAGAGTCATTTATCTTTGGTGTCCAGCTTGCAGTTTTAGTCTTTAGGTTCATCTGTCTGCGCTAAATGTTTTCTGTCTTTTTGTACACTCAGTATACAGATCCAATACAGTTAAAGAACGTTTTCTTTTTTTTTTTCTTTTTTTAAATCTCCTTCCTCAGCAAAAAATAACTGACATTTTAACTGACATTTTGTTATAAAATAACTGACATTTTGTTATAAAGGAACCTGTCCTGGTTTGTTAGCTTTGTGAATTCTGCCTGTACAATCCGTATACAGATCTTATACAATAACAGCATTTTTTTTTAAATCTCCTTGTACTCAGTAAAAAATAACTGACATTTTTTCCCAAAGGGACCCTGTGTTGGTTTGTTAGCTTTGTGAATTCTGCCTGAATGTGACCCGTCATACATGAGAACAAAGGATACCATGAAAGGGTTTCAGCCGCCATGTATCTATAAATATCCACAATACTTACCCATAGTGTCT
Organism: Pelophylax lessonae; assembly: GCF_965119305.1. Lineage (NCBI taxonomy): Eukaryota > Metazoa > Chordata > Amphibia > Anura > Ranidae > Pelophylax > Pelophylax lessonae. The sequence goes on from NC_138769.1 coordinate 605,682,151, forward strand.
TCTGTCTGATTTGGTCCAAATCCGTAAAAACATCCAGCAGCCGCTCTAATGCAGCCGCGTAGGAAAGCCCGAAAACTCTTCAGTTTTGTGGGCATCTTGGTTGGGGGATCTGCCAGCTGTTCAATGATCTCCCCTTCCATATGTGTCTGTATATCATTGGTGTTCATATGATAAACAGGTCGTTTGCGCTGAAATAACTTCATTATGTAGAATAATGAACGCTCTGAGCGAGTCACAATGAAATCGCAAAGAAATCAATGTGAATGAAATTGCTAGAATAGAATCGCAATAACACAATCGCCCAGAGTAGAAACAGGTCTGTACAGGTACAGTGAGCGCTCTGTTTCTGCCAGGATCCTTCCGGGAGCTGCCTTATATAGGCTCCTCCCAGGCTCCTCCCAGCCATGGCTCCTCCCAGCCATGACTCAGCTAAAAATAACTGACTTTTTTTTTTCTTAAAGGGACCCTGTCCTTGTTTGTGAGCTTTGTGAGTTCTGCCTGTACACTCAGTATACAGATCCAATACGCTAGCAGAAGTTCATTTTTTCTTGTTTTTTTTATCTCCTGTTACTCAGCAAGGAAAAAACTGATGTTTTTTTCTTTGTTAGCTTTTTTAATTCTGGCTGTATACTCAGTATACAGATGCAATACACTTAGAGAATTTTTTTTTTTTTTTTTAATCTTCTTGTAATCAGAAAAAAATAACTGACATTTTTTCTTAACCACTTCCAGGCTGCCCACTGTGTTTTTACGTCGCTACTTTGCCGTTAAATACCGGCATTTAGGCAGCAGATAACTGCCATAACCCTGGTATTTTTTTACACAGTAGGCGGTCCGCTTTAACATAAAAGTGGTCCCAGATCCGGATTCACCACAGGATCTCTTTTATGGTAGTCAGGAGAGGTGCCCACCCCCCACCTGCCGCTTCTCGGTCATCTCTATGCCCTTGGAGGACCGGAGTGACATCAAACCCAATTTCCTTAAAGGGCCAATTTTTTTTTTAACTTTTTATTTGATATTGCTTTTAGGTGTAAATGTTATATCTGAGGTTTTTATTACCCCAGATCTCACATTAAAGATGATCTGTCCTGCTTATTTCTATTGGGATGTTTACATTCCTATCTTTCCCTTTGTTAGTAAACGCAATAACTTTTGCGCAAACCAACCAAAATACACTTATTGTGATTTTTTTTACCAAACATAGGTAGCATAAAACAAATTGGCCAAAAATTTTTTAAAAATTTGATTTTTACATTTTTTTGGGGGGAAATTTCATATAAAAAAATGTTAAGAAATATTGTTATTTTTTCAAAATAAACGCTCTTTTTTTGTTTATAGCGCAAAAAGTAAAAATCGCACAGGTGATCAAATACCATCAAAAGAAAGCTCTGTTTGTGGGAAAAAAAATTTCGTTTGGGTCTGGCGTCGCACGACCGCGCAATTGTCAGTTAAAGTCGCACAGCGCCGAATCGCAAAAAGTGGCCCAGACATAAGACAGCAAAATCCTCTAGTGGTAAAGTGGTAAAGTGGTTAAAGCTACAGTGTAAAAATAAAAAGTAAAAATAAAAAAAAATAAAAATTTAAAGCACCCCATCCCTTCGAGCTTGCGCGCAGAAGCGAACGCATACACAAGTCGCGCCCATATATGTAAACGGTGTTCAAACCACACATGTGAGGTATCGCTGCGATCGTTAGAGTGAGAGCAATAATTCTAGCACTAGACTTCCTCTCTAACTCTAAACTGGTAACCTGTAAAAATGTTTGTTTAAAGCGTTGCTTTTGGAGATTTTAAAGATTTTTAAGTGCCAAAGTTTGTCGCAATTCCATGAACATGTGCAATTTTAACCACCTACCAACCGCGCACTGACGATTTACATCGGTACTTTGACGCTAAATACCGGGGTTATGGCAGCAGATAACTGCCAAAACTCCGGTCTTTTTCGAAACGGCAGGCGGTCCTCTTTCAGATAATGGTGGTCCCAGCGGCGGATTCATATACAATGTTTGGGGGTTTTAGGTTATTTTCTAGCAAAGAATACTGATATTAACTTGTAAACAAGTGTCAGAAATAGGCCTGGTCCTTAAGTGGTTAAAACAACACAGTGGCGAATCACATAAAATGGCGTGGTCAGGAAGGGGGAGAACCTTCCGGAGATGAAGTGACAGTTTTTATTTTATTAGGCAATAGATGGAAATGGTGCAGGGCAGTATAAACTAGCAGGACAGTAAGTAGTGTCATGTTAGTGCAGTGAGCAGTACACCACCTGACATTGTGCAAGTTTTCTTCTCTTTATTAATATCAATTGGTGTCCTTCTTTTTTTAAATGTAAATAACAGCTCCACAGAATGTGACTGCATTTTTGCTTTCCCTCACTAAATATGGCTGCCGCCATCACTGCCCTCTAGGCTGCGTATCCAATATCATTGCATGACATGAGGTGAACGGGGATATGGTGGAAGACAAGACCAATGGGAGCGCTCGCTATGGAAACCAGCCTGCCAATGGAGTGTGAGGCTGTAGAAGGTCACCAAGGTGCGGAGTGTTGTGGTGAGAGGCTGAGGCTGAGTAGACATGTCCGGGGATTGTGACACCGCGGATGAGGCTGTGAGGGGCACCTGTGATGACGCCTCTATATGTAAGAGGTGAGGAGGGACCGCAGGAGCAGCTCACATACAGGAACACCTCCTATTTATATATAGAAATGTTTTCAAATTACCACAACTTTACTGACAAGCAAGGCTTTACACACACACAGGCCTCACAAAGGGGGCACTTGGCAAATGCATTTAAATTGATTAAACCTGATTGGTTGGCAGGCCACCACCTGACACATCCATAGATATACTGCCATTCAGTGGGCACCACATTACCTTGCACTGGCCTATTCATTACAATGGCAGGAAGGGACAGCAGTGTGGGGCAACGGAGGACAAAACAACTATGGCACTGGATCATTTTCTGCACCCGCCGCCCTATGTATGAGGTCTTCAGGTGCCCTTTTTTAGGGCCGAGCAGCAGAGGGGTCATTTAAAGTGCTTGTAAAGCCTTAAATCCTTCTGTGCTGCACCTCCCCCCCCAGAACCCCACTTTTCCTTACCTGAACCCGATCCGATCCACCAATGTGCACGAGCGCAGTGACTCCCACCGCTGTCTCTCTCCTCATTGGACAGATTAATAGCAGCAGGAGCCATTGGCTCCCACTGCCGTCAATCACAACTGGTGACAGGGCGGGGCCGAGTCCTGCCATCTGTGTCAATGGACGCAGAGGGACTCGGGAGCGAGCACACATAAGTGCACCCAGGGAAAGCGGCTTTCCATGGGGACACCCAATAAATAGGGGGGGGGCCTTGAACTCTGGTGGGGGACCCCAGAAGAGGAGAATTGGGGCTGCTCTGTGCAAAACTATTACACAGAGCAGGCAAGTATGACATGTTTGTGTTATTTTTTAATCAAACGTTTACAACCACTTTAAAGCTAAACCTCCAGCCTTCCCTTCAGTGCTGCACAGTTGTACGGCTCCTCTCCTGGACTGAAATGGGTCTGTGAGCTTGTCACAATGTGTATTGGAAGTTGGATAGAGCCTGCTTTATTACTTGGCTGGCGGACGTCCAGCAATATATAGCCCTTTCCTCCTCAGCCTGACTGTCTTTGCCCCGCCCCCTTTTATTCATTTGATTTCAGTTATGGAGGCAGAGCATCACGTGTGGGTGTTACCTAGGGGGGTTTGTATGCAAATATATCCCACCTGGGAACGCCCACCCCTCCAGACTGACACCCTCCAATGAATAGTCTTTATATTTGCACAACTCCTCCCAAGAGCCAGCCCACTGCTTTCATCAGGGCTGAGGGTTCCTAAGAGGAGTACTGAGGTGGGGGGGGGGGCTGTGATATTTTATGTACAGCACCCTGCCAGCCCCCCCATGATGATCCCGCCTGCATGGTATAGAAAAGCTGTTTGCTAAATGCACTTCACATCTATGAGTCCTATGAACACCTACCTGCATTTTACAGGGGTGGTTCACCTTTATAACAAAGATTATACAGCAGTCTAGGAGCCCCAGAGGGTTAGAAATGATTGTGCAGTGCAGAGAGATTCAGCTTCCCTCACACTACATACCTGGAGAGCAGGGCTTCCCACCCCCCTTTCCTCAAACACCCCCAGCAGGTCAGGTTTCCAGGATTTCCTTCACTTGGTACAGGTGCTTTAAAGCCCAACTCCATGCAGTGGAGCCGTGCTTTCACCACACATGTTAACTGCTCATTTTTGTCTAGGGGAGAGGAGAGCGGAGATATACCAACCTGATCCTCCGATCCTCCCAGCACAAGACCGGTCCAGCACCCCCACACTCCAGTGCTTTTGAGTTGTGGACTGTTTCTGACGTCATTACGCCCAGAGCGGGCTCCACGGACCCGGGAACAGTCCACTGCTGGACCGTGGGGGAGTGCCGTTTTTCGGTGGAATGAAGGATCTGGTGAGTATAAATTTTCTCCTCACCCCTAGACAATTCACCCCTAGACAAGGTGTTGACCTGTACAGTGCAGGCACAGCCCCAACGCATGGGAATCTTTTTTTTTTTTCTTTTATGCCTGGAATTGGGCTTTAAATCATTGTCAATGGCTCGGTATTCATGAGAACTACACGATGTCGCACCCTACAAGGTAGAAGCTAGGTAAAGTATAGTGGGCCTCGGCTGCCTAACAGCAGGGCCATGATTTTCAGCTGGGCTGTCATGACTCCCAGGTGTTGCTATTGAGACTGGGAAGTCTCCCCACTGGCTCCATGAGAAGGGTTCTCATTGGGTAGTAGAGGAAACCCAATCAGTGGTACATTCAGGCCTGTATCTACCCCAGAAAGGCAGATTCTGACACACAGGATTCTGGGAGTGGGTATAAGTTTGAAGGGAACGCATGACGCAGCGTCTTTGGTGGGAAGCAGAGTCCCAGGAGGCAGAGTACGGCTGTCTCTCCTCCTGTCAGAAGGATCGGGTGTCTCGGGTGGCTGCCTGAGAGTCCAGAGAGCAGAGCTGAGCTGAGCTGCAGAGAGGATCCGGTGTGCCGAGGACCAGCGGAGTTGAGGGGGCCCAGTTTCAGGAAAGCATTCCCAGTTTGTGAGTACTGTAACTACCCCTGGGGGTCTGCCTAGCAGAGAGGGGACCGCTCCGATGAAGGTCCAAGGGATCCCGGAGCCAACTAGCGGTAAATTGGGTGCCTAGTGAAAGGACCCTGAAGTGTCAGAGGGTGTGCCTAGTGAGAGGACCCTGAAGTGCAAAGGGGGTGCCTGGTAGAGGACCCTGAAAGTGTGAAGGGGGTGCCAGCGGTTGGGCCCTGAAGAGTTATTGTGTGCAGTGGGCAGTGTTGAGAATTGCAGCAGTACAAGCAGTTACAAGGAGCTACCTCAGTCAGTGAAGGGCTGGACGGAGCTGTTCACAGGACTTTTGAACTTAATAGAGTGTCAAGAGTCAAGTTTCACTACAGTCCAGGATCTTTTAAGTTAACCAGAGGATTATAAGTCAAGTTTTAACACAGTTTAGTAAAAAAGCAATTTTCAAGCATCAGTAAGCGTTGGTCGGCATCCAGCTGGCGTCAAGACAGCGCTAACAGGCATTTTTCTACAAAGTGTCCCAGTTTTACCTAGTTGAGCCAGAGGAGTATCCCACTCATTCCCTTCTCCCATCCCCAATATAAAATAAACAAAACTAACCAAAGATGCCCGAAGGATCATTGTCTCCAATCTCACACTTGGGTATTCAGCTTAAATGGGCTGAAGGTATCACCAATAACAATGGCAGACCCACATCAGGCCCAATGCCTGGTAAACCTGCTACACTATATTGTCAAAAGTATTGGGACACCTGCCTTTACACGCACATGAACTTTAATGGCATCCCAGTCTTAGTCCATAGGGTTTAATAATGAATTGGCCCACCCTTTGCAGCTATAACAGCTTCAACTCTTCTGGGAAGGCTGTCCACAAGGTTTAAGAGTGTATCTATAGAAATGTTTGATCATTCTTCCAGAAGCGCATTTGTGAGGTCAGGTACTGATTTTGTACGAGAAGGCCTGGCTCGCAGTGTTGTGTCGGGTTGAGGTGCAGGCCAGTCAAATTCCTCCAACCAAAACTTGCTCTTCCATGTCCTTATGGACCTTGCTTTGTGCACTGGTGTGCAGTCCTATTAGAACAGGAAGAGGCCATCCCAAACTGTTCCCACAAAGTTGGGAGCATGAAATTGTCCAAAATGTCTCGGTATGCTGACACCTTAAGAGATCCCTTTACTGGCACTAAGGGGTTAAGCCCAAACCCTGAAATACATCCCCACACCATAATTCCCCCTCCACCAAAGGATTTGGACCAGTGCACAAAGCAAGGTCAATAAAGACAGGAATGAGCGAGTTTGGGGTGAGTCCTGACCTCAACCCAATAGAACACCTTTGGGATGAATAAGAGCGGAGACTGTGAGCCAAGCTTTCTCGTCCAACATCAGTGCCTGACCTCAGGCGTGCAATGCAATTCTGGAAGAAAGGTAAAACATTTCCATGGACACACTCCTAAACCTTGTGGACAGCCTTCCCAGAAGAGTTGAAGCTGTTATAGCTGCAAAGTGTGGGCCAACTCAAAATGTAACCCTACGGACTAAGACTGGGATGCCATTAAATTTCATGTGGGTGTAAAGTCAGGCGTCCCAATACTTTTGACAATATAGTGTATTTTATCTAAGGGAAAAACCCAAAGCATGGCCTGTTAGGGGTACTTGAAGAATGAAGTTGGGAAACAGTGTTGTAGGCCAACCAGGTTTTGGAAATATAGTTTTTATTCCGATTGTAGGGGGATGGTACGTTTAGCATCTCAGAGAAATTATGTTATCAAGTCACATGACTGGGCCACCCTCTCCTCCCCCTATGTGAGCGCACCCCCCCCCCCTATGTGAGTGCACCCTCTCTTCCCGCTATGTGAGCGCACCCTCTCCTCCCCCTATGTGCACTCACCTTCTCCTCCCTCTATGTGAGCGCACCCTCTCCTCCCCCTATGTGATCACACCCTCTCCTCCCTCTATGTGAGCGCACCCTCTCCTCCCCCCATGTGAGCGCACCCTCTCCTCCCTCTATGTGAGCGCACCCTCTCCTCCCCCTATGTGAGCTCACCCTCTCCTCCCTCTATGTGAGCGCACCCTCTCCTCCCCCTATGTGAGCGCACCCTCTCCTACCTCTATGTGAGCGCACCCTCTCCTCCCCCTATGTGAGCGCACCCTCTCCCCCCCCTATGTGAGCGCACCCTATACTCTTTTAGCCACTTCCATGAACATAAGAACAAGTGTGGAGCTGCTGTTTCGCTCATCCTTATGCATAACTCCCAACTGTCCCTGATTTAGAGGGACTGTCCCTGATTTGGAACAAAGGCCCTCTGTCCCTCGTGGTCTCACCTATATAGTTGTATATAAAATGTACTATTTATCTTTCAAAAACTGTTTCCCAGTGCTAAATCTTTCATCCAATTTATAAATTGCTTCATTTACAAGTTTTAAAAGCCAATATAAAGGAATAATATTGGTAAAAAAAAAAAGCAGATGTATAATTCTCCTTTAAGGGGGTGTGGCAGGGGGTGTGTCCTATGCCTACATACTTTTGCTAATAGATGTCCCTCATTTCCATCTGAGAAAGTTGGGAGGTTTGCTTATGTGCAGTGGCTCCTTAGATGCTCCTCATTTATCTTTCAATGGAATACATTCACTCATATCTTGGCTGCAGAGAAATGAGCAGCACATGCCCTCTACTCCCTGGGCATACTGTCATTACATTGTGGGACATGTAGTTTGATCACTGGGCACTGAACTGCAGTGTCAGATAAGGTGGACAAATCATAAAATACAACTATGATAAGCATTATATCTGAATAAGGGGGTAAGCCAATTTTTAAGAAAAATGACTTTACACGTTCTGATTGGGATCTATTGTAGGTTTCATTGCTGAACAGATTCATCTTAAAGCCATGAAGATGAACTCACCCTTTACATTTGTTTTTTGTTGTGTTGTGTTGTGTTGGCTATAGGAAAGATCCCTACATTCAGTATTTCGTCAGGCAGGCCAGAGAGCGCAAAAATAACAATAAGCAACTGGCGCACCACGGGGAGAGACAGTATCACCAAAGACTATACCAATGAAACTGGACACACACTGATGAACTAAAAGAAGGACAATCAATTTGATATAAAAAAGTCCATATGTGACATAGTCCATAAGACAGTCCATATGTGGTACAGTCCATAAACAAAATTCCAATGTGCACTCCTTAGGCAGCTCTAGTGACAAGGTAGAAGATTTGCTTGTAGCCAACTGGAAAGAAACACAGGCGCCACTCTAAGTGCAGTAACTGGAACTTTATTAACATAATGCCACTATATGCGGGGTACTCACAAAGGTGATATGTAATCAAACACTTCAAAGAACGCTCCAGTTGCGGTTCCGGATGGCCAGAGCGGTAGCGGTAGGTAATCTAGTGGCGAAGAAGGAGCGCATGCTCCGAGAACGCGTCGCCGGCGCCATGACATAATCACGCCCACGCTCCCAGAAGTGACGACGGACCGGCACCTGAGTGTCCCCGGGACGAGGAAGCACAGCGATACCGCTGCAGACTTCCTACCGCTACCGCTCTGGCCATCCGGAACCGCAACCGGAGCGTTCTTTGAAGTGTTTGATTACATATCACCTTTGTGAGTACCCAGCATATAGTGGCATTATTTTAATAAAGTTCCAGTTACTGCACTTAGAGTGGCGCCTTTCCAGGCCAGAGAGCGCACAGAGGCAAGTCAATGGGAACCGAATAAAAAGAAGTTGATTTTGTGTCTGATGTATCCGTTTTATCATGCACTAGGGGAGATTTACTAAAACTGGTGTACACAGAATCTGGTAAAGCTGTGCATAATAACCAATCAGCTTCTAGTTGTTCTCAAAGCTTATTTGAATGAGCTGAAGTTTAAAAGCTGATTGGTTACTATGCAGAGCTGCAGCAGAAATAGTTGCCAACATTTGAAAACAATTTCCAGGGACACTTTGCAGCACAGCTATCAATTACTTACCACACCCACTTTCCTGAAGCTCCGCCCACCCCACATAATTAGTCTACATCTACTTGTCATCAGATTACAGGGTCTACTCAATAAAGAGAGAATTGCAGGGAATTGAAAAGGGAGGTGCACATATAATGAATTATATCATAAGTGACACATTCTCATTGAAAACACTTTGGTTACATTTGCCCTCCCTAAGGCTGAAATTGTCATTTAAAATGGTTCTTTAAATATATGCTTTTCCAAGTTTTAATGCATACCATTATTTTTGTAAGCGAAGCCTTGCACTCATAAATCTTAGGTTTATTTTTGATGAAAGGTAGTAGGTGCAGAATAAGTTTCCAATGGTCCTTGTAGCCCTGTTATTTAATTCCAGGAAGTGCCTCTGCTTATCTCTTACATTTCTTACATTACATCTTACATCTTACATCTTACATCTCCTTTGAATGTTTCTACTTGTCAGAGATTGGCCCCCAAACCCATTCAAAATTAAAGGCTTTCTCACCTTTCACAGAATATGTTCATCCCCTGCAAGGGGCAAGTAGTGTCCAGCAGCACTTCCAAGTGACGGTCCTTCTCTGCTCTGCAGCTGACTGTGGAGGCCTGAGAACAAGTGCCTTTGATTTAAAAATGAAGCCAGGCGGCGCCATTACGTAACTGCGCATGCATCCGCCCGGCCGAGCTTGTACGAGCTTTCCCAAGCCTGGCAGGAAACGGCACATGCGCAGTTACAATGTTGGCCTGCAACCATTTTTTTTACAGGCACCGGCTGCCCGTAACCGGCACTTACGGACAGCCGGGACAAATTAAATTACCTGGGACAGGGTCCTATTAGCTGGGACTGTCCCTGCAAAAATGGGACAGTTGGCAGATATGACAAGATTCTGTGTACACCAGTTTTAGAAAATCTCCCCCTTTGTCTTAACCCTGAACTCCAGCTTTTATTGAAGTTTAAATAGTTTTGTTTGGATTAAGCTGGTCCAAATGAACTATTACCTTCAGTAACAGTTGTAGCGGCTGTGAACTCTGTACACTGGATCTAGCCTCAGTTCCATACAGTATACAGCTCTGTGTTCTGTCAGTGGGATGGGGATTTCCCACTCCTGGAACAAAATCAAGTCGGGTTGAGCACTACTACTGCTATTCACAGGGAGCTTTGTGTTTTCTGAATGAATACAAAACTTTCTCTGATTGGCTGAGGCAGGCGGATGATGTCACAATCTTCGACTCAGCCAATCATTCATAGAATACAAAGCTGCTTTTGAATGGCTGAGCAGCACTCAGCCTTCGGGCTGGCCCAAGACATTGTGCTGCCTGGGTCCAAAAATGAAATGCTGCCCCCCCCAAAAAAAAAAAAAATCATGCCCGCCAAAATCCCCCCACATCCATTATTTTATATCATGATAATTAAAACTAAAATTACATTTATCAGGAAGTAAGATTTACATGCAACTAACTGACCTTGTCTATAGTATATACAGAATTTTTTAGGGGCTGAATTGTGGGGGTTGGGGAGGGTCAAGGGGCTGCTTTGTGGGGTATAGGGACAAAAGAAAAGAAGAAAAAAAAAAAAGAAAAAAAAACTGTGATAATTTTATTAAATGAAAAATTTATAAAATATTATCAGGGCCGGAATGGCCTACCGGGATACCGGGAAATTTCCTGGTAGGCCGGCAAATTCCCCCTGCCCTGGGGCTGCTAAGACCGTTTTATTACCCAGATACTGAGATTAGGAGGTTCCGTTTCCGGAGTCTGCGGTGCTGGCAGTCTTTGATAGTATTAGCTTCCTCCAGGAGACGGGCAGTGACTTCCGCTCCTGTGATACAAAAGATTAACGCTCGGTTTAGGCTCCACCCCTGCTAACTAAGTCGATCACGGTGTAAAGCGTACAGGGGGAGGAGCCTACTCTGGTATGTCACTTCTAGGGCGGCCAGAGGTATCCCCAGTTGATGAGCCGGCGCAGCCCGCACTGCTGAAGTGCTTCTTAAAGCGGTAGTATCCCGCTTTTTTCACTTTTACCTACAGGTAAGCCTATAATAAGGCTTACCTGTAGGTACAAATAATATCTCCTAAACCGGCACGGTTTAGGAGATATTTACAGTGCATGCAGCCGCTCGCGCGAGCGGCGCATGCGCTCTGAAGGTCCGGGGGGACCTTCAATTAAGTTGCCGGGAGCTTGCCGGAAAAATCACTCCCGCGCGCATGCACGGGAGTGACGTCATCGCGGCTCCGGCCAATCAGCGCGCCGGAGCCGTCTCTTCCGGCCAATCAGCGCGCCGGAGCCGCCGAACCCGGAAGAGACGACGAGGGATCATGGCAGCGCCTTCATCGATGTCCGGGGGTCCATGTCGGGGCTTCGTTTTAAGGTAAGTTACACATAATGGGCTAGTATGCGATGCATACTAGCTCATTATGCCTTTGTCTTGCAGGTTTTTATTTTTTATTTTTTTTTTTTATAGGGTTTACAACCGCTTTAATGTGAGTCATTACGCTGTCGTTTATCTTTCAATAAAAGTTTTAAATCAGAGAGCATTAGATGTCCTTTTCTCTGCCCTTTTGTCTACGTGTCTGTGGCACTCTGCACCCGCTATCTGGAGCCCCAGAAGGAGGGGAGGTCCTGCTCCATCCCTATCAGCCCAGTATTAACCCATGTGTGTGAGACTCTTTTTGAGTCTATGATTGAGGTGAGCTGCTAATAATACCTTGCACTGAGCACTGAAGGAGTGGAGCCTGCACCAAGTCTGTGTATGCACAGCACGATTGAACTGTATATTTGGGGACTTTTGTTTGGAGCACCTAGTTCTTTGAGCACAGTATATGAAGTATTTGTGTATTGGGATTTATTCATCATTTGTGGTACACATTATATGCACTGTATTTTGATGCACATTTCTACTGCACTATTTATTTGAGGTGTGATATCATTACTCATTTTTAAGGTCACATTATTGAGGAATTATTTATGTGATATTACATTTTTTTCTATCATCTTTTCACCGTTTGCATACTGAAATAATTTTTGGCACTTTGGCGCTGCATTATCTATTCATTCTGTAAAAAAAAATGTCCGTGGCCAGCCCGACATGTGGACTGCGCATGCGCCGCCGCTGCCCGGGAAAGCCCGTACACGTTCGTTGAGTTGGCGTCGGACGGCACCATTTTTAAATGTAAGGCGCCTCACCAAAAGGTAAGTGAGCCACCGCCGTAGCCCCTGCATCTCCTCAGGAGATTCTCCTGTACCATGCCTGCGCACTGCATCTCCTGTACCATGCCTGCAGCCCCTGCATCTCCTGTACCATGCCTGCAGCCCCTGCATCTCCTGTACCATGTCCGCAGTCCCTGCACCATGCCCACAGCCCCTGAATCTCCTGTACCATGTCCAGAGCCCCTGTATCTCCTGCACCATGTCCAAAGCCCCTGTATCTCCTGTACCATGTCCGCAGCCCCTGTATCTCCTGTACCATGTCCGCAGCCCCTGCATCTCCTGCACCATGCCCACACAGCCTATGACCACCTCCCGTACCATGTCCACACTTTTACCACTTTTAACACGAATTTGCATTTATATTTTCTATTATATATATATATATATATATATATACTGTATGTAAAGCCCTATGCACTTTCATATCTGTCTTATCTATATATAATACACTCTTCAAATGTGCTTTAAAATGCATGGTTTTCCCTTTTATGAGAAGAAAATAATGGCGCTATGCGGTTTTACCGGTATGATAATGCTATGGGGCTGGTATGAAATTATTTCCAGGGCTGAATTTTATTCCCAGTCCGGCCCTGCCCTTGAGGGTGGGATATGTTAAAAGCTTTAATGTTAACATATTCTGTTGCCTAGCTACTCCTTCGGAGCAAAGTCTAATACCCCATTGTGACGAATATGAAGAGGCGGCGACTGTCGGAGGACGTAAGAGAAAATATATATTATATATATATACACACACATATATAATGTTTGGGTGTACCAAGTAATTTTCTGTTTTTTAATTCAATTCATTTTTATTTTCATATCTTGTTTACCCATTGTGAGGGATTAGCTCGGTGGCGGGCGTGGATGACCCCTTGGGGGGTGCGTTTTCACAAGAAGATAGCCGAGAAGTGCTTGCAAACAACAGTTTGGTTTATTAATGCATTTTTTCTTCACCAGACTGCAAGTGTCAAAACCAGCAAAATAAAAAAAAAAGACAAAATAAATCCTTGCCAATGTGAGCGTCTACCTTCTCACACTGGAACCTACCTAAGAGTCTGTCTCCAACCTACTGTTGGGCAGACTTTGCTGATCCTACAGCAGACCATCAATAGTTCATTTATAATCTCTTCACACAGCTAAGTTCATTTAACATGTCCCTTTTCCTCTTCATATGGAACATGTCCCTTTGTTTTCTCTCCACATAGAAAAACAGTCCATGTCTTCACCTTTGAGAAGTCTTCACAACTAGTTAATTTCCCCTTCACACAGGAAATGTCCATTGGTTTCTTTTCACCTAGATACGATCCAAGACCTCACTTCGAGTAGTCTTCACACTTGTTTACCCTCCTTAGCGCACATCACTTCAGGGGGTCTTCTCCCATGCTCACCAGCTTGTCGGGAGGCACTCATCTGTCTGTCCTCCTCTCCCAGCCCACACGGCGACAGGAGGCAGCAATCAATAGAACTTCCTTTGGACAAATTATAGAGGCCTTCATTTCCTCATTCTGAACAACTGAAGGCCTTTCAACTTCCTTAGACAGTCCTGGCTACCTCTGCAGCCGACACCCTATAGTAATTGGTGATTTGTCTAACCCAGGTGGGAGTGTAGCTTTTCACTACATTCACAGATTTACCTGACTTCCTGTCACACCATATACAAGCTTTCTATACAATACATAAAAAGAAAACTGTAGCAAATTTATCAATATGACACAAAAATCACAAAAAGAGTATTTTAATTGATTTGCTCAAAAGTTATAGTGTTTACAAACTACGGAATCGATTTTTTAAATTTTTATACATTTTTTTGTTTTTATTAGAAATAGCGGCGATCAGCATTTTTTTAGCAGGACTGCGACATTTTGGCAGACAGATTGGCCCCCTAACTGACATTTTTGACACTTTTTGGGGACCAGTGACAAAAAACAGTATTCAGTGCTAAATAATATGCACGGTTACTGTATAAATGACACTGGCAGGGAAGGGGTTAACACTGAGGGTGATCAAAGGAGTTAATGTATGCCTAAAAGTGATTGACTGGGGGGGGCTCTGTAATAGGCACAGAGAGATCGGGGTTTCAGCTTAGCTGAAACACCTGATCTCTCCCTGCCTGTCTGACAGAAGACTCGCCTGCTTCGTTTACATAAGCAGGCGGGTCTTTTATCAGTTTCTCAGACGACTGCGGGAGGCCAGCGGCAATTGCCGCCCCTCTTCCATGGCCCACCTTCCGCTGTGTCTAAACACCTCATGCCTCGGCCTCGTGCACAAAATCACATAGACCGATGTGATTTTGCGCAGCCGAGCCGCCCTGCCCCAGTAATACTGCAGTTGCTGGTCGGCAAGAGGTTAAAGACCCCCCAGCATTGGTGTCAGTGGATGAAATAAAGACCCCCAGCATTGATGTCAGTGGACGCATCACTAAAACCCCCAGCATTGAGGTCAGTGGACGCAATAAAACCCCCCCCATCATTGATTTCGGTGGACGCAAACCCCCCCCCCATCATTGATGTCAGTGGACGCAATAAAACCCCCCAGCATTGATGTCAGTGGATGCATTTATTGACCCCCAGCATTGATATCAGTGGACGCATCACTAAAACCCCCAGCATTGATGTCAGTGGACGCAATAAACCCCCCCCATCATTGATTTCGGTGGACGCAAACCCCCCCCATCATTGATGTCAGTGGACGCAATAAAACCCCCCAGCATTGATGTCAGTGGACGCATTAAAGACCCCCAGCATTAATGTCAGTGGATGCATTTATTGACCCCCAGCATTGATGTCAGTGGACGCATTAAAGAGCCCCAGCATTGATGTCAGTGGACGCATTACATCCCCCCCCCCATCATTGATGTCAGTGGACGCATTAAAGACCCCCAGCATCAATGTCAGTGGACGCATTTATAGACCCCCCAGCATTGGTGTCAGTGGACGCAAAAAAACCCCATCATTGATGTCAGTGGACGCAATAAAACCCCCCAGCATTGATGTCAGTGGATGCATTTATAGACCCCCAGCATTGATGTTAGTGGACGCATTAAAGAGCCCCAGCATTGATGTCAGTGGACGCATTAAAGAGACCCAGCATTGATGTCAGTGGACATAATAAAGACCCCTCATCAGTGATGTCAGTGGACGCATTAAAGACCCCCAGCATTGATGTCAGTGGACGCATTAAAGACCCCCATCATTGATTTCAGTGGATGCGGTAAAGACCCCCAGCATTAATGTCAGTGCACGCATTAAAACTCCCCAGCATTGAGGTCAGTGGACGCATTAAACCCCCCAGTATTGATGTCAGTGGACGCATTAAAACCCCCAGCATTGGTGTCAGTGGATGCATTAAAACCCCCAGCATTAGTGCCGGTGGACACATTAAAATGCCCAGCATTGATGTCTGCAGATGCATTAAAGACCCCCAGCAATGATGTCAGTGGATGCATTAAAACCCCCCAGCATTGGTGTCTATTGATGCATTAACCACTTCTGGACCGGAAGGATTTGCCCCCTTAATAACCAGGCCATATTTTGTGATTCGGCACTGCATTGAATTGCGCAGTCCTGCGACGCTGTACATAAATAAAAATGATGTCCTTTATTTCCCACAAATAGAGCTTTCTTTTGGTGGTATTTGTGCGATTTTTATTTTTTGCGCTATAAACAAAAAAACAGCGACAATTCTGAAAAAAAAAATATATATATATTTTTTACATTCTGCTATATGACATTCCCAAAAAAAAAAATAAAAAAATCAAAATTTTTTAACATTTTAGGCCAATTTGTTTTCTGCTACATATTTCTGGTAAACAAAAATCACAATAAGCGTATTTTGATTGCTTTGCGCAAACGTTATCGCGTCTACTAACTATGGGAAAGATTTATGTAATTTTAATTTTTTTTTACTAATAATGGTCGCGATCTGCGATTTTTAGCGGGACTACGACATTGTGGTGGACAGATCGGCACCTGACTGACATTTTTGACACTTTTGGGGGGACCAGTGACATTACTACAGTAATCAGTGCTAAAATATGCACTGTTACTGTACTAATGACACTGGCAGGGAAGGGGTTAACACTGAGTGATCTGGGGTTAAATGTGTACCTAGAGGCATGGCTTGTGAAATGATCACAGAGACCTGTGTTCCTATATAGCAGGATCACAGGGGCGCTATGATCATTCCAGGGAGAAGGAAGGCCGGCTGTGTTTTCAACAGCTGACCGTTCTTCTCTCTCAGCGGGGAACGATCGCGGGTGTCAGGCGGCAATTGGAGCCGCTTGCCCTGTGCAACGGCTTTCCCACTGACGAGCACTCGCCCCCTAGCTGCCTGCTCGTGAGGCAGGCAGTCATAAAGTGGTTAAAGACCTCCAGCATTGATGTCAGTGAACGCAATATAGACCCCCCTAAGCATTGATGTCAGTGGATGCAATAAAGACCCCCAGCATTGATGTCAGAGGATGCAATAAAGACCCCCAGCATTGAGGTCAGTGAAGGCAATAAAGACCCCCCTCAGCATTGATGTCAGTGAAGACAATAAAGACCCCCAGCATTGATGTCAGTGGATGCAATAAAGACCCCCAGCATTGATGTCAGTGAAGGCAATAAAGACCCCCCTCAGCATTGATGTCGGTGAAGGCAATAAAGACCCCCAGCATTGATGTCAGTGGATGCAATAAAGGCCCCCAGCATTGAGGTCAGTGAAGGCAATAAAGACCCCCCCCAGCATTGATGTCAGTGAAGGCAATAACCACCCCCAGCATTGATGTCAGTGGATGCAATAAAGACCCCCCTCAGCATTGATGTCAGTGAAGGCAATAAAGACCCCCAGCATTTATGTCAGTGGATGCAATAAAGACCCCCAGCATTGATGTCAGTGGATGCAATAAAGACCCCCCTCAGCATTGATGTCAGTGGATGTAATAAAGACCCCCAGCATTGATGTCAGTGAAGGCAATAAAGACCCCCCTCAGCATTGATGTCAGCGAAGGCAATAAAGACCCCCAGCATTGATGTCAGTGAAGGCAATAAAGACCCCCAGCATTGATGTCAGTGAAGGCAATAAAGACCCCCCTCAGCATTGATGTCAGTGGATGCAATATAGACCCCCAGCATTGATGTCAGTGGATGCAATAACCACCCCTAGCATTGATGTCAGTGAAGGCAATAAAGACCCCCCTTCAGCATTGATGTCAGTGGATGCAATAAAGACCCCCCTCAGCATTGATGTCAGTGGATGCAATAAAGACCCCCAGCATTGATGTCAGTGAAGGCAATAAAGACCCCCAGCATTGATGTCAGTGGATGCAATAAAGACCCTCAGCATTGATGTCAGTGGATGCAATAAAGACCCCCCCAGCATTGATGTCAGTGAATGAAATTAAGACCCCCCCCCATTGATATCAGTGGATGCAATAAAGACCCCCAGCATTGATGTCAGTGGATGCAATACAGACCCCCAGCATTGAGGTCAGTGAAGGCAATAAAGACCCCCAGCATTGATGTCAGTGGATGCAATAAAGACCCCCCCTCAGCATTGATGTCAGTGGATGCAATAAAGACCCCCAGCATTGATGTCAGTGGATGCAATAAAGACCCCCAGCATTGAGGTCAGTGAAGGCAAAAAAGACCCCCAGCATTGATGTCAGTGGATGCAATAAAGACCCCCCTCAGCATTGATGTCAGTGAAGGCAATAAAGATCCCCCAGCATTGATGTCAGTGAAGGCAATAAAGACCCCCCTTCAGCATTGAGGTCAGTGGATGCAATAAAGACCCCCAGCATTGATGTCAGTGAAGGCAAAAAAGACCCTCAGCATTGATGTCAGTGGATGCAATAAAGGCCCCCTTCAGCATTGATGTCAGTGGATGCAATAAAGACCCCTAGCATTGATGTCAGTGAAGGCAATAAAGACCCCCAGCATTGATGTCAGTGGATGCAATAAAGACCCCCAGCATTGATGTCAGTGAAGGCAAAAAAGACCCTCAGCATTGATGTCAGTGGATGCAATAAAGACCCCCTTCAGCATTGATGTCAGTGGATGCAATAAAGACCCCCAGCATTGATGTCAGTGAAGGCAATAAACACCCCCAGCATTGATGTCAGTAAAGGCAATAAAGACCCCCAGCATTGATGTCAGTGAAGGCAATAAAGACCCCCAGCATTGATGTCAGTGAAGGCAATAAAGACCCCCCCCAGCATTGATGTCAGTGGATGCAATAAAGACCCCCTTCAGCATTGATGTCAGTGGATGCAATAAAGACCCCCAGCATTGATGTCAGTGAAGGCAATAAACACCCCCAGCATTGATGTCAGTAAAGGCAATAAAGACCCCCAGCATTGATGTCAGTGAAGGCAATAAAGACCCCCAGCATTGATGTCAGTGAAGGCAATAAAGACCCCCCCAGCATTGATGTCAGTGGATGCAATAAAGACCCCCCAGCATTGATGTCAGTGAAGGCAATAAAGACCCCCAGCATTGATGTCAGTGGATGCAATTAAGACCCCCAGCATTGATGTCAGTGGATGCAATAAAGACCCCCAGCATTGATGTCAGTGGATGCAACAAAGACCCCCCTCAGCATTGATGGCAGTGAAGGCAATAAAGACAACCCAGCATTGATGTCAGTGAAGGCAATAAAGACCCCCCCCCCCAGCATTGATGTCAGTGAAGGCAATAAAGACCCCCAGCATTGATGTCAGTGGATGCAATAAAGACACCCCCCCCCCCCAGCATCGATGTCAGTGAAGGCAATAAAGACCCCCAGCATTGATGTCAGTGAAGGCAATAAAGACCCCCAGCATTGATGTCAGTGAAGGCAATAAAGACCCCCTCCCCAGCATTGATGTCAGTGAAGGCAATAAAGACCCCCCCAGCATTGATGTCAGTGGATGCAATAAAGACCCCCCCCCCCAGCATTGATGTCAGTGGATGCAATAAAGACCCCCAGCATTGATGTCAGTGGATGCAAAAAAGACCCCCTTCAGCATTGATGTCAGTGGACACATTAAAACCTGAAGCATGGATGACAGTGGATGCATTAAAACCCCCCAGCATTGATGTCAGTAGACGCATTGAAGACCCCAGCATTGCTATTAGTGGACATAATAAAGACCCCCAGCATTGATGTCAGTGAAGGCAATAAAGACCCCCAGCATTGATGTCAGTGGATGCAATAAAGACCCCAAGCATTGATGTCAGTGAAGGCAATAAAGACCCCCAGCATTGATGTCAGTGGATGCAATAAAGACCCCTAGCATTGATGTCAGAGAAGGCAATAAAGACCCCCCCCCCCCAGCATTGATGTCAGTGAAGGCAATAAAGACCCCCCCAGCATTGATGTCAGTGGATGCAATAAAGACCCCCCCAGCATTGATGTCAGTGGATGCAATAAAGACCCCCAGCATTGATGTCAGTGGATGCAATAAAGACCCCCTTCAGCATTGATGTCAGTGGACACATTGAAACCTGAAGCATGGATGACAGTGGATGCATTAAAACCCCCAGCATTGATGTCAGTAGACGCATTGAAGACCCCAGCATTGATATTAGTGGACATAATAAAGACCCCCAGCATTGATGTCAGTGAAGGAAATAAAGACCCCCCCAGCATTGATGTCAGTGAAGGCAATAAAGACCCCCAGCATTGAGGTCAGTAAAGGCAATAAAGACCCCCAGCATTGAGGTCAGTAAAGGCAATAAAGACCCCCCTCAGCATTGATGTCAGTGAAGGCAATAAAGACCCCCCTCAGCATTGATGTCAATGGATGCAATAAAGACCCCCAGCATTGAGGTTAGTGAAGGCAAAAAAGACCCCCAGCATTGATGTCAGTGGATGCAATAAAGACCCCCAGCATTGATGTCAGTGGACGCATTAAAAAAACCCCCAGCATTGATATTAGTGGATGTCACGGACCCTACTCCCCCCCCCTCTTTTCCTCTCTTCTGCACCCCCAGTACTTTACTATCTTCCCCAGCATAGGATTCTTCTCTCCCCCCTGGCTGCTCACTCCTTTGCCTGCCCCCCCCCCCCCCACTGTGCTGTCCCTCTCCCCTCCCCAGCAAGGTGCCTGAATGTCTGCTTCTCCGCCTTCATGCTCACTGTGGACAATGAACACATTCCTTGTGTGGGCTCAAATAGAGGGGGGCGGGGCTGGTTGCTGGGGCAACTGGACGCCAGGCTGGGAGTTGCCTGGCCCACCTGCTGGGACACAAGTCCTAACATATTTAGCTGAGTGAGTCTCTCCTGTGTGTAGTTCATCTTTGCTGTTTGGAAGACTGTGTGTCTCTGAGCTGCGGCCAGAGAACACAGAATCCCCTATTGGTTCCTGCGGGCCTCTTCAAACCTTCCTACAACCTGAATTTTGGATTTATCCTGTACCTGCCTGCTGGTGAGTGGATTAACCCTGGGCCTACCAGAACTCTGCCTGAACTTTGTCACCTCATTGTTTGCCCTGCTCTGTGTGTGGCCCAATCCCTTGCTGGCCAGGACTTTGCCCATTCTATCGGGAGCCCCCTGTTACGGACTAACCCTGTTATCTGGAACTCTGTCCTACCCACGTTGGGTCTGACCCTGGGCACCTTTGTTTAGCCCCTTTCTTTGTGAACCTACCCGCTAACGTTCAATAAAAGGCTTTGTTGGCACTCCTGCTCTCCATGTGCGTTCTGTCTTACCTACACTTCCGTCACACTGGTGGCAGCGGTGGGATCAGAACGCTGAAGAGGATGGAGAGCAGCCCCATCACCCTGGATATAACGCGGGGTGGGGAGTACAGAAATTGGACTGTGGCAAGTTTGCAAGAAAAGGCTCAGGAGTTAAGCCTTACCTACAAGGGACTGTCCAAAGAAGAGCTGGTCACCGCCATTGAGGAAGCCGGCCTCCAGAGAACTGAAAGCTTGAATGCTCCGCCGTCAGAGAATGAACAGAGTGCATCCGCCGTCTCAAGTCCCAGGAGCCCTTGGATCACATGGTACGAAGAGGAGATGGCTATCCTGGGGCCCGGGGCCACCTTGGATGACAAGCGGGAGGCTATCCGAAGGGCTCATGAGCGAGAAACCATGAGAGGCCTCAGGGGATATGACCCTCTCCCCAGCCCACGAGTCGGTGGGCCTGATCGGCCAAGGGTGACTCGTAAAGACTTCAAGCCATTTTGTGAAGCTACAGGGGATGTGGACGAGTTCTTCCAGGACTTCGAACACTTATGTCAGCTGCTGGAGGTGCCCCGTCAAGACTGGGTACGCCACCTAGTGGGCCTGCTGGAAGGGGGTGCGGCTGCTGCCTACCGGACAATGAATGCACAGTGGAATCGAGATTACAATAGGATCAAACAGACTGTACTAGAACACTACGCGGTAACTCCAGAAACCCACCGGATCAAATTCCGGGACCTCTCCTGTCATTCTGAGCCTTCCTTCAAGATGTATGCGCACAAAATCTCCCGGGCCTGCCGACGCTGGCTGGAGGGGGAGCAGGCCTTTACTATTGAACAAGTTGTCCAGGCCTTTCTAAAGGAACAATTCTTTGCCAAATGCCCAGCAGAGGTGCGGGAGTGGGTGAAGGAGAGGGACCCTGGCACCCTTGAGCGGGCTGCTGCACTGGCAGACGAGGCCCTTGCCATTAAACCCCATTGGAAGAGACTGGTAGTTGAGCCGCCCAAAGCCCAGAACACAGGCAGACCACTTCCCAGCAACCCCCTGCCACTCCCCCAGCGCCCTGTCACCCCAACACCATCCACAGCCCCTTCCTACCGACCTCGTACTTCTGGGCCGTTTCTGGACCGCCGGTGCTATGGGTGCAACCAGCCCGGGCATCTTCAGGCCAGCTGCCCTCAGTACCGTCGCACCATGTCTGCCAGCCACAGTCGCCCAGTCAACTACCTAAAGTTGACCCCAGAGGAAGAACCACTACCCCCACCTCCCAGTGACTGGCTGACCCCCACTGTTGCCAATCCTCCTCGGGGAGTCTACGGTGTTCATCCCCTTGTCCCATCCTACCCAGAGCAGAGGCAGCGCCACCTGCAGGAGGTCCTGATTGATGGAGAGAGAACTACGGGATTTCGGGACACTGGGGCCTTCCTCACCATTGCTGATCCCCGCGTGGTAAAACCAGAAGCCATCAAGCCAGGCCCCGGGTTCTTTATTGAAATGGCAGGTGGTACTACGAAACACATCCCCAAGGCGTCGGTTCGCCTTGACTATGGGTTTGGGGAAAAGCGCTGCCAAATTGGAATCATGGCTGGACTACCTGTGGACATTCTGCTTGGAAATGATTTAGGAGAGCTACAGTGCCAATACGTCGGAGCTGTGACCAGGAGCCAAGCCAGCCACGGCCTGCCTGCCGAGAAAACCCAACGGGACTCCCCTTCTGCCCTGGACCCGGTGAGTGTTACCAACCCTGACCAGAATACCACCCTGACCTGGGACCGTGAGAAATTTAAACAGGAACTAGACTCTGACCCCACATTGAGCAAATTGCGGTGCTATAGGTGTAACCAACCTGGGCATCTTCAGGCCAGCTGCCCTCAGAACCGTCGCACCCCATCCGCCAGCCACAGTCGCCCAGTCAACTACCCAGAGTTGGCCCCAGCGGAAGGACCTCTACCCCAGCCTCCCAGTGACTGGCTGACCACCATGGCGCCCAATCCTCCTCAGGGAGTCTACAGTGTTTATCCCCTTGTCCCACCATACCCGGCAGCAGGACCTTCAGTAGGTGAGCCTATTACCACAAGTGCCTCCAAGGAGACCTGCCGAGGTCCCCCTGTCGGCACTTGTAAAATAAAAGGGGGAGGGGTTGTCACGGACCCTACTCCCCCCCCTCTTTTCCTCTCTTCTGCACCCCCAGTACTTTACTATCTTCCCCAGCATGGGATTCTTCTCTCCCCCCTGGCTGCTCACTCCTTTGCCTGCCCCCCCCCCCCCCACTGTGCTGTCCCTCTCCCCTCCCCAGCAAGGTGCCTGAATGTCTGCTTCTCCGCCTTCATGCTCACTGTGGACAATGAACACATTCCTTGTGTGGGCTCAAATAGAGGGGGGCGGGGCTGGTTGCTGGGGCAACTGGACGCCAGGCTGGGAGTTGCCTGGCCCACCTGCTGGGACACAAGTCTTAACATATTTAGCTGAGTGAGTCTCTCCTGTGTGTAGTTCATCTTTGCTGTTTGGAAGACTGTGTGTCTCTGAGCTGCGGCCAGAGAACACAGAATACCCTATTGGTTCCTGCGGGCCTCTTCAAACCTTCCTACAACCTGAATTTTGGATTTATCCTGTACCTGCCTGCTGGTGAGTGGATTAACCCTGGGCCTACCAGAACTCTGCCTGAACTTTGTCACCTCATTGTTTGCCCTGCTCTGTGTGTGGCCCAATCCCTCGCTGGCCAGGACTTTGCCCATTCTATCGGGAGCCCCCTGTTACGGACTAACCCTGTTATCTGGAACTCTGTCCTACCCACGTTGGGTCTGACCCTGGGCACCTTTGTTTAGCCCCTTTCTTTGTGAACCTACCCGCTAACGTTCAATAAAAGGCTTTGTTGGCACTCCTGCTCTCCATGTCTTCTGTCTTACCTACACTTCCGTCACAGTGGACATAATAAAGACCCCCCCCCCAGCATTGATGTCAGTGAAGGCAATAAAGACCCCCAGCATTGAGGTCAGTGGATGCAATATAGACCCCCAGCATTGAGGTCAGTGAAGGCAATAAAGACCCCCCCCCCCCACCATTGATGTAAGTGGATGCAATAAAGACCCCCACCATTGATGTCAGTGGATGCAATAAAGACCCTCAGCATTGATGTCAGTGAAGGCAATAAAGACCCCCTTCAGCATGGATTACAGTGGATGCATTAAAAAACCCTATAGCATTGACGTCAGTGGACGCATTGAAGACCCCCAGCATTGAAATTAGTGGACATAATAAAGACCCCCCAGCATTGATGTCAGTGGACATAATAAAGACCCCCAGCATTGATGTCAGTGAAGGCAACAAAGACCCTCAGCATTGAGGTCAGTGAAGGCAATAAAAACCCCCCTCAGCATTAATGAAAGTGGACGCAATAAAGACCCCCTAGTATTAGTGTCAGTCTATGCAAAAAAGACTCCCAGCATTGATGTCAGTGAATGCAAAAAAGACCCCCCCCCCAGCATTGATGTCAGTGGACGCATTAAATAACCCCAGCATTGATGTCGGTGGATGCATTAAAGACCTCCAAGCATTGGTGTCAGAGGCTGCATTATTAACCCCTAGCACAGGTGTCAGTATTATTAAACCCCTCCCCCACATTAATAACCCCCAGCATTGGTGCAGGTGGACGCATTAAAGACCCCCCAGCATTGGTGTCAGTGGATGCAATAAAGACCCTCAGCACTGAATTCAGTGGGCACAATAAACCCCCCAGTATTGATGTCGGTGAACGCATTAAACCCCCCAGTATTGATGTCAGTGAACGCATTAAACCCCCCAGTATTGATGTCAGTGAACACATTAAACCCCCCAGTATTGATGTCAGTGAACGCATTAAACCCCCCAGTATTGATGTCAGTGAACACATTAAACCCCCCAGTATTGATGTCAGTGGACGCATTAAACCCCCCAGTATTGATGTCAGTGGACGCATTAAAACCCCAAGTATTGATGTCAGTGAACGCATTAAAGATCCCCCAGTATTGATGTCAGTGGACGCATTAAACCCTCCCAGTATTGATGTCAGTGGACGCATTAAACCCCCCCAGTATTGATGTCAGTGAACGCATTAAACCCCCCCAGTATTGGTGTCAGTGAACGCATAAACCCCCCAGTATTGGTGTCAGTGAACGCATTAAACCCCCCAGTATTGATGTCAGTGGACGCATTAAACCCCCCAGTATTGATGTCAGTGAACACATTAAACCCCCCAGTATTGATGTCAGTGGACGCATTAAACCCCCCAGTATTGATGTCAGTGGACGCATTAAAACCCCAAGTATTGATGTCAGTGAACGCATTAAAGATCCCCCAGTATTGATGTCAGTGGACGCATTAAACCCTCCCAGTATTGATGTCAGTGGACGCATTAAACCCCCCCAGTATTGATGTCAGTGAACGCATTAAACCCCCCAGTATTGGTGTCAGTGAACGCATTAAACCCCCCAGTATTGGTGTCAGTGAACGCATTAAACCCCCCAGTATTGATGTCAGTGGACGCATTAAACCCCCCAGTATTGATGTCAGTGAACGCATTAAAACCCCAAGTATTGATGTCAGTGAATGCATTAAACCCCCCAGTATTGGTGTCAGTGAACACATTAAACACCCCAGTATTGATGTCAGTGGATGCATTAAACCCCCCAGTATTGGTGTCAGTGGACGCATTAAACCCCCCAGTATTGGTGTCAGTGAACGCATTAAACCCCCCAGTATTGGTGTCAGTGGACGCAATAAAACCCCGCAGCATTGATGTCAGTGGATGCAATAAAGACCCCCAGCATTGATGTCAGTGGATGCAATAAAGACCCCCCTCAGCATTGATGTCAGTGGACGCAATAAAGACCCCCAGCATTGATATTAGTGGACATAATAAAGACCCCCCCCCCCCCCAGCATTGATGTCAGTGGATGTAATAAAGACCCCCAGCATTGATGTCAGTGAAGGCAATAAAGACCCTCAGCATTGATGTCAGTGAAGGCAATAAAGACCCTCAGCATTGATGTCAGTGGATGCAATAAAGACCCTCAGCATTGAGGTCAGTGAAGGCAATAAAGACCCTCAGCATTGATGTCAGTGGATGCAATAAAGACCCCCCTCAACATTGATGTCAGTGGAGGCAATAAAGACCCCCAGCATTGATGTCAGTGAAGGCAATAAAGACCCCCAGCATTGATATCAGTGAAGGCAATAAAGACCCCCCTCAGCATTGATGTCAGTGGATGCAATAAAGACCCCCTTTCAGCATTGATGTCAGTGGATGCAATATAGAACCCCCATCCACACATTTGAAGTGGATGATGAAGGAATCCTCTCCGATGTGCTATTGTATTCTAACACTGGGGATTCCGCCGCTATCAGAATACATTGATCAGAACAGCAGGCATTTGGCTGGTGGGCACATCTAACGTAAAAAGGAGCTTTGGTAGGCACATCTGATGAAAGGAGGAGCTCTGGTGGGCACATCTGATGTAAGAGGGAGCTCTGGTGAGCACCTGTGATGTAAGGGGGGGGGCATTGGTGAGCACACCTTATGTAAGAAACAGCACTAGTGGGCACATATGATGTAAGGGGGAGCTCTGGTTTGCACATCTAATGTAAGAGGGAAGCTCTGGAGGGCACATATAATGTAGGGGGGAGCTCTGGTGGGCACATCTGATGTAAGAAAGAACTCTGGTTGCCATTTCTGATATAAGGGGGAGCTCTGGCGGGTATATCTGATTTAAGAGGGAGCACTGGTGGGCACCCCTGATGTAAAAAGGAGCTCTGGTGGGCAAACCTGATGTAAGAAGGAGTACTGGTAGGCACACCTTATGTAAGAAGGAGTTCTGGTAGGCACATCTGATGTATGAAGCAGCTCTGGTGGGCACATATGATGTAAGGGGGAGCTTTGGTGGGCACATAAGTAAGAGGAAGCTCTGGTGGGCACATCTAATGTAGGGGGTGCTCTGGTGGGCACATCTGATGTAAGAGGGAGCTCTAGTGGGTTCACTTGATGTAAGAAGTAGCTCTGGTGGGCACCCCTGATATAAGAAGGAGCTCTGGTTGGCACAGCAGATGTAAAAAAAAAGTTCTCAGGTGAGCATTTCTGATGTAATGGGGAGCTCTGGCTGGCACATCTGATGTAAGAGGGAGCTTTGATGGGTTCACGTGATGTAAGAAGGAGATCTGGTGGGCACATCTGATATAAGGTGGAGCTCTGGTGGAAAAACCTAAAGTAAAAAAGAGCTCTGGTGGGCCCAACGAGTTGGACTCCCTATACTCCAAGGGAAAACCCAAACCTTCGGCAAAATATCTACGAAATTGCATTTAGGACCCTCAGAATGGCTTCGCTATGGTCAGATCACTGCCTGCCTCCGCCAGAATCCCCAACGACGTCCTCAGATCCCCTCGGCATTATGGACTTACCTATCCTCTTCCTCGTGGACGACAAAGAGCATTTCCACAATATACCCTATCCTTGGAGAAAAAACGATATTCACGGAGACCCATCCCCTGGTGAAATGGGAGCGTGACATGGGGGTCGCCTTCTCATCTCTTCAGTGGATGAAAGCTTTCACCTTAGGACACAAGGCCACACTTAGCGCCTCGCTCAGAGAGCTACAGATGAAAATCGCCCTCAGATGGTACATCACACCATCTCTTCTGGCAAAATTCAAGGGAGACTCCCCAGCTGCATGTTGGAAGGGGTGTGGACACGTAGGCAAACTTAAACACATTCTATGGAACTGCGTACCCATAGCCACGCTGTGGACTGAAGTATTTCTCTTGCTCTCCACGATCCTGAAACAGCCGATCCCTCCCTCCCTCGAACTAGCCCTACTCAACTTATTAATTGAACAAATCCTGGTGCGCTCGCGCACGGTGGCCCTTCACATACTCTTGGCTACCAGAATCTCTATCACAAGAAAATGGAATTGTATCCAACCCCCTTCTCTCGCAGAGATTATATCCACGACACAAACTCATCATACATATGAACTGCTTATGACTCCTTCGTGTGCATCATTCCAAAAAGAAAAAGCCAAATGGCAACAATGGTCAGATTGGTACACCACACAGTTTGCTAACTGACAGCTTCCTTCTCATCCAGACTTAATTATTATGAGCTGCAATGTTAACTAAGGCCACTAGAGGGCATTAGAGTACTGAACAGAATTGCTGTTTGAATCTGATGATTACTTGTATGCTAACTCACTTTCAAACGCTAGATGGCAGTACTTATTTTTCATACCTATGTACAATAAACCTGCTTTACTCCCCCTTGTTTTCCCTTACTACTGATTAATGCTGGCCATACATGTTCAACTTTTGTTGTACATGTAACCCTGTGTATTTTACACAGGCTGTATTATCTGAAATGCCCAGTAGATGGCAGATGGACTCAGTATGCTGTTAATAAAACATTGAGCATTGATCACAGGACTTGGCTTTTTCAGTCACATGATTGTGGCATCATCACAGTGTGACCAGGAAGTGGTGTGTGAGGAGATGAGAAGACTGAGGGAGATAGACACCAGCTCTGGATGACTTCTTATCCTTCTGCTCAGGTTTTATCACCTATTAATGTCCTGGGAGGACTTCCTGCACAGCTCTGAGGAAGGAAGTCATGGAAGACTTCTAGAAGTTACACACATGCTCAGCCAGAGAAAGGACATGCGACTAGCTGTGAAAGACTGCAGCACAGATATAGAACCCTGTTGAGAGAACTTGCTTCACCCAAGACCACACCAGCTGAGAGAGGGACCCCTGGCAAAGACAAGCGCTGAGTCCAGACGTCTGGTGAATCCAGTGAGAGGAGACTGCAGCGGACTGATCGGGTTAATGGCGTTGTGAGGGTAAGCCAAGCCTCTCTCTGTATCACCATAGGGCACCTGTCTCCTCACTCACAGTAAAGACTCTGAGGTCCAGAGTGGACATTGCACATCTCAGGCTGCTTCAGTGACCCTGCGGAGCAGGACTTATAAGGGCCCCAACTCTCCTATGTGCACCAACGGCCATTAGGGTGAAGATAAGGGGGTGGGACGCAGGTGTGCTAGTGGGTGGGTGAGGAAAATCCACATTGCATTGTTATCTGTGTTACTCTATTGTATTTTCCCATGTATGTTGGTTCATTTGCTACTTACTATATAAAGTTAGTTCCAGTTAGGCTGTGTCAGTCTCATTGCACCAAGTATGTTCCCAGTGGGACCCCACATCCCTACCCCGGATGCCCCACTGGGTGGAGGCAATGCCGCAGACATGTACCCCAGCTCCCAGATAGCGGAGGCTCAGGATCCGCCTGTCAGGCATAGTGAGTTAACTAGGTTCAGGGAACCCAAAGACACTAGGGGGCGCCCTCAAAACCCCGTTACATATGGAGGCACTGCTGAGATCTATTGGGGTACAACCAGTGAGAATAGGTTAAGTCCTCAGGCCACTCCCTCCTTTGCAAAAGAGTGGGCCCAGCAAAGAAATGTACCATTACAGCAAGCTGTGATGTTATGCCAAGTCCCCTCCTGCTGTGAGATGAATCACGTCATCTTGTGTATAGAAGTTCGACTGGGAATAGAAATGGCGACCATCAGGGATATCCTGCAGGATTCTGAAGGCCAAACTTACATGTTAATATATTGTCATACGGACTTGGGAGACCATGAGATGCCTACCAACGTTCATTTATATGGAGCCCCGGATGAAGGATGCTCCTTAGTGTACGCTCTCCTTGATAAGGAAGAAAGGGTCTCACTGCAACCACCCTTTAAATTAGAACAGAAAGACTATGTCACAGAAAATTATTCTAAGCTCCTGACTCCCATCTCCAGAAAGGCCGGAGCCATTCCTAAACAAGCTGCCCATCCTATTACAGGACAGGGGATGATTACTCCTAAAGCAGAATTTCATCCATCTGCAGCATTACTGAAACCAGACAACCCTGAAGTACGCACCCTGCCTACAGGAGGTAGTGATGTATTGGACATACTACAGAAACTCTCAGAAGCCATAGTGACGGCAAACCACACCCATAGTTACCGCAAACTAAAGGTGTTTTCTGGGAATCAGCCTGTTCCTGCAGGAGAAGAGCCTTTTGAGGTCTGGAAGGATAATGCTATGCAGTTGTTGGAGTAATGGTCTTGTACGGATACCATAAAGAAACAGCGGTTGGTAGAGAGTCTTCGTTTTCCCCCTACAGACATGATAAGACTGTACAAGGGAGTAAATGGGCAAGCTACTGTGCATGACTATCTATGAGTCTTACAGGATGCTTATGGGGAATCAGAAGATTTGGATGATCTGTTGGTTAAGTTCCTAGCCACTAAGCAGAAGGAGCATGAAAAAGCCACTGACTATATCAACCGGTTACAGCTATCGCTAGGAAAGTTATTCCATAAAGGAGCAGTCACTGCCTCTGAGTTGGATGCTCGGCTATCTAAGCAAATTCAGAGAGGTGGTTTGACCAATAATCCAGTTATGATTCTGCTGAGAGCCAAGTTGGATGATAAAGTTCTGCCTTATTCCACATTAATAAATACAGCCAGGAGATTGGAAGACCAGATGTGTCCACCCCTACAGAAGGAGAAAGAGGATACAGAACTGTCAGCTCTTAGGAAGAAGGTGGCTGAATTGGAGCTCTTATGCAAATCACCACCAGAGAGAGCAGATCCTCCCCCTGGAAGTGGGGGGCAACACAGGAAGACTCAGAAAAAGCTGTTTCCTGAGGATTCACCCCGCCGAGGGGACTGCTTTAAATGTGGAAAGTCAGGGCATTTTCAGCGGGAGTGCCCTGTGAATTCCATGGAGGTGGATGTGAAGGTGCTGGCAACCGAGCTCGAGGAGACTCAAATGACCAGGTCTTACAAGCGAAGGAAGACCCGGCCTACATATAGTCTATTTGTTGGGGCCAAGATTGGGCCTAAATCTTTGATACACGTGCAAGTAGAAGGAATTCATGCTTCAGCGTTGCTAGATACAGGTTCTCAAGTCACCATTATCTACAGAGACTTCTATGAACGTCATTTGAAACACATTCCTATGGAACCTGCAGGAGAGTTTCAGCTATGGGGCGTTGGGTCTCAAGCTCAACCTGTGGAGGGATGCATAAAAGTGACCATAACTATTCCCCAGTTAAACACCGGGATGATATATCCTATGGAGCTGGAAGCTTTGATATGCCCTGCAGCCAAGAAAGTGTGTGCCCCAATAATATTGGGTACTAATGCAAAGATGGTACAGGATGTATTCAGGGCCTATCTGACAGAAGTGGGAGATGTCTCTTTAGACCGATTGATGGAGGTCAGCCCTGTCCTAGGAAAAGAGTGTCAACGACTAGCCCTTGAAACAAAACCAGGGTTGTGCCACTATTCAGCAACAGAACCTGCATTTGTGAAGCCTGGTGAGACCAAAACTTTACGAGCCATAGCCTCAATGCACCATGAAATGTTGGGGGGAACTGGACAATACCTTATTGAGTCTCTGCCTGAAGAGGATCAGAAGAAGGGCTGGACTCTCATACCTGAGGTAAAAGATTGGCGAAAAAGGTGGTGTCGGAGCTTTCCTGTGATGGTACAGAATTTAACCCCCACAGAAATCCGGATTGATCGTCATCAGAAGATTGGTGTGATACACCTTTTAGATCAAGTTTTGTCCATCATGTCTGTGAGTGCAGAACAGAAGGATCATGTGAAAACACCTTTAGATTTTGATCTAGAAGATTCTCCTCTACCACAGCAGTGGAAAGACAGCCTTCGTTCAAAATTGGCCACCCGAGAGGGAGTGTTCTCCAGAGCAGAGATGGACGTGGGGTGTTCTAAGAGTGCCACCCATGCTATAAGACTTGCTGATTCTACTCCTTTCAGAGAAAGGTCAAGAAGAATACCCCCTCGAGATGTGGAAGATGTCCGGGACATACTCCAGCAGATGAAAGGAGCAGGCATCATCACAGAGTCCCGGAGCCCCTATGCCTCACCTATTGTGGTAGTGAGGAAAAAGAATGGTTCAGTTCGGCTATGTGTGGACTACCGTACTCTGAACAAGAGGACTGTGCCAGATCAGTACACTTTGCCCCGGATAGAGGATCTCCTGAACGCCCTATCTGGCAGCCAGTGGTTCAGTGTGCTTGACTTGAGGTCTGGATATTATCAGATACCCATGAAGAAGGAGGATCAGGAAAAGACAGCTTTCATCTGCCCTTTGGGGTTCTTCCAGTTTACCAGAATGCCACAGGGAGTCACAGGAGCTCCTGCTACTTTTCAGAGGCTGATGGAGAAAACTGTGGGGGATATGAATCCCAAAGAGTGTCTAGTGTATCTAGATGACCTAATTGTTTTCGGGAAGACGCCAGAGGAGCATGAACAAAGGTTGCTAAAGGTGTTGGATTGACTTCAAGCTGAAGGCCTGAAGCTATCGGTGGACAAATGCTGATTTGCCCAAAACTCTGTCACTTATGTGGGGCACATAGTCTCCGCTGAAGGAGTAGCCACAGATCCTGCTAAAATTGAAGCAGTGTTGAATTGGCCAAGACCAAATAACATCAGTGATTTGCGGTCCTTTCTCGGATTCTGTGGTTACTACCGAAGGTTCGTGAAAGACTACTCAAAGATTGCTCGAGAGTTACATGACCTGCTGAAGATTACCTCTGACGTAAGGGGTGCTAAGGCACCATATCCTAAAGACCCCTTTGGAGAAAAATGGACTTCAGGATGTGAAGACATCTTTCTGACATTGAAGAAGAGACTTACAGAAGCTCCTGTCTTAGCCTATGCAGACCCTGAGAAACCATATATCCTCCATGTGGATGCCAGTATGGAAGGCCTAGGGGGTGTACTGCACCAAAGTTATCCAGAAGGATTGAGGCCGGTGGCTTACATAAGCAGAAGTCTTACAGGTACAGAGAAGAACTATCCAGTTCATAAATTGGAATTTCTGGCACTCAAGTGGGCCATCGTGGATAAGCTGCATGACTATTTGTATGGAGCAACATTCGAAGTAAGGACTGACAACAATCCACTTACCTACATACAGACTACAGCTAAGCTGGATGCCACAGGACATAGGTGGTTGGCTGCCTTGTCAAGCTACAGTTTCAGCCTGAAGTACAAGCCTGGGCCCAAGAATGTCAGCGCAGATGCCCTGTCCCGCAGACCTAGACTCCCTCCTCACCGTGAAGAAGAGGAGTGGGAAGAGATCCCTGGGCCGGGGGTAGGAGCCTTTTGTCAGATGTATGTGGTGGCCGAGAGTCAAGAAGAATTTGCCGAGCTAAGAGGGATAGACTCCATTAGCCACTCTCCGGAAGCTGTGCCTGAGGTGTTCCATGCTCCAGTCATGCTTCAACAGTGGTCCAGTATAACCACAGAAGACAAGAGGAAGGCTCAAGCGCAGGCCTAGTATATTGGGATAGTTATCAGAGCAATAAAGACTAAGAATCCTAAATTGCTGACTTCTCTACCTGTGAGTCAAAGAGAATTATACCGAAGAGAATGGAGCCGACTACATCTCGAAGATGGAGTACTCTATAGGGTCGTGAAGTATCATGATCACCCTGACAGAAAACAATTGGTACTACCGCACAGATACCGTGGCATGGTCCTGAGAGCTCTCCACGATCAACATGGGCATCTCGGGGTGGACAAGACCTATGGCCTAGTACAAGATCGGTTCTATTGGCCTCGCATGAGAGAACATGTCGAGCAACATGTACAGATATGCAGGAGGTGTATCCAGAGGAAGACCCTGCCTGTGAGAGCTGCCCCTATGGGTCATCTGAAAAGTACGGGACCCATGGATCTTGTGTGCATGGACTATCTCTGCATTGAGAACGATACAGCGGGAATTGGAAATGTGCTGGTGGTAACGGACCATTTCACCAGAAATGCTCAAGCCTTCCCCACTAAAGATCAAAAGGCTGTGACTGTAGCCAAAGTCCTTTGGCAGAAGTATTTCATTCACTATGGACTACCCAATCGGATACACTCTGATCAAGGTAGAGAGTAAGTTGATCAAGGAGCTGTTGGACATGTTGCAGGTGCAGAAGTCTAGAACCACACCTTATCATCCGGAGGGCGATGCACAGCCAGAACGGTTCAATAGGACCCTCCTAGATATGCAAAGCAAGTCGAGAAGCGGTCTTGGAGTAAACATGTGGAAGCCATGGTCCACGCATACAACTGTACAAGGCATGAATCTACAGGGTTCTCACCCTATTTCCTAAAGTTCGGAAGAGAAGCTCGATTGCCGATAGATGTCCGTTTGGGAGTGTCTCCTGATGGAACAGATTCAACTTCACACTTTCAATATGTGAGGAACCTCAAACAAAACCTTCATCGGGCCTATGAGTTGGCCACCCAAGCTGCAGCAAAAATGGAAGAACGGAACAAAAGAAGGTGTGATGCTAAGGTGAGATATCGGGAGATTCAAGCAGGGGATAAAGTTCTTCTCCGGAATCTAGGTGTGCCTGGAAAACACAACCTGGCTGACAGATGGAAAGATACCCTGTTTGGGGTTGTGTCCAAGCTGGAAGGGCTGCCAGTGTACAGCATTAGGGGCCCGGAGGGCCGAATAAAGGCTTGGCATAGAAACCATCTGCTTCCAGTTGTGTATGCTGATGAAGAGGAGGAGAGTAGTGAAGAACTGAGGGAAAACCCAGCAGAGAGTCCTGGAAATGGGGCAGAGGAGACCCCAGGAACTCCCAGTGCAGAGGATCAGTGGTGGTCATCACCCGCTGAAGAAACACAGCAATTGCCTCCTTTAACTCCTGTGGTTTAACAAAGTTCTCCAAGGTTGAATCCAGAAAGTCCATGTTTTGTGCCTGGAACTTCCCTTAGAGACTCTAGTTCGAGGGCAGGAGTCAAAGTTCCACAGTTGATGTCCCAAGATCCTCTCCCACAGCGAGAACTGAGACACAGCACCAGAGTGCGGCAACCACCTAGGGCCCTAGTTTATGATAATATAGGAGAGCCCAGTTATGCCCCGCTGACACAAGCGGCATCTAAAATGGCCACTTTCCTACATGCACTAGCTGAAGTGGTAAATGTTAGTGACTCTTTACCCTAGATAACTAGCTAGCTAGGATGTTACTGTGCTAACTGTACTGTATGTATGCTAAACCTTTTTCTGTTGAATTTTTGTTAAGCCCCCTGGCTAGGACTTGCCAGTGGAAGGCAAGTATTTTTCAAGGGGGAGCATGTAACCCTGTGTATTTTACACAGGCTGTATTATCTGAAATGCCCAGTAGATGGCAGATGGACTCAGTATGCTGTTAATAAAACATTGAGCATTGATCACAGGACTTGGCTTTTTCAGTCACATGATTGTGGCATCATCACAGTGTGACCAGGAAGTGGTGTGTGAGGAGATGAGAAGACTGAGGGAGATAGACACCAGCTCTGGATGACTTCTTATCCTTCTGCTCAGGTTTTATCACCTATTAATGTCCTGGGAGGACTTCCTGCACAGCTCTGAGGAAGGAGGTCATGGAAGACTTCTAGAAGTTACCACATGCTCAGCCAGAGAAAGGACATGCGACTAGCTGTGAAAGACTGCAGCACAGAGATAGAACCCTGCTGAGAGAACTTGCTTCACCCAAGACCACACCAGCTGAGAGAGGGACCCCTGGCAAAGACAAGCGCTGAGTCCAGACGTCTGGTGAATCCAGTGAGAGGAGACTGCAGCGGACTGATCGGGTTAATGGTGTTGTGAGGGTAAGCCAAGCCTCTCCCTGTATCACCACAGGGCACCTGTCTCCTCACTCACAGTAAAGACTCTGAGGTCCAGAGTGGACATTGCACGTCTCAGGCTGCTTCAGTGACCCTGCGGAGCAGGACTTATAAGGGCCCCAACTCTCCTATGTGCACCAATGGCCATTAGGGTGAAGATAAGGGGGTGGGACGCAGGTGTGCTAGTGGGTGGGTGAGGAAAATCCACATTGCATTGTTATCTGTGTTACTCTATTGTATTTTCCCATGTATGTTGGTTCATTTGCTACTTACTATATAAAGTTAGTTCCAGTTAGGCTGTGTCAGTCTCATTGCACCAAGTATGTTCCCAGTGGGACCCCACATCCCTACCCCGGATGCCCCACTGGGTGGAGGCACTGCCGCAGACATGTACCCCAGCTCCCAGATAGCGGAGGCTCAGGATCCGCCTGTCAGGCATAGTGAGTTAACTAGGTTTAGGGAACCCAAAGACACTATGGGGCGCCCTCAAAACCCCGTTACATACAATTTTCTGTTAGATCTACAAACCACATAATGTGAGGTCAAAGCTAAACAACACATTCACTTGTATCTAATTAGGATGCTTAGACTGAGAGCTCCAGCGTGTGCCCGGGACATTTCCGCATCTACGCCCATCTACAGCGCACTTTCAAGCCTACGATCCTCCTGCAAGGATGACTGAATACCCGGACAATTACATGGCATACCGCAGAAGACGCGCGGACGCGGTCCTGTTAAAGAAATTGTCAGAATTCTTCCCTACCGTCTCCTCCAGTCTCCGCCAACATGGCGGCGGAGACAAACCGCCGGTCCGCACTGGAAGCTCTCTAGTGGCAGCTGTGATTGGCGCTCGAGCAGAGAACACAGCAGAACCCGTGCTGCAGACACAGGGACACATGTCAGCAGTCAACAGCGCCCAGCGCTCCGGGGATTCTTCACCCCCCACACCCTCCACGCAGAGCCCTGCAAAATCCGGGCCTCGGTGGGACATAGAACAACAAGCTGCCTTAACGATGTCTATGGAGGTAAGCCAGGATCAATATCATCCCATGTCACATCAGCCTGCACCCAATCCTTTCTCCTCTTTTCAAACCACGGGACAACTTGTATCTGACACTATGATCAAAGAAATGCTAAAGATGTTGCATTCTTCCCTACAAGCTAAAATTGACATTTCCATCTCCTCCTGTCATTGTGAAATCAGAAATCACTGGTCTAGGGGAAAGAGTGGACACTGTTGAAAAAAAAATGTGTGAATTCACCACATCTTATAATGCCTTAGTCAATTCCCACGCAGTTTACCAGGAAGATATGCACCGCGTTCAGGCCAAACTGGCTGATCTTGAGGACAGAGCACGTCGTAACAACCTAAAAATCAGGGGAATTCCCGAATCTATAGCACCCAATCAATTGCCTCATTATGTTAACCACTTGCCGACCGCTCACTGAGCTGGTACTGCGGCACAGTGGCTCGTTCCCATCCAGCGACGTAGACCTACGTTGCTGGACTCCTCCCCTTGTGGGCGGCGTACGCGCGCCGCCGGAGGCTCGCTCCCGCTGTATTCAGTCACAGCGGGAGTCGGGCCAGGGGAGGAGCGGCGGTGATCACTGCCGCTCTTCCCCGATCGTCGGGGAATCGAGTTTGGAGATCCGCCTGCTTGTGTAAACAAAGCAGGCGGATCTCCTTAATGACAGACAGTGACAGATTGCAGGGTTCAGCATAGCTGAACCTGCGATCTGTCCCTGTGTCACTCAGTCACCTCCCCCCACACACGTTAGTAAGCACCAGGCATGCATTAACCCCCTCCCTCTCCAATAAAATTAACCCCTTCCCTGCCAGTGTCATTTTTACAGTAACAGTGCATATTTATAGCACTGATTACTGTAGTAATGTCACTGGTACCCCCAAAAGTGTCAAAAATGTCAGTCAAGGGTCCGATCTGTCCGCCGCAATGTCGCAGTCCCGCAAAAAAAAACGCAGATCGCCGCCATTACTCGTTAAAAAAAAAACCACCAAAAATGACAGAAATCTTTCCCTTAGTTAGTAAACGCAATAACTTTTGCGCAAACCAATCAAAATACGCTTATTGTGATTTTTTTTACCAAACATAGGTAGCAGAAAACAAATTGGCCAAAAGTTTTAAAAAATTTAGATTTTTACATTTTTTTGGGGGGAATTTCATATAAAAAAATGTGAAAAATATTGTTATTTTTTCAAAATTTACTCTCTTTTTTTGTTTATAGCGCAAAAAGTAAAAATTGCACAGGTGATCAAATACCACTAAATGAAAGCTCGGTTTGTGGGAAAAAAAAGGACGCAAATTTTGTTTGGGTACGGCATCGCACGACCGTGCAATTGTCAGTTAAAGTCGCACAGTGCCGAATCGCAAAAAGTGGCCTGGACGTAAGACAGCAAAATCCTCCGGTGGTAAAGTGGTTAAAGATCTCTTTCAAAAGGTGGTGCCTGATCTGTCCTCTGCTGATTTAATGATCGACAGGATCCATCGTATCCCTAAACCATCATTTCTCCCTCAGGAAGTCCCAAGAGATGTGCTGATGCGGATCCATTTTTTCCAGGCTAAAGAGAGGATCCTGGAAGCTTTTCGACACAAAGAGCATCTCCCTGAACAGGCTGTGCCCCTCCAGGTACTCCCTGACAATTCCCAATATACTCTCCAACTCAGGCATAATCTCAACACCATCACTAAAGTGCTGAGGAATAATAGGATCATTTACAAATGGAAGTATCCCACCAAACTTTGTGTGACTCATCAAGGTACCACTTCGTATGTTACTAGTCTTGACCACGGTCTGCAACTTCTTCGCCAGTGGAGCATTGTACCAGATCCACCAAACGTACCACTGGGCTGGGCATCTCCTTCTCCACACCATGTTCAGCCGGATTGGCAGGTGGTATCCAGGAGGTCTAGACCCTCCCAACGTCACACCTGAAGGTCACATCGGCCTATGTCTCTGGGTACACCTGGCCTTTCTCACTTTTATGAGTACACTCCATCGTACTCCTCTCCCCGCAATTTTTACAGTTTCTACTGCTCGTACGGTCCGTACGGACCCTTTTAAGTTACTTTGTTTTTGTTTTCCTTTTGTTGCTGGTTACATTTTTTTTTCCATACAGTGCCTTCTCCTGAACTTTGACCTCGCCCAGCTTATTCGGGACTGATCCAACGTATCAAGCAGACGTCTCTTTTCTTCTGGGATTTCTTCTCCAACTCTGCACTTTTCTCAGACAAGTGGACACGGCTCCAGTTCTACTTCGCTGACCTTCCTCGCACCATAGTTCTCCTTTACTGCATCTCCATTCACTCAAAGGTACTGTTTTTTTTTTTACAGTAGTGACTGGCCATAGATTGGCATATCACATCCTATAACATACCAATGGATCGGACTATACCAGTTTCTCCATTTAGCCTTCTACTATGCCTCTCCAACTGCTATTGTTAAATGTTAAGAGACTGAATCATCCCGCCAAAAGATATTCACTATGGTCGGAGGCCACTTGCTCCAAGGCGGACATTGTGGCGGTTCAAGAGACCAACTTTCAGGTGAACCGAACCCCCCATTGTTCCCATCCTAAGTACCCACATGTGTTTTTAGCATCGACTCAGGTGAAAAAAGAGGTGTCTTGCTGGCATTTGCAGACTCTGTCTCCCTTTCCACTTCAACCGTGGTGACGGACACAGATGGCAGATATGTAATTGTTGTGTGTGTTATCGATAATTGTCCATATACAAACGTAAATGTCTATGCACCAAATACGCACCAGCTGCGTTTTATACGTAAATTGTGGTACAAAATCAATAAGGTAAAAGTCGGGAAATTGATTGTGCGCGGTGACTTCAACTTGGTGGTGGACTATGCCGGGGATTCCTCATCCAGGGGGAAATCCAGACTACCCAATCTTACCAATCTACTTCAAACGGAGGATATGCATGATGTGTGGCGCTACCACCACGTTGAAGAGCGCGCTTATACTTACTTCTCACCTAGCCAATTCGGTTTAGGGGATCCAGAGGCCAATCATTAGTGAATACGCCCCCCCAGTATATAAGATAGCCCTGCCAAATCTCTAGCATTGTAATACAGGGGCTGTGGAAGAGAGTGGAAGCAGTTCTGTTACTCCTGCTTCAAAGTGTCATTTAGCAATTATTAGTGTGAGGAAAGGGATATCTAGTGTAGTTAGGGTACTATTTTCCACTATAGTTAGATTCAAAAATATAGTTTCTGTAGGGAAAGTGTTAGGTGTCAGGGGACTGTAGTGTAGTGTAGGATTAACTGACTCTGACTGCTATGGCAGGGTGACCAAACCCTTCCATGTCAGGGTGACCGCTATAGAGAAAAGATTGTTTCTCTTAGATCTGCTATAGAACAGGATAGTGGCTTCACCCCTGTCACACCTGGCTTTTTGTGGCAGGCGGTTTTTTTGGGCATTTTTTGGGGGTCTTTGGAGGCAGGCATAAAAACATCAGAACTTCTGTGTAGGGGTATATATACACACACACACATGTATGTATATATACACATACACATATATTGGTGTGAAAGTAGCAGAACACTATGCTTGCGCTAATGAAATAATTAAAACCCATATGGCTTCGCTCCTTTCACACCTATATGTGTGTATGTGTATAAATACATATAAGTGTGTGTGTATATATACCCCTATACACAAGTTCAGATATTATGCCTGCCTCCAACAACCCACAAAAAATGCCCAAAAAAAAGCATGCAACAACACACCTGGGCGTTTTTGTAGCAGGTGTTTTTTTGGGTATTTTTTGGGGGTCTTTGAAGGCAGGCATAACATCTGAACTTCTGTGTAGGGGTATATACACACACACAAACATGTATGTATTTATACACATACACGTATATAGGTGTGAAAGTAGCAGAACACTGTGCTTGCGCTAATGAAATAATTAACACCCATATGGCTTCGCTCCTTTCACACCTATATGTGTGTATGTGTATAAATACATATAAGTGTGTGTGTATATATACCCCTATACACAAGTTCAGATGTTATGCCTGCCTCCAAAGACCCCCAAAAAATGCCCAAAAAAACGCCTGCAACACTACACCTGGCGTTTTTGTAGCAGGCGTTTTTTTGGGCATTTTTTGGGCGTCTTTGGAGGCAGGCATAACATCAGAACTTCTGTGTAGGGGTATATATACACACACACACACATGTATGTATATATACACATACACATATATAGGTTTGAAAGTAGCAGAACACTATGCTTGCGCTAATGAAATAATTAACACCCATATGGCTTCGCTCCTTTCACACCTATATGTGTGTATGTGTATAAATACATATAAGTGTGTGTGTATATATACCCCTATACACAAGTTCAGATGTTATGCCTGCCTCCAAAGACCCCCAAAAAATGCCCAAAAAACCGCCTGCTACAAAAAAAAACGCCCAGGTGTGTTGTTGCAAGCGTTTTTTTTTTGGCATTTTTTGGGGGTCTTTGGAGGCAGGCGTAACATCTGAACTTGTGTATAGGGGTATATATACACACACACTTATATGTATTTATACACATACACACATATAGGTGTGAAAGGAGCGAAGCCATATGGGTGTTAATTATTTCATTAGCGCAAGCATAGTGTTCTGCTACTTTCACACCTATATATGCAATATCCTCTGATGATTTCTATGTGGACGATACGCGTCAGGAGCTCACCATAAGAACTTCTATCTACATGTTTTATTGCCTGTTACGATGCGAACATTGTAAGTGCAAGTCTTTTTTTATTAAAAGGTTTTTTTAGCAATATTACGCTATGTGCACTCTTCTTTCTGGCTTTTATGAAACCTGGCTATGAGAGATCTACATCCCTCTACAAACCACTTCATGAGCCTGAAATTACATCCATGGTCGTATCTTAGGAGGAATCTGGATCATCTTTAAAAGCCCATTTGGTCTGCTTGCTATATGGTAATGTAGACCCATTTGATCTGGTGAGCACCCAATTAATTTGGTTTTATCTGGTGATGGGATATCTTCTTTCATTTTAAAGATATGTTGTGTTCACCGTCAAGATTCATCACACTCATGGGACTATTTTTCTTTCTGTATGGAAATTTTTTTGACATGGGACTTAAATCATTATTTGGTTTTTTTCCACCATGTTATCACAAGTTGGTATTGTCATGTTAATGCCTTCCTCCAATTTTTTAGCGCTGCTTACACTGTGGTATTAGCGCTTATTAGAATTCTTTTTCTTTTTTATATATACCCCTACACAGAAGTTCTGATGTTATGCCTGCTCCAAAGATGCCCAAAAAATGCCCAAAAAAACGCCTGCTACAAAACCGGCAAGGTGTGAAAATAGCGGAGCCCTATCCTGTTCTATTGCAATTCTAATACAAACATTTTTTTTTCTGGTTCTGGACATGTTACAGAGCTGAAACTTCACAGGTACACTTTTAGACCCCCCCCCCCCCCCCAGACACTAAATCCAAAGAAATCTCTTTTTTTTTTTTTTTTTTCAATAATTTTTTCAATAATTGGCTCCTTGTCAAAAATGACAATTTTTAAGAACTTTTTTTTGTGTGTGATTAATAGTCCCTGTGGCATGACCCAGAACCCTAGGCACTTTTTAGGGGCATTTATTGGGTTTTAGGGCTTCAAAATGGTGTTTTTTGATTACCGAAGTTCGGGTCCCATTGATTTCAATGGGGTTCTGAAATCCTGGCCGAAATTTCGGGAAGTTCGGGTGTTCTGGTCGAACCGAACTTTTGAAAAGTTTGATCATCCCTAAGTAAGACCGCTCCGCAGCCCCTGCATCCCTGCACCATGCCCACAGCACTGCATCTCCTGCTTCATGCCCTCAGCCCCGCATCTCCTGCACCAAGCCGGCAGCTCTGCATCTCCTGCCCCATGCCCTCAGCCTCTGCATCTCCTGCACCATGCCCTCAGCTTCTGCATCTCCTGCACCATGCCCACAGCACTGCATATCCTGCACCATGCCCGCATCTCCTGCACCATGCCCACAGCCCCTGCATCATGCCCGTAGCCTCTGCATCTCCTGTACCTTGTACGCAGTCTTTGCATTTCCTGTACCATGCCTGCAGCCTCTGCATCTTCTGTACCATGCCCACAGCCTCTGCATCTTCTGCCCCATGCCCTCAGCCTCTGCATCTCCTGCCCCATGCCCTCAGCCTCTGCATCTCCTGCCCCATGCCCGCAACCTCTGCATCTCCTCTACCATGTCCGCAGCCCCTGCATCTCCTGTACTATGCTCACAGCCCCTGCATCTCCTGTACCATGTCTGCATCCTCTTCATCTTCTGTACTGTGCCACAGCCTCTGTATCTTCTGTAGCATGTCCGCAGTCCTTGCATCTCCTGTACCATACCCGCAGTCCCTGCATCTCCTGTACCATGCCGCAGGCCCTGAATCTCCTGTACCATGTCCAGAGCCCCTGCATCTCCTGTACCATTCCCACAGCCCCTGCATCTCCTGTATTATGCCCCCAGCCTCTGACATATCCTCCTGTACCATGCTATCAGACTCTGACATCTCCTGTGCCATGTCCACACAGCCTATGACCACCTCCTGTACCATGTCCGCACTTTTACCACTTTTAACTGGAATTTGCTTATATATATATATATATATATATATATATACTGTATATATATATATACAAAGCCCTATATGCTTTCATATCTCTCTTATCTATAATACACTCTTCAAATGTGCTTTAAAATGCATGGTTTTCCCTTTTATGAACAAGAATATGATGACGTTATGCTGTTGGGTCGGTATGCTATGGGGCTGGTATGAAAATATTTCCAGGGCTGAATTTTATTCCCAGTCCGGCCCTGTCTGTAGCCTTCTGTGAATGTCAGACAGCCTGCATCTCTCCTTCATCAAGAAATCAATGACTGCTCCTTGCTTCTGCTTGGAATCCAAACACAAAAATCCTTTTTAAGAACAAAGTGCAGCAACATGAAAGCAAATAAAGTCCATCGTATTGCAAAGACTTCAAAAAGAAAATGGGTGCTTCATAGACACTCATATCTTTATAATCCAAT
Source organism: Pelophylax lessonae (assembly GCF_965119305.1). NCBI lineage: Eukaryota > Metazoa > Chordata > Amphibia > Anura > Ranidae > Pelophylax > Pelophylax lessonae. The sequence goes on from NC_138769.1 coordinate 605,725,851, forward strand.
CATTTCTATAAAATTTTTACAAAGCAAGGAAACAAAATAAACCAGACATAACTGGACATCACATTTGACAATGTGCCACGCCGTTGGATTACATATTAATGAGCACACCGCTCTCAGGTAAGGAAAATAAGTTATACATAATACAATATATACTATATTGTGAAAAGTATTTACATGCACATGAACTTTATTAGCATCTTAGTCCATAGGGTTTGATATTGAGTTGGCCCACCCTTTGCAGCTGTAACAGCTTCAACTCTTCTGGGAAGGCTGTCCACAAGGTTTAGGAGTGTGTCTATGGGAACGTTGGACCATTCTTCCAGAAGCGCATTTGTATGGTCAGGCACTTAGGTTGGACGAGAAGGCTTGGCTTGCAGTCTCTGGACTAATTCATCCCAAAGGTGTGCTATCAGGTTGAGGTCAGGACTCTGTCCAGGCCAATCAAGTTCCTCCACCCCAAACTCGCACATACGTGTCTTTATGGACCTTGCTTTGTGCACCTCAACCAGATAGAACACTTTTGGGATGAATAAGTGCGCAGACAGCGAGCCAGGCCTTCTTTCCACCATCAGTGCCTGACCTCACAAATGCGCTTCTGAAAGAATGGTCAAACATTCCCATAGACACTCCTAAACCTTATGGACAGCCTTCCCAGAAGGGTTGAAGCTGTTATAGCTGCAAAGGATGGGCCAACTCAATACTGACTCCTACGGACTAAGGCTGGGATGCCATAAAAGTTCATGTGTGTGTATAGGCAGGTGTCACAATACTTGTGACAATATACTGTATAAAGTACCAAGCCCACTCATAATCTCAATTGGACAGAGGGGCTTTCAAAAGAGAAAAACATCCAAGAACAGACATTCCCCAGACATTACTCATTTCTAGGGAAAACAAAGATTGAAACAGAAGAGAAGGAAAAGAAAGGAGAAACAACAAGGAAAGCATGCCATGTACACCAAAACAACATACAGTATTCATGAACTGTCTGTTTGAATCAAACATAGATTTGGGCTCAAGTAGACCATAAAAAATTAAAGGATTTCAGAAGAGGTAATAGGTGCATTCAGTTTGGCTTACACGGTGGGGTCTACTATTGGAAGTTGTATGTATCTAGAAATGCAGAGATAGCAGCATCCGTAGGCTGGGCAGTGGTAGGATAATCCTTTAATTTGTATAATGTGGAGTAGTACTTCTGGAAAGCATTAGCAATATCAGTTGGATGGGAGACTTGTGAATTCCTTACCAAATCCACTACAAAGGGAGGCCAGGACTTTGGTTGCCTTGTCCTCAGCATGCTGGCCAAGAGTTTGCTTGCTCTGTTACCTTGGGCATAAAATTTAGCTTTTGCAGTCTTTAATGCTTTCTCCTGTTCATTCAACAGAAGTAGCAGGAGTTGTTGCCTACACCACAAAAGATTTTCAGTAAGGGTAGAAGTGGGTGAAGTTTTAGATTGTACTGTACCTCTAAGGATTTAATTTGTGACAGCAATGAGTCGACACCTTGCATCCTCCTCCTCTCTCTTGTCGCTAACTGTAGCAACATGCCTCTACTGTACGCTTTATGAGCACACCAGACATTGAAAACAATAGTGTCCACACTGGTTAGAAAATTCTTGCAAGAACGGTTCCAGTTGATCTCGAGTTTGTTTGTTTCCTTTGTTTCAAGGATAAGAAGTATGTGCTATTGCGCCAAAGAATAGAAGGAGACACGTTGAGATCTTCTTTGAAGTCCCCGCTACACAAATAGACGCCCACGTTGCAATCGCTGGACCTTTTGGAATAGAGTGTTAAGGAATTTCTGTTGACCCATATTAGGCGCATAGAGATTAACTGTGGTAAATGTAGTATTGTTCAGATCACATACTAATACAAGAAATCTTCCGTGAGGGTCAATAACTGTGTCATGCAATTTGAAAGAGACTGAATGTTTAATGGCTACCATCGCATTTATTTTTTTTCTCCTGTGCAGGGGTGTCAAACTCAGTTTCTTCTCGGGCCGCATCAGCATTATGATTGCCCCCAAAGGGCTGGTTGAATCTGTAAGATTAGATGTCCAGAGCACACCACCCCTCTTACATCAGATGTCAAGAGCCCCCCCCCCCCCACCATCAGAATTTAAGAGTTCCCCACCCTCCCTTACCTTGTGCTGCTGCTGGGAAGAAGCTGGGGCGTTGCTGGGAAGAAGAAAGTGCAGGGTCTAGAGGAGGACCAAAGGAGGGCTAGAACTCTCCTGTAGCTGCAGGAGAGGTGCGAGGGCCACATAAAATAGCCTGGAGGGGTGGATTCAGCCCACGGGCCTTGTGTTTGACACCTCTATATGTAATCCTTGTGCGTACATTCAGGCTGGGTTCACACTGATGTGATGCGGGAACCACCACAATTTATGTGTGGGTTCCTGCATCGCATCTGACTCGCAGGCACTTCACACTGCTCTCTGCTAACCACTGCGGGTGTCAATGTAATCTTAATGACACCCCAAATCAGTTTGTAGAATGCAGTGCGAACTGTGAAATTGGCCAGGGATCGGATTGCATGGGTCTGAACTCCATGCAATCCAATTGCAGTGCGGACCAAATAAAGGGTCCTCCACCATTTCAGTTCCAATGCAATGCAATTTCAGCTATACAAACTGGTGGTGGTGGTGGTGGTGTAATGGTGTGGGGGATATTTTCCTGGCACACTTTGGGCCCCTTAGTACCAAAAAACTTTGTTTAAACACCACAGTCTACCTGAGTATTGTTGCTGACCATGTCCATCCCTTTATGACTACATTGTACCCATCTTCTGATGGCTCAGTGTACTCATCTTCTGATGGCTCCTTCCAGCAGGATAAAGTACCATGTCACAAATCTCAAATCATCTCATTACTGGTTTCTTGAACATGACAATGAGGTCACTGTACTCCAATGTTCTCCACACTCACCAGATCTCAATCCAATAGAGCACCTTTGGGATGTGGTAGAATAGGAGATTGGCATCATGGATGAGCAGCCGACAAATCTGCAGCAACTGTGTGATGCTATCATGTCACTATGGAGCATAATCTTTGAGGAATCCTTCCAACACCTTGTCGAATATATTCCAGAATTAAGGCAGTTCTGAAGGCAAAAGGGGGTCCAACCCGGTACTAGCAAGGTGTACCTAATAAAGTGGCCGGTGAGTGTAGTTCTTCTTTAACCTCCCTGGTGGTATGATTCTTTCCGATTTTAGGTGCTGAAAGCGGTACAATTATTTTGCTAGTAATTCTTAATGACGAGCAGCACAAACCAACTATTTACATATGATTTTTTTTTACTGTGCGTTCTTCTTTATGACATCTAGGGCATGATAAAGTTTGAAACACAAAATCAAAAAATAATATAATAAATGACTATAAATATGTTAAAGTATACATACTGTACATATATACACATGTTTTATATATATATATATATATATATATATATATATATATATATATAAATATATTATATACACATACACATATATACACGTATATATATGTATACTGTGTATATATATATATATATATATATATATATATATATATATATATATACAGTACAGACCAAAAGTTTGGACCCACCTTCTCATTCAAAGAGTTTTCTTTATTTTCATGACTATGGAAATTGTAGAGTCACACTTCAAGAGGTAATCACCTGAAATGGTTTTCACTTCACAGGTGTGCCCTGTCAGGTTTAATAAGTGTGATTTCTTGCCTTATAAATGGGGTTGGGACCATAAGTTGTGTTGTGCAGAAGTCAGGTGGATACACAGCTGATAGTCCTACTGAATAGACTGTTAAGCACCGTACACACGTACCGATCGTCGGCCGAACGATCGGCCGTCTTTTGTCCAGGGCTGTCGTGTCTGTTGAAAACTGCAAAAGACTGCACACAAATTTTGTCGGCCAACAACAGCCGACTGCAGACGTAATGTCATGTGATGGTTAACTTTCCTTGTCTTTTTTCTTTTCTGAGCATGCCCAGTCTTGCAAATCTGCTGTCTGTCGGCCGAAATCTGTACTGACTGACGCACAATCGGCCGTTCTGTTGTCGGCGTACAAAAATTTTAATGCCTGCAGGACAGATTCTGTTCGGCCGAAAATGCGCTGTCGGCTGTCGGAAGCATCATACTAACAAGCCTACAATCGGCCGATCGGTCGGCTGCCGAATATTTGCGGCCGACAATCGGTACGTGTGTACGGGGCTTTTGAATCAGGGCTGTCTTTAACCACTTGCCGCCCGCCCGCCGTCAAATGACCATTCAGGCAGGGCAGGCGCGCGATTGTGTGCGCGCCGCCCTGCACTGTCGGTGGCGGCATGTCCCCGGGACCCAGCGCGTCACCGGCAGGGGTGAAACAGCCAATGGGCATTGCTGTTTCCCACGTGATCGGCTGTGATCTAATCACACAGCCGATCACAATAGTAAAGCCCAGAAGATGACCGCGCATGCGCGATCGGGAGCGCGCAGCGCGGTCATGTCGGTGTCTCTGTGTTCCCTAGGAACACAGCTAGTCACCGGCAGTAGTAAACAGTCACTGACAGTGGCTGTTTACTATGTGATTGGCTGTGAATCCATTCACAGCCGATCACAAAATGTAAACACAGAGCAGTAACTCACTGTTACTAGCTCTTCTCCCCTCACACAGTTTCCAGTGTGAGGAGAGCAGAGCCAGAAACAGTGAGTTACTGCTCTGTACACCTGTAAAAGTAAAAGCACACTAATAAAGGTCCCCACACAGTCCTCAGCCCCCCCCCCCCCAATTACACCTGTCACCCAACAGTCACCTCATCAGTGCCCAGAAATTGCCACCCATAAGGCTACGTTCACATGTGAGCGTAGCGATTGCGGGCAGAACCCCCGCGATTTTCCCCGCAATCCGGAAATCATTGCAAATCACGGGACGCCTGTGCGTTGCCCGTGATTTGCAATAGTACCCCAAACGCTGTGCGATGTTGCCGTGATTTTCGCCTGCCGAATCGCGGTAACATCGCGCAAACATCGCATGACGCCCAAAAAAGGTACAAGAGCTTCATTTGCAATGATTTCCGGATGGGTGACAGATGACCACGATTCTGCCCGCGATCGCTACGCTCACATGTGAACGTAGCCTAAAGTTCACCTGTCACCAGAGACTGCCATCAGTACCGCCGTTTACCATCGCCCGTCATCTGTCACCCATCGGTGACCATCGCCCGTCACCTGTCACCCCATCAATCACCGTCACCTGTCACCCCATCAGTCATCGTCAGACTTGTATAAAGTACTCGAAATTTCTACTTGAGTAAAAGTACAAGTGCTCGATCAAAAAGTGACTTAAGTAAAAGTGGAAGTGCTTGCAGAAAAAGTTACTTAAGTGGAAGTACTAAAGTATTCAACATTTTTTTTACTTAAGTATTGCAAGTAGTTTTTTCAAAAAAATTGCTACTTAAGTACTAAAAGTAAAAAGTACCAGTAGTTTTGAAAAAAAAATTCTACTCAAGTACTGAAAGTAGAAGTAGAAGTACTGTGTTATGTAGTTATTAAAGAAAGAAGTCAAAAGTTTGAACATCATATTGTTTTTTATTATTTCAAATGATTTATTCAAATGATTAACCTAAAGGACAATCACAATTCCTTAGGCTGTAACTTTTTGTAAACAAAAAACAGATAAAGTCCCTCCCTTCCCCTTTTAAAGCATTCCTCCTTCTCTTCCCTGCCTGTTTTTTTTTTGTCCACAGCCTATTGGTGCGCAAAATCATATATAAACCAATGTGATATACAACAATATATTCCAATAATGAAATAAAGGAAGAGTGTATGAAATCTAAGTCAATAAAAAGTTCAAAATATTGTGAATCTTCAAATATATATATGTGACAAAACAAGATGAATATAATTTCATATCTGCTGTTAATGGGAAAGAACCTCCCAACCAGGGTCGGCCTTAGGTGTTCAAGCGTCCTGTGCGAGCTTATCCTGTGGCGCCCCCACCAGCGCCCTGCACATTTTTTCTTGCACTTTTTTTGCACTTCATTTGACTTTTCTTTTTTTATGATCACTACAAACTTAGCCCCCCTTACATTAGAGACCCCCCTTACATCAGAGGCCCCCCTTACAACATAAACCCCCCAACTGAGCCCCCTTACAACAGAAACCCCCCACAGAGGCCCCACTTACATCAGAGACCCCCCACACAGAGCACCCTTACAGCAGAGACCCCCCAGCCCCCACAAAGAGCCCCCTTTACATCAGAGACCCCCACACAGAGCCCCCCTTACATCAAAGACCCCCCACACAGAGCCCCCTTGCATCAGAGACCCCCATACAGAGCCCCCTTTACATCAGAGACCCCCCCACACAGAGCTCCCCTTACATCAGAGACCCCCCCACAGAGCCCCCTTACATCAGAGCCCCCCACACAAAGCCCCCCTTACATCAGAGACCCCAACACAGAGCCCCCTTACATCAGAGACCGCCCACACAAAGCCCCCCCTTACATCAGAGACCCCCCCATGTTTCCCTTAACCAAGATGGCCGCCAGTGCCTCGATCGCACTGCGCATGCGCACGTGCCTCTACTGCGCGGCCGCCGGAATCCCCGCCTCCCAGCGCTGAGACGTCAGCGAATGGAGACAAGGAGGGGAGGAGCGGAGTGGCCGAAGGCCGCCACACATGTCAGAGCGCCGAGAGGCGCATGTGGGAGCACTCCACGCCGGCCCAGCGGAAGCCTGGAGCGGAACAACGCTACCCAAATGGCCAGAGACCAGGTACCCATGAAAAAGGGGGGTATCTTTACCTTTGCCTTCCTATAGAAAAGGGGAGGGGAGGGGGGAAGGCAGAATAGGGAGGATAATTGAAAGAGTAGGAGAGAGCTGTAAGGAGGGAAACCAAACAAAAAAGAAAAAGGGAAAAGTAACGAGTAACGATGCAGCACAAAAAAAAAAATATCGGAGTAGAAGTATCGAAATCATCGAAAAAATGTAGTGAAGTAAAAGTAGAAGTAGGAGAAAAAAATTCTACTCTAGGAAAGTACAGATACAGCATTTTGGTACTTAAGTACAGTACTTAAGTAGTTCTACTTCGTTACTATACATCTCTGGTCATCGTCACCTGTCACCCCATCAGTCATCTTCACCTGTCACCCCATCAATCATCGTCACTTGTCACCCCATCAGTGATCGTCATCTGTCACCCCATCAATCATCGTCACTTGTCATCCCATCAGTGATCGTCATCTGTCACCCCATCAATCATCGTCACCTGTCACCCCATCAGTGATCATCATCTCTCACCCCATCAATCATCATCACCTGTCACCCCATCAGTGATCGTCATCTGTCAACCCATCAATCATCGTCGCCTGTCACCCCATCAGTCATCGTCATCTGTCACCCCATCAGTCATTGTCACCTGTCACCCCATCAGTCATCGTCATCTGTCACCCCATAGGTCATCGTCACCTGTCACCCCATCAGTCATCGTCACCTGTCACCCCATCAGTCATCGTCATCTGTCACCGCATTAGTCATCATCACCTGTCACCCCATCAGTCATCGTCACCTGTCAACCCATCAGTCATCGTCATCTGTCAACCCATCAGTGACCGTCACCTGTCAACCCATCAGTCTCCTGCCACCCATCAGTGATCATCCGCAGTCAACCGTCACCCGTCGCACAGCCCATCACAGCCAGCATGTCAAAAAGGATGTACAGCAGCGAGGAGGCCCTTCAGGTCCTCTCCATGACTGATGAGAGCACCGGGGAGCTCTCATCAGTATCTGAATCCAATTCTGATCCCCGATTCGGAATTTGAAATCGCTAATAGTAGCGGATCGGAGATGGACTCGGACTATTCCTGTACACTTTCCTTTATAGAATGTATTTTGGGGTGCAATTTTTGCTATATACATGCAACCACTTAAAGACCGCCTAACAACTATATACGTCGGCCATTTAAAGCTAAATACTGGGGTTATGGCAGCAGATAGCTGCCATAACCCCAGTATTTTTTTAAACGGCGGGCGGTTGGCTTTCAGATAAGGGTGGTCCCAATGGCGGATTCACCGCGGAATTACCCTTACGATGCAGGGGAAGAGGTGCCCCCCCCTCCCGCCGCGTCCCAGACTTTTTCCCAGCTTACCGGCCCCGCCAGCAGAGGGGAAAACTATCCAGTCCTGGATCCTCAGAGACAGGAAGTCGAGTGAGGGCAAGATGGCCCTCACTCGACTCTATGTTCTTGGAGGACCGGAGCTATGTCAAAAGTCATTGCCTAGCAACCGTTTTTTTTTTGTTTTTTTTTTTCTTTTTCAACAATTTTTTTTTTTTTTCTGTTTTAGTGTAGTTGTGAGGTGTGAGGTCTTTTTGATCCCAGATCTCACAATAAAGAGGACCTGTCATGCCTATTTCTATTACAAGGGATGTTTACATTCCTTGTAATAGGAATAAAAATGATCAAAATTTTTTTTTTTAAAACTGTGTAAAAATAAAAAATGAATAAATAAAATAAATAGGAAAAAAAAAAAATGAAAGCGCTCTGTCCCCGTTAGCTCGCGCGCAGAAGCAAGCGCATACGCAAGTCCCGCCCACATATGTAAACGGTGTTCAAACCACACATGTGAGGTATCACCGTGATCGTTAGAGCGAGAGCAATAATTTGGTCCCTAGAACTCCTATGTAACTGTAAGCTGGTAACCTGTAGAAATGTTTAAAATGTTTCCTATGGGGATTTTTAAGTACCAATGTTTGGCGCCATTCCGTGAGCGTTCAAATAATAATAATTCAAATAAGTCATTTTTAAAAAAAAAAATTGCATTTGGAAGACTGCTGAGCAAATATGATGTGATAAAAAATATTGCAACGATCTCCATTTAATTCTCTAGGGTCTCTGCTAAAAAAATATATAATGTTTGGGGGTTCTAAGTAGTTTTCTAGCAAAAAAAATGATTTTAGCTTGTTAACACCAAATGTCAAAAATAGGCCCAGTCTTAAAAGTGGATAAATGGACAACTTTGTGTAAAGTGCTACTTGGATGTTGGGACTCTATGTGGCTAGGCTGTGTAAAAGTGTTAAACATGTGGTATCGCCATACTCAGGAGGAATAGCAGAATGTATTTTGGGGTGCAATTTTTGCTATGTACATGCTATGTGTTGGAAATATTTCAAAAATGGACAACTTTGTGTAAAAAAAATGCATTTTCATTTTCTTTCCACAGTTTCCAAAAACTTGTGGGAAAAAATGACATGTTCAAAAGACTCCTTATGCCTCAAAGATTATACATTGGGGTGTTTGCTTTCCAAAATGGGGTCATTTTATGGGGGTTTCCATTGTCCTGGTGCTCCAGGGCCTTCAAAAGTATGATAGGTTGTCAGGAAATTATATGTGTAATTTATGCTCCTAGAATGCCGAACGGTGCTACTTGGATGTTAGGCCAGGCTGTGAAAAAGTCTCACACATGTGGTATCACCATACTCAGGAGGAGTAGTAGAATGTGTTTTGGGGTGTAGTTCCAAGTATACATATGCCGTGTGAGAGAAATAACCTGTTAATACGTCAAATTGTAAAAAAAAAAAATCTTCATTTTGCAAAGAATTGTGGGAAAAAATTACAACTTCAAAAAACTCACCATGCCCCTTATTAAATACCTTGGAATGTCTACTTTCCAAAAAGGGGTCATTTGGGGGGTATTTGTACCTTCCTGACTTTTTAGTGTCTCAAGAAATGAGATAGGCCTTCAGTACATCAGGTGTGATCAAGTGTGATAAATGTTTAATGATTAGCACCATAACTTGTGGACTCTATAACTTTCACAAAGACCAAATAATATACACTTATTTGGGTTATTTTTACCAAAGATAAGTAGCAGTATAAATTTTGGCCAAAATTTGTGAAGAAAAATTACTAATTTGCAAAATTTTATGACAGAAACAAAGAAACATCAGTTTTTTTCACAATATTTTCAGTCTTTTTTTATTTATAGCACAAAAAATAAAAAACCCAGTAGTGATTAAATACCATCAAAAGAAAGCTCTATTTGTGTGAAGAAAAGGACACCATTTTTTTATGGGTACAGTGTTGCATGACTGAGTGAGAGTCGGTTCAAACTGCCAGGACCATAAAGTCGCCCCATGTCGGAGCGACTTTTTACAGCGATTTTACCGCGACTTGTGAATTATTTTGCAGGACTTATATGACAGACAACTTTGTGTTTGGCCAATCAGAATATGATGTGTTGTGACCTAATTCCCCTTTTCTGTTTTTTATTACTCATTTCCTCATTGCCCACCAGTGCCACGTATCAGTGTCCACCAGTGCCACTGCCCATCAGTTCCACGTATGTGTCCACCAGTGCCACTGCCCATCAGTGCCACGGATCAGTGTCCACCAGTGCCACATATCAGTGCCATGAAACAGTGTCCACCAGTGCCCCGTATCAGTGCCACGAATCAGTGTCAACCAGTGCCACGTATCAGTGCCACGCATCAGTGCCACGTATCAGTGTCCACCAGTGCCATGTATCAGTGCCACATATCAGTGCCACGAATCAGTGTCCACCAGTGCCACATATCAGTGCCACGAATCAGTGTCCACCAGTGCCACGCATCAGTGCCACAAATCAGTGTCCACCAGTGCCATGTATCAGTGCCACATATCAGTGTCTACCAGTGCCACGTATCAGTGCCACGTATCAGTGCCACGTATCAGTGTCCACCAGTGCCACATATCAGTGCCACAAATCAGTGTCCACCAGTGCCACGTATCAGTGCCACGTATCAGTGCCACATATCAGTGTCCACCAGTGCCACGTATCAGTGCCACATATCAGTGCCACGAATCAGTGTCCACCAGTGCCACGTATCAGTGCCACGAATCAGTGTCCACCAGTGCCACGTATCAGTGCCACAAATCAGTGTCCACCAGTGCCACGTATCAGTGCCACGAATCAGTGTCAACCAGTGCCACATATCAGTGCCACGTATCAGTGCCACATATCAGTGTTCACCAGTGCCACATATCAGTGCCACGAATCAGTGTCCACCAGTGCCACGTATCAGTGCCACGTATCAGTGTCCACCAGTGCCACGTATCAGTGCCACATATCAATGCCACGAATCAGTGTCCACCAGTGCCACATATCAGTGAAACTAATCAGTGTCCACCAGTGCCACGTATCAGTGTCACGTGTCAGTGCCACGTATCAGTGTCCACCAGTGCCACATATCAGTGCCACAAATCAGTGTCTACCAGTGCCAAGTATCAGTGCCACGTATCAGTGTCCACCAGTGCCACGTATCAGTGCCACGTATCAGTGTCCACCAGTGCCACCTATCAGTGCCACGTATCAGTGCCATGTATCAGTGTCCACCAGTGCCAGGTATCAGTGCCACGTATGATTGCCACGAATCAGTGTCCACCAGTGCCATGTATCAGTGCCACGAATCAGTGTCCACCAGTGCCACGAATCAGTGTCCACCAGTGCCACGTATCAGTGCCACGAATCAGTGTCCACCAGTGCCACGTATCAGTGCCACGTATCAGTGCCATGAATCAGTGTCCACCAGTGCCACTTATCTGTGTCCACCAGTGCCACTCACACAGACCAAGCAGAGATAATGGAATATATATACCATTACATATATATATATATATATATATATATATATATATATATATATATATATATATATATATATATAATGGTATATATATTCCATTATAGGCATGGCTGCAATGTGGGGAATGCCTGGCTAATCTCTTTCTTCTTCCTGGAAATCTGATAACAAGTCGTGTCAATTAAGATAAGGAGGCGACTCCCATTGAAGTATATAGGACAGGTCGGATCACAGGTCGCCTCAAAGTAGTACAGGACCCTTTTCTGAAGTCGGAGCAACTTCAGTAGTGCCAATTAAGACGGCACTGATTGATTAACATTGCTTTTGTTATGTCAAGCGACCTGGGGCGACCTGGGGCAAAACAAGTTGCCTCACAAGTTGCGCTAGTGTGAATGGGCTCTAATTGTCATTCAAAGTGTGAGAGCGCTGAAAGCTGAAAATCGGTCTGGGCAGGAAGGGGGTGAAAGTGCACTGTAGGCAAGTGGTTAACACAGGGCAAAAGGGGCAGCTGCACTGTAGCCCTCTAGTCATTGTTGTGGGGCCCAAAGCAACTGCCCCTTGAGCCCCCAAATAGTTGATAAGTGGATTCAAGAGGGCCCAAGAACATTTTTCACCCAGGGTCCAATCAAGAATAAAGAAGGCCCTGGTTAGAATTTGTATTATAGCAAGAAAAAAACAGCTAAGTACAGGAAAACGAGTGGCAGAAGAGACTTGTTTGGGCTAAAGAACACAAGGAATGGGCATTAGACCAGTGGAAATCTGTGCTTTGGTCTGATGAGTCCAAATTTGAGATCTTTGGTTCCCACCACCGTGTCTTTGTGCGCCGCAGAAAAGGTGAACGGATGGACTCTACATGCCTGGTTCCCACCGTGAAGCATGGAGGAGGAGGTGTGATGGTGTGGGGGTGCTTTGCTGGTGACACTGTTGGGGATTTATTCAAAATTGAAGGCATACTGAACCAGCATGGCTACCACAGCATCTTGCAGCAGCATGCTATTCCATCCGGTTTGCGTTTAGTTGGACCATCATTTATTTTTCAACAGGACAATGACCCCAAACACACCTCCAGGCTGTGTAAGGACTATTTGACCAAGAAGAAGAGTGATGGGGTGCTGCGCCAGATGACCTGGCCTCCACAGTCACCAGACCTGAACTCAATCGAGATGGTTTGGGGTGAGCTGGACCGCAGAGTGAAGGCAAAAGGGCCAACAAGTGCTAAGCATCTATGGGAACTCCTTCAAGACTGTTGGAAGACCATTTCAGGTGACTACCTCTTGAAGCTCATCAAGAGAATGCCAAGAGTGTGCAAAGCAGTAATCAAAGCAAAAGGTGGCTACTTTGAAGAACCTAGAATATGACATATTTTCAGTTGTTTCACACCTTTTTTTTTATGTATATAATTCCGCATCTGTTAATTCATAGTTTTGATGCCTTCAGTGTGAATCTACAATTTTCATAGTCATGAAAATAAAGAAAACTCTTTGAATGAGAAGGTGGGTCCAAACTTTTGGTCTGTACTATATATATACATATATATATATATATATATATATATATATATATATAAAAGTACAGTAAAACTACAGGAAAGGGCACTGGGGGGCAAACTAATATCAATTTATTTTATTTTGTAATGAAATCAGTGTGTTTGTGTTTTTTACTTTTCAAATTTGCCACCGGTTCCACCCCCCCTGCGAGCATCACGTCGCAGGAGACGGAAGCCGGGGCTCACAAGCATCGGGCGGAAGATCCGGCCGCCGTATGCCGAAGGGACACATCGCTGGATCCCGGCGACAAGGTAAGTAACCTCTACAAGAAACCAGCGATGCTCCCTGGCGGTACCCCGAGTGTGGCTCAGGGTTACCGCTTATGGCAGTGAAATCCCACCCCGAGCCACACTCGGGAATACCGCCACAGAGGTTAAGAACTCAATGGCAGCCTGTATACTGTCTTACTAAAGGTTTCTTTTAGCTAATCAGGGGTCAAAGAATCATTTTATTTTCAGTGGAGTTTTTCACATCTATACAAAGAAGGCAAAAAAATCAGATTGTGGATATCCAATACTATAAAAAACTATAAAACAGATTTGATGTTTAGTGTATTTTAAAGAGTAAAAAACATTCCCCTCTGAGTAATCTCTGTACATTGCAGGGATTTTAACAAATTTTGTTGCAGAATCCTACCGTTGGTTATTCTGAAGAAATATCGGTTAGTTTGTCTGTGTCCATGTGCGGAAGGAATCTGTAGGGTCTGCATCTCTTTAGACATGATTTCCCTTTGGGAGTATCTCAAAAAGAATGACATTTTTGTTACATGCCCAAAATCTGACCTGTGTCTTAGTGCAGACTTCTGGAAGAATCAGTAAACCAAAGAACACCTCCAGGATGCCATATGGCATTGCATTTTACAGAAAATTACAGCGCTGCAGATTGAAAAGGAAAGGTAAATTCTTTTAGTAACGTTTAACCCCTTCCCGACCGCCCACCACCTTTTTACTGCGGCAGTGCTGCCCCCCTGCTCAAACTGACGTAGACCTACGTCAGTCGTGCGCCTGCAGCTAGGGGGCGAGCATGCGCCGCCAGTGGCGCGCTTCCACCCCCACTCGGCAGTGGGGACTCCGATGCACGGGGCTGGGGGCTCCGATTGCTTCCTGACACCCGCGATCGCTCCCCGCTGAGAGAGAAGGACGGTTGGCTGTTGTAAACACAGCCGACCGTTCTTCTCTCTGGAATGATCACAGAGCTCCTGTGATCCTTCTATATAGGATCGCATGTCTCTATGATCATTTCAAAAGCCACGCCCACCACAGTTAGAATCACTCCCCTAGGCTCCCATTTAACCCCTTGATCACCCACAATGTTAACCCCTTCCCTGCCAGTGTCATTATTACAGTAACAGTGCATATTTTTAGCACTGATTACTGTAGTAATGTCACTGGTCCCCCCAAAAGTGTCAAAAATCTCAGTTAGGGGTCTGATCTGTCCGCCGCAATGTCGCAGTCCCGCTGAAAATCGCTGATAGCTGCCATTACTAGTAAAAAAAAAACAAAAGAATAAAAATGACATGTCTTTCCCGTAGTTAGTAGACACGATAACTTTTGCGCAAACCAATCAAAATACGCTTATTGTGATTTTCTTACCAAAAATATATATCAGAAAAAAATTGGCATAAGATGTTAAAAAATTTAGATTTTTTAAGTTTTTTTTTTGAGAATGTTATATAGCAGAATGTGAAAAATATATATATTTTTTTCCAGAATTGTCGCTCTTTTTTTGTTTATAGCGCAAAAACAAAAATTGCAGAGGTGATCAAATACCACTAAAAGAAAACTCTATTTGTAGTAAAAAAAGCACACCAATTCTATTCAGGTACAGCGTCGCACAATCGTGCAATTGTCCATTAAAGTAACGCAGTGCCAAATTGCAAAATATGGCCTGGTCATTAAGGGGGACAATCTTCCGGTCCAGAAGTGGTTAATTACATTATTACTTAAATCGCAATTGTATACATTATTGTTTTTTTTTTTTTTTTTCTTGCTATGCTATTTTTTTGTCCCATGTGGAGTTATGAACTGACTTTTATAACTTTATTATTATGTGTCTTTTCATTCTGATCAAAAATACAAATTGCAAGTGATGGCTGTTTTGTGTACAAAAAAGTGTTTGAGGCACAGGATCTTTAGTGCAGAAGTAACTCTTCTCTTCCTACTGCAACTGCTCCTGGTCACCACTAGAGGGAGCTACAGGGAAGAAAAGAGACAAGCTTTGTATTGGGATAAATGAGCAGCTTGTATCTATTCTTCAGCGCCTCTAGTGGCAGCCTGGAGCTACTGCAAGTAGAAAGCACACAGTTTCCAGGCTGGAGGTCGTGTTTCTGAAACATCTACTAGGACAGATAGTTCTTGTTATTTATATTTTTAAGAAGGCTACTAGGACAAGTAATAAATAAAAACTAAGTCCTGAAAGTGATATACTTGCACACATTCACCTCTCTAATTAAATTTAAATGTAATTTAATTTAAATGTCATTTTAAATTTAAATTCAATTTAATTCATTTGTCCTTTATTTGGAGTTTTGCATGAAGTTGAATGATATGGTAGGTCTCAGTACAGGTGGAACTAACACAGAAAAAGATTTGTTTCAATATTTCTGCATAAGTTAGACCAAAGTAGACGGATCAAGGCAAAGTCTACTGTGCTATAGATTACAGCTAATAGGACACTGTATTGATGTGTTTCCTAAATGAGTTACTAGGATTGTGGAACACAAGATAGAGGCAGCTGAGTCACTCATCAATTATTGATTGAGTAGGCCACAGGTGTCAAACACAAGGCCCTCAGGCCGAATCTGGCCCTCCAGGCCATTTCATGTGGCCCTCACACCTCTCCTGCAGCTGCAGGAGAGTTCCAGCCCTCTTTTGGTCCTCCTCTAGACCTTGCACTCTCTGCTTCCCCCACAATGCCCCAGCTTCTTCCCAGCAGCAGCACAAGGTAAGTGGGGGTGTACTGTGCTGTAAGGGAGGGTGGGGAACTCTTGACTTCTGATGATGGGGGGCTCTTGACATCTGATATAAGAGGGGGTGGGGTGCTCAGGACAACTAGTCTTACAGATTCAACCGGCCCTTTGAAGGCAATCATAATGCTGATGCGGCCCAAGAAGAATTTTAGTTTGACACCTCTGGAGTAGGCTATCAATTCAATGAAAAGGGAAAGGTGGTTATGAATTATACTACACCTAGTTTTCTTATTTTAAAATCCATAGTATTTATATTTCCATCATCGGTGTGCGCAGCTTATTGCGTTAGGGTGTGCACTTCAAAGCTCAAACACAAATGGGTATATATGTATATATACAGTAAATATGTATAAATATATATACATATATATACACACACACTCATAAATAAATGTACATTTTTTAAAAATGTTTTAAAATATGGTCAGTGTGAGTAGTGTAGTGGACATGTCTGTAGTTTTTTTTTTATTCTTATTATTTTTTTTGTATTTTTGTTTTTTTTACAATTTTTATTTTTTATTTTTACAATTTTTTTAGGAGCCCTCTTAAAGGGGCTTTGGTGAAATATCAGCAGGGGGAATCTGCACCTGATTAGGATGGGCCCAGGCTCAAACACAAATGGGTATATAAACAGTAAATGTATATATATGTGTGTGTATATATATATATATATATATATATATATATATACACACACACACACACACACACTCTTATAAATAAATATACAATTTTTTTTAATGTTTTAAAATATGGACAGTGTCAGTAGAGCAGTGGGCAGTATTTTTTAAAAATCTTTATTTTTTTTTTACGTTTTTTTTTTTTAGGAGCCCTTTTGAGGGGGCTTTGGTGAAATATCAGCAGGGGGAATCTGCACCACACTGGTTGATTAAGGTGGGCCCAGGACCACCCGGCACCCCCCGTGTGCACGCCTAGAATTTAATATAATCACTGATGCAGGATGAAGAACTTCAACACAGGAAGTGAAGTCACCAATTTTCTGTTTTTACAGGAAGTGAAGTCCCTAATTTTCTGTATATACAGGAAGTGAGGTCACTGTTTTTCGCATATACAAGTGGCATGCAGGAGCAGAGACCACTGAGGTCTATCCACCAGCACACGCAGTATTGTGGTACAAGTAGCCCACTTCTCTAGTATCTATTTCAATGCCATGATTTAATGCCTTGATTGATTAACCACTTGCCCACTGGGCATTTATACCCCCTTACAACCAGGTCAGTTTTCAGCTTTCAATGCTCTCACATTTTGAATGACAATTACTCAGTCATGCAACACTGTACCCATATGAAATGTATGTACTTTTTTCACACATGTATGTTCTTTTGGTGGTATTTAATCACCACTGTTTTTTTTTTTTTTTTTTTTTTGCGCTACAGATGAATAAAAACTGAACATTTTGATAAAATTAATTAAATGTTCTTTATTTCTGTTATAAAAATTTGGAAATTAGTAATTTGTCTTCATACATTTTGTCCAAAATTTACACTGCTACATATCATTTGTAAAAATAACCCAAATAAGCATATATTATTTGGTCTTTGTGGAGGTTATAGAATCTACAAGCTATGGTACTAATCATTGAAAAGTGATCACACCTAATCACATCTAATGTACTGACGGCCTATCTCATTTTTTGAGACAAGCGAGGTCACTGCAAATACCCCCCCCCCCCCCCCCAAGTTACCCCTTTTTGGAAAGTTGAAACTCCAAGGTATTTAGTAAGAGGTATGGTGAGTTTTTTGAAGTTGCAATTTTTTCCCACAATTTTTTGAAAAATAAAGATTTTAGTTATTTTATGCTTTCACAGAATTGTCATATTAACAGGTTTTTGTCTCTCACATGGCATATGCTTACTTGCAGCTACACTCCAAAACACATTCTGCTACTCCTCCTGAGTATGGCAATACCACATGTGTGAGACTTTTACATAGCCTGGCCACATACAGAGGCCCAACATGCAGGGAGTACCGTCAAGTGTTCTAGGGACATAAATTACACATCTAATTTCCTGACTTTTGTGAGGCACTGTAGTGGCACTGATGGGCACTGTAGTGGCACTGATGAGCATTGTGCTCACTCAGTGCCACTACAGTGCCTAATGGCATTGATGTGGCACAGTTGAGCACCGATGTGGCATGGATTTAACACTGATGAGCACTGTGGTGGCATGGATGTGGCATAGCTAAGCACTTATGTGGCACAGGTGAGCACTAATGTGGCATGGATGAGGCACGGATTAGCACTGATGTGGCATGGATGAGGCACGGATAAGCACTGATGTGGCATGGATGTGGCACGGATAAGCACTTAAGTCACACGGATGAATCATGGATAATCACTGATGTGGCATGGATGAGCCCTGATGTGGCATGGATTAGCACTGATGTGGCATGGATGAGCACTGATGTGGCACAAATGAGCACAGATGTGGCACAAATGAGCACAGATGTGGCATGGATGAGGCACGGGTGAGCATTGATGTGACATGGATGAGGCATGGATGAGCACTGATATGTCATAAATGTGGTACGGATGAGCACTGATGTGGCATGGATGAGCACTGTTGTGGCATGGATGAGCACTAATGTGGCAAGGATTTGCATGGATGAGGCAGGAATGTGGCATGGATGAGATGTGGGATGGATGTGGCACAGATGAGTACTGATGTGGCATGGATGGGTAAAGATGAGGCAAGGATTAGCACAGATGAGGCATGAATAAGCACAAAAGAGGCATTGATGAGCACAGATGAGGCATTACTGGGCACGGATGAGCAATGATGTGGCATGGATGAGCACGGATGAGGTATGGATGGGCATGGATGGGTACTGATGAGGCATAAATGGGCACAGATGAGCACTGATGTAGCATTGATGAGTACAGATGAGGTATGGATGAGCACAGATGAGGCATGAATGGGCACGGATGAGGCACAGAACAGCACTGTGGGCACTTCAGATCCAGCCCACTTGCACTGCTGCACTGGCTCACTGACAGTTGAACCCAACATGTGCCGGTTTGTTGACAAACGATTGCTCCGTCATTGGACAGAGCAATCACGTGGTAAAGGACTTCTGTCATTGGCCTTTTACCCCGATCTGTAATGCGCTGGGTCTGGAGGACCCAGCGATCATGGACACTTCTGGATGCGTGCCCCATGGGGGAAGTCAATGTACGCCTTTGAAAAAAACACACCACAAAGTCCTACAAGGTATACAAGGCTTTCCCCTTTAATCCAATAGAGGGAACTGATTCCACCAATCTACAATACACTATAAACACCAAACTTAGGATGGATACAAGCTCAACCCCCTCCTCTATATTGTTTAATTATACATGTAAAGGAAATACCATGAAAATACACATATGTTGCTGACTCCCATCCATGTACAAAATGCATCCTTTATTGAAAATGTGTAAAACCAACATACAACATACATAAATGACACCACATTTATATTATATTTCCCCATGTGAAAGAGTAAGGGGTACATAGAACCTTTACTTATTCAAGAAAAAAAGTGTAAAAAAACATAGAGAAAGTTTATGACAAAAAAAACAAAACATACATCCTTTGCCAATATGTCACTGCCCAGCGATATAGACCATGTCAAGCACAATGCCCACCATGATTGATGGTATAAATTTTTTAGAAGACCTCACTTTCTTGATTTTTGTATGAGATTCCCTCCTAAAATTCATACCAGACCTAAAGTCTCTGGTATAGAATTTGTAGGGGACCTCATGCTTCTTTTTTTTTTTGGGGGGGGGGGGCTTTTTTCTTTCATTTTTTTTTGTGGGGTTCACTCTGAAATTGTATTTATTTATAATATAATTTTGAGGGGACACCATGCCATTTTTTTTTTTTTTTTGCATGGGGCCCCCTTTAAAATTCATACTAGCCCTGGAGGACAAATCCTTTAACTGCTTCCCACCCATGCCATTGTAAAATGGCAGCCGGGCGGGAACCCTATTGTTCTGGGAGCACATCATATGACATCCTCCCGAGAACGGGCCGTGCTCTGGCATGATCTGTCAATAGCTGCCGGAATCATGTAACTGCTGTAAACAAACACAGCAGACCACGGAACAGTTGTAAACAATGAATGGCTTCCTTTCATAGCATTTATTGTATGCTAGCTGTGATTGGGCACAGTGATCACATTGTACAGACAGAGCCAATCACAGCCTATTTGTTCCATGTGATTAGCTGTGGCCAATCACAACACACTGTCCTTCAGTAAGAATATTTGCCTATAGCAGTTAAATTCACAGCTAAAAGCAAGCATAGTATGTATGTAGTACTGCCCCCGTAAGGACTGCCAGAGTCAGGCTTTCCAGGTCCCCCTGGGCTACCCGCATACAGTTCTTTTGTTCTCCTTCCTCTGGCTCGTTTCAATAATTAGTCCAGGGGTATTTGGTTGTTTGTGTTTTACTATAAATTAGGGATAGGAGAAGGGAATATTGGGATACTTCGAATTAACAATACACAATGTTGGATGACTTCTATCTTCATGTACAGCCAGGCTGTTAATTCCCCCTGGCACTAAAGATGAATTAGAATTAAGTCTATTTGCCTTAGACTACTTGGTGTCGTCACCTGTCACCCCATCAGTGATCGTCATCTCTCACCCCATCAATCATCATCACCTGTCACCCCATCAGTGATCGTCATCTGTCAACCCATCAATCATCGTCGCCTGTCACCCCATCAGTCATCGTCACCTGTCACCCCATCAGTCATTGTCATCTGTC
The DNA here is from genome assembly GCF_965119305.1 of Pelophylax lessonae. Lineage (NCBI taxonomy): Eukaryota > Metazoa > Chordata > Amphibia > Anura > Ranidae > Pelophylax > Pelophylax lessonae. The sequence goes on from NC_138769.1 coordinate 605,746,738, forward strand.
ACCCCATCAGTCATTGTCACCTGTCACCCCATCAGTCATCGTCACCTGTAACCCCATCGGTCCTCGTCACCTGTCACCCCATCAGTCTTCGTCACCTGTCACCCCATCAGTCATTGTCACCTGTCAACCCATCAGTCACCGTCATCTGTCAACCCATCAGTGACCGTCACCTGTCAACCCATCGGTCACCTGGCACCCATCAGTGATCATCCGCAGTCAACCGTCACCCGACGCACAGCCCATCACAGCCAGCATGTCAAAAAGGATGTACAGCAGCGAGGAGGCCCTTCAGGTCCTCTCCATGACTGATGCGAGCACCGGGGAGCTCTCATCAGTATCCGAATCCAATTCTGATCCCCGATTCGGAATTTGAAATCGATAATAGTAGCGGATCGGAGATGGACTCGGACTATTCCTGTACACTTTCCTTTATAGAATGTATTTTGGGGTGCAATTTTTGCTATATACATGCAACCACTTACCGACCGCCTAACGATTATATACGTTGGCCATTTAAAGCTAAATACTGGGGTTATGGCAACAGATAGCTGCCATAACCCCGGTATTTTTTTAAACGGCGGGCGGTTGGCTTTCAGATAAGGGTGGTCCCAATGGCGGATTCGCCGTGCAATTACCCTTACGGTGCAGGGGAATAGGTGCCCCCCCCCTCCCGCCGCGTCTCAGACGTTTTCCCAGCTTACCGGACCCGCCAGCAGCGGGGAAAACTATCCGGTCCTGGATCCTCAGAGACAGGAAGTCGAGTGAGGGCAAGATGGCCCTCACTCGACTCTATGGTCTTGGAGGACCGGAGCTACATCAAAAGCTGTTGCTTAGCAACCGGTTTAAAGGGCCGTTTTTTTTTTTTTTTCTTTTTTTCTTTTTCAACAATTTTTTTTTTCTGTTTTAGTGTAGTTGTGAGGTGTGAGGTCTTTTTGACCCCAGATCTCACAATAAAGAGGACCTGTCATGCCTATTTCTATTACAAGGGATAATTACATTCCTTGTAATTGGAATATCAAAATGATCAAAAAAATTTTTATTAAAACTGTGTAAAAATAAAAAATGAATACATAAAATAAATATCTCATTACCTCCATTACCCATCACCCCCCCCCCCCTCTTGCTACCCCCCATTAGTCCTACTCTTTGATTCCCTGAGGACAGAAGCCATCAGAATTGATAACATTGCCTTTGGAAATAGCATTTCCATTGAATAAACACATTGCACTACCCCACCATCATTCAATGATGGATATGCTGTCCCCCCCGGTAATATATATTATGCTATACTGTGAATGAGGGGGGATAGCTGCAAGCATTTATGGAATATCTTGATTGACTCCTAAAGTTAGTCTGGAGTGCCTTATACTCTGTTACCATTTGTTTCCACTTTCTAACCGGATATGGAACTCCAGGATTGTATATGGTAGGCAGATGGGAGGTGGGGGGGCTGCATGGGGGGAGACTCCCTTGGGTGCATTATATTGTATTTATTTTTATTTTTTTTCTTTCTTTGGTTAATTTGATTGCAATACCTGTAATGTTTGTAACTTTTACTGGTATGACTTAGGGGAGAAACTGAGTTGCAATATAGATCTGACCTGGTGGATATCCCGGTCGGGGAATAGAATCCGGGGATCCGTTAGGACCTTGAGAGAGGCCGGCAATGGCGGAATGGCCTGGGCGCCCTACCGTCTCTCTATGCATTAGCATTCTATTATTTATGGCTTTTTTTTGTTTATATATAGGAGGACTGAAGCTTTCTTAAGCAATACATATAGTAGGGCCTCTTAGAAGAAAAGGAATTGGGATACCTGGGGTGGGAATGGGGTAGTCTAGGGGGCTCTCTTGCATGAGGGGGACTTCACGTACATTTCTTGAGGGAACGTCTCAAACAGGGATATAGGGGGGCCTCTCTAATGCCAGTGGTGGTGATAGAGAGGCAGCTCATTTTCTCTCCCTCTTTATTTTTTGTTTCCATTTCTTGTATTATCTTATTTTCTTCTTACGGTGCATTGGGGATTGATTGATGATGCCCTCTGTTTTGAAATATGCTGTATTTTTTTTTTTTTTTAAAGTGCCATGTATTGTATTGTTTATTGCTTTATTATTTAATTGGCTGAGCTGGGTAGGCGGGGATGGGTCTCTGTACTTACTCATCCCTCCCTCTCCATCCACCCCCCTCCTTAGGCTAGCGCACTGTGTGAGAATCATTCCTCAGTGCGCTTTTGCAGGTTTTCTGCTTATTTAGTCTCTTTTTTTTCTTTTAAATCTTTCTCTTTTTTTTTTTTTTTTATTGTTTCTTCATGGACGCATTAAAGGTGTGGTCCTTAAATATAAAAGGGTTGAATATCCCGAAAAACGCAGGCTGTTGCTTAATGACCTTAGACATCGTAAAATAGACGTAGCCTTTATTCAGGAAACTCATTTTAGGGATGACCGACTTCCAGTTTTGAGAAACTGTCATTACCCATTCACATATCATTCCACTAATGCTATGGCAAAATCTAGGGGAGTGTCCATATTGATCTCCGCCAAGATACCATGGACACATACTGAGAATATGGTCGGTATCTGTTTCTCAAGGGCAAGGTGGGAGATATTGTGGTTACTTTTGCCACATTATATGTCCCCAACGATAAACAGGATCATTTCGTCACTCGCACCTTGTCCAAATTATCGGCTTTCGCAGAGGGGGTATTAATTGTTGGAGGTGACTTCAATATACCCTTAGTACCTGTGGTGGATACGTCGGCGGGTCGATCTTCGATCTCCCCCCGCACCCACAAACGAATCCTGCAGGCACTACACAACTCCCAATTGGTGGATGTGTGGCGTCTGCAACATACTGGGGAGAGGGACTATACGTTCTACTCGAACCCTCACAGCTCCTACTCGAGGATAGTTTTTTTCTTGATCCCACACCGCCATTTACATGCAGTTAAGTCGACCTGTATTGATCCCGTTACATACTCGGACCACGCGGCTATTTCCTTAACTTATGCCCTTTCTGAGGCTCTTACTGCGGGCACACGGTATTGGCGTCTCAATGAGAGTCTGTTACAATTACCGACGGTCATAGAAGAGGTATCCAAAGAATTGGATGCTTACTTCGCTATTAATGGGATGACGGATTGCAACCCGGGTGTCGTTTGGGAAGCACACAAGGTGGTAACCAGGGGGATTTTAATAAAAAATGGTGCTTGGATTAAGAAAAAGAGCTGCGGGACCTTGAATTCCCTCTTGACCAAAATACATGATCTGGAGCTACTCCATAAGAGACGACAAGATTTAGTCATAGAACAGGAGTTGACTTTTTTACGCAAACAGGTCAACGATCTCTTATATTCTAAAGCTAGGGCAGACTTACAGAGGTGCCGCCAACACACATATATTTCAGGGGACAAGTGTGGAAAGCTTCTGGCACGGACAGTCCGGGAACAACGGAAGGCTGCTTACATCCCTCACATTTTCTCTGCCTCAGGTCAGAAAATGTCTCTCCCACAACATATCTTGAGGACATTCCATGACTTTTACGCATCTCTTTACGACCTGCAAGATAGACGGATACCATTATCCCAAATGGAGGAGTATATTGCTACCTCTCAACTTCCAAAGCTCTCGCTGGAAGTTCAGCGAGAGCTGGAGGGACCAATATCTCTGGAGGAGCTGAGTGCTGCACTCAACTCCTTCAGGGTAGATAAAGCTCCTGGTCCTGATGGACTTACGGTTCATTATTACCGGACATTTTTCCCTATTCTGGGGCCTCATATGATCGCTCTTTTCAATGGGTTGGGCTCCAGTGCTTCCTTACATCATGATACTTTGAAGACACATATTTCACTCATCCCAAAAGAGGGGAAGGACCCAGCAGCCTGCAGCAGTTATCGCCCCATATCACTCTTAAATACTGACCTAAAAATCCTTACCAAACTCTTGGCCTCACGGCTTTCACCTCATCTGGGTTCTCTGGTACATTTGGACCAGGTGGGATTCATCCCAACCAGAGAGGCCAGGGATAATACCACCAAGGTACTTAATCTGGTACATATTGCATCTAAGACCACTACGCCTAGCATCTTCCTTAGTACAGACGCGGAAAAAGCGTTTGACCGAGTAGATTGGCGGTATATGTTCTCGGTCCTCCGCTATATTGGTCTAGGAATTAACATGATCTCATGGATATCTCAAGTCTACTCTGATCCCTCCGCACAAGTAAAGGCCAATGGGCTTTTGTCTGAACCATTTCGGATAGCTAACGGAACGCGCCAGGGTTGTCCGCTCTCTCCTTTACTCTTTGCCTTATCCATGGAGCCTTTCCTGTGCAAAGTCCGTCTTAATCCAGACATCTCCGGACTATGTGCGGGGAACACCGAACATAAGGTCTCTGCATATGCGGATGACCTATTATTTTCTCTGACTAAACCAATGATCTCCGTCCCGAACCTCCTGCGTGAATTTGATATATATGGTAGGCTATCCAACTTAAAAATAAATTATGGTAAGTCCGAAGCTATGGGCATTGGACTACCTCCAGATCTGCTCCATCAGCTCAAAGACAATTTACCATTTCGATGGACTGATACAGCCCTCCAATATCTGGGTACTTATATCCCACCCGATCTGTCTGCAACATATACGGTCAACTTTCCCCCTCTATTAGATTGCATTCGCGTACTTCTAGAAGGATGGAACCAGAGTTTGCACTCATGGTTCGGGAGGTGCAACCTTTTAAAGATGTGCATACTTCCTAAGCTGCTCTACCTACTTCAAGCCTTACCCACTACCATTCCTTCCTCTTTTTTTAAAAGAGTTCACTCTGTATTCATTAGTTTCGTATGGGCTAACAAAAAACCTCGTATCTCTCGTGCCCAACTATCCCGGCCAAAGTTAACGGGAGGCCTGGCCTTACCGGATATTCTCAAATACTATCAGGCAATACATTTGAGTAGAATCATTGACTGGAGACGTCATTCTAGCCTTAAGCTGTGGGTACACATTGAGCAACTACAGTCAGAAGTAGACCTGGGTGGGGCACCGTGGCGCAGTACCTCGCATTCTCGAGACCTTTTACAACATCCAACGATTGGACCAACCCTGAGGGTCTCATCCTTACTTATGAAATGCCCAATGTTGACCACATTTGACTCTCCCTTGACTCCGGTTTTGGGCAACCCAGCTTTTATGCCGGGTATATTGGATGGCCCACTATGGGATTTGAAAAAAAGGGAATTTTTTCAGGCCGCACACTTTTTAAAGGAAGGCAGCTGGGTTACTATCGCACAGCTCACTGACCCACAGGGGCCTTTTCGACTTCCTTTTTGGAACGTCATACAATTGAACCATTTTTTATATTCATTGCCAAATCCGGAGACATTAAGTAGAGACCTTACGCTATTTGAAGAATATTGCTCAGGTATGGAGCTCCTACCTAGACTGTTATCTAAGGTTTACTACTTATTGTCTCTGACGTCAGCAGACAGACGCTTGCCCTGTCTGGAAAAATGGGAGAGAGACCTGAATTATAAATTCACAGTGAAGCAGGAACGCAATATATTTACGTTGGCTCTAAAGATTCCTGTTTGTACTAAGATCCAGGAGATTAATTATAAACTCCTCATGAGATGGTATCGAGTCCCTTCCTTGCTTCACAAGTTCTCCCCGAATAACTCAGACCGCTGCTGGAGATGCAAGGAGGAACTGGGTACAGTATTGCATATTTTCTGGTCCTGTTCACGGTTATCTCGTTTCTGGAGTGACGTAAGTGCCTTAATTCAAGAATTCACTGATTGGGAGATCCCGAACAACCCCGCCTTTTTCTTGCTACATGTCTCTACCATCCCTCTTGAGAAGTATAAGAGATCGATCTTATTCCATATTCTGAACGCAGCTAAGTCCTGTATCTCTCTGTTTTGGAAGTCACACTTTCCTCCAACAATTAGTGATTGTATTCGCAAAATTGAAGAAGTAAATAAAATGGAAGACCTACGCCTCTCTGCACAACTTAAAAAGGAATCATATAATAAAACATGGGGGCCGTGGAATCTCTTTATGCTTTCGGAACGGGGGCAAAACTTATTGTGCCCGGCAAAGGCCGCTGTTTCAAGTGAACAATGAGAAAATGAATGGTGCACATAATATATGTATCATGACCACATGCGTCCATTTTTTCCTTTTTTTTGGTGTGTTGTTTGTTTGTTTGTTTATCTTTTTCTTTTTTCTTTTTCTGTTTTGTTTTTTTTTTTTTTCTTTTTTTCCTTACTTTAGAAAATCAAGGAGAAGACGAAATAGATATCGTAGTCTCGGCAGCAACCTAATCCTGTTGAACATTGCTTGCAAGTGTCTCATGGGCTTTGGCCCCAGCCGTGGCTGCTGCCTTGTTCTGATATGTAAGGTTTGGTATACTGTTATTAGGGCACCCATATAGGTGCACATTACTACTATTGGTTTATCACTGATGTAAGTTGTATTCATTTGACCTTGTTTGCTCTTTTCTTGGTATAAATAAAATATTTGAGAAAAAAAAAAAAAAATGAAAGCGCCCTGTCCCCGTTAGCTCTCGTGCAGAAGCGAATGCATACGCAAGTCCCGCCCACATATGTAAGCGGTGTTCAAAGCACACATGTGAGGTATCACCGCAATCGTTAGAGCGAGAGCAATAATTTGAGCCCTATACCTCCTCTGTACCTCTAAGCTGGTAACCTGTAGAAATGTTTAAAATGTATGCTATGGGGATTTTTAAGTACCAATGTTTGGCGCCATTCCGTGAGCGGGCGCAATTTTGAAGCATGACATGTTGGGTATCTAATTACTCGGCGTAACATTATTTTTCACATTATGGAAAAAAATTGGGCTAAATTTACTGTTTTGTTATTTTTTAATTCAAATAAGTGAATTTTTTTTAAAACAAATTGCATTTGGAAGACTGCTGAGCAAATATGGTGTGATAAAAAATATTGCAACGATCTCCATTTTATTCTCTAGGGTCTCTGCTAAAAAAAAATATACAATGTTTGGGGGTTCTAAGTAGTTTTCTAGCAAAAAAAAAATGATTTTAGCTTGTTAATACCAAGTGTCAAAAATAGGCCCAGTCTTAAAAGTGAATAAATGGACAACTTTGTGTAAAGTGCTACTTGGATGTTGGGACTCTGTATGTGGCTAGGCTGTGTAAAAGTGTTACACATGTGGTATCGCCATACTCAGGAGGAATAGCAGAATGTATTTTGGGGTGCAATTTTTGCTATGTACATGCTATGTGTTCAAAATATTGCATAAATGGACAGCTTTGTGTAAAAAAAAAATGCGTTTTCATTTTCTTTCCATATTTTCCAAAAACTTGTGCAAAAAAATGACATATTCAAAAGACTCATTATGCCTCTAAAATTATACGTTGGGCTGTTTGCTTTCCAAAACTGGGTCATTTTATGGGGGTTTCCATTGTCCTGGTGCTCCAAGGCCTTCAAAATTGTGATAGGTTGTCAGGAAATTATATGTGTAATTTCTGCTTCTAGAATGCCGGACGGTGCTACTTGGATGTTAGGCCTCTGTATCTGGCAGGCTGTGAAAAAGTCTCACACATGTGGTATCGCCATACTCAGGAGGAGTAGTAGAATGTGTTTTGGGGTGTAGTTCCAAGTATACATATGCTGTGTGAGAGAAATAACCTGTTAATATGTCAATTTGTAAAAAAAAAAAATTTTCATTTTGCAAAGAATTGTGGGAAAACATTACAACTTCAAAAAACTCACCATGCCCCTTATTAAATACCTTGAAATGTCTAATTTCCAAAAAGGGGTCATTTGGGGGGTATTTGTACTTTCCTGACTTTTTAGTGTCTCAAGAAATGAGATAGGCCTTCAGTACATCAGGTGTGATCAAGTGTGATACATGTTTAATGATTAGCACCATAACTTGTGGACTCTATAACTTTCACAAAGATCAAATAATATACACTTATTTGGGTTATTTTTACCAAAGATAAGTAGCAGTATAAATTTTGGCCAAAATTTGTGAATAAAAATTACTAATTTGCAAAATTTTATGACAGAAACAAAGAAAAATGCGTTTTTTTCACAATATTTTCAGTCTTTTTTTATTTATAGCACAAAAAATAAAAAACCCAGTAGTGATTAAATACCATCAAAAGAAAGCTCTATTTATGTGAAGAAAAGGACACAATTTTTTTATGGGTACAGTGTTGCATGACTGAGTAATTGTCATTCAAATTGTGAGAGCGCTGAAAGCTGAAAATCGGTCTGGGCAGGAAGGGGGTGAAAGTGCACTATAGGCAAGTGGTTAACACAGGGCAAAAGGGGCAGCTGCCCTGTAGCCCTCTAGTCATTGTTTTGGGGCCCAAAGCAGCTGCCCCTTGAGCCCCCAAATAGTTGATAAGTGGATTCAAGAGGGCCCAAGAACATTTTTCACCCAGGGTCCAATCACGAATAAAGACGGCCCTGGTTAGAATTTGTATTATAGCAAGAAAAAAGCAGCTAAGTACAGGAAAACAAGTGGCAGAAGAGACTTGTTTGGGCTAAAGAACACAAGGAATGGACATTAGACCAGTGGAAATCTGTGCTTTGGTCTGTTGAGTCCAAATTGGAGATCTTTGGTTCCAACCACCGTGTCTTTGTGCGGTGCAGAAAAGGTGAACGAATGGACTCTACATGCCTGGTTCCCACCGTGAAGCATGGAGGAGGAGGTGTGATGGTGTGGGGGTGCTTTTCTGGTGACACTGTTGGGGATTTATTCATAATTGAAGGCATACTGAACCAGCATGGCTACCACAGCATCTTGCAGCGGCATGCTATTCCATCCGGTTTGCGTTTAGTTGGACCATCATTTATTTTTCAACAGGACAATGACCCCAAACACACCTCCAGGCTGTGTAAGGACTATTTGACCAAGAAGAAGAGTGATGGGGTGCTGCGCCAGATGACCTGGCCTCCACAGTCACCAGACCTGAACTCAATCGAGATGGTTTGGGGTGAGCTGGACCGCAGAGTGAAGGCAAAAGGGCCAACAAGTGCTAAGCATCTCTGGGAACTCCTTCAAGACTATTGGAAGACCATTTCAGGTGACTACCTCTTGAAGCTCATCAAGAGAATGCCAAGAGTGTGCAAAGCAGTAATCAAAGCAAAAGGTGGCTACTTTGAAGAACCTAGAATATGACATATTTTCAGTTGTTTCACACTTTTTTGTTATGTATATAATTCCGCATCTGTTAATTAATAGTTTTGATGCCTTCAGTGTGAATCTACAATTTTCATAGTCATAAAAATAAAGAAAACTCTTTGAATGAGAAGGTGGGTACAAACTTTTGGTCTGTACTATATATATATATATATATATATAAAAGTACAGTAAAACTACAGGAAAGGGCACTGGGGGGCAAACTAATATCAATTTATTTTATTTTGTAATGAAATCAGTGTGTTTGTGTTTTTTACTTTGTAATTTGCCGCCGGTTCCACCCCCCCCCCCCCCCCTGCGAGCGTCACGTCGCAGGAGACGGAAGTCGGGGCTTACAAGCATCGGGCGGAAGATCCGGCCGCCTTATGCCCGAAGGGACACATCGCTGGATCCCTGCGACAAGGTAAGTAACCTCTACAAGGATCCAGCGATGCTCCCTGGCGGTACCCCGAGTGTGGCTCAGGGTTACCGCTTATGGCAGTGAAATCCCACCCCGAGCCAGGGAGGTTAAGAACTCAATGGCAGCCTGTATACTGTCTTACTAAAGGTTTCTTTTAGCTAATCAGGGGTCAAAGAATCATTTTATTTTCAGTGGAGTTTTTCACATCTATACAAAGAAGGCAACAAAATCAGACTGTGGATATCCAAAACTATAAAAAACTATAAAACAGATTTGATGTTTAGTGTATTTTAAAGAGTAAAAAACATTCCCCTCTTAATAATCTCTGTACATTGCAGGGATTTTAACAAATTTTGTTGCAGAATCCTACCGTTGGTTATTCTGAATAAATATCTGTTAGTTTGTCTGTGTCCATGTGCAGGAATCTGTAGGGTCTGCATCTCTTTAGACATGATTCCCCTTTGGGAGTATCTCAAAAAGAATGACATTTTTGTTACATGCCCAAAATCTGACCTGTGTCTTAGTGCAGACTTCTGGAAGAATCAGTAAACCAAAGAACACCTCCAGGATGCCATATGGCATTGCATTTTACAGAAAATTACAGCGCTGCAGATTGAAAAGGAAAGGTAAATTTTTTTAGTAACATTTTACCCCTTCCCGACCGCCCGCCGCCTTTTTACTGCGGCAGTGCTGCCCCCCTGCTCAAACTGACGTAGACCTACGTCAGTCGTGCGCCTGCAGCTAGGGGGCGGGCGAGCATGCGCCGCCAGTGGCGCGCTCCCACCCCCACTCAGCAGTGGGGACTCCGTTGCACAGGGCTGGGGGCTCCGATTGCTTCCTGACACCCGCGATCGCTCCCCGCTGAGAGAGAAGGACGGTTGGCTGTTGTAAACACAGCCGACCGTTCTTCTCTCTGGAATGATCACAGAGCTCCTGTGATCCTTCTATATAGGATCGCATGTCTCTATGATCATTTCAAAAGCCACGCCCACCACAGTTAGAATCACTCCCCTAGGCTCCCATTTAACCCCTTGATCACCCACAATGTTAACCCCTTCCCTGCCAGTGTCATTATTACAGTAACAGTGCATATTTTTAACACTGATTACTGTAGTAATGTCACTGGTCCCCCCAAAAGTGTCAAAAATCTCAGTTAGGGGTCTGATCTGTCCGCCGCAATGTCGCAGTCCCGCTGAAAATCGCTGATAGCTGCCATTACTAGTAAAAAAAAACAAAAGAATAAAAATGACATGTCTTTCCCGTAGTTAGTAGACGCGATAACTTTTGCGCAAACCAATCAAAATACATGATTTTCTTACCAAAAACATATATCAGAAAAAAATTGGCATAAAATGTTAAAAAATTTAGATTTTTTAAGTTTTTTTTTTGAGAATGTTATATAGCAGAATTTTTAAAAACATATATTTTTTTTTTCCAGAATTATCGCTCTTTTTTTGTTTATAGCGCAAAAACAAAAATTGCAGAGGTGATCAAATACCACTAAAAGAAAACTCTATTTGTAGTAAAAAAAGCACACCAATTCTATTCAGGTACAGCGTCGCACGACCGTGCAATTGTCCATTAAATTAACGCAGTGCCGAATTGCAAAATATGGCCTGGTCATTAAGGGGGAAAATCTTCCGGTCCAGAAGTGGTTAATTACATTATTACTTGAATCGCAATTGTATACATTATTGTTTTTTTTTTTCTTGCTATGCTATTTTTTTGTCCCATGTGGAGTTATGAACTGACTTTTATAACTTTATTATTATGTCTCTCTTCATTCTGATCAAATATACAAATTGCAAGTGGTAGCTGTTTTGTGTACAAAAAAGTGTTTGAAGCACAGGATCTTTAGTGCAGAAGTAACTCTTCTCTTCCTACTGCAACTGCTCCTGGTCACCACTAGAGGGAGCTACAGGGAAGAAAAGAGACAAGCTTTGTATTGGGATAAATGAGCAGCTTGTATCTATTCTTCATTGCCTTTAGTGGCAGCCTAGAGCTACTGCAAGTAGAAAGCACACAGTGTCCAGGCTGGAGGTCGTGTTTCTGAAACATCTACTAGGACAGATAGTTCTTGTTATTTATATTTTTAAGAAGGCTACTAGGACAAGTAATAAATAAAAACAAAGTCCTGAAAGTGATATCCTTGCACACATTCACCTCTTTAATTACATTAAATGTAATTTAATTTAATTTAAATGTAATTTTAAATTTAAATTCAATTTAATTCATTTTAATTCATTTGTCCTTTATTTGGAGTTTTGCATGAAGTTGAATGATATCGTAGGTCTCAGTACAGGTGGAACTAACACAGAAAAAGATTTGTTTCAATATTTCTGCATAAGTTAGACCAAAGTAGACAGATCAAGGCAAAGTCTACTGTGCTATAGATTACAGCTAATAGGACACTGTACTGATGTGTTTCCTAAATTAGTTACTAGGATTGTGGAACATAAGATAGAGGCAGCTGAGTCACTCATCAATTATTGATTGAGTAGGCTATCAATTCAATGAAAAGGGAAAGGTGGTTATGAATTATACTACACCTAGTTTTCTTATTTTAAAATCCATAGTATTTATATTTCCATCATCGGTGTGCGCAGCTTATTGCGTTAGGGTGTGCACTTCAAAGCTCGAACACAAATGGGTATATATACAGTAAATATGTATAAATATATTTACATATATATATATATATATACACACACACACACACTCTAATAAATAAATGTACATTTTTTTTAAATGTTTTAAAACATGGACAGTGTGAGTAGTGTAGTGGACATGTCAGTAGTTTTTTCTTTATTCCTATTATTTTTTTTGTATTTCTGTTTTTTTTTACAATTTTTATTTTTACAATTTTTTTTTAGGAGCCCTCTTAAAGGGGCTTTGGTGAAATATCAGCAGGGGGAATCTGCACCTGATTAGGATGGGCCCAGGCTCAAACACAAATGGGTATATAAACAGTAAATATATATATATATATATATATACACACACACACACACTCTTATAAATAAATGTACTTTTTTTTAATGTTTTAAAATATGGACAGTGTCAGTAGAGCAGTGGACAGTATTTTTTTTGTATTTTTTAAAAAAATGTATTTATTTTTTTACGTTTTTTTTTTTTAAGAGCCCTTCTGAGGGGGCTTTGGTGAAATATCAACAGGGGGAATCTGCACCACACTGGGTGATTAAGGTGGGCCCAGAACCACCCAGCACCCCCCGTGTGCACGCCTAGAATTTAATATAATCACTGATGCAGGATGAAGAACTTCAACACAGGAAGTGAAGTCACCAATTTTCTGTTTTTACAGGAAGTGAAGTCCCTAATTTTCTGTATATACAGGAAGTGAGGTCACTGTTTTTCGCATATACAAGTGGCATGCAGGAGCAGAGACCACTGAGGTCTATCCACCAGCACACGCAGTATTGTGGTACAAGTAGCCCACTTCTCTAGTATCTATTTCAATGCCATGATTTAATGCCTTGATTGATTAACCACTTGCCCACTGGGCATTTATACCCCCTTCCAACCAGGTCAATTTTCAGCTTTCAATGCTCTCACATTTTGAATGACAATTACTCAGTCATGCAACACTGTACCCATATGAAATGTATGTACTTTTTTCTCACAAATATAGCTTTCTTTTGGTGGTATTTAATCACCACTGTTTTTTTTTTTTTTTTTGCGCTACAGATGAAAAAAGACTGAACATTTTGATAAAATTAATTCATTGTTCTTTATTTCTGTTATAAAAATTTGGAAATTAGTAATTTTTCTTCATACATTTTGTCCAAAATTTACACTGCTACACATCTTTGGTAAAAATAACCCAAATAAGCATATATTATTTGGTCTTTGTGGAGGTTATAGAATCTACAAGCTATGGTACTAATCATTGAAAATTGATCACACCTAATCACATTTAATGTACTGACGGCCTCTCATTTTTTGAGACAAGTGAGGTCACTGCAAGTATCCCCCCCCCCCCAAGTTACCCCTTTTTGGAAAGTTGAAACTCCAAGGTATTTAGTAAGAGGTATGGTGAGTTTTTTGAAGTTGCAATTTTTTCCCACAATTTTTTGAAAAATAAAGATTTTATTTATTTTATGCTTTCACAGAATTGTCATATTAACAGGTTTTTGTCTCTCACATGGCATATGCATACTTGCAGCTACACCCCAAAACACATTCTGCTACTCCTCCTGAGTATGGCAATACCACATGTGTGAGACTTTTACATAGCCTGGCCACATACAGAGGCCCAACATGCAGGGAGTACCGTCAGGTGTTCTAGGGACATAAATTACACATCTAATTTCCTGACTTTTGTGAGGCACTGTAGTGGCACTGATGGGCACTGTAGTGGCACTGATGAGCATTGTGCTCACTCAGTACCACTACAGTGCCTAATGACATTGATGTGGCACAGTTGAGCACCGATGTGGCACGGATTTGGCACTGATGAGCACTGTGGTGGCATGGATGTGGCACGGCTAAGCACCTATGTGGCACAGGTGAGAACTAATGTGGCATGGATGAGGCACGGATGAGAACTGATGTGGCATGGATGAGGCACGGATAAGCACTGATGTGGCATGGATGTGGCACGGATAAGCACTTAAGTGACACGGATGAATCATGGATAATCACTGATGTGGCATGGATGAGCCCTGATGTGGCATGGATTAGCACTGATGTGGCATGGATGAGCACTGATGTGGCACAAATGAGCACAGATGTGGCATGGATGAGGCACGGGTGAGCATTGATGTGACATGGATGAGGCATGGATGAGCACTGATATGTCATAAATGTGGTATGGATGAGCACTGATGTGGCATGGATGAACACTGTTGTGGCATGGATGAGCACTAATGTGGCAAGGATTTGCACGGATGAGGCAGGAATGTGGCATGAATGAGATGTGGAATGGATGTGGCACAGATGAGTACTGATGTGGCATGGATGGGCACATATGTGGCATGGATGGGGCACAGATGAGCACTGATATGGCATGTATAGGCACAGATGAGCACTGATGTGGCATGGATGGGTAAAGATGAGGCAAGGATTAGCACAGATGAGGCATGAATCCAGCCCACTTGCACTGCTGCACTGGCTCACTGACAGCTGAACCCAACATGTGCCGGTTTGTTGACAAACGATCGCTCCGTCATTGGACAGAGCAATCACGTGGTAAAGGACTTCTGTCATTGGCCCTTTACCCCGATCTGTAATGCGCTGGGTCTGGAAGACCCAGTGATCATGGACACTTCTGGATGCGTGCCCCATAAGGGAAGTCAATGTACGCCTTCGAAAAAAACACACCACAAAGTCCTACAAGGTATACAAGGCTTTCCCCTTTAATCCAATAGAGGGAACTGATTCCACCAATCTAGAATACACTATAAACACCAAACTTAGGATGGATACAAGCTCAACCCCCTCCTCTATATTGTTTAATTATAAAAGACTTCTAGAGGGTACTTTCAGATACATGTAAAAGAAATACCATGAAAATACACATATGTTGCTGACTCCCATCCATGTACAAATTGCATCCTTTATTGAAAATGTGTAAAACCAACATACAACATACATAAATGACACCACATTTATATTATATTTCCCCATGTGAAAGAGTAAGGGGTACATAGAACCTCTACTTATTCAAGAAAAAAAGTGTAAAAAAAACATAGAGAAAGTTTATGACAAGTCCTTTAATTAAAAAACAAAACATACATCCTTTGCCAATATGTCACTGCCCAGCGATACAGACCATGTCAAGCACAATGCCCACCATGATTGATGGTATAGATTTTTTAGAAGACCTCACTTTCTTGTTTTTTGTATGGGATTCCCTCCTAAAATTCATACCAGACCTAAAGTCTCTGGTATAGAATTTGGACGGAACCTCATGTTTCTTTTTTTTTTTCGGGGGGGGGGGGGGACATCGCTCTTTTCTTTCATTTTTTTGTGTGGGGTTCACTCTGAAAATGTATTTATTTATAATATAATTTTGAGGGGACACCATGCCATTTTTTTTTTTTTTTGCATGGGGCCCCCTTTAAAATTCATACTAGCCCTGGAGGACTAATCCTTTAACTGCTTCCCGCCCATGCCATTGTAAAATGGCGGCCAGGCAGGAACCCTATTGTTCTGGGAGCACATCATATGACATCCTCCCGAGAACGGGCCGTGCTCTGGCATGATCTGTCAATAGCTGCCGGAATCATGTGACTGCTGTAAACAAACACAGCAGATCACGTGACAGTTGTAAACAATGAATGGTTTCCTTTCATAGCATTTATTGTATGCTAGCTGTGATTGGGCACAGTGATCACATTGTACAGACAGAGCCAATCACAGCCTATTTGTTCCATGTGATTAGCTGTGGCCAATCACAACACACTGTCCTTCAGTAAGAATATTTGCCTATAGCAGTTAAATTCACAGCTAAAAGCAAGCATAGAATGTATGTAGCACTGCCCCCATAAGGACTGCCAGAGTCAGACTTTCCAGGTCCCCCTCGGCTACCAGCATACAGTTCTTTTGTTCTCCTTCCTCTGGCTCGTTTCAATAATCAGTCCAGGGGTATTTGGTTGTTTGTGTTTTACTATAAATTAGGGATAGGAGAAGGGAATATTGGTATATTTCGAATTAACAATACACAATGTTGGATGACTTCTATCTTCATGTACAGCCAGCCTGTTAATTCCCCCTGGCACTAAAGATGAATTAGAATTAAGTCTATTTGCCTTAGACGACTTGGTGGACTAGCAATTATCTTCAGGACACTCTCCTCAGCAGCCTCTCTCTCTCTACTTCTAACACCCGTCCACTGACTATCCTACATGTGGGGTGGCCCCCCTCAGGTCAGGCCCCTTGACACCAGTCCCTGTACTCATGATACTCTTATTCCAGGGTCTCCAGTGTCCCCCTCTTCAGTCAGCTCTCCTGGGTCTCTGGGTTCAGCTCCTCTCATCCATTCCTCCGGCCTTCAGGATGACCTCCTGCGACCATGTGCCACTGCAACAGAGGAGGAGGCAGCCACCCCCTCCCTCCGGGGCTCTGCTCTCCAGCCAAAGACCCCGCAGCACATGTGTTCCTGGCTCTTATACAGTATCCCAGAATGCACTGAGACAACTTGCCGCTGCCAATCACCAGGACCATATCAAAGCCTATGCATTTATTTGTCAGGTTTCCTCCCACTGTCCAATATGCCTCCCTATTGGACCAGTGTGAAACACTCTCTAGACACAATGAATCACATACTGAGCACACTGAGCAGACCTCACTAACAGATCCTGCTCTCTGGTAAGTATAGAGCAATATAGATCTGCCTGCAGCCCCTCTAATAATTAGACAGAGCCAAAAACTATACTCTCCCACCAGCACCTACCTAGGAGGGTGCTACATGTAAAAAAAAAAAAAAAAAAACTTCTGATTCACTCCCCAGAGTAGTACAGTGTTAATATGGTAACACTGTATTGCTCTGGTCACAGTATGTACATTTTTATTTTTTTACATACTGTCACCAGTCAGTGTCCCTGATCACCGCCACGCCAGTTATATGATGGCGCTGTACTGCACTGGTTGCAGTATGTGAAAATTAAAAAAAAAAAAAACGTGAAAAAAGCTATTTTTTTCTCTTCCTTTTCCAAAACAATTACAAATTCAAAAAATGTGCCGTGCCTCTCACTAAATACCCCGGACTGTCTACTTTCCATAAAGGTGTTATTTGGGGGATATTTTTACTGTCCTGGCATTTTTGGGTCTCAGTACATCAGGATTGATTGATTTGCAGATATATACCATCATTTGTGGACTATATAACTTTCCTACATGCTAAATATTAAACACTGATTTGGGGTTATTTTCACCAAAGAAATGTAGCAGAATACATTTTGCCCCTAATTTATGAAGAAAGATTATTTATTTGCAAAATTTTATAACAGAAACACATGTTTTGTGTGGAAAAAAAAATGATAAAAAATTTCATATGGGTACAGTGTTGCATCACGCGCAATTGTCATTCAAATTGAACAGCGCTGAATGCTTAAAATTGGCCTGGGCAGGAAGGGGGTAAAAGTGCCTGGTATTGAAATGGTTAAAGGATAAGTTTACCTTTGGGAACATGTTACATGGTGGAACATGTAACATGTTTCCACTGCTGCGGTCTGTCCCCAATGCGCCACCTCTAGTGACAGCGAGTCGGGGATCTTCTTCCCACACTTGCTGTCATGCTGTCACAATTGAAAAATAAAATTCTGTGAATAGAAAAAAAACACAATTATCACTATCCTTTCCAGCTGCCAGCTTGTAGGCTCAAGCTAGTCCATTGATGGTTCCTGTCATTGTGTAACTGCCTGCCCATACGTGTTACAAGTGGACAGCTTACACTGACAGTCTACAGAAGCCTTGCTTTGCATCTGTGATCTGCAGGCTCCTATTAAAAAATTATAAATGCACATTGTTTTACCTGCAAAAAAATGTGCATTATTATTATTTTTAAAAATCTGAACTTATCCTTTAATGGAAAAGAGTGTATATCCACTGACAATCAGCCACTGCCCAGCAATATAGATCATGTCAAGCAAGATTCCCGCCATGACTGATGGTTTGGATTTTTAGAGGAACTCCACCTACTTCTTGATTTTTGTGTAGGGTTCCCTCCAAAAATCCATACTAGATCTGAAGCATCTGGAATAGAATTTGGAGGGGACCTCATGCGTTTGTTTATTTTTTGTGTGGGACCCCCCTTAAAATTAATTCCAGACCTGAATGACAAATCTTTTAATAAAAAAGAATGGTCATCCATTGCCGAAAAGTCAGTGCCCAGTGATATACTGTCGATTATGTTAAGCATAATTCTCGCCATGATTGATGGTATACATTTTTGGGGGGACCTCTAATGAAACTGCAACCCACACTGTACTTGTGGACTTCCGTCATTATACGGCTTCCTCCCAGTCGTGAACATAGAGATTAGGGATGATCGAAGTTTTGAAAAGTTTGTTTCGACCAGAACACCCGAACTTCCCGAAAGTTCTTCAGTAAAGAACATAGGTAATCAAAAAACACAATTTTGAAGCCCTAAAACCCAATAAATGCCCATAAAAAGTGCCTAGGGTTCTGGGTCATGCCCCAGGGACTATTAATCACACAAAAAAAAGTTCTTACAAATTGTCGTTTTTGATAGAGAGCCAATTATTGAAAAAATTATTGAAAAAAAAAAAAAAAAAAAAGAGATTTCTTTGAATTTAGTGTCTGGGGGGGTCTAAAAGGTGTACCTGTGAAGTTTCAGCTCTGTAGCATGTCCAGAACCAGAAAAAAAAGATTGTTTGTATTAGAATTGCAGTAGAGCAGGCATAGGGCTCCGCTATTTTCACACCCGGCCGTTTTTGTTGCAGGCGTTTATTGGGCTTTTTTTGTGGACATGTTTGGAGGCAGGCATGACATCTGAACTTCTGTGTAGGGGTATATATACACACACATATATGTATATATACACATACACACATATAGGTGTGAAAGTAGCGGAACCCTATGCCTGCGCTAATGAAATTATTTGCAGGCATAGGGCTCCGCTCCTATCACACCTATATGTGTGTATGTGTATAAATACATATATGTGTGTGTGTGTATATATACCCCTATACAGAAGTTCAGATGTTATGCCTGCCTCCAAACAAGCCTAAAAAATTCCCAAAAAAATGCCTGCAACAACACACCTGGGCATTTTTGTTGCAGGCATTTTTTTGTGCATTTTTTGGGCATCTTTGGAGGCAGGCATAACATCTGAACTTCTGCAAAGGGGTATATATACTGTGACAGGAAGTCAGGTAAATCTGTGGATGTAGTCACAGACAGGAGATACATTTCCACCTGGTTTAGAAAATTCACCAATTACTATAGGGTGTCGGCTGAAAAGGTAGCCAGGACGGCTTAAGGAAGTTGAAAGGCCTTCAGCTGTTTGGAATGAGGAAGTTAAGGCCTCTATAATTTGTCCAAAGTAAGTCTATTGATTGCTGCCTCCTAACGCTGTGTGAGCTGGGGAGAGGAGGACAGTCAGATGTGTGCCTACCAACGCTGTGTGAAGCCTGGGAGAAGGATTGCTGCCTCCTGACGCTGTGTGAAGCTGGGGAGAGGAGGACAGTCAGATGTGTGCCTCCCGACGCTGTGTGAGCATGGGAGAAGACCTCCTGGAGCGATGTGCGCTAAGGAGGGTAAAAAGTGTGAAAACTTCTCCAGGTGAGAAAATGAACTATTTCTATGTGGAAGAAATAAATGAACTGTTTGCTATGTGAAGAGACACGCAAAGGGACATGTTCAATGTGAAGAGGAAAAGGGACATGTTCAATGGACATTTGTTGTGTGAAGAAAAAACATGGACTATTGAGTGTCTGCTGTAGGATCAGCAAAGTTTGCCCAACAGTAGGTTGGAGACAGACTCCGTAGGTAGGTTCCTGTATGTGAGAAGGTAGCCGCCCACAGTGGCAAGGATTTATTTTGTGTTTTATTTTTATTTTGATGTTTTTGAGGCTTGCAGTCTGGTGAAGGAAATTGCATGAATAAACCAAACTGTTGTTTGCAACCACTTCTCGGCTATCTCCCTGTGTAACAAACCCCCTCAAGGGGTCATCCACACCCGCCACCGAGCTAATCCCTCACAATACACACACACTTATATGTATATATACACATACACACATATAGGTGTGATAGGAGCGTAGCCCTATGCCTGAAAATAATTTCATTAGCGCAGGCATAGGGTTCTGCTACTCTCACACCTATATGTGTGTATGTGTATATATACATATATGTGTCTGTGTTTATATACCCCTACACAGAAGTTCAGATGTCATGCCTGCCTCCAAAGACGTCCACAAAAAAGCCCAATAAACGCCTGCAACAAAAACGGCCGGGTGTGAAAGTAGCGGAGCCACTACCCTGCTCTACTGCAATTCTAAGACAAACAATCTTTTTTCTATGGCGGTCACCCTGACATTGAAGAGTTTGGTCACCCTGCCATAGCAGTCAGAGTCAGTTAACCCTGCACTACACTACAGTCACCCTGACACTTAACACTTTCCCTACAGAAACTAGATTATTGAATCTAACTATAGTGGAAAATAGTACCCTAACTACACTAGATATCCCTTTCCTCACACTAATAATTGCTAAATGACACTTTTGAAGCAGGAGTAACAGAACTGCTTCCACTCTCTTCCACAGCCCCTGTATTACAATGCTAGAGATTTGGCGGGGCTATCTTATATACTGGGGGGCGTATTCACTACTGATTGGCCTCTGGACCCCCTAGTCACTCCAATCACATTCCTAGCATCCTCCTGCCCCCTCAATTGGCTTTTACTGATGGTTCTGGTCCAATCACTGGCTTTTAAAGCCCAGTTCCTGTCCCATTGCATTTTGGTCGGTTCTGGTTGCCGAATTCCGAACTTTTTTAGCAAAAAGTTTGGAATTCGGCTGAATTTCGAACAGTCAATGTTCGGGGTGAACCGATGGTTGACCCGAACCGTTCGATCATCCCTAATAGAGATCAGATTTTCCCAGCCACCCACATACAAAGGTAGCCGACAACTTAGCTTGTATTCGTTTTGGAACCTTCCAGGATATGAACTGTTTATTCAAACACAGGCACAAAGAGATATACACTGTGGGACAATCCCCCCTCCCCCTTAGCAGCCAATCCACATACACATATACATCCCATAATAGGTTGATCTTAAGGCAGACAGAAACAATAGAAAAATGGGATACAGGCACTTACCAATAACAAACCCCACCCCACCTCACAATCTAGCAAGGTTCTATGAGAGACTCCAACAATATTCAAGCAATCTGAAAAGTCAAATTGTTTATCTTTATATATTTCTTGAGGGATATTGTTCAGAAATATTATTGTCTCAAGTGAAAGAGGCCCTTCATTCTTTCAACACAAACCACACATATAGAACCCAGGATAGATATGTAAATAATTCACTGTAGGAGGGGGCGTACCCGGAAGTGGCCATGTGACACGCACGGCGTGTCTCCCAACGCTGAACGCACCTCTCCCGATGGAAAGCACCAGGACGCCGAAGTAAGGTCCGAGAGACCGGGAGCTTGAAGGACCGAGACTTCATCCAAAACCCTGTAGAACGCCCACGCTATCCCCACGGTGAGGAGAGGTGGAGGAAACAGCGGAGGCAGGACTGACAGATCCGGCTGGACGCATTAGAGGGAGAGCCGCAGCAGAAGAGCGGTAGACCGGGCAGCAGGTACGGTGTGCAGCCCGGTCCTCCCCTTTGAATAGCTGCCTGCAGCACGGACTGTAGTGAGCATTGCAAACAGTCCGGGCAGGGAGCCTGGAGGAGTAGACCCAGCCTGCACCTATGACCTCCCTCTCCGGGTAGAGGGATAGCGATATCTTGTCCTAAACCAACGGTCTCGAACGAGGAGAGCCGGACACTCACCTGATAGGACCGAGATCCAGCACTTTTAAAGAGAGTGAAAAAAAGCAAACAGATCAGAGGACTACTAAGTAGGTAAGCCCTCCAACCGATTACACCATTACCTCTATTACACCGTCCCTAAAACTGACTAGTTGAACTGTATAAACCATCAACGGTCCCCACTGAGAGAATTAGTGGGAAAGGCGGGTGAGAGGTACCAGGAAGTACGATCTGGGTGCAGGAGCTCTATTACTCCCGATCAACAAGGACGGAGGCTCTGGGGGAAGGGTTCAGTGGACTTGAGAACGGAGGGGTCGGTCTATTGAAAGACCCCCTCTACTTTTTGGGTTGCCAGTGTATACTCACCTCTCCACCTCCCTTTTTTCTAGCCCCTTATACACTTAAGGGAAAAAGGAAGGATTATTTATTTCTTATTCTCCGTCCGGTGTGATAATAGACAGCAGAGAATAGAGAGTGGAGTATTGCATTTAAAGGAGCCCTGACCCCCTGGAATTGAGTTTTAAATAGAACCTACAAGTGAAGAAGAGGTGGAAGGGAAGAGGAGAGGAGTGAGCGGGAAAGGTGGGAGGATGACGCTCACCAGAAGAAAGAAAGGAAAGAAGAATGCAGTAAAAACACAATCAAACAGATCAGAAGGAGAGATTGTAAGGTTCCTCACTAATAGCGCAAGGATGGAACCCGGTGAGAATAATGTTTTGACAAGCCCAGGGTCAGGGGATACGCTTAACACACCAGCCACCTCTCCAGCCTCAGAGAATTACCCAGATAGCCCAGGGAATAGACAAAGAGAAAACACGGCAACTGATATGCATACACAGGCTTTTATGCAAAACTCAGAATTGAAAGCCATGCTTCAAGCCCTACCAACAAAAAATGACATTGCACAAATGATTAATAAAATAGAAGAAACACATCTCAAAGAAATGCAAGTGTTAAAAAAAGACATACAAAAGATTTCAACACGTCTTGAGGAGGAGATAGCAGCCAGAAAAATCTTAGAAGGAAAAGTGACATCATTAGAACTAAGCAGAAATACACAGAGGGAGAAGGAAGACACAGTACAACTCCAATTAGAAGAAATGGAGAATAGAAGTAGACGTAGCAACCTGAGAATTCGGGGCGTACCTGAAAACATAAACAATGAAAAATTAAATGAAGTAGCGGAAATTATTTTTAAACAGGTCCTAGGAGATAAATGCCCCGACCGTCTTGAAATAGAAAGGATACATAGATCTCTGGGCCCCAGAAGCAAAGATGAGAAAAGACCAAGAGACGTGATATGCAGATTACATCATTATACGCATAAGGAGTTAATATTAAGGGAGGCATGGGGAGTAAAGGACATAAATGTGGAAGGAACCCTGATTAAAATTTTTTCAGATATTGCAAGAGGAACACTGAGGAGAAGAGCACTTCTAAGACCTTTACTAGATCTGGCAAAAAAGATGGGATGCACGTATAGATGGGGATTTCCCTTTTCGGTTACATTTCAAAGAGACGGTCGATATTTTAACCTCAGATCTTATCAAGATCGAATTGCCTTCTTTCGGTTTATAGGGACAGATCCCATACAGGTTGAAAATTGGCTGACCCAAGGATCTAGGGAAGGACCTTATCCCTACCCTCAGCAGCAAGAGAAGGGAAGAGACGCTGGAATAGAGGAAGAGAGAGGATAGGGATGAAACACTCTTCTTTTTTTTTTTTTTTTTTGGGTTGCTGGCTTTATAGTTTCTATTTTGTTTTTTCTCTTCTTTCCCCCTCCTCTCCTCTAAATAGAGGGATTTTGAATGTAGGGTGATTAGGGCTTAGGGGTAGAGCACATTTAGAAAGGAAGTGTGGAATTAAATTTTTTTTTTTTTCCAATACTCCCGACCTGTATATAATTTTTGATACACTATTTTTTTTTTTTTTTTGTGGGATAGGGTTTAGGGGTAGAGCACATTTAGAAAGGAAGTATGGAATTTTTCCAATACTCCCTATTCGTATAATTTTTGATACACTATTTTTTTTTTTTTTTTTTTTTGTGGGTGATTAAGGTACAGGGGTAGAGCACATTTAGAAAGGAGGTATGGAATTTTTCCAATACTCCCTATCCGTATAATCTTTGATACACTAAATTTTTTTTTTTTTTCTCTTTGTGGGGTAGGGATTAGGGGTAGAGCACATTTAGAAAGGAAGTATGGAATTTTTCCAATACTCTCTATCCGTATAATTTTTGATACACTGCACATTTAGAAAGGAGGTATGGAATTTTTCCAATACTCCCTATCCGTATAATCTTTGATACACTAAATTTTTCTTTTTTTTTTTTTTTTTTTTTTGTGGGGTAGGGATTAGGGGTAGAGCACATTTAGAATGGAAGTATGGAATTTTTCCAATACTCCCTATCCGTATAATTTTTGATACACTAATTTTTTTTTTTTTTTGGGATAGGGTTTAGGGGTAGGGCACACTTAGAAAGGAAGTATGGAATTTTTCCAATACTCCCTATCCGCATAAGTTTTGATACACTAATGGGTTTTTTTTTTTTTTTTTCTTTGGGCGATTAAGGCAGAGGGGTAGAGCACATTTAGAAAGGAAGTATGGAATTCTTCCAATACTTCCTATCCGTATAATTTTTATACACTAATTTTTTTTTTTTTTTTTTTCTTGGCACGGAACATTTTTTGGAACAACAAACACATTTTAGGGAGGGGAGTGTTTAATTTTTAAAATATTCTCTCCCCCTTTTATGAATTTGAGTTGTACTGCATGGGGAAGATCATACGAGAGGAGGAGGGGAATTTGGATTGGGAGATATGTAATTAAAATGAAAGATGTATGCATAAATGATAACACTTGTATCAATATATCTTGAGTTCGGTTGACCCATGGAGGGGGAAAGGGGAAGAGTGGAGAGACAGGGGAGGGAGGAGAGAGGGGGGGAAAGGCACCTGTAAGTTGTTATAATATAAATGGAGGAAGGGATAAAGTCTTATCATTCCACCTTGGAAAAGGGTATGGAATGAGAGAAACCCTCTTATTAGTTAGAGAAAGAACTAGATAAAAAAGTAAGGATGGATAATCTCTCCGCTCCCCCGAACCCCCCCCCGTGGGATATGTATTTTTGAATATATGATAGGGGAGTAAGGTAGCCCCTCTAAGAGGGGAGATGAGGAGGTGGGGGATAGTTAGGGTAATTTGAGTGAAATAAATGTTAATATCTTTGTCGGAAAGAAATCCACTAGGGAATGACTGGGCTGTTCTATAGATGAGGATGAGTAAAATCTAGGTGAGACTACCTTTTCGTGCCCACTACCCCACTCTGGAAATACATGTGAGCGGTGGGTAAACAGCTAAATATTGCCCCCTAGAAGAGGAGGGGGGAGAGAGTGAGAGGAATAGGTGGGAATACAGGGGAAAGGGGGAGTAAATTAGATTGGCGCCATGGAAAGAAGTATCCTGAGGAACTAGATAGACAAAGGGGAGAGGTGCGGGAAAGTACGGGGAGGAACATTCTGGGGTATAGCCCTTTATTTTTAGTCACACAAATGGCACCGGAAAGTGCCGTGTGAAATAAGGATAAAAAAAGTTATCCGAACTGACGAGCGAGAGACTTGGCCTCTTGTAGAGGCCGATTTCTCTCACCCGTCAGAGGGGGAGGGAAGGGAGGGGAGTAGAGGGTGGGGTTTTTTTTTTTTTTTTTTTTTTTTTTTTTTCTCTCTCTTGCTCCGCTGACCAGGGATGGAGGACTTAAAAATCACCTCCTACAACGTGAAAGGATTAAATATTCCAGAAAAAAGGCACACGTTACTAACAGAATTAAGACGAATAAAAACTGATATTGCACTAATACAGGAAACGCATTTTAGGGCAGATAAAATATTACTCATTAGAAATAGATTTTTTCCACATATATATCACTCCGCATATACGCAAGCAAAATCTCGCGGGGTATCTATATTGATTGCAAATGGGGTTCCATGGACTTATCAAGACAGCAGACATGACCCAGAGGGAAGATTCTTATTTGTTAAAGGATTGGTGGGAGAGACACGGGTAACGCTCGCAACAATATACACACCTAACAATCGACAGGACGTATTTATCTCTAGAACGTTAGCAGAGTTGATGGATTACACAGAAGGTCAATTAATCCTGGGAGGGGACTTCAATGCACCATTGATAGCAGCATTGGATACATCCTCTGGGACCACTACCCTCACCCCGGGAATGAGAAAACGAATATTAAGAGCCTTGTACAAAGCTCAACTGATAGATATTTGGAGACTACAGCATCCCTCGGAAAAAGAGTATACCTTTTTCTCAAATCCACACAAGAATTATTCTATAATTGACCTTCTGTTTGTACCCCACTCTCAACTACAGGCAGTAAAAAAGTCAGATATAGACAGTATTACATGGTCAGATCATGCTCCAATATCAATAATATATAGCTTGACATCAAACCCTACACAGAAAAGACGCTTTTGGAGGTTAAATGAGGATTTACTGCAAAGGGAAGAGGTAGTGAAGGAACTCACAGAGGAGATGAAGATCTTTTTCGAGATTAATGACCAACCTGAGTGCCAGACAGGGACCCTTTGGGAGGCCCATAAATCGGTAATGAGGGGTATTTTCATCAAGCATGGAGCACGTATAAAAAAGGAAAGGGGAGAGCAAATGACACAACTTTTAGAAAGACTCAGCTTATTGGAGACAGAACATAAACAGACCTTATCAGAGACGGTGAGGGGAGAGCTGAAGTTAATTAGAAAACAGATAACGGATCTACTACAATACAAAGCTAAAGCAGCCATCCAAAGGTGCCGGAAAATGAATTATGAATCGGGCAATAAATGCGGGAAGTTACTGGCTAGTTCAGTAAGAGAGCAGAAATTGAGATCGTACATACCACACATTATTACGGCAGAAGGGGATAAGAAAACGCTACCAACACAAATAACAGCAGAATTTGAGAAGTATTATACTTCTCTGTATAACTTAAAAAAAACCCCACCATCTTTGGAAGATATTGAGAGTTATATAGACCAGTCACAGCTCCCCAAACTGATAGAGGCAGACCGAGAAGACCTAGAGAGGGAAATCACGATTGAAGAAATACAACAAGCTCTTAAATCTATGAAACCGGGGAAAGCACCGGGCCCAGATGGTCTAACGATTCAATATTATCAAACACTGTTTCACATTCTAGGCCCATATTTAGCAAGACTGTTTAATGCATCAGACATGGATGGAAAGCTAACTAGAGACACACTTACGGCTCATATATCCCTGATATTAAAAGAAGGTAAAGACCCGTCATCATGTAGCAGCTATAGACCAATATCTCTCCTAAACGTGGACCTAAAAATATTTACTAAAATACTCGCAAATAGACTGGCAAAGGTCCTCCCTAGCCTAGTTCACTTAGATCAGGTAGGCTTCATGTCATCAAGGGAAGCAAGGGATAATACCACCCGAATCCTTAACTTAGTACAAGTAGTAAAGGAAAAAAAGATACCGTGCGTAGTGTTGAGCACAGACGCAGAGAAGGCATTTGACCGGGTGGGATGGCCTTTCATGTTTGCTGTGCTCAAATATATCGGATTAGGGAAAGAGATGTTAGAAAAAATCACCAGAGTCTATACAGAGCCAATAGCTAGGGTAAAAGCTAATGGTATATTGTCAAATGCCTTCCCAATATGAAATGGCACAAGGCAAGGATGTCCATTATCGCCCATACTCTTTGCTTTAAGTCTAGAACCGTTCTTATGTAGAATTCGATTAAACCAAGATATAAAGGGGGTAAGGATAAAAGAGAAACAATATAAAATTGCCGCTTATGCGGATGATCTACTATTTTCATTATCTAGCCCAGGTATATCACTGCCAAATCTAATACAAGAGTTTAAAAAATTTGGGGTTATGTCATATCTGAAAATTAATTTCGGGAAGTCAGAAGCGATGGGAATAGGGGTACCTTTACCCCAGGTAAACGCGCTGAAAAGCAGTTTTGGCTTCAAATGGAAAGAAGAGGCGGTGAAGTACTTAGGGACATTAATACCAGCGAAATTAACACGGGTGTACGATCTCAATTTCTTGCCCCTGATTGCAAAAACGAAGAATTTATTAGAACAATGGCGTAAAGGGATGCATTCATGGTTTGGCAAATGTAATTTGTTGAAGATGACAGTTCTACCAAAATTTGTATACTTGCTGCGAGCGCTACCGGTTAAGATTCCCAGTACTTTCTTTAAAGCAATACACTCTCTGTTTGTGAGTTATATCTGGAATTACAAAAAACCACGAATAGCAAGACGATTGCTAATATCACCAAAGAAAAAAGGGGGGTTGGCTTTTCCAGATATACGGGCATACTACCAGGCCACTCAAGTGGCCAGAGTGTTAGACTGGTGGCACCACTCGGAAAATAAATTATGGGTGCAATTAGAACAAGCACAAACAGAAGTAGACCTGAAGAGAGCGATATGGTGCTACCAGGTACTACCTAAGGAATTGAAAAACCACTTGATAATAGGAAATACATTAAGAGTATGTAGGAATCTAAATATATATAATAAATTGACAACGAGTGAGTCCCCTTTATTCCCAATTTTGGGAAATCCACAGTTTACACCAGGCTTAGATAAGAGACAGTTTGTGGACCTGAGGGAGAAGAAATTTGAACAGGCCTCTTCTTACCTGATACAAAGAAGATGGCCCTCAATTAATCAACTGATTGATAGAGTGGGAATATATAATGTGCCCTTTTGGCAAGCAATCCAACTACATCACTATCTAACATCAATACCAAGACCAGAAAGCTACTGCAGAGCATTAACGAGGTTCGAACAATACTGTGTGAGGCCGGGGACTTTACTACATACATTATCAATTGCCTATGGGCTACTGACAAATCCGGAAGAACAACCGGAATTAACGTGGCCGGGAAAATGGGGAAGGGATCTGGGATGTAATTTAACAAGTGAACAGGTCCAAAGGATTTTAAGATTTACCTTTAAACCATCCGGGTGTGTCAGAATTCAAGAACTGAATTATAAGCTCATAACGAGATGGTATATCACACCTAAGAAAATACATAGATGGCTACCGAGGGAATCAGGCTTATGCTGGAGATGTAAAAAAGAAGAAGGTACATTATACCATATTTTTTGGACCTGTGCAGATATAAAACCATTCTGGGAGGGGGTAAAAAATACTATTCAAAAATTTACGGAATATAAAATTGAAGAAAACCCGCTCTTTTTCCTGTTGCAGGGGTCAGATATACCGGGGGGAAGATATGAAAATTCTATTATACCGTACTTAGTGAATACAGCTAAAGCATGTATTCCAGGCAACTGGAAAAAAACACAACCCCCATCGATGGTGGAATGGATACACAGAGTAGAGGAAACTAGAAGAATGGAAGAGTTAATTGCCTTCTCCCAAAATAGACAGGAGAAATATAAAAAGATATGGGAAGCATGGAACCTCTTTATAGTTTCGGAAGAAGGGAAAAAACTCTTAGGAGAATAGAGGTAAGGGAAATAAAGGAATATAGTGGAAGGATAAGGGGTCCTCCAGGCAGATGTCAGCGGAGCGGGTGAACCCCTCCCTTTTTTTTTTTTTTTTTTGAGGGGAGGGAGGGGGGAGGGATGGATATGAAGGGGGAAAAAAAGGGGAAAATAAGGAAGGAATATAAGCTAAAGTAAATGATAAAAGATTGAGATTAACAAAGGTTAAAATGAGGTTGTATTATTTGTTGAATTGTAAATGTATTTAAGCTGAACTTCCTGAATAAAATTTATATTTGAAAAAAGAACCCAGGATAACTGGGGTAACGCAAAATGCGGTGTTGTTGTACAGCGAGTCTGATTAGTGCACACTCGACTGGAGTTCTTGATCACCCTGTGCCCCTAATAGACACAGGATGACTTACACATTTGAGAGGCCGGGGAAGCTGGAAAAGGAGTTTCTTGACCTCTCTAAAGTAATCTGGGATCCACAAGCCCCCCCCCAAAGTGACTCCTGTCACAGGACCTTACTTGTTTCTTGATTTTTGTTTGGGTTTCCCTCATAACCAGACCAGAAGGGTCTGGAGAAGAATTTGGAGGAGGCCTCATGCTGTTTTTTTGGGGGTATATATAAGACCCCATATAAGACCCTTACCTAGGATAAGGGTCTGATACAGATAAATGTCTGTTTTTTTTGCAAACAGAATGAAGCAGCTGGGAGCTGTCATTTTGCCAGCAATTTAAATACACATTTTTCTTTAGAGGCCTCAATCCATTTATTTCTCCTTTTTCATTTATACCAGACTTGAAGGGCCTGGTATGAATTATGGTGGAACCTCCACACTTTTTGAGTGGTGGTCCCCCTTTATTATCTATATCAGATCCTCATTTTGAATAAACATCTTGTATAAATGAGGGAATTCCTGGCTGCTTTGCATACAATCAGAACAAATCGGTAGGGAGATTTCATTTTGTCACCTTTTTCTTTGTTGTCAGTTTTACGGCAGTAGACTTTATACATTGTACAGATGTGCCACTTCTCAGGCAGGGTCAGGGCATCCCCACGCATTTCATTTAATCACTTGCAGACCACCAACCGTACATTTACTGCAGCAGGGTGGCCGCTCTGCTCCAGATCAGGTACCTAATATGTGATCTGACACTTCTGGGTCTGGGGCGCGTGCCTCCGGCGACCTGCTCCCCCTGTGATCACACATAGCGGGAGCCCAGCGGCAGGTACCGCGAACTTGATATCTGTCATCACCCGCCGATTACACAGTACTCAGGCAGAACGGCAGTCTGTCTATGTAAACAAGTTCTGTCAGAAGGGAAGGCATTGATCCTGTGTTACTACAAAGCAGGAACACAGATCTTTGCCTTCCCCTAGTCAAAGGACCTCCCCCATATTGAGTAAGCACAACCTAGGCACACGGTTAACCCTTTGATCGCCCCTAATCTTAACTTCTTCCCAGCCAGTGTCATTAGTACTGTCACAGTCAGGGCCAGCCCTACCATGGGCCCCATTGGGTCCATTGGACCCAGGCTGAACTTGGAGAGGGGCAGCAAATTGGCTCCCAAGATTTTTATTCTAGCAGTTTT
This sequence comes from Pelophylax lessonae, assembly GCF_965119305.1. Taxonomy (NCBI): domain Eukaryota; kingdom Metazoa; phylum Chordata; class Amphibia; order Anura; family Ranidae; genus Pelophylax; species Pelophylax lessonae. The sequence goes on from NC_138769.1 coordinate 605,777,916, forward strand.
GTGTGAGTTTTGTGTGAGAACATCACTCACGTGACTGTGGTGTGCGTAATGACGTCAGACATCAGCGCACTCCATCTCACACAGGGCAGGCTGGATGTTCTAGGACGGTGGGCGTGGCAGACACACGAGTGACAGTAGGACTGAGGACAGACGGTGGATGTTTGGAGGACCGGTCTGGTGGTGAGTTATGGAAGAAGATAACAGTATATATAATTATTTAAAAAAAAAATATTTATATAAAATAATGGATGTGGGGGCTTTTTGGTGGGCGTGATTTTTTTTGGGGGGGGCAGAATTTCATTCTTGGACTTGGATGTCTTGGGCCAGCCTTGGTGACAGTGCATATTTTTTAGCACTGATCACTGTATTAGTGTCACTGATCCCTAAAAATGTAATTTAGGTGTCCGATTTGTCCTCCGCAATATCACAGTCCTGCTATGAGTCACTGATCGCCACTATTACTAGTAAAAAAAAAAAAATAGATAAAAATATCCCGTAGTAGTAGACGCTATAACTTTTGCAAAAACAAATCAATATTGGGATTTTTTTTACCAAAAATATGTAGCAGAATACATATTGGCCTAAATTCCTTATGTTTTATAACAGAAAAAATAAAAAATAGTTTTTTTTTTCAAAACTGTCGCTCTTTTTTTGTTTATAATGCAAAAAATAAAAAACTGCAGAGGTGATCAAATACCACCATAAGAAAGCTCTATTTGTTTGGAAAAAAGGACACATGAACGTGTAATTGTCAGTTGAAGAACCACAGTGCTGTATCAGAAAAAATGGCCTGGTCATGAAGGGGGGTAAACCTACCGGAGGTCAAGTAGTAAAGGAATTGTGCATTTTTAATACTTCACTTTAAACTTTACTAAAATTTCTGCTCCCCACCGAATTGATTGATGCTGCCTATTAGGTCTATGAGAAACAAACAAAAAAAAAAAAAAAACAATTATGGTCTGCTCCCCCCCCCCCCCCCCCCACCTGTCATTGTTTAGACTATTGATGAGCTGAATACACCTGGGTTTGGTGAACAAAAATGAACTAATTGAACAAAATTTTGGGTGCCAAATCTGAATCCTATTGAAGTCTATGGCAGGTGAATGTTGAAAAAAATCAGAAATGCTATTTTCTAGGCTAATAGACAAAGGAATGTCAAACAAATGGTATGGAGAGCTAGGCACTGTCCTGGAAAACGTATTGAAACAGGAAAAAAAAATGAAAAATTCAAGGTGCAATAATTTTTTTTAGCAATGCTAAAACATTAAAATGCACAATTCCAATAAATAACATGTAAAGAAATGCCTTTTTGGGACCTGCCACTGTGGTGCAGCACATTCCACAAATTTGAGAAAGGGAGCCAAGTCTACCAGCTGAAACGGCAGCAACTGTAATGCTAGCAATTTGGCCAAGCTAGCAATAAGACGCTGAGCATGTGGATGGCTGGGACAGTATTTCTTTTTACGTTTCAAATACTGGGTAGTGAAATTTGCCTGCTGCTCAAATCAAGCGGTGGTATACTGCTAGCAGATTGGGTGCAAGTGTCTGTGCCACTCATTGCTATACCATCATCCCTCTCAATGCTGGTATTTGAGAAGGCATGAGGTATAGTAGGGTTAGAGATCGTAGATGAGGACAGGCGTGCCCCGCCTGCAGAGGATGCACTATGTCGACTGTGACCACCATTTTTCACAATGGACACAGAGGCTGCTTGCCCTCTTTTCGTGGCCTGTGAGCATCAGCCTCTCCTTGTCGGCATTTCGGACATGATGTTGATACATATCAATATAGGGTATACGCAACTGACCAATAGATACTCAATGACCTGATATGATGTAATTGATAGCCCTATAGATGAGCTGTGGTGGTTATAAATGTACGCAAGTGACCAATTATCAATACTTTCACTGATATATGATGTAATCTATAATCCTATAGATGGATGATCTGTGATCCCTATAGAAAGATCCACAACTGAGCAAAGGTTACTGTGGCTGATGTCTGCAGTGATCTCTATTCCTACAGGTCTGAGGCCCCTATAGAAAGATCCACAATTGGGCATAGGTTACTGTGGCTGATTCCTGCAGTGATCTCTATTCCTACATGTCTAAGACCCCTATAGAAAGATCCACAACTGAGCAAAGGTTACTGTGGCTGATTTCTGCAGTGATCTCTATTCATACAGGTCTGAGACCCCTATAGAAAGATCCACAACTGAGAAAAAGTTACTGTGGCTGATAGCAGTGATCTCTATTCCTAAAGGTCTGAGACCCCTATAGAAAGATCCAAAACTGAGCAAAGGTTACTGTGGCTGATATCTGCAATGATCTCTATTCCTATAGGTGTGAGACCCCTATAGAAAGATCCACAACTGAGCAAGGGTTACTGTGGCTGATTTCTGCAGTGATCTCTATTCCTACAGGTCTGAGACCCCTATAGAAAGATCCAAAACTGAGCAAAGGTTACTGTGGCTGATATCTGCAGTGATCTCTATTCCTACAGGTCTGAGACCCCTATAGAAAGATCCACAACTGAGCAAAGGTTGCTGTGGCTGATTTGTACAGTGATCTCTATTCCTACAGGTCTGAGACCCCTATAGAAAGATTCACAACTGAGCAAAGGTTACTGTGGCTGATTTCTACAGTGATCTCTATTCCTACATGTCTGAGACCCCTATAGAAAGATCCACAACTAAGCAAATGTCACTGCGGCTGATTTCTGCAGTGATCTCTATTCCTACAGGTCTGAGACCCCTATAGAAAGATCTAAAACTGAGCAAAGGTAACACGTTTCGGAGCATGCGCAGTAGATGGAAGAAAATAAGGCGCGCTCCTTGTGACGCTGGCTTGTGACGTCGGAGGAGTGACGCTTACTTACCATCGTGCGTCTCAGCCCTCACCCCCAGCTGGGGATTATTCTTGTTCCATCTCTGGATGGATACAGAGGGACACGAGTGAGACACCATACAGGTATCAAATCGCATAGGTACAAACCCCCAATGCGATCCGATTCAGGTGCGGACCAAAAAAATGGTCCTGCACGACTTTGGTCCGAATGTGATGCAAATTCAGCCATAGAATATGTATGGCTGAACTCGCAATGCACAGACATCTCATGTGATTTGCATAGCAGTGCAGTGCGAATTACATGTGATGTCTGACATCGCTATAGTGTGAACCGGCACTAAAATCTTAGTAAGTCAACTATTACGCCTTAAAATCTTAGTAAGTCCATACAGAGGAAAAACGGGCTCAGTCAGGTGACTTTAAGAGCTTAGGCATGGGAACAGGGCCATTTTTAATGCAGAGCAAAAGGGGCAGCTGCCACGGGCCCAGTCATTGTTGTGAGGCCCAAAATATCTGCCCCTGGAGCCCATGCTTCCTGCAAATGTGAATGTGAATTTGGGTGGACCCGAGAAAATGTTTGCCCAGGCTCCAATCAACATTAAAGATGGCCCTGCATGGGAACAAAGTACACCGTGTTCTCAACAGATACATCACCATATATTTTGCTGCATTCCAATACATAAAAAAAATACTGGCAAGAGAAAACATTTTGTCTTCAATGGGACTCTTTTCACATTAATGTTTCTTGTTGCAGTGCATTGTGGAAGCATCCCGTATGCTGTATTTTGGTTATAATAACCTGTATTTTACCAGTCTATGCTAGGCAATGATTATAAAGACATGTTAACGTGCTAAATTGTGCTTCTCCCGTACTGGGAATAAAAACCAGCCCTGGAAATAATTTCATACCAGCCCCAGAGCATCATAATCCCAGCCCAACAGCATAACGTCATTATTTTCTTGTTCATCAAAGGGAAGCCATGCATTCTAACCAGTTCTGTACCAGAAGGTTTTACCCCCTTAATCACTTTAAAAACCGGTAGGATTTGCCCCCTTCCTGACCAGGCCCTATTTTGTGATTCGGCACTGTGGGGAAGCCGATAAGTCTACGTTGGTTTGCACAGGGCCACTCTGCCGCAGTAAAAAGGTGGCGGATGGTCGGGAAGTGGTTAATGACCAGGCCATTGTTTGCGATTTGGTGTTAATTTAACAAAAAATTACGCGGTCATGCGACGCTGTACCCAAATAAAATGTATGCCCATTTTTTCCCCACAAATAGAGCTTTCTTTTTGGTATTTGATCACCTGTGCAATTTTTATTTTTTGCGCTATAAGCAAAAAAAGAGCGACGATTTTTTTAAAAAAACAATATTTTTCACATTCTGCTATATAACATTCTCAAAAAAAATAAAAAAAATTTAAATCAAAATTTTTTAACATTTTAGGCCAATTTGTATTCTGCTACATATTTTCGGTAAAAAAAATCCCAATAAGCATATTTTAAATGATTTACGCAAAAGTTATTGCGTCTACAAACTATGATAAAGAATTATGTCATTTTTTATTTATTTATTTATTTATTACTAGTAATGGCGGCGATCTGCGATTTTTAGCGGGACTGCAACATGGCGGCGGACAGATCAGACCCCTAACTGACATTTTTGACACTTTTGGGGGGACCAGTGACATTACTACAGTAATCAGTGCTAAAAATATGCACTGTCACTGTAATAATGACACTGGCAGGGAAGGGGTTAACCCAGGGGCGATAGAATAACCTGAACTAATTATCTAGCCATCTGGACAGAAACAATGTGAGGTCATTAACATTTAACAATGGAACAGACAGACTTAACACAATCCACATCCCACCTCAATAGACAGACAATAAGAAAAGACTGCCAGTGACAGTCTGTCCATCTCCTACATTGAAGTACATGGAATACACATCTAAGCATTGCTTTGATTATTTAGGAGTCACAGACTTCATGGCAACAGGCTATAGGTGTCACAGTGTAAAGTGGGATTAAATCTTCATATTTCTTGAGAGATATTGTTGATAAATATTACTCTCCCATTTGAAGTTATCCAAACCATTTTCTCAGTGTCCATTAAGAATCTGTCTTTCACTCCCAGTGATGGTGAGTACCGTCACAAATACTACAGCTCTATCCATATAGGCGGTTATCTGATCTCTCATTTCTTGCACTCTCCAAATGAGCAGATCTATGCAAGATGAATTTAGGACAAAACAAAAATGTCTGTATTTAGCAAGAGCAGTGATCACTAATTAATTGTATTAGAAAAGTGTGCACCTAGCTTGGGGTGGTTGGGATCTGCTGGAAGGAGGAAACACAGCCACAGGTGTGTGCTAATGAGGTCAGCTGATTAATTCCTTCCTGTGTCTTATGGTGACCATACACTATATGAATAAAATCATCCGAAATTTGGACGGTTCGTTCATTTTTCGCCCAGTTAATGGGCACAAATCGGTAATCGGTTGTGATGTTTTTGAGCCAAAAAAAATGAAGGACAAGTTTTGAAATTTTCTGCTGAATGAACGATAAATTGAAAGGTTAATGTTTTTTCTCGGCCAAACTGTTTGCACTCGGTATATGTGAAAAAACAGACAAAAAAAGGATTCATTTATGTCCTTTGAACGATTTATCAGTCATTACATCACTCTCACGGCCGGAATGAGTTTGAACAATTTTTCATGTATCAATAAAATTCATCACCAAGAAACATCCCAGAGTTCTTATAGAATCTTAGTAGCGCAAGGATGGAAAAACCCTCCTATCATAAAGTGCAAATATGCATACATAGCCTATAAAAGCATAAATTAAATAAATAACTGTGACAAGTCCTTCACAAGTCCTTATGTAATATATCACAGTGTGAAGAGGGTCTTGTCGGTGCCAATACAGGGGTCACCAAAGGATGTCACCACCACCAGTGCTGGGGGAGATTTAGCCAAAATGCACACTCACCAGAAGACCATGCCTAACCACTCTCATGGAATAGGCTAAAACCGCATGAATAAATCAGATGGCTTCCTCCCGGTATAGATGGCTGCTGCACACTTACTCCTCTCATATATGGTATATGGGTGACAAAACAAAGAACACCTCCATAGCGTGATAACGTTTCAACATCAATTTATTTGAAGAAGACAGTACACAGTCCGCGGTCCCGCTGCTTACACCAGACGCCAGAGCACCTTCCCCATCACAAAAGCTCTGGGGGACAGGGGGGCTTGATTTTTTTTTATTTAATTTTTTTAAATTATTTTAACACCTTTCCTTTAATTTTTTTTCTTTTTTTTAATCATTTTTATTGTTATCACAGTGAATTTAAATATCCCCTATGATAGCAATCTGCAGTGACAGGTACTCTTTTTAAAAAATTGGGGTCTTTTAGACTCCAGATCTCTCCTCTGACCTTAACGCATCGGACCACACCAAAATTGGTGTGATAAAATGCTTTCCCAATTTCCCAATGGCGCTGTTTATTTCTGGCGAAACAGAAGTCATGAAATGCTCGTAGCTTCTGGTATCTTAGGCCATAGAGATGATTGGAGCCATTCTCGTCTCCAATCAGCTCTATGGTTAGATAATTGAACTACCGGCTGCACTCTCGGGTTAACCGGTGGGACAGGAGAGCCCGAGAGAAACCACGGAAGGTGGAGGGGGGAGGGGGAGTCACCTCCCACTGCTTGTAAAAGCAGTCTAGCGGCCAATTATCCACTAGGATCGCTTTTAAATGTAAGCCGACTGCTGGCTGTAAAAAACGATACCAAGATGATGCCTAAATCTGCAGGCATCATCCTGGTATAACCACTCAAAGTCCAGCAACGTACCAGTACATTGCTGGTCCTTGTTTGGCATATAGTGTCGTTTTTTTTCTTTTTCATGCAGCCTGTGGGCAGAACGAAAAAAAGAGAACCTAACAGAAATCTCCGCAGAAAAATTGAGTAGTATACACACCATTAACTGCCCAAACATCCAAACCCACTTCTTAATGGCGGATATACATGACAAAATTCCATGTATATCTAAAGGTATTTTAACTGCAGTAGCAAACGCTGTTTGTGTCAGAATATGTAAAATCAGTGTGGCAGCCAATGAGTGTAACTGCAATGCAAACAGGTTAACAAAAGAATGAAAAACAAACAAAGTACAGTAAAAGTACAGTAGGAAGAGTAGAAGAACATAAAAATAACTGAAACGTTATATATTTTTTGTTTATTTCTGTAATTTTTTTACATTTTATTTGTGAAAAAAATGTGAAAAAAGTGACGCTCATGTGGACATGTGAAAAAAGTGACGCTCTGTCACTTTTGTGACAAAGGCGTTCAGCATAGCCAATTGAAATAAATAAACCAAATTGTATCAGCGTCTCGCTTTAGGGGCAACTAAGTACGGCGCCAAAAGCTGGTCGTTAAGGTCCACACTTATTAGTCGTGGACACAGAGGGGTTTCTCCATAACACCAGTTGCCATAGTAATTTGGACTGTCATGTCTGCGTGAAGGGATGACAAAATGAAAACATTCCGTGTATCCCTCCACTTCACTGCAAGCAATTTGTCCCAAACTATCTTGCCGCTGCTCCCTATGTAGTCTGGGCAGTTGGGGAGCTCCACAGTGCTATCTTTTCCCTTGTAGACCCGGAAACAGTGTTGCCAACCGTCCGTATATTTACAGACAGCCCGTAAAATCAGGGCACCTTTCTCCTGCCCGTAAATGCCCGTAGCAGGAAAAAAGTGCCCGTTAAAAAGATGGCTGTGGCGAGACAAACTGACTGCGCATGCGCAGCGTGCGCCTCTCAGTTTCGGTCACTCACTCACACTCAGTCAGTCAGTCTCATGTCTCCTCCCCCGCCTGTGCCCTGCCCACATGGCCCGCCCAGAATTTTCCCGCCACTTCCTGCCGCTACCTCCCCCAGCCTAAATAGCCCAGGACCGAGCGGGTGGCCGCGGCGCGCGCAAGCAAGCCAAGCCAGGAGGAAGGAGCCTGCTGGAGGTGCCGAGGTGGACAGTGGAGGAGTCCGACGACCGACCCCCCACGAGGATCCATCCATCCATCTGGCTGGCACACCACCATCCACTCCACTGTCTCTCCATCTGATCTTCTCCAGTGAGTACTCCTCCTAGTCTCCTCGCTTCCGAGTCCAGTGGGGACTCCAGTCCAGTCCCCACCACAGTCCTGGTCCTGGCCCTGAGCCCAGGGCTGCTGGAGGATCCATCCATGCCATTCGTCGCAGGAAATGCAGAATGCGGAAGAAAGTCCAGCTTAAACAAAATGTGTTATGCCCAAAGGAGGATCAATTGGGATGTCACAAGAATGATTGCAGAGAATTTCAATTGTTGTGCTGCTGTATTCCTTCACCTAAGTTTGACTAATAGAACCTACACCCTGGGGGACAATACCATCTAACTAGAAAAGACAAGCATACGGTTGTAGAAAACAATATGAGTGCCAGAGCAGGTAAAATGTACAATATAGGCCTATCTACTACATACAAAATAGTCTGTTGTTAGGGAGACTGCACAAAAATTTGACCATTCAAGCCGGTACCTATGGTGGAAAATTCTACTTTTATATAACGGGCAGCATAATGCTGCCCCACAGTGTGTAATGGAGCATAAGCTTTTAATAACTTTATTGCATCATGTTTTGTGATATTCCTGAGAGACATAGGACACTGAGGACAGCCTCTGTTTCACACAGTCTATGACAAGCTTGTTTGGTGACGGGTCTGTCTGTCCACCACACTCCACACAGTTAGCTTCTAACTGTAAGAAGACACACTTTTGGGTAATACACACACACTACCACTACTGTATCAAAGCTGAATTTGCAGGAGAGGCTATAACACACTACATATGACCCATTTACTGTCAAGAGGTTAAAGTGTTTTCTTCTAAGGTTATCATGATCAAGAGCATGCAATAGAATTATAGAATTCACAGGACAGGAAAAAAAATGTTAATATACTCATATATACTAATTATATGCCATTGCCAATGCTCCTACATCACAAAAAAAAGAAAAACTGCTCTTTCATTTCCAGTAATTCATGCAAGGTAGTGAAAAAATAAATGGAATTGATAAGAAGCCTGAAAAAAAGTCCATTGTGGGCAGGCCCAGCCCCCCACCCCAGTCAGTCCATTCCACTCTAGTCTAGTAGTCCAGTCAGAGCCAGCATTCTTTTACCTTGAAATCTCCCCCAAATCACACTGTTAATTGCATATTGTATTTGTTTGCAACATAAAGACTTAAATTTGCACTTAAAATGTAATTTTGTACGTTTTTGAAAATGCCAGTAAAAAATTTGCTCTGCCAGTAAATTTTGGGTGTCGTGTCAGTGATTTTTAATGTAACGGGTTGGCAACACTGCCCGGAAACTAACTGTATAGCCTGTGGCCCTGTCACAGAGCTTATACAGCTTGACCCTGTATCTGGCATGCTTGCTGGGGAGATACTGTTTCATAGCAATGCGGCCAGTAAACTTAGTCAGGGACTCATTAACGCAGACAACTTGTTGGGGGGGAAACAAGGCTGCAAACCGCTGATTGAAGTGGTCTACGAGGGGCCAAATTTTGTGGAGCCGGTCATATTCAGGGTCTCCCCAAGGACGAAAGATTTCATTGTCGTTGAAATGCATAAACCGCAGAATTTGCTTGTATCTCGCCCTGGACATGGAGTACACGCGCATATGGTGAATTGGGCTAGTGGACCAATATAACCGCAATTCACTCTTTTTGGTTATGCCCATGTTGAGGGAAAGGCCCAGAAACGTCTTAAACTCGGAAACCGTTACAGGTTTCCAGCCAAATTGTCTGGCAAGGGGCAAATTTGTGTTGTCGGCGATTAATTGACCAGCATATACATTTGTTTGGTCCACAATAGATCTGAAAAGATTTTCCGTGAAAAACAGCTCATAAAAATTCAGGGGAGTAAAATTGGATGTTTCCACGTGGATTCCAGGTTGGCCAGTGAATGGGGGAAGTACTGGCTCTGTAGTATCAGTGGGTTGCCATTCAGGATATGCCAGGGGGGGCACTATGGGCTCTACGGGCCTGTCTTCGAATACGCGGTGGCTGCAGACCACTACTTGTGCTAGCCACAGCAGCAGCTTCAACTGCACTTATGGGACTCGCCACGTCACCAAGTGTTACTGCAGTGCTGGTTGTACTAGGTCCAGGGTGTACTAGGCCGCTGGTGCTCACCAGATCACCAGAAGGCTGAGCGCCACTAGTACCGACACTCTGCTCCATACGAGCACGCTGCGATCTCTGCACCTCTTCAACTCCAGAATGGGGTCGGGTACGCCTGGTTCTAACAGGGACCCATCCATCGTCTGAGCTATCTGTCAGGGAGCCACTGCTCTCTTCAGGTTTCTATACTAACCCTGATTCTGCCAGTGAGGCTTCCCCATCGCTCTCATCTGACATGGTCAGTATACTGCAGGCCTCTGCACTACTGTACCACCGTTTTGTCATTTTAGCAACTAAATTTACAGATACAGTATTGTGACTCACAGGTAAAAAAGCACCTGGTTGTAAAGGACTATTTCAACCGCTACCAAAAAAAAACTGCTAATGCTAGCAGGGATCAGGCCTGACTCTGCTAACACAGCAGTTTTGTGTTTTTTGTAAGTGACAGCAATCTATTGATTACTACACTTGCCTGGGTGGGGTGGGCTGGGCGGAGGGGCTAAATGCTGGCAGGAATCAGTGCTGATCGTGCAAACACCGTGTTTTGGGAACCCTAAACTATTGGGGACGATAGTATAGTTCTGATCAGATCGGATATTGATCTGTTCAAACAATATACTAGTAATGGAGGTGTATGTGTGTGTGTATGTGGTAATCAAAGGGTTATTTCTAACTTTGCGCCGGGGATCTGCGATATCCTAAACTGACGTTAACACTAACTAATGTCACCTGTGACACTAATAATAGTGATTAGAAAAAAAACTGTACACTATAAAAGTGACACTGTGACAGGGCAATGGAGGGTATAACCGGGGGGGATCAGGGAGTTTATCTTTATTGGGGGATGAGGGGTGGCGGGGACCCTACACCTACTTGGGACAGAAATGTACTCGCTAGCGCTAACTGAAGTCACAATCACACTATCACAGATATACAGAAAAACACTATATTACCTGTGTATAGTGTGCAATGTGACAGAGGGGAAGGGGTTAACTGGGGGGGTATCAGGGGGTTAAATCTTTATTGGGAGGGTGGCGGTATCCTAACCCTAAAAGGAACGGCCGCAAGCGCTAACCACCCGGACCACATCCAGGGAGTGCAAGGCAAACTCCTGGGGATGCTTAGGTGGCACACACAGCAAAGGCATAACTATATCATCATTGAGGTGGAACGCAGAAACCACCTTGGGAAGAAACCACTGATTCGGTTGCAGAACCACCTTATCTCTATGAATGATCACATAAGGAGAACAGCAGGATAAAGCCGCCAATTCGGATACTATGTGAGCCGACGTGATGGCAACCAGAAAGGCAACCTTCTGTGACAACACAGACAGAGGAACCTTCCTGATGTTTTCAAAGGGAAGTTGTTGTAACACAGACAAAACTAAATTCAGATCCCAGAGAGGCAAAGGAGCTCTCCTCGGGGAGCCAAATGCTGCACCCCCTGAATGAAGGTGCGGACCAAGGAATGCGACGCCAAAGGTCGCTAAAAAAAGATGGCCAAGGCTGACAACTGACCCTTGACCATAGTCAGTGCGAGACGCTGATCCACGCCCTTCTGCAAGAAGGCCAAGACCCTCGCCACCGAGAAGGAACGAGGATGAAGACCCTGCGATTCGCACCAAGCAATATATACGCTTTCCAGGTGCAGTGATAAATTTTTCTGGAAGTGGCTTTACGAGACTTCAACAAGGTAGGGATGACCGCCTGTAGAAGACCTCTATCCCTCAGGACCTGGCTTTCAACAGCCATGCCGTTAAAGCCAGCAACTGTAAAGCAGGATGGAAGATCGGTCCTTGAGACAGAAGATCGTCTCTCAGCGGAAGACGCCAGGGAGGTTCGACGACCATCTGAACGATGTCTGCGTACCAGGACCTTTGAGGCCAGTCCGGGGCCACTAGAATGACTGACATCCGTTCCGACGCCACCCTGCGGAGGAACCTGGACAGCAGTTGAATCGGAGGAAAGGCATAAATCAGCCGATAGCGGTGCCAAAGCACCACCAACGCATCCGCCAGAGGATCGCGAGTTCTGGCCAAGAACCTTTCCACCTTTTTGTTGAGATGGGACGCGAATAGATCCACGTCCGGTGTCCCCCACTGGGCACATAGCGGATGCAGGGACCATTCCCCATGGTCCAAAGTCTAGCGACTCAGATAGTCTGCCTGCCAGTTTTCCACACCCGGAATGTGAACAGCCGAGATCGCCGGTACATGCGATTCTGCCCAAAAAAGGATCTAGGCCACTCCCTACGACGCCCGGGCACTCCTGGTGCCCCCTTGGTGATTGATATAGGCCACGGCCATGGCATTGTCTGTCCGTCGTGGCATTGTCTGTCCAGACACCACCTGTAGCTGAGATGACCACCGGATCAGACAAAGCTTTATCGTTGGAGCTCCAGGACGTCAATAGGCAACAAGGTCTACCCCGCCGACCAAGTCCCCTGGGCACAAAGCATGCCCAGAACTCCTCCCCAGCCCGACAGACTGGCATCCGTGGTGAGAATCGTCCACAACAGAGGCCGAAAATTCTGGCCCTGCATCAAGGACAGCGACTGGAGCCACCACAAGAGATCCGACCTTACTCGACAACTCAAGGAAATTCTCCTTTCCAATTTCTGAGGTGTCCTGTCCCACCTGTCCAGGATCTCTGCTTGCAGAGTCCTGGTGTGAAATTGAGCAAATGGAACTGCTTCGAAGGCCGAAACCATCAGGCCCAGAACCCGCATGCAGGTCCGCTAGGAGGAAAGATCGTTGTGCCTGAGAGCCCTGATCTCTTCCCGTAAAGTCCAGAGTTTGTCCTCCGGAAGGAAGACCCAAGAGTGAGCGGAATCCAGGACCATCCCCCAGGTACTGGAGACGAGTTGAGGGAGTCAGTGCTGACTTCTGAAAGTTGATGGTCCACCCGAAATCATGTAGCGTCTGAACCGTCACAACCAGATCGCTTGCCAAGGTCACACATGAGTTCGACCTTAACAAGAGGTCGTCCAGGTAACCGAGGACCGCAATGCCCCGTAAACGCAGTAAAGCTAGAACCGGAGCCAACACTTTGGTGAAAACTCTGGGAGCCGAAGCGAGACTGAAAGGTAACGCCACAAATTGGTAATGCTCCCCAGCCACCGCGATGCGGAGATATTTCTGACGACCCTCGAAAATAGGGATGTGCAGATACGCATCCTTCAAGTATATGGATGCCAGGAAGTCCCCGGGCCTCAACAATGTCACCACCGACTGGATGGATTCCATCCTGAACTTCTGTACCCGCACAAAGCGGTTCAGAGATTTCAAGTCCAGAATTGGACGTACCTTGCCCTCTTTTCTGGGCACCCTTAATAACGAGAGCTTCTTTTAAGCGCTAATGAGTGCATCCATTTTGCACTTTCCCACGCTACCGAGGAGGAAGATTCCTCCTCTTCCCGCTCAGACGCGGGGGACCGGACCCCTCAGGGGTCCGTGGCAACCAATTCAGGCTCAGAATCAGAGGACTGGGAGGGCATAGGCCATTTTTTGGAGGAGCGTTCCGACATCAGCAGATGCATCTGAGACACCAAAGTCGAAAGGGCAGCAGATAAGGAGGCCATGGAGGAGGATTTAGAGCCCATTCAGACTAGCGCGACACTACTTTGGAGGGCGACTTGCAGAGACTTCACATAATGGAAGTCTATGCAAGTCGCTCCCAGGTCGCCCCAAAGTAGTACAGGACCCTTTTTCTAAGTCGGAGTGACTTGTGTCGCTTCTATTAGAATGGCTCCTGTACTAATCAATGGACCGTGACCTACCGCGACTTGTCAGGCTGACAAGTCACGCTAGTCTGAATGGGCTCTAATGCAATTTTCGTTTACTGCAATTGGACTCTGTGTGTTTACTACCGCTGCACTGCACTTCACCTCCTTGGTGGCAGTCTTCTTGCTGCGGGTGCAGGGTCCATCATGGCACCATTAAAAATGGCCCTGGCGCTACTACCTAAGTTTACCGGCTCCAAAATTCCTCTGGCTGAGTTGGAGGAGAGATTAGAAAGCATCAGGTTCCTGCCCGGCTGATCGAGGAACTAGCTATTAACGACTTTAAGGATGATGCCAGCAGAGTGGTGATGCGCGTCCTGAAGAGGAACGAGCCACCCTGGAACAGATTGTGTTGCACCTGAAGGGCCTGTTTGAAGAGAACGTAATGGTCCCATAGTTGAGGCAGAGATTCTATGTCCAGAGGCAGCAGGAAGATGAGAGCCTCACATATTTTGCGGTAACACTCCAGAATCTCAAGAAACGCATGGAGAAGAGAGATGTATGTGGCTGTGCTGATATTACTGCTTCAGACCACCTCCTAAGGGACATGTTTATGGGGGGGAATAAAAGCTGGTCTGGTCAGGAGAGCCCTGCAAGAGTGAGTTAGAGAGCAACCCGCCATCCCTTTCAATGACATTGTGGTAGATGCAGTTGCGTGGAAGCAACTGTGGCAGTGACAAAGAAGTATGATCCAATGCACTTGAAAGCAGAGGTCATAGCCCCTTTCAGCCACACAGAGGGCGCTGAGAGAACTAACTCAAGATGTTGCCTCCCTGAAACAAGAAATGTTCTTGTACAAACAAGACTTGGCCCACCCCCTTAAGGGCAATACAAGCTACTGCTGAAACAGCTGGACATTCCTTTCTGGGACTATCCACTGCCATAATGCTGCTTCATCAACTGCTGCAAAAACATCTACTAGTCTTCGCCACCAGCCCAGAAAATTAACGTGTTCACCGATGCCATCCATACAGGGGATTCTCCACACATCCGGGATCGGTACCTGCACATTCTCCCAGCCCTGTGTCAGGAAGTCCAGTACCTGCTCTGCAATATGCTACAGAGTGGGGTGATTCATGAGAGCCGTTGTCCCTGGGCTTCCCCCATGGTCCTGGTGTGAAAAAAAGATAAAAGCCTGCTGTTTTGGTGTGGACTACCGCAAGCTAAATGAATACACTGTTTACACACTGGGATGCCTACTAGGGTTGAGCGGACACCTAGATGTCCGTGTTCGACGGGTTCGGCCGAACTTTAAAAAAAAGTTTGGGTCCGTGTCCCGGACTTTTACCGAACTTTTCCCGGACACCGAACCCCATTGAAGTCAATGGGGACCCGAACTTTAAGGCACTAAAATGGCTCTAAAACACCAATGGAAAGGGCTAGAGTGCTGCAAATGGCAGCAAAACGTAGTTAAGAGCATGGCAAGTGCTCTGCAAACAAATGTGGATAGGGAAATAACTTAAAACAACAAAAAAAAAACAGAAAAATAAAACAATGTTCTTCATCTCTGAAGGACGAGGCCCATATGGAGTAGGAGGGAGGTTGAGGTGGTGGTGGATGTGGCGGTGTCATAGGCGTGCGCACAGGGTGTGCCTGGTGTACCTGGGCACACCCTAATCACCTAGGGCATATAGCATTATCGCTCTGTTTGCCAGTGAGGAGATGGGAAAGATCTCCCTCGCACCTGCTCTGCTCTATTTCTCTTTGCCAGCAGGGAGAGTAATGTATCGGGGCCATGTACATGTAGGCAAACACATGCATGTGTATTTCAACTTTGGGGTGCACACCCTAATGCAATAGGCTGCGCACACCTATGGGCGGTGTAGGTGGAAGCGGCGGTGGAGGAGGACCAGGGCCGGATTAAGAGCATCATGGTCTTGGTGCTGAGGATTTTGAAGGGCCTTAAGGGCCGTGCCTTGGCATGCACCCAGAGGAGGAAGGGTGCAGCCATGCATGCCTAATTCAACATGGGATGCTGTCTCTGAAGCCCATAAACACATCCATGCAACGGCAACTGTCCCTCCTTGTCCGGCCTTCGCGCTGTGTGGGGAGGTTCTGAGGGTGCTGCCTGGGGAAGCGAGCATAGAAGCCAGACTTCTGTGTTTACAAGTGACAGAAGAGCGGTCACAGTGAATATGGCCAATCCGGGGCCTATATAAAAGGTAGGGGCCTGCATGGAGCTGCAGCTCCAATAGCCCCTACGTTAATCTGGCCCTGAGGAGGAGGACGAGGTAGCCAACACTGCTTCTTTTCACAAATTTTAAATGAGGGTACACCCCAAAAGAGTGAGAAAGAGCAAAAATGGAACAATGGCTGGGTAAGGTCGGTATCCATTGCTATTCTGCACAAGGTACGGAAAAGTCCCGTGGGATCCATGCCTGGTTCATTTTAATGAACGTGAGCTTGTCCACATTGTCTCTGGACAGGCGGCTGCGCTTGTCTGTTATAACACCCCCAGCCGTGCTAAATACCCGTTCAGATAATACACTGGCTGCAGGGCACGCCAGCACCTCCAAGGCGTAAAGGGCAAGCTCAGGCCATGTGCCCAATTTGGAGACCCAGAAGTTGAAGGGGGCAGACCCCTCATTCACTACATGTAGGCATGTGCACACATACTGCTCCACCATGTTGGTAAAATGCTGCCTCCTGCTAAGACGTTCCATCTGAGCTGCTGGTGCTGCTGTTTGTTGTGGCGTGCTGACAAAGCTTTTCCACATTTCGGCCATGCTAACCCTGCCTTCTGAGGTGCTGGCGGTGCCCTGGTTGAGTTGGCGACCTCCTCCTCCTCCTCCTCTGCCTTGTGCTTCCACTGTGGCCCCGCTGTCAGATGGGAATGCCAGCAGCATCGCGTCTACCAGCGTGCGCTTGTACTCGCGCATCTTGCGATCGCGCTCCAGTGAGTGAATTAAGGACGGTACGTTGTCCTTATAACGGGGATCCAGCAGCGTGGCCACCCAGTAATCAGCACAAGTTAGAATGTGGGCAACTCGGCGGTCGTTGTGGAGACACTGCAGCATGTAATCGCTCATGTGTGCCAGGCTGCCCAGAGGCGACGAAAGGCTGTCCTCTGTGGGAGGTGTATCGTCCGTGTCCTCTGTATCCCCCCAGCCACGCACCAGTGATGGCCATGAGCTGGCCTGGGTGCCACCCTGCTGTGAACATGGTTCCATCTCCTCCTCCAGCTCCTCCTCCTCCTCATCCTCCTCATCCTCCAGAACTGTGCCCCTGCTGGACAATTGTGTCCCTGGCGTTTGTGTGTGCAGGAACCCACCCTCGGAGCCCCTTGCGAATGACTGCCCTGAAAGCCTTTGAAATGTTACCTCTTCATCCTCCTCCTCCTCCTCATCCTGTGCCACATCCTCTTCCATCATCGCCCGAATTTTTTTTTCAAGGAGGCATAGAAGTGGGATAGTTAAGCTGAGAACGGCATCATTGCCACTGGCCATGTTGGTGGAGTACTCAAAACAGCGCAACAAGGCACACAGGTCTCGCATGGAGGCCCAGTTATTGGTGGTGAAGTGGTGCTGTTCCGCAGAGCGACTCACGCGTGCGTGCTGCAGCTGAAACTCCACTATGGCCTGCTGCTGCTCGCACAGTCTTTGCAGCATGTGCAAGGTGGAGTTCCACCTTGTGGGCACGTCACATATGAGGCGGTGAGCGGGAAGGCCGAAGTTACGCTGCAGCCCTGCCAGGCGAGCAGCAGCAGGGTGAGAACGCTGAAAGTGCGCACAGACGGCCCGCACTTTCTGCAGCAGCTCTGACATATCGGGGTAGTTTTTAAGGAACCTCTGCACCACCAAATTCAGCACATGCGCGAGGCAAGGGATGTGCGTCAAACCGGCTAGGCCCAGAGCTGCTATGAGATTTCGCCCGTTATCGCACACCACCAGGCCGGGCTTGAGGCTCGCTGGCAGCAACCACTCATTTGTCTGCTGTTCCATGCTCCTCCACAACTCCTGCGCGGTGTGTGGTTTGTCCCCCAAACAGGCAAGTTGTAAAACTGCCTGCTGTCGTTTAGCCCTGGCCGTGCTGAAGTTGGTGGTGAAGGTATTACGCTGTCCGGATGAGGAGGCGGTAGAGGATGAGGTAGCGGAGTAGGATGAGTTAGGAACAGGAGGCAAACTGAAGCGCCCTGCAATCCTCGGTGGTGGAAGGACATGTGCCAAATTGCTATCCGCCTCAGGCCCATCCGCCACTGCATTTACCCAGTGTGCCGTTAGGGAGATATAACGCCCCTGACCGTGCTTACTGGTCCACGTATCGGTAGTTAGGTGGACCTTGGCACAGATGGCGTTGCGCAGTGCACACCTGATTTTTTCCCCCACTTGGTTGTGCAGGGAAGGGATGGCTTGCCTGGAAAAGTAGTGGCGGCTGGGCACGACGTACTGTGGGACAGCCACCGACATAAGCTTTTTAAAACTGGGCGTCTCCACCAGACGGAATGACAGCATTTCAAAGGCCAATAATTGTGAAATGCTGGCATTCAGGGCCAGGGATCGCGGGTGGGTAGGGGGGTACTTCCTCTTCCTCTCAAGTGTTTGGGAGATGGAAAGTTGAACGCTTCCACGGGACATTGTGGAGATGGTTGTTGGTGACCCAGGTGGTGGTGTTGCTGACAGATCGTCTGTTTGCGGGGTGGCAGGTGCCGGTATGACTATAGAGGTGGCTGGAGCGGCCGAGACTGCAGCAGAAGAGGAAGCAGGATGAGCCAGAGACGTTTCTTGGTTTTGAAGGTGTGTACTCCACTGCAGCTCGTGCTTTGCACTTAGATGCCTGATCATGCAGGTTGTGCTCAGGTTGAGAAGGTTTATGCCTCGCTTCAGGCTCTGATTGCACAGGGTGCAAACCACTCGTGTCCTGTCATCAGCACATTTTCTAAAGAACTTCCACGCTAGAGAACTCTTTTGAGCTGACTTTGGTGCGCTCGTTCCCTTGCTGCGTTGGGCAGTAGCAGGCGTAGTGTCTAGGGCACAGCCGCTCCGCTTCTGCACCCTGCTCCCTCTTCTGCTGTGCTGGTGGCTCTGTGCGACCACCGCCTCTTCCTCCAAACTACTCAGGTCACCTGCATGACCTTCATTCCATGTGGGGTCGAGGACCTCATCGTCCTCCACATCATCTTCCACCCAGTCTTCACCCCTGCCCTCCCTGTCGGTCTCCACAATGCTGAACGCCGCAGCAGTTGGCACCTGCGTTTCGTCATCATCGGAGACGTGCTGTGATGGTCCTTCCATGTACTCATCTTGAGAAATAAGTGGTTGGGCATCGCTGCACTCAATCTCTTCCACTTCTGGGGCAGGGCTAGGTGGATGGCCCTGGGAAACCCTGCTGACAGAGTCCTCAAAAAGAATAAGAGACTGCTGTATGGCTTGGGGCTCAGACTGCTTGCCTGATTTGCAAGGGGGTGAGGTGAAAGACGGTTGGACATTGGCTGCAGGTGCCAACTCTGACCTTTCTGCAGTAGACTGGGTGGGAGACAATGTGAAGGAACTGGAGGCACTGTCAGCAGCAAACCAATCTACTATCGCCTCTCTGTGTTCTGGCCTCATCACTTCTAGAGGCGTATGATGCCCTACCAAATACTGCTGCAGGTTCTGTCGCCTACTCACACTTGAGGAAGGTGTTTCACTTGTGCGTGTAGCTGGCACAGATCGACCACGTCCTCTCCTTGCAACAGGAGCTCTAGCAGCAGCACCACCACGACCCAGGCCACGGCCCCTATTTGACGCTCTCCTCATATTTCTGAAATTTAAGATCTTGCCCTAGAAAGGTCTTTATTGAATAGCGGAACAAAAGAACAACAGTATCGCACGGGTGTATCTCACAGTCAAATATGCAAACTATGCCGCAATTTAATGTTTTTTACACCAAAAGGGTGTGTATTGAATAGCGGAATAGGATAAAAAACTGTGTATCTCACACGTACAAACACAGACTAGGCCCGATTAAATTTTTTCCTACCCTAAAGGGAGGATGAGGAAGAGGAGTATGGAACAGGCAGCACCCTCAAATCTTCAGAAGTATGAGATGAACCCCAAAAACTTGGAAAGGTGGATCTCACACGTACCGACACAGACTATTCCGCAATTTAATTGAGCCACAAAGGTTTTTATTGAATAGCGGAATAGGAAATATGATCAAAAAAAAGTGTATGTTTTTCACACGTACAGAAGCACACTAGGCCCCAATTACTATTGTTTGTACACCTAAAAGGATAGATGAGGAGGAGGAGGAGGAGGAGTATAAAACAGGCAGCACCCTCAAAGCTTCAGAAGTATGAGATGAACCCCAAAAACTTGGAAAGGTGGATCTCACACGTACCGACACAGACTATTCCGCAATTTAATTGAGCCCCAAAGGTTTTTATTGAATAGCGGAATAGGAAATATGATCAAAAAAAGTGTATGTTTTTCACACGTACAGAAGCACACTAGGCCCCAATTACTATTGTTTGTACACCTAAAAGGATGGATGAGGAAGAGGAGGAGGAGGAGTATAGAACAGGCAGCACCCTCAAAGCTTCAGAAGTATGAGATTGTGTTCACTGTACCCCACAAAGATTGTGTTCACTGTACCCCACAAAGATTGTGTTCACTGTACCCCACAAAGGTTTTGTTCACTGCACCCCACAAAGATTGTGTTCACTGTACCCCACAAAGGTTTTGTTCACTGCACCCCACAAAGATTGTGTTCACTGTACCCCACAAAGATTGTGTTCACTGCACCCCAAAAGGATTGTCTTCTCTGCACCCCACAAAGATTGTGTTCACTGTACCCCACAAAGGTTTTGTTCACTGTACCCCACAAAGATTGTGTTCACTGCACTCCAAAAGGATTGTCTTCACTGCACCCCACAAAGATTGTGTTCACTGTACCCCACAAAGGTTTTGTTCACTGCACCCCACAAAGATTGTGTTCACTGTACCCCCCAAAGATTTTGTTCACTGCACCCCACAAGGATTGTTTGTCTTCACTGCACCCCACAAGGATTGTCTTCACTGCACCCCACAAGGATTGTCTTCACTGCACCCCACAAAGATTTTGTTCACTGCACCCCACCCCACAAGGATTGTCTTCACTGCACCCCACAAGGATTGTCTTCACTGCACCCCACAAGGATTGTCTTCACTGCACCCCACAAAGATTTTGTTCACTGCACCCCACCCCACAAGGATTGTCTTCACTGCACCCCACAAGGATTGTCTTCACTGCACCCCACAAAGATTGTGTTCACTGTACCCCACAAAGATTGTGTTCACTGCACTCCAAAAGGATTGTCTTCACTGCACACCACAAAGATTGTGTTCACTGCACCCCACAAAGATTGTGTTCACTGCACCCCACAAAGATTGTGTTCACTGTACCCCCCAAAGATTTTGTTCACTGCACCCCACAAGGATTGTCTTCACTGCACCCCACAAGGATTGTCTTCACTGCACCCCACAAGGATTGTCTTCACTGCACCCCACAAAGATTGTGTTCACTGTACCCCACAAAGATTTTGTTCACTGCACCCCACAAAGATTGTGTTCACTGTACCCCACAAAGATTTTGTTCACTGCACTCCAAAAGGATTGTCTTCACTGCACCCCACAAAGATTGTGTTCACTGTACCCCACAAAGGTTTTGTTCACTGCACCCCACAAAGATTGTGTTCACTGTACCCCACAAAGGTTTTGTTCACTGCACCCCACAAAGATTGTGTTCACTGTACCCCACAAAGATTGTGTTCACTGTACCCCACAAAGGTTTTGTTCACTGCACCCCACAAAGATTGTGTTCACTGTACCCCACAAAGGTTGTGTTCACTGCACCCCACAAAGGTTTTGTTCACTGCACCCCACAAAGATTGTGTTCACTGCAACCCACAAAGATTGTGTTCACTGTACCCCACAAAGGTTTTGTTCACTGCACCCCACAACGATTGTGTTCACTGTACCCCACAAAGATTGTGTTCACTGCACTCCAAAAGGATTGTCTTCACTGCACCCCACAAAGATTGTGTTCACTGTACCCCACAAAGGTTTTGTTCACTGCACCCCACAAAGATTGTGTTCACTGTACCCCACAAAGGTTTTGTTCACTGCACCCCACAAAGATTGTGTTCACTATACCCCCCAAAGATTTTGTTCACTGCACCCCACAAGGATTGTCTTCACTGCACCCCACAAAGATTGTGTTCACTGTACCCCACAAAGATTTTGTTCACTGCACCCCACAAAGATTGTGTTCACTGTACCCCACAAAGATTTTGTTCACTGCACTCCAAAAGGATTGTCTTCACTGCACCCCACAAAGATTGTGTTCACTGTACCCCACAAAGGTTTTGTTCACTGCACCCCACAAAGATTGTGTTCACTGTACCCCACAAAGGTTTTGTTCACTGCACCCCACAAAGATTGTGTTCACTGTACCCCACAAAGATTGTGTTCACTGTACCCCACAAAGGTTTTGTTCACTGCACCCCACAAAGATTGTGTTCACTGTACCCCACAAAGGTTGTGTTCACTGCACCCCACAAAGGTTTTGTTCACTGCACCCCACAAAGATTGTGTTCACTGCACCCCACAAAGATTGTGTTCACTGTACCCCACAAAGGTTTTGTTCACTGCACCCCACAAAGATTGTGTTCACTGTACCCCACAAAGATTGTGTTCACTGCACTCCAAAAGGATTGTCTTCACTGCACCCCACAAAGATTGTGTTCACTGTACCCCACAAAAGTTTTGTTCACTGCACCCCACAAAGATTGTGTTCACTGTACCCCACAAAGGTTTTGTTCACTGCACCCCACAAAGATTGTGTTCACTGTACCCCCCAAAGATTTTGTTCACTGCACCCCACAAGGATTGTCTTCACTTCACCCCACAAGGATTGTCTTCACTGCACCCCACAAGGATTGTCTTCACTGCACCCCACAACGATTGTGTTCACTGCACCCCACAAAGGTTTTGTTCACTGCACCCCACAAAGATTGTGTTCACTGTACCCCCCCAAAGATTTTGTTCACTGCACCCCACAAGGATTGTCTTCTCTGCACCCCACAAAGATTGTGTTCACTGTACCCCCCAAAGATTTTGTTCACTGCACCCCACAAGGATTGTCTTCACTGCACCCCACAAGGATTGTCTTCACTGCACCCCACAAAGATTGTGTTCACTGTACCCCCACAAAGGTTTTGTTCACTGCACCCCACAAAGATTTTGTTCACTGCACTCCAAAAGGATTGTGTTCACTGCACCCCAAAAAGATTGTGTTCACTGCAGCCCACACACAGAAAAATGGATGTGGATCACTGACACCTGCCTATCTCCTATCCCACACCACACAGCAATATCGATTGTAATTTGTAGAACACACTTTCCCTAAAATTCAGCAGACTCTGTCCCTAACAGGATTGAGAAGAGATCGTAGATCAGGAGAACTAAGTGCAGACCCCACCCCACACAGCAATATCGATTGTAGTTTGTAGAACACACTGACCCTATAATTCAGCAGACTCTATCCCTAAAATGCCTACAACTCGCCCTGCCTAAACACTCCGACCTGTCCCTCAATTCTATCCGGACACAAATGGTTTTTTCCTGCCTATCTTTCCCTAATCAGCAGCCAGCACGTTGATGTGTGCTCTGTCCCTGATCTAAGCAGCATAATGACGCCGCTGCGGCTGCCTCGAACTTATAAAGACTTGGTCACATGCTTCAGACGGCCAATCACAGCTACTGAGACATTTGCAGGCATGGCTGGGATGGCTTAAGGCACACCAGTTAAACGATTGTTGATTGGCTGTTGAAAGCCCGCCGTGAAAAGAGCGCCAAAGCATGCAAAACCCGGAAATAAAACGACCGAACACGGATTTTTACCCGAATATACAGTAAAGTGTCCGTGTTCGTGTTCGGGTAACAAAAATCCAATTATTTGGTACGAACACGAATAATACAGTCCGTGTTCGCTCAACACTAATGCCTACCCATTACCCTAGGTGGAGGAGTCTCCTATGGCACTGGGCCAACCCAAGCATTTCTTGGCTGCCAGATTCTCTTACGATTATCGATAGCAGCTGCTATAGCCGGTAGCGATAATCACTGCCTTCTCCGGGTGGGGAGGGCTTCCCCCGCCCGCCCCCGCCGGGAGCAGACAATTGCTCGGCGGGAGGGATTCCCCTGTCAGCACTGTCTGTGTTAATGGGGGAATCGTGCAAATTTCTTTCCTGCAACCTGTGGTTGCAGCCAACACTACAACTTTTACTGCTGAGGAACAGCTGCGGAGACATTAGGTGTGGCATCTTAAAAATACCAGAACACTGGAAAATACCACAGAGTTTGAGGTGCAACACAAGACTGGCCCTTGCATGAAAGATTGCCCAAAATTGGCAGCAGAGGTGCAAATGCAGAACCATTAGGTGCGGTACCTTCCCAGTGTCAGAGCTCTAGAATACAACAAAAACTCTGAGGTGCAATGCAGCAACAACCCTGCAAAAATAAAATTTGCCCAAATTTAGCAGCTGAGGAGCAGCTGCAGAAACATTAACTGTGGCACTTTGACAATGAGGGAACAGGGACAAATTAGAGCTGTAGAGGCAGCGTGAGAAAGTAGCACTTTGGCCTTTTTGCCTTGGGCCAGTGCTGGGACCAATATTATATTAATACTATACAGGATTTATATAGCGCCAACAGTTTGCGCGGCGCTTTACAATGTAGAGGGGGGCAATACAATAAAGTTCAATACAGAAGGAACAGAAGGGCCCTCATGATCTTCAAACACTAGTGTGTTGTGTCATGTAACCAGCTACCTCATTCACTCTCACCCACTTTGTAAGCCTATGGGGGGGGGGGGGGGGCTGTTCACAACTCACAATTATTTGCAGGTGTTGGAAGGGGTACACAGAGTAGTTTGAATCTCAATCCTCAGAGATTAGTGCTGACTGGTAATCCGTCGAGAAGGTAAAGTTGGCCCAATAGAACCAGTGATTTCAGCATTGTTTCTCTCAGCTGTTCCCAGAGGCAAGCATTTCTTCCATTCGCTGGATTTAATTAATCTTAGAAAACTATAAAACCAATGTTGGAGTTGTGGTTTGCTTCCAACTCAATGGAATGCATGCTTTAGCTGCGTTAAGTATATGGATTAGAAGTGAGCATCTGTATCTCTTAAAGGACATCAGGGCCAGATGCAGCAAAAAAACCACATGATCATTTGGCATCCAAACGTCCGTTAACCTGCAGATGATTTGTTTGACTTCCAAAAAGGCATTCATTTTGGGCAAGACAAAAAAATATGGAGCATGGAGCCCTCTTCCCCCTGGCACCACCAAGGCGAAATGGAGTAACTGCAGGGCTTGCCAAAACTACAGAATTTGGTCAAATCAGTTTTTCAATTCCACGAGTGACAGGGCACAGGTACTGATCCCGAACTGATGGAAGCGAGAGGCTCCCTAAGTACGGTGAGTCCAGATGGACCCTTTCTGTAAACCATTCTGTAAGAATCAGGGGTGACCTGTTACGGGGGTAATAGCGGAGAACGTGGTGGCAGACAGCATTGGATGCCTGTCTTTCTGAAAAAGTTTAAGTGTGGCTCTGATTGCTGGGTGCCCAAGCAATGCTTTCGGATTGTCCTGGAACAGCCACGGCAAACCCCACAAGGGAACCTCTGTAAAAGCCTGTTCCAGCTGCTTCTACTGCTTAGCTGATCCGGCCATACACCATTCCAGAATACAAGTTACATTTGTTGCTTTGTGGTCCTAAACATGATAGAAAGACCTAAAACTCCACAATTTTTGGGGAGCGTTGACAGTGAATATTGCAACCTAATGGAAAAATGACTTGGGGATCCATATTGGTAGAGTTTGGAATAAGTATAATAGGTAAAATGGTAAATATTAAGGACACTATTCCTCCCGCACAACGAAAAGAGTAGAGGACCATTTGGAGAGGTCCTTCCGGATCCATATTAAAAGTGGCAGAAAGTTAGGTGCAAAAATATCGCTGATGAGTGGTATAAGAGATATAGTCAAATATTTCAAACAGGATCGGACCCATCTAAATGTGAAGTGTGTTTGAAAGGGTCGAGACTCAGCATTGGGTACATTAAAATTTGTGATTTTTGCAAATAATCTTAAAATTGAAAAGTCTAATACAGTGCTCAAAAAAATTAAAGGAACACTTTTAAATGAGTACAGCATTAAGTCAAGTAAACTCCCGAGATATTTATCCCTGTAAAAACCTGTTCCATCTGCATCTACCTCTTAGCTGACCCAGCCATACACCATTCCAGAATACAATTTAAATGTGTTGCTTTGTGGTCCTAAACATGACCAAAAGACCTATACCGCCACAATTTTTGGGGAGGGTCTGACAATGGGTCCAAGGATTCTATCCCAATACCTAATGGCATTTAGGGTGCCATGTCTAGCCTGTAGAGGTCTCTGTCCCTCCATGGATATGCCTCCCCAGACCACCACTGACCCAACACCAAACCAGTCATGCTGAACGATGTTGCAGGCAGCATAACGTTCTCCACGGCTTCTCCAGACCCTTTCACATCTGTCACATGTGCTAAGGATGAATCTGCCCTGATCTTTTAAAAGCACAGGGTGCTAGTGGCAGACCTGCCAATTCTGGTATTCAATGGCAAATGCCTAAGGCACGGTCCCCATAGGGTTTGCTGTGTAAGGACTTGTTGGGCCTTCTCTAATTACCAGCAGACAGTCACTCCAGCACTTTACTTGTGAAGACAGCGTTACTTGGGCAAATACTCGGCCGCTGCTGGTAGCAACCACTGCTGTAACTCAGAGGAAATCCTGGACAACGCCCTCAAATGTAGCACTGTTCCCATAGGGCTTGCTGTGTCATGACTTGTTGAGTCTCCTCTGATTACCAGCAGACAGTCACTTAGGGTACAATTCACACATTCATCCTTACTCCCAATGGCTCATTACTCAATAAACAGTCCAGGGGTGTTGGTTTTTAGTATTTATTGTGGAACTTGGATGGGAGAATAGAAAAGTGGGATACTTCAAATGGAACTGTAAACAGTTGATAAGGACAACTCTCACTTGACCTCACCAGGTTGCTTGTGAAAGCAGTCACACTGCTTGACCATACTGCCACGTGTGTGGAAAGGGTTACGTCTTCTTTCTTTCTCCAGCAATAGACTTGGTGTAATTATCTCCAGGATACTCTCTAGCATCCCCTTTACTTACATTAATCCACTGACTCTTCTAGCTGCAAGGATGGCCCCCCCTCAGGTCAGGCCCCTTGACACAGATCTGTATGCAGAATCAGAGCCTTCCAGTGTCTCCCTTCCAGTCAGCTTTACAGGACCTCCAAGTTCAGTTCCTCTCTAGCTCTTTAGGCCCTCAGGTCGACTATCCGAGGCCACATGGCAACTTCTACAGAGAGGAGGCAGCCGCCCCCTCCCTCTGAGACTCCACTCTCCAGCTGAAGGACCCTGAATGTGCTGAATGTGCTCCTGGCATTTATACAGCATCTCAGTGTGCACAGAGGCACTTTCCTCTGCCAATCACCAGGGCTGTACTAAATGCCTGAGCACTCATTTGTCAGGTTTCCTCTCACTGTCCAATATACCTCCCTATTGGACCAGTGTGAAACACTTCAGACAAACTGAGTTGCACATAAGCAGATCCTTCTCTCTGGTAGGCAGAGAACAATATATATTTACTTGGCAACCCTTCTGGTAAGCAGAAAGGATCCAAAACTATACTCTCTCTCTTTCTAACACCTACCTAGGAGGGCGCTACATCCACCCCCCCCCCTCCCCACCACCAAACTGAGCCATGTCCTCACTGGCTCTGGGCATCTGCCCCTACAACAATACCTATACAAAATTGTACACTTATCCCACAGTGTCTCACAAACTTGGAAAGGGGAAAAGGGTGATAACATATGTACAGGGCCATGGGGCATACTCCATATGTGGCCAGTGGATACAATAAATTAAGTGAAAGCTTATATATCTCTGCTGTACAATATTTACACATAGGAGTGTACCAGGTGCATTTAGACGAATGCACCCCCCGCCAAACAAAAATCTGTCTGACAGGTAAAGGTTAGACATCCTAACTGACTATGCTACAAGTAACATTTGTACATATATACAAAATGGACAGTGACCGGCCTTTCTAAGGCCTGAAGATCCTCCGCAACCCAAGGAATGGGTGAGCACATACAGTATCTCACAAAAGTGAGTACAACCCTCAAATTTTTTATTATATCTTTTCATGTGACAACACTGAAGAAATTACACTTTGCTACAATGTAAAGTAGTGAGCGTACAGCTTGTATAGCAGTGTACATTTGCTGTCCTTCAAAACAACTCAACACACAGCCAATAATGTCTAAACCGCTGGCAACAAAAGTGAGTACACCCCTAAGTGAAAATGTCCATATTGGGCCCAATTAGCCATTTTTCTTCCCCGATGTCATGTGACTCGTTAGTGTTACAAGGTCCCAGGTGTGAATGGGGAGCAGGTGTGTTAAATTTTGTTTTATCACTCTCACTCTCTCATACTGGTCATTGAAAGTTCAACATGGCACCTCATGGCAAAGAACTCTCTGAGGATCTGAAAAAAAGAATTGTTGCTCTACATAAAGATGGCCTAGGCTATAAAAAGATTGCCAAGACCCTGAAACTGAGCTGCAGCACAGTGACCAAGACCATACAGCGGTTTAACAGGACAGGTTCCACTCAGAACATGCCTCGCCATGGTCGACCAAAGAAGTTGAGTGCACGTGCTCAGTGTCATATCCAGAGGTTGTCTTTGGGGAATAGATGTAATAGGCTACTGCCAGCACTGGTGCAGAGGTTGAAGAGATAGGGGTCAGCCTCTCAGTGCTCAGAACACTGCATCTAATTGGTCTGCATAACTGTTGTCCCAGAAGGAAGCCTCTTCTAAAAATGATGCACAAGAAAGCCCGCAAACAGTTTGCTGAAGACAAGCAGACTAAGGACATGGATTACTGGGAACTATATCCTGTGGTCTGATGAGACCAAGATAAACTTATTTGGTTCAGATGGTGTCAAGCGTGTGTGGCGGCAACCAGATGAGGGGTAGAAAGACAAGTGTGTCTTGTCTACAGTCAAGCATGGCGATGGGAGTATCATGGTCTGGGGCTGCATGAGTTCATTGAGGGAACCATGAATGCCAACATGTACTGTGACATACTGAAGCAGAGTATGATCCCCTCCCTTCAGAGACTGGGCCGTAGGGCAGTATTGCAACATGATAATGACCATAAATGACCCCAAACACACCTCCAAGATGACCACTGCCTTGCTAAAGAAGCTGGCCAAGCATGTCTCTAGACCTAAACACTATTGAGAATCTGTTGGGCATCCTCAAACGCAAGTTAGAGGAGCGCAAGGTCTGTAACATCCATCAGCTCTGTGATGTCATCATGGAGGAGTGGAAGAGGACTCCAGTGGCAACCTGTGAAGCTCTTGTGAACTCCATGCTCAAGAGGGTTAAGGCAGTGCTAGAAAAAAATGGTGGCCACACAAAATATTGACACTTTGTGCCCAATTTGGACATTTCCACTTAGGGATGTACTCACTTTTGTTGCCAGCAGTTTAGACATTAATGGCTGCCTGTTTAGTCGTTTTGAGGGGACAGAAAATTTACACTGTTATACAAGCTGTACACTCACTACTTTACATTGTAGCAAAGTGTCATTTCTTCAGTGTTGTCACATGAAAAGATATAATAAAATATTGACAAAAATGTAAGGGATGTACTCACTTTTGTTAGATACTGTAGCAACGTATGCATCCTACATACTTACAGTGAGACTGTCCTCCCTGTAGAGGCAACCTTCTCACCTGCAGACTCTCTAACTAAAACATTCCCGTAGAGATTTCTGATGCTTCCGGCCCCCTAAGGGCACGCTTGACTCATCGTTCTGTTGTGCACCTGTAATAGACAAAAACAGAACAACTCCTGCCAATCTGACTAACACATTTGCACTGTTTCCATACAGGAACCATTTGACTAGCAACAGGCACAGTACCTCTCAGTTACTAGGGCACTGACTCTTTCATATCCTAGTCAGAGCCACAAATTAGGATGAAGAAATGCGGAGTCCACCCAACTGGTGTTTAGTGTCCTTCTCTCTGTAACACAGAGGCAACACATCTCCTAGCAGCAAGCTACTATTGCTGGAGCCTGTGGGTGTCTGTAAGAACTCTCCAAGGGATCTTTCACTCTGGCATCCCTCTCTCTGAAGAGGCAATGAGTCACTACCCTTCTCTTACAAGGTAGCAACTGGTGCAAAGTTTCCTTCAACATCATTCTGGCCCACTGGTCCAAGGATCTTCGCAAAGTGTCCTATAAACAAAGTATTCTCGCAAAGTGTTCTTTTCTCTGTACTTCATTATCCTGGCCCACTGGTCCAAAGGATCTTCGCAAAGTGTCCTTTAAACAAAGTATCTCCGCAAAGTGTGCTTTCTCAGTGCTTTAGCAACAGTAGTGGCCCTAGGCCAAAATGGGTCTTCACAAAGTGTCCTTTAGCAGGATGTCTCTGTGAACTAGGGGTTTACCCCCTCCAGGTAGCAGCCCCTGGTTTTAACAGGAGACGTTCTTTGTGGCAAAGGTTCTTTCTCCCAGGTGAAGAAGCTGTGGCAGTTTCGCTGATCCACATCTTCTTTTGCAAGGATACAAGGGAAGGGGGATTTGGGAATAGGGCTCCTAGCCCTAACAGCAACTTTAGTATCAAAGAGACTCTTCAGGAATACTAACCCCTTTGTAACTCTTTTCAGCTGAAACAAGAACTCGGCACACCTCAATAGTAGTGATCAGGATGAAGCATGCGGACGATTCCGTATACTGATGGCCAAGGCTTGATCTTTTCCATATGGGCAGTGGACCTCCACTCAGTCAATGTAGATTGACCACACCAGATTCTATTTGGCCTTGATTAATAGGAAGGTGTTCCATAATTGAGGCTTAAACTGGTTCCTATGTGGCTTGGGGACATACATGAAGTCCCAAACGGCTTCTTTACACCAGGCCCCTCTCTTGCGCTCAATTTCCTCCATTATCTCCCGGGCAACATTTGGATAATCGTATCCGTACTCCATGGTCATTTTCCTCTGGACAAGGTGTTGAAAACATGAGAACCTTGGGAGTTTTTGCCTGTCTCCTCTCCAAGGTAGGGGTCTAAAGGGTCTCCACTAATGATGAGCCGAACACCCCCCGGTTCTTCGATTCGCACCAGAACACCGCAAATAGAGGAAAAGTTTATTTGAATAAACGAACCCCATTGAAGTCAATAGGATTCGAACCTCGAAAATCAAATAGCCTCATTTTGAAGACTTAAATGCAAGTCATTGCCCCAAAAAAGTGTATGGGGGTCCGGGTCCTGACCTGGGGAACATGTATCAATGAAAAAAAAGTTTTTAAAAACGATAATTTTTAAAGGAGCACTGATTTACTGACTTTAATGAGGCTTAAAGTGAAACTATAAAAATTAAAATTCCTTCAAATATCATGATTGGGGGGGTCTCCTGAATGTGCCTCTACGATGTACGTAGCCTGCTGCAGCTATACTAACACTTCTAAAGCAAAAAATACCATATACAAATATACATACAAGTTTCAAATTGCATGTACTTGTCATACAGGTGCAGAAAAATTGGGCCTTTGCGGAATGTGGTGCCTGAACACCGTAACCAAGGCCTCGCAGTTACTCTTGCTGGGTGCAGGAATGGGACCTGCTGGTAAGAATTCCATGCAAAATTGAAATCGCATGTGCTATACAAGTAACAAAAATTGGGCCTTTGCGGAAGGTGGTGCCTGAACACTGTAACCAAGGCCTCACAGTTACTCTTGCTGGGTGCCGGAACGGGACCTGCTGGTAAGAATTCCATACAAATTTGAAATTGTATGTGCTATACAAGTGCCAAAAGTTGGGCCTTTGCCGTTTGTGGTGCCTGAACACCGTAACCAAGGCCTCCCAGTTACTCTTGCTGGGTGCAGGAACGGGACTTGCTGGTAAGAATTCCATACAAATTTGAAATTGCATGTGCTATACAAGTGCCAAAAATTGGGCCTTTGCCGTTTGTGGTGCCTGAACACCGTAACCAAGGCCTCGCAGTTACTCTTGCTGGGTGCAGGAATGGGACCTGCTGGTAAGAATTCTGTGCAAATTTGAAATCACATGTGCTATACAAGTGCCAAAAATTGGGCCTTTGCCGTTTGTGGTGCCTGAACACCGTAACCAAGGCTTTGCAGTTACTCTTGCTATGTGCAGGAACGGGACCTGCTGGTAAGAATTCAATGCAAATTTGAAATCGCATGTGCTACACAGGTGCAAAAAATTGGGCCTTTGGTGTTGGTGGTGCCTGAACTCCATAACCCCTCACAGTTAGCAGGGCACAGGGACAGGGCTTGCTGTTAAAAATTACATACGACATTTAAATTGTATGCACCAAGTGCAAAACAATTAGGCCTTGGGTTGGTAGTGACCTAAACCAAAAACATTGTTGGAAGCTAGCAGAATCAAGGTAGAGGAATAGAATAGGCAGCATATGCAGTCTTCATGGGATGGCAGACCCCTAGCAAATTCAATCTGTTACATCAGCATCAGGGGCGTGATAGCTCTTGTTGATCCAGGACTGGTTAATTTTGATGAAAGTCAGCTGATCAACAGAGTCTGCGGACAGACGCACTCTTTTGTCCGTCACAAAACCTCCAGCAGCACTGAACATCCGTTCCGAAAGCACGCTGGAAGCAGGACAGGCCAGTAGCTCCATTGCATATTGAGCAAGTTCTGGCCAGTGGTCCATCCTCAAGAACCAGTAAGACAGTGGATGCGCAGCTGGAAAAGTCTCCAAGTCTGCTCTTGCGCCTAGATAATCATGCACCATATGATGGAGATGCTGGTGATTGTTGCTTAAAACCTAACAGCCCTGGGTGCTGCTGAGGACATAAGAACTGTTTAAAGGCATCGGTCAGCCGGTCCCCTTCTCCACCGCTCCTCCTTTGGCTGAACGATGCCTCAGAAACACGTCCGGAGAATGTTGACCTCCCAGTGTCTGGAAAGGCGGTAGACAAATTTATTTTCAAGGCCTCCTCAAGATGTTTCATCCTCTGCTCCCTCAGTGAAGGCAGGATGAGCTCTGCAACTTTACCCTTGTAACGTGGATCAAGAAGGGTTGCCAACCAGTAATTATCCCTCTCCTTGATAGCACGCATCCTCGGGGCCTTTCGCAGGCTTTGCAGAATCAGGGAGCCCATGTAACGTAAGTTGGAGGAGGCATGAGCTTCTGAGTCCTCTGGGTCACTAAGGATGACATTGTCAGCAGGAGCAACCTCTCCCCAACCTTGTACAACTCCTGGGGTTTCTGGGGAATCAAAACCATCCCTTGAAGACTGCTGTATGCTATCCTCTTCCTCTACATCCATGCTGCCGAAATCCTCATCCTCCTCCTCCTCTTTCTCCTGTGTGTTTTGTGGCTCTGCAGGAATGATATCTGCATAAAGGGGGCCTTGTGAGGAAAAGGACGTCCTCCTATTCCTGCCGCTGTTCTGCCTCAAGTGCCCTGTCCATGATTCCAAGCAGCGTGTGCTTTAGCAGATAGACTAACGGGATATTGTCACTGCATGCATCGTCCCAGCTTAGAATCCTTGTGGCCTCCTCAAATGGTGACAGGACGATGCATGCATCCTTAATCAAAAGCCACTGGCGTGGCGAAAAAAAGCCAAGCTCCCCTGACCCTGTCCTTTTGCCATACTCACACAGGTACTCATTGGTGGCCCTCTGCTGCATGTGCAGCTGCTGCAGCATTGCCAACGTTGAGTTCCACCTGGTGGGCGTGTCACAAATGAGGCGGTTGGTGGGCAGGTTGAATTCCCCTTGAATGACAGATGAGCGAGCACTGGCATTGAACAAATGGTGGAAATGGCCACAGACTTTTTTTGGCCTGCCTCAGGAGATTTTGGAAGCCTGGGTATCTGCTCAAGAAATGCTGCACCACCAGATTCAGAACATGTGCCAAGCATGGAACAATTGTCAAGTGTCCCTGTCAGAGGGCGGAGAGAAGGTTGGTGCCATTGTCGCATACAACCATTCCTGGCTCAAGCTGTTGTGGCGTCGACCATCTCTGAGCCTGCCCCTGCAGAGCTGATAGAATCTCTGCATGGTTGTGACTACTATCCCCCTAGACAGACCAACTGAAGCACCGCGTGGCCTCTTTTAGCCTGACTGCTTGTGTAGCCCCTTGAACGCTTACGGAGCACTGCTGCTGCAGAGGAGAATTGAGCAGAATAGGACATGGAGGAGGAGGAGGTGGTGGAGTAGCCAGATGTGGCAGAACCAGCACCAGATTTTTGGAGGCGTGGTGACAAAACAAGCTGCAACACCGAACCCTGTCCTGCATCCTTCCCAGCTGCCAGCAAAGTTACCCAGTGCGCCGTGAAAGAAATGTAATGTCCCTGTCCATGCCTGCTGCACCAAGAGTCAGCAGTAATGTGCACCTTCCTGCTGACTGCTTTGTCCAACGAGGCCAAAACACTACCTTCCACATGACAGTAGAGAGCCAAAATGGCCTTACGCAAAAAGATATGCCTTTTTGGGACCTGCCACTGTGGTGCAGCACATTACCCATATTCGCGAAAGGGAGCCAAGTCTACCAGCTGAAAAGGCAGTAACTGTAATGCTAGCAATTTGGCCAAGCTAGCATTAAGACGCTGAGCATGTGGATGGCTGGGACAGTATTTCTTTCTACGGTTCAAATACTGGAGTAGTGAAATTTGCCTGCTGCTCAAATCAAGTGGTGGTGTACTACTAGCAGATTGGGTGCAAGTCTCTGTGCCATTCATTGCTATACCATCATCCCTCTCAATGCTGGTATTTGAGAAGGCATGAGGTATAGTAGGGTTAGAGATCGCAGATGAGGAGCAAGGTGATGTATGCTTGTTTTGATCTGGTGCCTCTTTCAGGTGCTGTTGCCAACTGACTGCATGGCAGGTCGTCAAATGCCTTGTCAAGCATATGGTGCCCAAGCAGCTGGTGTTCTGGCCACGCTTGATCCGCTTTAGACAGATGTTGCAAACAGCAACGCTGTGGTCTACTGCACAGATGCTGAAAAAAACCCACACTAATGAACTTTTTGGAGTCCGCTGGGATTTTTCAGCACCTTGCACCTGTGGAGCTCTGTGCTGTGACGCAATAGGTTGGCTACTGCTATGGTGGCCCCTGAAGCACATCCTGCCTCGTTGGAGTTGTTCGCACCCCCCCCCCTCCTCCTCCTCCTCCTCCATCCTGTCAAGCACCCAAGTACAGTCAGTGACCTCATCATCACCTCCCTCCTCATCACTGGAGCAAACTTGGCAATATGCTTCAGCTGTGGCAACATGACTGCTGGTTTCTTGTCCGTCATTGTCACCCCCCTTTTTCTAGGCTCACGTTATTCCCTTCATCAACCTGGGAACCAACATCACAGCTTTCAGATTGCTGCGCATCCTCCAGGAGCATGTCAATGACACTATGATGGAATAGTTCAGGTGACTCCTCCGTGTATGATGGTGGGGCAACTAAAGGAGTAGCTGTGGAGAAGGAGACTGTTGAACGGGCCCCTTTGGCAGCTGCGGTGAAAGGCAAACTACTGGGTGCTGGGGTGTTAGAGGAAGAGGAGGATGAGGAGGATGAGGATGGCTTATTGATCCACTCCACCAACTCTTCCACATGTTGTGGATGAATAGCATGAGCAGCACCGTAAATAAAGGACGGGCGTACCCTGCACTTTTCACAATGGACACAGAGGCTGCTTGCCCACTTTTCGTGGCCTGTGAGCGTCGGCCTCTCTTTGTCTGCCTTTCAGGCATGCTGTTGATAAAGATTAATATAGGGTATACGCAACTAACTAATAGATACTCAATGACCTGATATGATGTAATTGATAGCCCTATAGATGAGCTGTGGTGGTTATAGAGGTACACAAGTGACCGATTATCAATACTCTCACTAATATCTGTTGTAATCTATAATCCTATAGATGGATGATCTGTGATCCCTATAGAAAGATCGACAACTGAGCAATGGTTACTGTGGCTGATAGCTGCAGTGATCTCTATTCCTACAGGTCTGTGATCCCTATAGAAAGATCCACAACTGAGCAACGGTTACTTTGGCTGATATCTGCAGTGATCTCTATTCCTACAGGTCTGTGATCCCTATAGCAAGATCCACAACTGAGCAAAGGGTATTGTGGCTGATTTCTGCAGTGATCTCTATTCCTACAGGTCTGTGAATAATATAGAATGTTGCAGAAACTGACCGATGAACAATACTGTAACTGGTATCTGATGTAAAGAAAGACAGCTCTCCCTACCTCACACAGGAACCTTGGCCTTCCCTACACTGCTACTCCCTCACTGGCGCTATACTGTCTGATATAATGTAAAGAAATCCATCTCTCCCAAACTCATACAGGAACCTGTCCATCCCTACACTGCTAGGAATGTCTCTCTGCACTGTCTGACTTTAAAAAAAAAATGACTCTCTCCCTGCCTGAATTGCATGCCTGTCCCTGTCTGATAGCCCACACAATGGCACTACACGCTGCCTCTGCACGAGCAGCCTTTATGTAGTGTTGGGCGTGTACCTGGCCCCTGAGCCATGATTGGCTAAAGGCAGCCTGCCTTTAATCCAATCATGGCAGAGGTCATTTGATTGGCCAAAGCATGAGGTCAGGGTGCATGCTTTGGCCAATCACATAACGCACTGCGCGTGCGGTGCACGTGCAGTGCATTATGGGAAACTCTAATTTCCCACGAAGAAGCACATTTGTTCGTCATTCGACGACCGATTGAATTGGCGATGTTCGAGTCAAACTTACCTTCGACTCAAACTTGAGGCTCATCCCTAGTCTCCGTTTTATGGATCAGATGAGAATATGCATCATTCTGTGCCCGAGCCCGGGCATAGGTGCAAGGTGGGGATAGATCTGGGACCCTAGTGTCA
This sequence comes from Pelophylax lessonae, assembly GCF_965119305.1. Classification (NCBI taxonomy): domain Eukaryota; kingdom Metazoa; phylum Chordata; class Amphibia; order Anura; family Ranidae; genus Pelophylax; species Pelophylax lessonae. The sequence continues at coordinate 605,814,736 of NC_138769.1, forward strand.
TAGGCCTCACAGAACCCCAAGTTCCTTCACTGAGGGACCTGAAACTGGCAGGATTCTTCTTCCTTCAGTTCCCCAGTCCCACTCAGCCTCTACTTCTGATCCCCAGTCATGGATTCCCTCTTCCAGGGACCCGTAGCGATACTGGAAACTAAGTGACCCCACATCAATGGCCCCATACCTCCCCTTCACTGGACCTACTGGAGGACTTCAATATCTGGGCCCATTGACTGCCCTCTGCCTCTTTAAGAGCTGGACTACTTGCTGCTGTAACTGCTACCAAGGCACCTTGCAACTGCTGCTCAGCTCTGACAACATGTGCGCATTGCACCTCTAAGATTTGGGTCTCCTTGGTTTGGCAGATGGTTGTGCTGGTCCCAGCCCCAGCGGTACGCTCGGCACTCCCGGTTCTCTCAAAAAAGGGATAGCCACTATGGGTGTCAGCAGTTCTGAAGTGGTTTGCACTTCCCAGTTCAGATACAATCTTCTGGGCTGGCAATCACTCCTCTCTAGCTTCAGCAGCATGTCACCACAGTGCCCACACTGACCCCATGCTTGCAGCGGCATGGACATATTCAGGCATCTGCTACATACTAGTCCAAGATGCTCCGTGTCCCCTCCACTGCACAAGGCCAGAATTCCCTTGGGCTCAATCGGAGCCCTGTGTCCAACAGGGTCAGATTCTGCCATTCAGTCCGCTCTGCAGGATCTCCGCCAACACATGGGATAGCCACTGCGCTCACTCCGGCATCCGCCATCACACGTGTCCATGGGCGTCCGCAGAACTTTTTTCAGGGGGGGGGCATCATTTTAAGGTCACCCATTCTGTGCCCCTTTTAAAGCACAAGTGCTTGTGCTGTGTAATCCCCCACCCCCCGTATCACCTTAAAATACCTGGCTGATCCTGCCTGGCTATGTCCTTCCCTCCGTTTACGTACCTCCATCACCTGCAGCCCTCCTGTTCTCCTCTGTCCTCTCTTCCCCCTCTCTCCCTGCCGGTCTGCTCCTCTCTCAATGCCCCCCTCCCCCTTCTCCCCCTGCTGCTGTAGTTTCATTTAAAGTTTCCTATCCTGTCTACAGTCTGTTTAATAATCCTGTGTGCCCCTGTGTCTGTGTTTTATAAAAATAAGCCATTCTTTACAAGTTTTCAGAGTGCCGATCGGTGCTCACGTGACCCACCGCCTCTCTCCTTCTCTCCTCCTCCCCTCCCAATTGACGACAGGAATCCTCAGCCCCACCGACTGCAGGCGGCTGTCAGATAGGGAGAGGAGAGAGCCGACGGGTCACATGAGCGGTACTCGACGCACTAAAAACTGGTAAAGAAAGCCTTATTTTTTTAAAACGCATACACAGGAGCACACAGGATTATTAAACAGAACAGACAGGGTGGTATAAAGTGGCTTAACAATCACTTTAAAGGGGCAGTTGAGATTCCAGGGGGGGGGGGGAATTTGCCCCTCCTTGCCCCTACCTGCAGACGCCCATGCACGTGTCTGCTCTTCAGCTACACCCGATGGTAGAAGTGACATCTCAGCTCCCTTAAGATTGGCAGCCCGCGGATGGCGAATCCGCCCACAGCCCCAGACTAGCTGACTCTTCAGCGGTGGCTCCTCCTGCAAGGCAGATCTCTTTGGCACGCTCTCTCCCGTGTCGTGCAGTAACCCCTTCGTCATTGCTATAACGTTTCTCAGCCTGCACGAATGGTACTGCATTGCAGATTGTGTTCCCTGCCACAGATACACATACATCTGCTTCTTCTGTCTGTACTTGAGCTTCAGTTGCACTTCTCCATTCACAAGCCAACCAAACTCCCTCACTGCTGCTAGCAATTGTTCCGCTGTAACCAGCTGTACTGCAGACATTTTCTTCCACAGCACATGTACACACACAACCCCTGACGTGCCGATCCCTGCATCCCAGGTCAATCTTGACCACAACTTAAAAGCCCACTTGCACAGGTTACTATAAGGCAGACATGATTTTCTCCTACAATAAAGTATATCATTTCTCCATTGACCCTCCAGCACTTTACTTGTGAAGACAGTGTTACTTGGGCAAATACTCGGCCGCTGCTGGTAACAACCACCGCTGTCACTCAGAGGAAATCTTGGACGATGCCCTAAAATGTAGCACTGTCCTCGTAGGGCTTGCTGTGTCATCACTTGTTGGGCCTCCTCTGATTACCAGCAGACAGTCACTTAGGATACAGTTCACACATTCATCCTTACTCCCAATGGCTTGTTACTTAATAAACAGTCCAGGGGTGTTGGTTTTTAGTATTTATTGTGGAACTTGGATGGGAGAATAGAAAAGTGGAATACTTCAAATGGAACTATAAACAGTTGATAAGGACAACTCTCACTTGACCTCACCAGGTTGCTTGTGAAAGCAGTCACACTGCTTGACCATACTGCCATGTGTCAAGCTGGAGTCCTTTTCCACTCCTCCATGACGACAAGGTGGTTTTCTCTGAAATACTGCCTGTACCTCGAGCCACACAGGAGAGGCAGAAGGAGATTAGGGAACTTAACGAGTGGCTGAGGAATTGGTGTAGGAAGGAGGGGTTTGGGTTCCTGGAGAACTGGGCTGACTTCTCAGTCGGCTACCGGCTCTTTAGTAAGGATGGGCTGCACCTTAACGGGGACGGTACAGCTCTTTTGGGGAGAAAGATGGCCACCAAGTTGGAGGGGCTTTTAAACTAGGAGACGGGGGGGAGGGCTCAGAAGTAGAGTCAGTCAGGAGGGAGCAAAGGACTGAAGGCAGTTGTAGGGTCAGCAGCGACACTAGGTCCACAACGTCAATCGGTAGGTCTGTGCGGGAGAACCTCAGACCGAACAGGAATAAACATAACCAATCACGTTTAACGTCCGTAAAACTAAGAGGGGTATATGCTAATGCCAGGAGTCTAGCTAATAAAATAGATGAGTTGGAAATGTTAGTTCATGAAGAGGACATAGACCTTGTGGGAATAGCGGAGACTTGGTTTGACCCCTCACATGACTGGCTGGCAAATATCCAAGGGTATTCGGTGTACCGGAAGGACAGGATAGGAAAAAGAGGGGGAGGGGTATGTCTCTACGTCAAGAACAATGTAAGGGTGATAGAGCGGAGTGACATTACGGAAGGGATGAGTATGGAGTTAGAATTTGTGTGGTTAGAACTCCTTAGGGAAGGAGAAAAGGGAAAAGTAATTGTGTGGGTTTGCTATAGGCCACCTAAACAAGGGGAGGAGGTAGAGCGGGAATTTTTAGCACTGTTGGGTAAAGTGGCAAAGCTAGGATCTGTCATCATATTGGGGGACTTCAATTATCCCGACATTGACTGGGGAGAGGGGACTACACACTCACAGAAGGCCCGTCTATTCACGGAAACCTTACAGGACAACTACATGTCACAGTTGGTGGACTCTCCGACTAGAGAAAATGCAGTCCTGGATCTATTGATCACTAATGACCCAGACATAATCTCGGAGGTAGTAGTCAAGGACAACCTGGGCTCTAGCGATCACAGGATGATCACATTTAGTGTAAATAACAATAGAACAAGGCAAGTGGGGAACATAAGAACCCTTAACTTCAGAAGGGCAAACTTTCCAAAATTGTTCTCATTGATGGAAAGGGTAAACTGGGACCGAACCCTAGGATCCCTGACCACAGAGGAAAAATGGGAATGCTTTAGGAACATATTAAGCAAAGGCATCTTGCAGTGCATTCCTATGGGAAATAAATTTAGAAGAGACAAAGCCAAACCTGGCTGGCTAAACCGTAGCGTTAAAAACCTTATTAGGGGAAAAAAAAGGGCCTTCAGGAAATATAAATCAGAAGGCACAGTATTGGCTTTCGACCAATACAAGAAAGCAAATAAGAAGTGTAAACACGAAATCAAGATGGCTAAAATAGACTTTGAGAGACAAATAGCGGAGGATAGTAAAAAAAAACCCAAAGAAATTCTTTAAGTATATCAATAGCAAAAAAACTAGGGCAGAGCATATTGCACACATAATTAGCGATGATGGGAGGATGGTTACAGAGGACACTGAAAAAGCAACCGTGCTGAATGCTTTTTTCTCGTCAGTCTTTACACAGGAAACGGAGGGGTACACTGACCATGACTGTTTGGTTAGTAGCAATACACAGGACTTGCCACTATGGCTAACAGAGGGTGAAATCAGGGAAAGGCTGGATAAACTTAACACAAACAAATCACCAGGCCCGGGTGGCGTACATCCGAGAGTACTCAAGGAACTCAGTAAGGTTATATCCAGACCACTGTTCCTGATCTTTGCGGACAGTATTAGGACAGGAGAAGTACCAGGAGATTGGAGGAAAGCCAACGTGATTCCGATATTCAAAAAGGGTCAGAGGCATGTTCCGGGAAATTATAGGCCTGTCAGTTTGACATCGATAGTATGTAAACTTCTGGAGGGGATGATAAGGGACTATATTGTAGAGTTTGCTAAAGACAACAGCATCATCAGTAATAACCAGCACGGGTTTACAAATGGGTGTTCTTGTCAAACCAATCTATTAGCATTCTACGAGGAGGTGAGCTGTGAGCTAGATAGGGGCAGACCAGTGGATGTGGTGTACCTAGATTTCGCTAAGGCGTTTGATACAGTTCCCCATAAGCGCTTAATTTATAAAATAAGGTCTGCAGGTATCGACAGCAGGGTGTGCTTTTGGATACGGAACTGGCTAAAAGGGCGTGTCCAAAGGGTGGTAATAAACAGCGCATACTCAGACTGGTCTGAGGTAGTAAGCGGGGTGCCCCAGGGCTCGGTCCTGGGACCAACCTTGTTCAATTTATTCATAAACAGCATTGAGGACGGGATCAGTAGTTCAATCTCAGTTTTTGCAGATGACACAAAATTGGGCAGGGCAATAACCGCACAGCATGAAGCAGATATCCTACAGAATGACCTGGACAAAATAACGGAGTGGGCAACGACTTGGCAAATGAGGTTTAACGTAGAGAAGTGTAAGGTTTTGCACTTGGGGACTAGAAACATAAAAGCACAATACACGTTAGGAGGGGAACCCTTGGGGGAATCAAAAATGGAGAAGGATCTGGGAGTCTTGGTTGATGATAGATTAGGCAACAGCATGCAATGTCAGGCGGCAGCTGCCAAAGCTAGCAGAATATTAGCATGCATAAAGAAAGGGATGTATTCCAGAGATAAGACTATAATCCTTCCACTTTATAAAACTCTGATCCGACCGCATCTGGAGTATTCTGTCCAGTTCTGGTCGCCAGTCCTCAGGAGGGATGTGTTGGAGCTGGAGATAGTCCAGAGAAGGGCAACTAAACTAATTAGGGGATTGGAGGACCTTGATTATGAAGAGTGTCTGCAATCGCTTGATTTATTCTCCCTGGAGAAGAGACGCCTGAGGGGGGACATGATAGCAATTTTTAAATATCTCAATGGGGATCTCAGCTTAGAAAAAAAGCTGTTTAGTCGAAGGGATTGCATGAGGACTCGGGGGCATACAATGCAATTAGAGGAGAAGCGTTTTAACCTCAGGCAACGTGGGGGGTTCTTTACTGTTAGGGCTACAAGATTGTGGAATTCTCTACCACAAGAGGTGGTTTCTGCGGGTAGTATGGTGGCTTTCAATAGACTATTGGACGTGCATCTCAAGGATCAGAACATTCAGGGGTATGAGAGATGATTACAGCCACACACACCTACACAGGTTGAACTGGATGGACTATTGTCTTTATTCAACCTCACCTACTATGTAACTATGACGGAACTGGTAGATGTTAGAGACCTTGCGCTCCTCCACCTTCCATTTGAGGATGCCCCGCAGATGATCAATAGGGTTTAGGTCTGGGGACATGCTTGGCCAGTCCATCACGTTAACCCTCAACTTTTTAGCAAGGCAGAGGTTGTCTTGGAGGTGTGTTTGGGGTCGTTATCATGTTAGAATTCTGCCCTGCGGCCCAGTCTCCAAAGGGAAGAGATTATGCTTGCCTACAGTATGTCACAGTACATGTTGGCATTCGTGGTTCCCTCCATGAACTGTAGCTTTCCATTGCCAGCAGCACTCATGCAGCCCCAGACCATGACACTCCCACCACCATGCTTGACTGTAGGCAAGACACACTTGTCTTTGTACTCTTCACCTGATTGCCGCAACACACGCTTGAAACCATCTGAACCAAATAAGTTTATCTTGGTCTCATCAGACCACAGGACATGGTTCCAGTAATCCATGTCCTTAGTCTGCTTGTCTTCAGCAAACTGTTTGCGGGTTTTTTTGTGCATCATCTTTAGAAGAGGCTTCCTTCTGGGATGACAGCCATGCAGGCCAATTTAATGCAGTGTGCGGGGTATGGTCTGAGCACTGACAGGCTGACCCCCCACCCCTTCAACCGCTGCAGCAATGCTGGCAGCACTTATACGTCTATTTCCCAAAGACAATCTCTGGATATGACTCTGAACACGTGCACTCAACCTCTTTGGTTGACCATGGTGAGGCCTGTTCTAAGTGGAACTTGTGGATCCTGTTAAACCGCTGTATGGTCTTGGCTGCTGCGCTGCAGCTCAGCTTCAGAGTCTTGGCAATCTTTTATGGCCATCTTTATGTAGAGCAACAATTCTTTTTTTTCAGATCCTCAAAGTTCCTTGCCATGAGGTGCCATGATGAACTTCCAGTGACCAGTATGAGAGAGTGCGAGCGATAACACCAAATTTAACACACCTGCTCCTCATTCACACCTGAGACCTTGTAGCACTAACAAGTCACGTGACATTGGGGAGGGAAAATGGCTAATTGGGCCTAATTTCGACATTTTCACTTAGGGGTGTACTCATTTTTGTTACCAGCAGTTTAGACATTAATGGCTGTGTGTTGAGTTTTTTGAAGGGAGAGCAAATTTACACTGTTATACAAGCTGTACACTCACCACTTTACATTGTAGCAAAGTTTAATTTCTTCAGTGTTGTCACATGAAACAATATAATAAAATACAGTAAAACCTTGGTTTGAGAGTAACTTGGTTTGAGAGCGCTTTGCAAGACAAGCTAATTTTTTAAATAAATTTTGACTTGATATACAAGCGATGTCTTGATATACAAGTAGCGTCATGTCCCAACTAGGTATAAAAGAGAAGAGAGCAATATTGTTACATTTAATGAAGGTTCAATATTTAGCAGCTCACATGGTTGATGATTAAAACAGGCACATCTAAGTCTGCAGGCATCCGGGGTAAAGCTGTCCACATAGACCATCCTCCGCACTGCCATCTTCATCACACCCTTCCACGCTGCGCTCCATGAGTAATTCAAAGTCTCGCTTTCAGATCAGTCTACTGCAGGGTAGTCTTCCCAATCACAATTGCAGACTGACAACGGTGAGAGCCAGTGGTTCAGAAGATGGTCTATGTGGACAGCTTTACCCCCGATGCCTGCATACTTAGATGTGCCTCTTTAATCATCAACCATGTGAGTTGCTAAATGTTGTACCTTAATTAAATGTCCCCATACTGCTGCAATTAGAGGCGCCTCTCTTCTCTTTTATACTCTGTAGCTCCTGCTGGATTTTGCTTCTAATCCCCTTGTGGAGGCTGCCATTTGTGGATGGACATTTTATGATCACACAACCTATCACATTGCTATAATCTTTGTATATAGACTATAAACTGAAAGACTTATGAATAAATGGTTGTGGAACGAAATAATGAGTTCCCATTATTTCTTATAGGAAAATTCGCTTTGATATAAGAGTGCTTTGGATTACAAGCATGTTTCCGGAAAGAAATTTTGCTCGCAATCCAAGGTTTTACTGTATTTACAAAAATGCGAGGGGTGTACTCACTTTTGTGAGATACCGTGTATATATATATATATATATATATATATATATATATACTGTATCATTAAAATGTATAGTACTGTGAAAGTGCCACTTTCTTCCTTTTTTTCTTTGTTTTTGCATTATAGTTTAGCAATGTGGGTACAGAGCTTGAGCTCAGTAATTTAGTCCCCATACTATGTGTTATTATATTAATTGTTATTGTTAAAAAAACCATAATGACTTAGTCCACAGCTAGCTAAGTAATGAATCCCATGAAAATACACTCTGCTCCCTCTTTATTCCAAAGAAATAAATATATTACTGCACGATATATAGTTTAATTGTACGGCTCTGCATAAGTGATCCCTCAAGGAACCCATTAAGGAATACCAATGTATTTTATACAGTCTGGGAACCTCAAACCTTCAAAGCAAATTTACATTTTTTTCGGTCCATCAAACAAGATTATCTGTTATCTGGGTTTTTGTTTAATTTGTTGTTTTGATCCTGTGTTTTCAACAGGAGATGTTGACAAAGGGATCTACAATTCAGCAATAACTTATCCTAATTTATTGAAACTGATTTTTCTACAGTGTAAAGCTTTACCATCTGGATTGTGAGTTTTTATAATTTTTGCTTTTACTATATCTATGAGTTTTTGAGTTTTTACTAATTCTATGGAATATATCAGAAATATTTGCCCAAATAAATGATGGTTAAAGGAGCACATGTGTAAAACAAAAATGAAACGTATTATTAATTAAAAGGTATATACAGCATTACGTAGGCTAGACTATTCATATTACATTATATGACATTAATATTTGTCTATCCTAAAGTATCAATGTTGATGTAAGTTATCTGGTTCCCAGAATGAGCAGGTTCCCTGGGTGCAGCTTTATTTGGTAGGGGCCCACTAGGAGTTTGCTGAAAAGCCCCTTCTCCACCTTTCTTCTGGATTCTCTAGCTGTTGCTTTGCTCAAAATCAGCAATCCTTCTTACAGCAGGGAGAATATACAACTGTGGCCAGCACAGAGAGCAGAGAGAACAGTGGGAACAGGCCATAATCACTAACATGCCTGGACAGTGCGGGATCTCCTCCTTCTGTATCAATAGTCACCCCCTCTCTCTCAGAACATTGCCAGGAGCTTCTATGTGTGTACGGCTTCAGATAAACCCACTCACTCTATTCACCTTCCATGGGGTGGGTTGAGGGGGGAGCTGTCTGTACTCCTCCTAGCGGGGGGTCTCCTTCTACTGGAGGGAGTTGTGAAGGGGGGAGTCTGTATTGGGGTCCCCTTTGATTACCTTGTTGCACTTTTTCTGGATAGGGATCTCTTTCTACTTGAGGGGAGTCAATATTCCTGGATGAGAGGGAAGGGTCCCTTCTGATCACCCCCCTGTACTCCTTAATGGTGGGAGATCTCTGAATCTTTCCCATGTACACCTGGCAGTGTGGAGGAGAGGTCTCCCTGTACTCCAGTTGGGGGTTTTAGATTACTGCCTGTAATTGTGGATGGGGGTCCCTGATTAGTTCTTCATTATAGGGGCCCTGATTACTTGTAGAGCCTCATTAGTAGTTAAACTTCTTAAGGATGGCCTTGGCCTTGATACTTGTACTGAGCTCTCCGAATTAGGTTATCACAGCCTGACTAATCAGGATATTTTCCCTGGACACTCATAGAAGTCTCTCCAGTCCTGTTGTCCTATGCTGGGGTCTCTGGGTGGGCCTGCACCCTACAATCTCAGTATGGGATTCCTATCATACCAACCTCTGCTAGCATTTCTACCGACAGTCCTCCCCCTGAGTCTCTTCCTCCCCATACACAGACATACTGGTGGGGGGTGAGGCAGAAACAGGATATATAATACAACTGCTATGTATGATCCATGTGTCCTTTTATACAAAGATCCTATAGGGCAACAATGAGATTGCTGTGGGCTCTGGATGATTGCTATGGGCTGTATATGATCCATGTGTCCTTTTCCACACAATTCATATAGGGGTACACAATAGGAATGCTTTGGTCTTGCACAGTCAGGGCGAGGAAGGTGGAAGCAGAAGGGGCCCAAGCTTTGGATGCAATGTTATTATGTAGAAGGGGAAGGAAGCGCACTGGGAGCATGCCGTAGCTCCATTTTCCACCTGCCTCACTGACAGGAGTGACAGCAGTGTCTTTTCTTTCAGAAGGAGCAGGAGCTTTGATAGTTCCTCACACCAATGCCGAAGTAGTTATACCTTCGTCTCTGTTAGCCCCATATTTTTCTGTGGGACAGAATGTGAACTGCTATTAAACTTTTTAGTTCACTGTGGTGTGCCACAACCATTTGCACTATTTTATGCAATATAATTAGGGATGGGCTCTGTGTTCATGTGTTTAAACCCTATGACAGAATTAAAAACAAAAACGGCCTGCCCCCCCCCCCCCCTTAACCTATACCAGGCCCTTTGGGTTTGGAATTAATTTTAAGTGGAACTCCACGCCAAAATTTAAAAAAAAACTGGTACAGATTTTTAGGGGAACTCCATGCAAAAAGGTAACCCCCCCAGAAGTCCATACCAGACCCTTATCTGAGCATGCAGCCTGGCAGGCCAGGAAAGAAGGGGGGGGAGAGCGAGCACCCCCCCTCTCCTGAATCATACCAGGTCGCTTGCCCTCAACATGGGGAGGGTGCTTTGGGGTGCCCCCCAAAGCAGCTTGCCCCCATGTTGATGCCGTATGGGGCTAACAGAGACAAAGGTATAACTACTTCGGCATTGGTGTGAGGAACTATCAAAGCTCCTGCTCCTTCTGAAAGAAAAGACACTGCTGTCACTCCTGTCAGTGAGGCAGGTGGAAAATGGAGCTACGGCATGCTTCCAGATTCTGATAAGCCCCCCACTCACAGACCCCGAAAACCACAGCCCAGGGTTGTCATGAAGAGGCCCTTGTCCCCATCAACATGGGGACAAGGTTCTTTGGGGTAGGGGCCATGTTGAGGGCATGTGGCCTAGTATGGTTCAGGAGAGGGGGGGCGCTCGCTCGTCCCCCACCCCTTTCCTGACCTGCTTGGCTGCATGCTTGGATAAGGGTCTGGTATGGATCTTGGTGGGGACCCCACGCCGTTTTTTTTTTATTTTTTAAATCTGTATTGCCGGGAGACGGCAATACATTAAAACTGCGAGCAAAGTTAAATTACATTTTTTTCTTTAGAAATGTCAGTATTGCTGCAGCAGGCTCCATACATCATACAGATGCACCACTTTACAGGCACATAGGCAACCCCCCAGGCACGATATTTGAAGGAATTTTTAATTTTTATTATTTTACTTTAAGCATCATTAAAATCACTGCTCCTGTAAAAACTATCTTTTTAAAAAAATCTTTTTGCATTCATTTTTAATGGCAATTACTTGCATATAAGCCTTTAAAATGAGGACATTAGATTTTTCATGCTCATGTCCCATAGACTTTAATAGAATTTGCATGTTCGCTAGAACGTTTTCCCTGTTCAAGATGTTCTGGTGCAAACCGAACAGGGGGGGGTGTTCGGCCCATCACTATCCATAACCATTACATAGGTTTCAGCTTGGAGCTGCACAAACTTTTATTAGCCATGCCTACTATCTTTACCCAAGGGGGCACAGTTTCAGACATCTTTGCCCTGGGCACCAGATAGCCTTGTCTTTTTGCAAGTTCAAATCATAGATGTTAAAAGTTCATCCAAAAGTTGTATTTTTGTTAAAAGCGGAGCCTGGTGCACCTCGCTTTCCTATTTGCTACTCCAACAATATGGCTTCCATAGGTCCTGGACCTTTTCCTGTTAACTTGGGAGCTTTGGCTTTTCCATCCGCCTTTGTGCGTTCCAGCTCCTCCTGCTACATTCTCCATAATATAAATTAAATGCACATTTTACAGGGAGAGTTTTAATCACTCAGCAGGTATACAGATCCAGAAAGGCAGCAGCGGAATTTACCTCTCAAATATCAGGTGGGCTGACCTCTTATACTCCCTTTAAACTTCAGGTATTTCTACATGTAAAATTATGGAGGTCAAACAATTGGAGATGTTCTTTTAATTGTATCTTTAGGCACCTTAACAATGAAAATTAAAACCAATAAAAAGGAAGGCTTTATTTTAGAGGCTAATAGTTATTTTTTTTTCAATATGTTTCATTGGCAAAAGTAAAAGTACAATTTGTCATCACAAGTAAAGAAATGACAGTAATTACAATAATGACAGTACAGTGTTCATTTGCATATGGTCTTTCATAGCAGTACATATCCTTATTATCAGTTTATAGACTGTGGAGAAAAATTGTACATGAGAATGTGATTTGAATTGGGTGATTTAAATCAAACAGTTTTAAATCAGACCTTAGAAACCCTTTAGTGTCGCTCCAAGCCCAAGGTAGTGTGCTGCCCGCTGGAGCTTAGAATCAGGTTGCTGGTGACTTTTCACTCATCCAGAAGTGCCGACATGTGTGTAGGAAATGTGGAATGCCGCTCACCTATTGCATATTATTGTAGGTAATGGCCTCAGGGGGCATGGCCAGTGGAGTGGCGCTGGCTGAGGCCATTACACTGTACATGTATGTACCAGGCTGGGTGATCAGCATCCCACATTTTCTACACACATGTTGGCAGTTTTAAATTAGAATGGGGTATGGGAAAGGATCAGAAAGGAGAAGTATGGGGAGTAATGAGTGTCCCAGTCTAACAATGGAGAGTTCCAGGTCAAAAGGAATGGGTGAGATTTAAGGTCTCTTAATCATCGGCCAAAGTCTGTCAGCAAAAGTGTGAGATGCGTGAGCTTTCTTTGAATTTATGCATTGAGTCAATTAGATTTTCCTTGGAAAATGTGTTGTGAACTATGGCCTTACAGTAACTTCAGACAGTGAAAAGGTGGTGGATAGCCATGCTTTTGCAGTATTTTGTTTAGTGTCTGTCAGTCTGTCCAGTTTAAGATTGAGTAAAGCTTCACTTGGGTTCATGAGTATTGTGGTGTCTAATAGTAACGTTCATATATTGTATACACGTTTAAACAGAGATTGGGCTTTAGACGAATCTACCATTTGCGTAAATACATTCCTTGCTCTGGACAACCTCAGAAGAATTGCCCTAAACAGCCTGGGGTAAAGTGGGCAAATCATGTAGGGACCAGATACCAATGGTATAGAATTAAAGTGGAAGGGATAATGGATGGGATTTTATCAGCACCAAAAAATTACAATTATAAAAAGTGCAAAAGTTTATTGTACATCATAATATTTTATATGATGTACAATAAACTTTTGCACTTTATATAATTGTAATTTTTGGTGCCAAATAAAATTCCATCCATTATCCCTTCCACTTTACTTGTTTCCAGGGATGTGGCACTAAGTATGGGGGGGGGGGGGCAGTTACTATGGTCTGAAATATTTTTTACCAATGGTATAGTTGGTTTCTAATGCTAAGACATGTTGTGAATATGACTAATTTGATATTTAGGGTCCCTAATCCACTTGTCCATGTGAGAATGATGTGGAAGAGATTTGGAATGAGAATAGCACAAGCTTGCGGAGCGTGGATTGTCTTGACATTTCTGCTTGAAGGAGGTCAATGATGTCCCATCTGATTGGGGACAAATCGTGGTGCTAACAATATTTTTGATCTGTAGATATCGGAACAACTCAGATTTAGGAAAGTTATAGGTAGCCTGCAACACTGGGAATGGTTTCATTCTGTTAGTGGTAGCAAGGTGGTAGAGGTATGAAATTTCATACCTGGATCATTGTCTGAATGAATTTGACTCTTCAAAACCTGGGGTGAAAGAAGGATTTTGAAGAAATGACATCAGGGTAAGTGCAGTGATATAAGACCACCTTAGTATTTAAGGGTGTCCCAAAGCCTCAGAGAATGGACTGAGATTGGATTTTGTAGGGTCACTCTATAGTTGGAGAGAAGCCAAAGCAAATTATCCATACTTAGGGGATCACAATTGATTGCTTTAGGTGATACCCATAGGAACGTCTTGGTGACAGTGTAAAAGTTAGTCAGTGGAGTTAGTTGGGAGGCCTAATAATAATTTTGTAATTGGGAACATCTAGCCTGCCATGGATTCTAGGTTGATACAAGACACATTTTGGCAGTCTAGGTCTTTATTGCAGCCATATAAATTGCATGATTTACCTTTGTTGATTGCAGAGAATTTACTAGGAGACCCTGAATGATAATAAGGCTAATAATTAATCTTGGTAGCCACTGCATAAACATAAAAATATATGTATGGCCAAAACTTTTTTCTCTTACGTCCTCTGACAGTCGCCGCCCATTCACACAGTCTTCACTAATGGGGTATTGCTTCCTCTCCGCAGGAGTTTCTAGGCAAAAGACTTGTAAAAGAACAATTCATCTACATAGTCATACCCATGGGGGCTGTCCTTCTAGTCCAATACCCCCCTGCAATAGCCATCCCAACTCAGTTTGTCATTTTTTTCTTTACATTCCTAGCTGTTTATTTTATTAGCACTAGTTAGTTGGATCTTCGGATGAAGACGACGTTTGCGGAGCTGGGAATCGGACTGACCGTCCTGGCTCTGCAGGACAGAGGATCAGATGGAATCCCAGCCTGCCATCGAGCGTTCCGCAGGCTATGTGTTCGTCCTGGCCTCGCAAATGACCCATCCCTGTCCTCAGGGATGCAGCCTGTGAGGTGGCTACCTCACTGGACACGGCATAGGTTCGTCCATGCACTTCTAGTGTCCTGCTTTTTTGGCTGACGGCACTCCCCTGCCATCTGAAGGTGGGCAGTTTCCCGTTTGATATGAGGCACCCCACGCCATCGGGTACAGGTAAGTACACTCTGTGTGGGGCCTCTGTCTTGGGTCGGCAGTCCATGTGTGTCTGTGGTGTCCCCCTATGTCTGTGCGTTTTTGGGCTCCCTAGTCCCGGTCCCTGCAGGGGTTTTGTTCTCTCACAGCAGCGCTGTGTGGGGTTTTGGGGATCCCTCTCCTAATGTCACTTTAGGGTGCTTGGAGGTACAGACACATGTGGCGACCGCTGCGGGGTTAAAAACCGCTGGTCTGCCATTTTAGGTGTGGGCAGCATGTCTGGCTTCACTATGGGCACTTAATACAGCATGCTATGTAGTGATTTTGGCGCCTTGCGGCGCCATCTTGTGTGTGGCAAACGGTCGTTCCAAGCACATGTCGGCGGCCATCTTGCCGAAGCCTCCCATTAGTTTCAATAGGCATCCATTTTCCCTTGGTCTGCAGCCTTGGTTCAGCCTCCAGCGATGACATCACTTCCTCCCTTCTCTCAGAGCCGACCAAAGGAGCTGGTAACACACTTGGGGGGTTCTGTCCTGCTGTTCCTTTACTTTACTACTTGTGCAGATCTTCCTGGCCAGTTTTGACCCTGCGGGGGATCTGTGTGTCACAGTCCTTATAGCGGTGTGCTGCGGGGGGCCGCGGCGCTCTTAAAGGGGCCAGTATTCAAAAAAAAAAACTTTTTATTTCTGCTATGGAATACCAGGACAGCAAATTCCCTCCAGCTTTGGTGGGGGATTCAGGTTCCTCCGAATCCTCTGCCCTGACTAATTTGTCTGCTGTTGTGGCAACTTTGGTGTCAGAAATGGATGTGCTGAGTTCTGACCGTGCTGCTAGAAAAAGGCCTAGGATTTCCTTTTCATCTGATTCTTAATGTGACATAGTTGCTTTAGGTAGCGTGGCCCTTTCGGGGTCTCGTTCTTCTCAGGACCCGCAAGAGTCCGAGGGGGAGGCGGAGGTTGCAGGGGTGGATGATTCCCCCCCCTGGGTCGCCCGAGGAACGCACAGTTATGGATGCGCGGATTCTTGCCGTAAAGGAAACACTACATTTGGAGGATGAGCCCACTCCCCCGGGGCGTTGTGTCCTCTTTTGGGACACACAGGACCCGCAAGACGGCGCAGGTTTTTCCTTGCCCCGCAGAGTTTCACCATAAGGTGAATGAACTATGGCGTAATTTAAAACACATCTTCGTGGTACCTAAGAAGTTTCAACTTCTCTACCCTTTTGCGGCTACTACGATTGCGCGCTGGTGTGTGCCTCCTCAAGTGGATCACACGGTAGCCAGATTGAACAAGGCTACTCTGCTCCCCGCCGAAGATTCTCCGGTGTTTAGGGACCCTACTGATAGGAGGCTGGAATCTCTTGCCCGACATTCTTATATGGTGGCGGGTTCCATGCTCAAGCCTATTTTTGCCTCTGTTATGGTGGCTCAGGCTGTGGCGGATTGGACCAAGGTGCTCAAACGCACCCTCGTGGCTGATTCTGCCCCCCCCCCCCACTACCGTGGAGATGGTGGATCAGATTTATCAAGGGGTCATGTATTTGTGCAATGCGGCCTTAAATGAGGCCCCTTTAGCTGTGCGCCTGTCCTGTGTCGCAGTAATTAACCGTCATCTTATCTGGTTGAAGAGCTGGTCGGCTGACCAGAAATCCAGGAAGACGGTGGCGGATATCCCCTATGCGGGGTCTCGCCTTTTTGGGGAATCCCTGGATGAATTGGTTAAAGGAGTCACTGGGGGTAAGAGCACACTGCTACCCCAGAACCCTAAGGGTAAGTTTTTCCGCGGCAAGCGGGGCTTCTCCTTTAAACCTAATCAGGGGTCCTTTCGTGCCTTCAAGGCGCAGAACAAGGGAAAACCCTTCAAGGGCCAAGGTGGCCAGAAAAAGCCCTGGTTCGGCAAACAAAAATCCGGCCAAGCTGGGTCGGCGGCTCAGTCCGCCTCTGCCTGAAGGGGCGCCCTCACCCGTTTCAGGGGTGGGGGGACGTTTGCGCGGTTTCCTTCAACCTTGGCTGCTCCGGACCACGGACAGGTGGGTTCAGGAAATCATTCGATCAGGGTTACATAGTTACATATTTAGTGAGGTTGAAAAAAGACATCAGTCCATCCAGTTCAACCTATGATGTGTGTGTGTGTGTTTGCTTTTTACCGTACATTGTATACCCCTGTATGTTGTGGTCTCTAAGGTGCCCATCTAATCGTTTTTTAAACTATCAATGCTCCCTACTGATACGACTGCTTGTGGAAGAGAATTCCACATCCTTACCGCTCTTACAGTGAAGAACCCCTTACGCATTTTAAGGTTAAAACGCCTTTCCTCTAGTTTTAGTGAGTGGCCACGTGTCTTATTGTATCTCCTTTCTCTGAATAGTTTGTTCCTTATGCTAGGGTTGCCAGTACAGTATTTGTACATTGATATCATATCCCCCCTCAATCGTCTCTTCTCCAGAGAGAATAGGTTCAGTGCTCCTAGGCTTTCCTCATAGCTGATGTCCTCCATTCCCCTAATTATTTTTGTTGCCCTTCTCTGGACTCTTTCCAATTCCAGCACATCCTTCCTGAGGACCGGTGCCCAGAACTGGACATCATACTCCATATGTGGTGGGACCAGAGTCTTGTAGAGCAGGAGAATAATCTCTTTATTTCTGGAGTGAATCCCCTTTTTTATACATCCCAGTATTCTGTTGGCTTTGCTTGCAGCGGCTTGGCATTGCATGCCACTGCCAAGCCTGTTGTCTACCAGTACCCCCAAGTCTTTTTCCATCCTAGACTCACCCAGAGGTTCCCTCCCTAGTGAGTAGCTTGCTTTCTGGTTTCTGGCCCCCAAGTGCATTACTTTTTCAACATTAAACCTCATCTGTCATGTAGTTGCCCACCCCGTTATTTTGTTCAGGTCCGCTTGTAAGGTTTCCACATCCTGCATAGAAGATATTGGCAAGCTTAGTTTAGTATCATCCGCAAATACTGAGATTGTACTAGATATCCCCTCCTCTAGATCATTTATGAATAAGTTAAACAGGATTGGTCCCAGGACAGAACCCTGGGGGACCCCACTTTCCACACCCGCCCAATCCGAGTACTCCCCATTAATCATCACCCTCTGGACTCTCCCCTGGAGCCAGTTCTCTATCCAGGACTCACCTTATGGTCCATACCTACCTTCCTTAGTTTGTACAGTAAGCGTTTGTGGGGAACAGTATCAAAGGCCTTTGCAAAGTCCAGATACACCACATCCAAAGGCTTTCCTTTATCTAGGTGGCAGCTCACTTCATCGTAGAAGGTTAATAGATTGGTTTGGCAAGAACGATTTTTCATGAATCCATGCTGATTACTACTGATAATACAGTTTTCATTACTAAAGTCTTGTATGTGGTCCCTTAACATCCCCTCCAAAATCTTGCAGACTACAGATGTTAGGCTGACCGGCCTATAGTTACCCGGGATACATCTCGGCCCCTTTTTAAATATTGGTACCACGTTGGCTTTTTTCCAATCAGCTGGCACCATACCGTCTGTAAACTATCCTTAAAGATCAAGAATAATGGTCTGGCAATCACCTGGCTGAGCTCTTTAAGAACCCTCGGGTGCAAGCCATCCGGTCCTGGTGATTTATTTATGTTAAGTTTCTCTAGTTTAGTTTTAAGTCTATCTTCTGTTAGCCATGGCGGTATTTCCTGAGGTGTGTTGTTTAGTTCGGCCTTACAAGCTAGGTTCGTGTAGCCCCCCGATTCTTTTGTGAAGACTGAAGAGAAGAAATTATTTAACACTTCCGCCTTTTCTCTGTCCTCAGTGGCCATATTTCCTTTGTCATCTTTTATGGGGCCAATGTGTTCTGGCCTCGCTTTCTTACTGTTTATATGCTTAAAGAATTTCTTGGGGTTCTTTTTACTCTCCTCTGCTATATGTCTCTCGTGTTCTATTTTAGCCACCCTGATTTCGTTTTTACACATTTCTTATTACACTCTTTGTAATGCTTAAATGCTGCCAATGACCCCTCAGTCTTGTTTTTTTTGAAGGCCTTTTCTTTAGCACTAATATGCATTTTTATGTTGGAGTTTAGCCACCCAGGGTTTAGTTTTGCTCTTTTAAATTTATTTCCCTTTGGAATGCACTGGTCAATCCCCTTGTTAAGTATGCTCTTGAAGCACTCCCATTTTTCCTCCGTGTTCTTTGTTCCCAGGGTTCTATCCCAATTGATATTTTCTAGCAGCGGGCGCAGTTTTGGGAAATTGGCTCTTTTGAAATTCAGCGTCCTTATATTACCCCTCTACTGTAATTAATACTGAAACTTATTGACCTATGGTCACTGTTTCCTAAGTTGCCCTGTATTTCTATATCCGTGAGCAGGTCTGTATTGTTGGTAGTCAGTAGGTCAAGTACCGCATTGTTTGCACAAGGGTACAAGATCGAATTTCTTTCGCGGCCAGCAGACAGATTCTTTCCCTCAAATCTTCATTTGACCCCAGGGTGGTTGCAGGACCTGCGTCAAGCGGTGGAGGATCTCCTAGCCCAGGGGGTTGTCGTCCCGGTGCCTCATCGAGACAGGTTTCGGGGGTTTTATTCGAATCTGTTCACTGTGCCCAGAAATGAGGGCAAAGTGCGTCCGATTTTGGACTTAAAAGCTCTGAACAGCTTCGTGCACATTCGGAAATTCCGCATGGAATCACTCCGCTCGGTGGTGGCCTCCCTGAATCCGGGGGAGTTCCTGGCCTCTATAGACCTGAAGAATGCGTATCTGCACATCCCCATTTTCGAGGGTCATCAGAGGTACCTCCAATTCGCTATCGCAGAGGATCATTACCAGTTTGTAGCGTTATCTTTCGGTCTCGCTTCGGCTCCATGGGTCTTTACCAAAGTGTTGGCGCCTTTTCTGGGCCTGTTGCGGGCACAGGGCATTGCGGTCTTGGGTTATCTGGATGATCTCCTGCTAAGATCGAGTGCCAGTCAGAGCCTGTTATGCGATCTGCCCACTACAGTCCAGACGCTCCAGGAATTCGGTTGGACAATCAACATTCAGAAGTCGACCTTGACGCCTTCCGTTCGGCTCCCGTATCTGGGAATGATCCTGGACTCTGCTCAAGCAAAGGTGTTCTTACCGGAGGACAAGCTCCGGACCCTACAGTCCGAGGTCAGGTCCCTCAGGGACAACGAATCCTCATTGCTCAGGACCTGTATGCGGGCCCTGGGGTTGATGGTGTCAGCCTTCGAGGCGATACCATTTGCACAGTTTCATACACGATCTCTCCAAGCGGAGATCCTGGCCAGGTGGGACAGACCAGCTCAGTCCTTGGGCCTGAGTGTGTCTCTGAGTCGCCAAACCAGAATGGATCTCTTGTGGTGGCTTCAGTCCCCGGCTGTGTCGGAAGGAAAATCCTTCCGGCTGATTCTGTGGACGGTGATACTGTACCACGGATGCCAGCCTGTCGGGCTGGGGTGGAGTCCTGGGCAACCTGTCTGCCCAGGGCACTTGGTCGGGGGAGGAATCCTCTCTTCCGATAAACATTTTGGAATTGAGAGCGATCAGGCTGTGCCTGCTCCATTGGTCGGATCGTCTTCAGGGCCGTCCTGTATGGGTGCAGACGGACAATGGCTTACATCAACCACCAAGGGGGCACCAGGAGTGGCCGGGTGGCCCAGGAGGTGACCAGTATCCTGTCTTGGGCAGAGACTCATGTCTCGGCGATATCGGCAGTTCACATTCTGGGTGTGGAGAATTGGCAGGCCGACTATCTGAGCCGCCAGACCCTGGACCAGGGGGAATGGTCCCTACACCCGGAGGTGTTTCAGATGCTGTGTGCGAAGTGGGGATCCCCGGATGTGGATCTGTTCGCGTCTCGGCTAAACCACAAGGTGGAAAGGTTCGTGGCAAGAATGCGCGATCCTCTGGCAGATGCCTCGAATGCGCTGGTGGTGCCTTGGCGTCAGTATCATCTGATATATGCCTTTCCTCCAATTCAGTTGTTGTCCAGGTTCCTTCGCAGGGTGGCCTCGGAACAATCAATGGTAATTCTGGTTGCGCTAGACTGGCCTCGCCGGTCCTGGTACGCGGACATCATTCACCTGGCCGTAGAGCCTCCGTGGCAGCTACCAATGCGAGAAGATCTACTGTCTCAGGGACCAATCTTCCATCCTGCTTTACAGTCGCTGGCTTTAATGGCCTGGCTGTTGAAAGCCAGGTCCTGAGGGACAGGGGTCTCTCCTCAGAGGTCATTCCTACTTTGATCAAGGCTAGAAAAGCCTCTTCTGGTAAGATTTATTACCGTACATGGAAAGCTTATTTTGCCTGGTGTGAGTCCAGGGGTTTCTCTCCTCGTTCCTACTCGGTGATGAGGGTGTTGGCTTTCCTCCAGGCTGGTGTGGACCAGCGCCTTGCGTTGGCCATGATTAAAGGCCAGGTATATGCCCTGGCTGTTCTTTTCCAGCGCCCTGTGGCGTCTCATTCCTTAATTCGCACCTTTATTCAAGGTGTGCGTCACTTGGCCCCTCCTAGAAGGGAGCCCTTACCTCCATGGGACTTGAACTTGGTTCTGTCCCTGTTGTGCAAGGCTGCGACTTGGTCGTCGGTGCACACCTTTTCCAAATTCCAAAGATTACAGGATTAAAGTTCTGGCATCAGCCGATGCCTCCATTGGCCGCAAAGTTCTCTGTGCGGCAGTGCCATAGGGGACCCTGGTTTTGTACTGGTCCCTAGCTGTTGGGGGTTGTTTTCCCCTTGGTTATTAGATTTCCTGGGTTGTTGCTCCTGTTAAGCCCTTTTTTGTTACCCAGAAGGTTACCTTTCTGCTAATGTAAGGTTCCTTTCTCTGATGTGGGTACTGCGTTGCTTTTCTGATGGTTGCGTTGCCCACCCCTCATGTCTACACTGCTTTGGGACATCCCCATTAGTGAAGACTGTGTGAATGGGCGGCGACTGTCGGAGGACGTAAGAGAAAACAGAATTTTTGTAAAATATTACCGTAAAATTCCTTTCTCTGAGTCCTCCGACGGTCGCCGCCCCGCCCCTCTTTTGGGTTTTTTTCTACACTTTCACTGCTTGCGACCAAACTGAGTTGGGATGGCTATTGCAGGGGGGTATTGGACTAGAAGGACAGCCCCCATGGGTGTGACTATGTAGATGAATTGTTCTTTTACAAGTCTTTTGCCTAGAAACTCCTGCGGAGGGGAAGCAATACCCCATTAGTGAAGTCTGTGTGAATGGGTGGGGACTGTCGGAGGACTCAGAGAAAGGAATTTTACGGTAAGATTTTACAAAAATTCAGTTTTTTTTAGTTGTGGGATTTTTTTTTTTTGTGCTGTGTACCATTGGGGACATTTCACTTTGCTTCCTGTCCCAGAGATGCAAAAAGAAGGTAATCTCCCAATGTAAGAGGAGTTCCCTTCTTAGACACTTGTTCCCAGAACAGATGTTCCCATCGGAAGATTTCCCCTTATCTCTTGTTCTGGAAACAACTGTAAAATGTTGGATTTTCCCTCTTTCTTTCTTGGTGGCAGTACAAATAGAAGCATGAAACTCACCAATGGGAATATGAACTGCAAAAGATAGAGTCTAACCCTTCCCCACTTTATCAATTCAAAAGAGTTTGCCTAAAAATAAACATGCATTTTATTTGATTAAACTTGTATTAATTAATTGGTTTCATTTGTGTATTTGTATTAGTACACAACAAGCATGTTTTAATTTTCATTACCATTTACACTTAATAACAAAAAATTACCAAACAATGGAATGGAGCTCTTCAATCAAACTTATTCAAAAAAAATTCATCCTTCTTGGACTGTCTGATATTCCTTATTTAAAACCAATCTTGTTTCTGATCTTCTTTATAATGTATATGGTGACAATATCTGGAAATTGTCTTCTCATTATCATGGTGAGACTTAATTCCCGTCTCCAAACCCCCATGTACTTTTTCTTAACTAACCTTGCCATCATTGACATCTGCTTCTCATCAACAGTGGTACCCAGAATACTGGTAAACACCATATCACAGGATAGAACTATATCTTTCCTAGGATGTGCAGCTCAGATGTATTTCCATCTGGCTCTTGGAGGTGCAGAATGCTTAATACTGACTGTCATGGCCTTTGATAGATATATTGCGATTTGTAAGCCAATACAGTACAATATGATAATGGACAAACAACTCTGTCTATGTCTGGCTATTGCATCCTGGTTTCTAGGCTTTAAAAATTCAGCTATCCAAGCAATGTTCACATTTCAGCTGCCGTTCTGTAAGTCTAATGTTATTGACCACTTTTTCTGTGAGATACCACCTTTACTTCGGCTCTCCTGCAAGGATATCTATCTCAATCAGGTATCAGGCATCATTGCAACTGCCCTCTTTGCATTCGGTACGTTCTTCCTAATTTTTCTGTCCTACCTTTGCATCACCTTAACTGTGATAAACATCCATTCTGTAACAGAAAGAAGGAAGGTTTTCTCCACTTGTGTCTCCCATATTGCTGTGGTCTCCATCTACTATGGTACTATCATGTTCATGCATATACGACCTCAGTCCAGTTACTTCCCAGAACAGGACAAAGCAGCCTCTGTTATCTATACAGTTGTGACTCCAATGGTTAATCCTGTAATATACAGCATAAGAAATAAAGATATCAAAGAAAGTATCAGAAAGACATTAAAGATTATCTAAACCCAAGAACACAAATTGAATATATTGCAGCTTATAAGTCTATCTTTATGTTGCCAGAATTTTAGTGTCCTTGTACCTCCCTGTGCAATGTACTGATAAATCCAATATTGTTATCATTCTTCAAAGCTATCTTATGTGCACTACAGAAGAATGTCCCCTCTGTAATGGAGATGACGAGTGTAGGAGTGGTTAGTGTTCCAAATCAAGAAAGCAGCCTCGTAACACTGATGGCTCCCCCCACAGATAGAGTACAACAAGTGAGTGTTGTCACCCTAACACAGGAAGTGTGTTCTAGGGTGACAACAGTGAAAATGAAGGGAAAAAGCCTGCCACTGGGCCTAAGCACTGATAAGCTGCAGTATATTAAAGTTTTGTTTTTAGCTTTAGACACTTGCTAAAACTAGTATATTATTTTGTCTCCCAATCTGGCTCCACTATCTTGAAGATTAGGCCATCAACTTTGGAAAATATATATTACTTGATGACTCCAAAAAAGACTGTCTGAAATATATAAAGAACTTTTCCCTGTTTCTCCCCCTTCAGTAACTAAATGGGTGGAGGAAGTCCTGGATCTAAATGGGGAGGATTGGGTCTGCATGTGGAGTTTCTCCTTTACTTGATTAGTGCCAGCAAGGGACAGGTTTATTCACTTTGAATTCCTACACAGGATATAATATACCCCAGCTAAACTGTCCAGTATTTATCCGCCGGTCTCGACAGAGTGTTGGCGTTACTTCACTTCCTGGCTACTTTCGGACATATCTTTTGGTACTGTCCAGTGGTTCAGGACTTCTGGAAAGTTGTCCTGCACTGTATAACAGAGGTCACTTCCCTACCCCTGCCCATGACGATGACAGTTTGCCTTCTTGGTCTTGTGAAAGGTCTGGCACTGATCAGGGCTCATCCTACTCTATGGCTGTTTTATGCTTGCAAGGCATTGATCCTTTACTGGAAGAAGCCAGTGACACC
This sequence comes from Pelophylax lessonae, assembly GCF_965119305.1. Taxonomy (NCBI): domain Eukaryota; kingdom Metazoa; phylum Chordata; class Amphibia; order Anura; family Ranidae; genus Pelophylax; species Pelophylax lessonae. Next base: position 605,838,947 of record NC_138769.1, read on the forward strand.
CTCCCTGACTTATTGGAAAGGGCTGGTAAATAAAGTGGTTCCCTTTTTAGAAGGCTACAGGTTACAAGGCACAGTGAAGCTGCATTTGATGGGCACAGTGAGGCTGCATTTGGTGGGCACTAAAAAGGCTGCATTTGATGGGCACTGGTGAGGCTGCATTTGATGGGCACAGTGAGACCGTGAGGCTCACAGTGAGTGACTGGTAGCAAGCAGTAACTACCACTGCATATAGTTTATTGTTGTTTTTGAAGTTTGAAAGTTTGCATGCGGCCCCCATTGGATATGAAAACATGTCCAGTGGCCCTTGAGGTAATTTGAGTTTGAGACCTCTGACTTAAAAGCATAGTTTCTATTCCCTGACACCAGCGTAGACAAATTTACTACCCTCTTTTTGCATGAGACACTGTTTCTGGCTAGGAAAGTGATTGCACGACAATGGATGCGCGACAAACCCCCCACCTTTCATGACTGGCTCCGAGAGGTTAACACGCTACCCTACAAAAAGTTAATATATGCCCACCATGGGTGTCCTTCCAGGTTTTACAAAATATGGGACAGATGGGTGCAGCCCCCAGAGACATGCACTTGATTTTATACTGCTGTTTGTATTGAATCTTTTTTTTTTTTCACCACCCCTCTCGCTTTTGTATTCTGTCAGGAACATAGAGCTACTATTGTTACAGCTTGGCAATTCTTATGCTCATCATATGCAGAGATATATAGTAACTAAGTAGAACTACTTCACTACTGTACTTAAGTACCGAAAGGCGTTATCTGTACTTTCCTAGAGTAGAATTTTTTTCTCCTACTTCCACTTTTACTTCACTATATTTTTTCGATGATTTCAATACTTCTACTCCGATATTTTTTTTTTGTGCTGCATAGTTACTCGTTACTATTATAAAAATTACCACTGCCAGAACAGTAGATGGCTAATTTCATGAAGCTCAAAACATGTGTATTATCAGCGCATACGAAAATAAAAGCTACTGTATGTATAAATAAAAGCTGCATTTGAAATAATAAAAAAAAATATGATGTTCAAACTTTTGACTTCTTTCTTTAATAACTACATAACACAGTACTTGTACTTTTACTTTCAGTACTTGAGTAGCAACATTTTAAAAAAAACTACTTGCAATACTTAAGTACAAAAAATGTTGAATACTTTAGTACTTCTACTCAAGTCACTTTTTGATCGAGCACTTCCACTTCTACTCAAGTCACTTTTTGATCGAGCACTTGTACTTTTACTCAAGTATGGGTTTCGAGTACTTTATACAACTCTGACCATATGCGATGGATGTACCTAAGTATTCTTTCTTTGACATCACCTATATTGCTGTATTACCATGACAATTCCTCTGTTTGCTTCTTTGTATTTGTGTTTTTTTTTTTTATCAATAAAGAATTTGTTTGATTAAAAGCATAGTTTCACTGCTTTCTACATAATGGTCAATGTGTACCTATCGTGGTCAACCAGTACCCAAGTACCGATCACCAGCTCATCAGAGTCCCCGAGTACCTATCACCTGCTCATCAGAGTACCCAAGTACCTGTCACCTGCTCATCAGAATACCCGAGTACCTGTCACCAGCCCATCAGAGCACCTGAGTGCCTGTCACCAGCCCATCAGAGCACCCGAGTACCTGTCACCAGCCCATCAGAGTACCGGTCACCAGCCCATCAGAGTACCGGTCACCAGCCCATCAGCGTACCTGCCTCAAGCTCATCAAAGCACCCGAGTACCTGTCACCAGCCAATCGGAGTACCTGTCATCAGTCCATCCAAGTACCTGTCACCAGCCCATCAGAGTACCCGAGTACCTGTCACCAGCTCTTAAGAGCACCCGAGTCCCTGTTACTAGCTCATCAGAGTACCCGGAGACCTGTAACCTGCTCATCAGAGCACCCGAGTACCTGTCACCAGCTCATCAGAGCACCCGAGTACCTGTCCCCATCTCATCAGAGCACCCGAGTACCTGTCACAGCTCAACAGAGCACCCGAGTACCTGTCACCTGTTCATCAGAGTACCTGTCTCCAGCTCATCAGAGCACCTGAGTACCTGTCATCAACCCATCAGAGTACCTGTCACCAGCCCATCAGCCTACCTATCACTAGCCCATCAGCATACCTGTCTCTAGCTCATCAGAGCATCCGAGTACCTGTCACCAGCCCATCACCCCTGTCGTGCAGCCCAACAGTACCTGACCTGCATCCCATTAGTACCTGACTTGCAGCCCATGAGTACCTGATGTGCAGCCCATCACTACCTATCGTGCAGCCCATCACAACCTGTCATTCAGCCCATCAGTGTCACCTGTCATACAAGCCACCATGTCCAAAAAAGTTTTTACTACCGAAGAGGCATATCAATTTCTAAGCCTGACGGATGAGAGCACTCACTGTCCAATTCCAGTTCCAAATCCAGTTCAGAATTCAAGCCCTTTGCATGCAGTACATCAGCGACCGAATCAGGGGAGAAAGCAGTCCATCCTAAAAGATGTTCTGAAAACCAAGCAGCCACCAGCAGCACCATACATCCCAATGGCCAATCGGCAAACGCCAACAGTGCTAGACCCCAGGAGGAAAGGCCCAGTACAAACACTGGAATTTCACACCAGACCTAAAGAATTAGAGCCCAAACTCATCTTCCAGACAGTTTAGCAAACTCATTATGGTTACCTTCTAACTCAGGGTCAGCTACAAGCTACAAGCTTTCACAGCACAGCCAGGTGTGCAGGTCAACACTGAAAGTTTTTCTGTGATTGATTTTTTTTAAATGTATTTTTCCCTGACGAGTTACTTCAAAGCATCGTGGACCAAGCAAATCTTTTACATAGAGAACAACCCCAACTCATGCCACACCTGTCCTTTTGAACGGAGACGCCTAACAGTGGAGGAGTTTAGCTTGTTTTTCTGCCTTACAATCAATATGGGGCTTATAAAAAAAATGATTTGCATTCTTATTGGTCTACCAACCCCATCCACCACATACCAATTTTTTTCAGCTGTCATGTCCACGTCCCGCTATGACATAATGCGCTTCCTGTATTTCAGTGATAACTCGCAGTGCCCTCCCCAAGATCATCCCAATTTTGAAAAACTATATAAAATTTTCCCCCTAATTACTTTTTTTTTTTAAGAGGTTTCCCGAACTTTATGTCCCTGACTAGAACATCTCTGTGGACGAATCCCTGGTCCATTTCACAGTCCAGCTGGGATTTAAGCAATACATTCCCAGTAAGAGGGCCAGGTACAAATTAAAGCTCAACAAGCTCTGTGAAAGCACCACTGGATATGTGTACGCCTTCTGTGTGTACGAAAGCAGAGACTCCCAGCTCCAGCCCCCTTAGTGCCCAACGTACATGGGAATAAGCGGAAACATTGTCTGGGACCTAGCGTTTCCACTGTTGCAAAAGGGGTATCACATTTACGTAGACAATTATTATACAAGTTTGCCACTTTTCCACCATCTGTACCCTAAGAAAACTTTGGCCTGCGGTACAGCAATAAAAAACACGAAGGGCTCCCCACAGCGTTTAGTCACCACAAAACTACGAAGGGGGGATCCGGCAAGCCTGAGGAACGAGGAAGTGTTGGCCGTGAAGTGGAGGGATAGGAAAGATGTGTACATCATGTCCACAATCCACAATGACACCTCAGTAAAACTTCACAGAAGACGTGGTCCCATTCAAAAGCCTGGGTGTATCTAAGAGCACAATAAGTTCATGGGGTGGGGTGGATTTAAACAAGAAATGCTGCAGCACTATTTATCAACACGAAAGTCCCTCTTCTGGTATAAAAAAGTTGCAATTTACCTTTTCCTTTTGGCCATTTATAACGCAGACGTCACCTATCAAAAATCTAGAGAAACACAAGACTCCTTCCTCAAATTTATCAAAGATACTGTCACTGCCCTGATCTACCAGCAAGGATCCCCCCCCCCCCTGAAAGTATTCGCTCTGAATGTTTCAGCAGACTGCAAGAGCGCCATTTCCCTGACAATGAAGGGAAGGGGGGAATCGGCGCTTGTTTCGCTAGATGTACACAAAGATCCAAACAAATTATACAGCAATATATGGAGCCAGAACTATGAATAATCCTACAGCTCGATATAACACATAATCCTAGCTATGATGTGAAGAAAATTTAAAAGGTGAGTAACAATATGTAAAACATGTGGAACAGCTATATACACTGTGTGACTTCAATAAGATGATAAATCAATACAAATGAAGTGGTGTGCAAGACATACACAATGATAAAACAATATATGTTGAAGCAATACTAAACAATATCACATATTCTCAGTGTGAAATACCAAAGCTATGAGTGCTCAGATATAAGTGTAATAGCATAAAAATTACAATAAATAAATATATAGATGGGGTGATGATCAATAAAAATAATAGTCCATGTGCAAATAAATGTGCAAAAAATGCTTCAAAATAGGTGGCTTTATGTGATTCTTCACAACAATCAGGTGACTTTCGTGGAACTCCAAAGTGTGTCTCCAGAAGTGAGCTATATCCTCAAATAAGTGTAATGGCCGCTCACCTCCAAAAACATCTTTACAGGCGTTTTGTGATAGCGATCAACGGGCTAGGGTAATATAATCCTCCTCCACAGGTGGGGGCTTCTATTGGGTCCTCTGGGATGTCCTTTGTTCCTACTGGATATCAGTCACCTCTTTTGTTAATGGGCAATAATCCTCCAGATACTCCCAATACTCCTCCAGTCACTCAGAGAGATAGTCAAGTACTCATGGTGAAGTATGTAAGAATATTTATTTAAGAACAAGCAAATAAAACTTACAGTTAAGTAAGAGAAGGTCAGCAGCCGCCGATGCGGTATAAGTCCAATACTTCCAGTCTGGGCCGTAGACCAGAAGTGACGTCACCCGGCTCCTCCTGATGTGTTGCGTCACTCAACACGTGACTTTATCAAGGGTGATAAAGTCACCATGCCTCTTACTAAATATCTTGGACTGTCTACTTTCCAAAAAGGGATAAGGTGGGGGGTATTTATACTGTCCTGACATATCAGGGCCTCGAGAAAAGAGCTAGGCAGTCAGTATATCAGGTGTGATCAATTTTCAGTAATTATTACCATAGCTTGTAGACTCTATAAGGGTCCTTTCACACGGTCCGTTCAGTTTTTTCATCTGCTCAGTTACTTTTTTTTTTTTCACACAGACACGAATGCACTTTTGGAGGGTCCGTTCCGTATAAAGGTATATTTTACTCTAAGAGTGCGATTCCTGCGCTATCTTGGGTAAGTAAGCCACCCTGATGACGCACATACAGTAACTGATACCAAAAAACAGTTTGAAGTATTAACCACTTCCGCACTGCTCACTAGAGCTGTACTGCGGCAAAGTGGCTCGAAAACGTCTGGCGACGTAGACCTACGTCACCAGACATTCCCCCTTCTCGGCGGCGCGCGTGTGCCGCCGGAGGCTCGCTCCCACTGTATTCAGTCACAGCGGGAGTCGGGCCAGGGGAGGAGCGGCGGCGATCGCCGGGGAATCGAGTGTGGAGATCCGCCTGCTTGTGTAAACAGAGCGGGCGGATCTCCTAAGTGACAGGCAGGGTCAGATTGCAGGGTTCAGCATAGTTGAACCTGCGATCTGTCCTTCTGTCACATAGTCCCCTCCCCCCACACACGTCAGTAAGCACCAGGCATACATTAACCCCTTGATCACCAATAAAAATTAACCCCTTCCCTGCCAGTGTCATTTTTACAGTAACAGTGCATATTTATAGCACTGATTACTGTAGTATTGTCACTGGTACCCCCAAAAGTGTCAAAAATGTCAGTCAAGGGTCCAATCTGTCCGCCGCAATGTCGCAGTCCCGCAAAAAAAAAATTGCAGATCGCCACCATTACTCATTAAAAAAAAAACACCAAAAATGACATAAATCTTTCCCTTAGTTAGTAAACGCAATAACTTTTGCGCAAACCAATCAAAATACGCTTATTGTTAAAAGCACAATAACAAAGGACAAACAAAGACAAAACAAACAAAAACGAAGACAGTTGGGACTTTAAATGAGGCGGTGTCCATCCAGGGCCACTCGCCTCCATCCCTAATCGAGTATATGAAAGCAAGGGGGGGGGAATAATAAAATGAATATTAGGGTATTATGGGGTCGGCATATTAGATAGAATATATAGGATTATATAAAGAATACCAAGTATGTGGTAACAAGTATGTGGTAACATAATGTTGGTTTTGATCTTAAAGGAGCCGTTACCCAATACTATAATGAGGTAGGACGGGAAAGGGGGGAAAAATCGGGACTTTGAGTGAGGTGTGTGGGGTCGGTGGTCACAGTAAAATGGTACAGTCATCTAGTAAAAGGCATAGATTTATTGATTGATATGATAACATATACAAATATATACAAGCTACATCAAAGTTGCATAAATATGATGATACAAACAAAGAGCAATTGAAAACATACTAAACACAAGATCATATCAACAATGTTGGGGTGTGCACTGGAAAGGTTAGGTCATTGATGGAGAACAACGTTAAAAAGTATAGAATAGGTAAAAATGGGGGGTACATCCATATTAGGCTCGACGCGTTTCGTGGATGAATTCCACTCATCAGGAGCCGGTACACCCCAAATCATCATATGTAAGGGGGGATAAGTATATAGGGAATTGATGTGGACAGTGATCCAAAAGGTCAAGAGAAGTCTGCTCCGGGAGCTGTAGGGGCCCAAAACGCGGCCAAGGGATGTTACATAGGCACTCCATGTTGCATAGGGGTGGCTAAAGCATTGAGGGGTGATATCTCAGATATTAATCTCCAAGGATTTCTACATGGATAAATAAATAACATTAATATGAAAATATTTTCACTGGTATGGCAGTGACAAATATAAATTAATGGAATCAATGTGAAGGTAAGTATTATACCTGGATGAATTAATAATATGAGTTGATCGGGGGAGATGATTGAAGTAATCTGAAACGTCTAAAAAATGGTGAAGAAAGATTATTAAGTGAAGGATAAGTAGAGAGAAAGTTCCAAACCAAACCACCAAAAAACCACCAAAATGGTGAAAAGTGCTGAGGTGGGAAAGAATCAGGGGTGATTGAGTGAATGGGATTATGAGAAAGAGGGAATACTAAAAAGAATACCCGATTTCAAAAAAAGGTCTGAAAAATTGAAGTGGTAAAAAACAAACAAAAGGAAACGATTGGTGAGAAGTGGATAGGTGTTGTTTGGTACTCGTCCAAAACACAGAGGGAAGGTGATGGGAAGTGTAGTGGTGACCAAGGGGTGCTCAAGTGGAGGAACGTGAAAGGAATGGAAGACGTGAGGAGAAAGAAACGCCAAGGGAAATACCTATATGCGGCCACAAGAGGGGCTCCTAGCGTCACGTCCAAGCACCAGAAAGTAGAGGAAACAGTGTCACGTCCAGGGCCAAATGCCATCCTGGATCTCGACACAAATGACCTCCCTTATATGTGGCGCGAGATTGAAATCACATGACGGCGCAAGGACGCCAACGAGTGACGTCACACGCACGGCATGGAAGACGTGGCGCCGAGGCGCAAAGGGGAAGTCGCCCACTCTCCCGCGCCCGATAGAAAGACGGGCGGAAGGGGAGGAGGGAGGCCCCCGAAGCGCCTCGCAGCTCCCGGATCTAAACAACAGACCAATGGAACTGTCCAACCATAAATGACAATCTAAACATTCCCAGTGCAGTATTACCCATATTGTGAAAAGAATAATGTAATGATGTATATATGTGGAAATGGTAAATGCAAACCAAACCAAAAGGTCTGCATGAGGGCCAACCACAAACGAACCACACACCTCCATCCCTATTGGATGTTAAAAGCACAATAACAAAGGACAAACAAAGACAAAACAAACAAAAACGAAGACAGTTGGGACTTTAAATGAGGCGGTGTCCATCCAGGGCCACCCGCCTCCATCCCTAATCGAGTATATGAAAGCAAGGGGGGGGGGAATAATAAAATGAATATTAGGGTATTATGGGGTCGGCATATTAGATAGAATATATAGGATTATATAAAGAATACCAAGTATGTGGTAACAAGTATGTGGTAACATAATGTTGGTTTTGATCTTAAAGGAGCCGTTACCCAATACTATAATGAGGTAGGACGGGAAAGGGGGGAAAAATCGGGACTTTGAGTGAGGTGTGTGGGGTCGGTGGTCACAGTAAAATGGTACAGTCATCTAGTAAAAGGCATAGATTTATTGATTGATATGATAACATATACAAATATATACAAGCTACATCAAAGTTGCATAAATATGATGATACAAACAAAGAGCAATTGAAAACATACTAAACACAAGATCATATCAACAATGTTGGGGTGTGCACTGGAAAGGTTAGGTCATTGATGGAGAACAACGTTAAAAAGTATAGAATAGGTAAAAATGGGGGGTACATCCATATTAGGCTCGACGCGTTTCGTGGATGAATTCCACTCATCAGGAGCCGGTACACCCCAAATCATCATATGTAAGGGGGGATAAGTATATAGGGAATTGGTGTGGACAGTGATCCAAAAGGTCAAGAGAAGTCTGCTCCGGGAGCTGTAGGGGCCCAAAACGCGGCCAAGGGATGTCACATAGGCACTCCATGTTGCATAGGGGTGGCTAAAGCATTGAGGGGTGATATCTCAGATATTAATCTCCAAGGATTTCTACATGGATAAATAAATAACATTAATATGAAAATATTTTCACTGGTATGGCAGTGACAAATATAAATTAATGGAATCAATGTGAAGGTAAGTATTATACCTGGATGAATTAATAATATGAGTTGATCGGGGGAGATGATTGAAGTAATCTGAAACGTCTAAAAAATGGTGAAGAAAGATTATTAAGTGAAGGATAAGTAGAGAGAAAGTTCCAAACCAAACCACCAAAAAACCACCAAAATGGTGAAAAGTGCTGAGGTGGGAAAGAATCAGGGGTGATTGAGTGAATGGGATTATGAGAAAGAGGGAATACTAAAAAGAATACCCGATTTCAAAAAAAGGTCTGAAAAATTGAAGTGGTAAAAAACAAACAAAAGGAAACGATTGGTGAGAAGTGGATAGGTGTTGTTTGGTACTCGTCCAAAACACAGAGGGAAGGTGATGGGAAGTGTAGTGGTGACCAAGGGGTGCTCAAGTGGAGGAACGTGAAAGGAATGGAAGACGTGAGGAGAAAGAAACGCCAAGGGAAATACCTATATGCGGCCACAAGAGGGGCTCCTAGCGTCACGTCCAAGCACCAGAAAGTAGAGGAAACAGTGTCACGTCCAGGGCCAAATGCCATCCTGGATCTCGACACAAATGACCTCCCTTATATGTGGCGCGAGATTGAAATCACATGACGGCGCGAGGACGCCAACGAGTGACGTCACACGCACGGCATGGAAGACGTGGCGCCGAGGCGCAAAGGGGAAGTCGCCCACTCTCCCGCGCCCGATAGAAAGACGGGCGGAAGGGGAGGAGGGAGGCCCCCGAAGCGCCTCGCAGCTCCCGGATCTAAACAACAGACCAATGGAACTGTCCAACCATAAATGACAATCTAAACATTCCCAGTGCAGTATTACCCATATTGTGAAAAGAATAATGTAATGATGTATATATGTGGAAATGGTAAATGCAAACCAAACCAAAAGGTCTGCATGAGGGCCAACCGCAAACGAACCACACACCTCCATCCCTATTGGATGTTAAAAGCACAATAACAAAGGACAAACAAAGACAAAACAAACAAAAACGAAGACAGTTGGGACTTTAAATGAGGCGGTGTCCATCCAGGGCCACCCGCCTCCATCCCTAATCGAGTATATGAAAGCAAGGGGGGGGGAATAATAAAATGAATATTAGGGTATTATGGGGTCGGCATATTAGATAGAATATATAGGATTATATAAAGAATACCAAGTATGTGGTAACAAGTATGTGGTAACATAATGTTGGTTTTGATCTTAAAGGAGCCGTTACCCAATACTATAATGAGGTAGGACGGGAAAGGGGGGAAAAATCGGGACTTTGAGTGAGGTGTGTGGGGTCGGTGGTCACAGTAAAATGGTACAGTCATCTAGTAAAAGGCATAGATTTATTGATTGATATGATAACATATACAAATATATACAAGCTACATCAAAGTTGCATAAATATGATGATACAAACAAAGAGCAATTGAAAACATACTAAACACAAGATCATATCAACAATGTTGGGGTGTGCACTGGAAAGGTTAGGTCATTGATGGAGAACAACGTTAAAAAGTATAGAATAGGTAAAAATGGGGGGTACATCCATATTAGGCTCAACGCGTTTCGTGGATGAATTCCACTCATCAGGAGCCGGTACACCCCAAATCATCATATGTAAGGGGGGATAAGTATATAGGGAATTGATGTGGACAGTGATCCAAAAGGTCAAGAGAAGTCTGCTCCGGGAGCTGTAGGGGCCCAAAACGCGGCCAAGGGATGTCACATAGGCACTCCATGTTGCATAGGGGTGGCTAAAGCATTGAGGGGTGATATCTCAGATATTAATCTCCAAGGATTTCTACATGGATAAATAAATAACATTAATATGAAAATATTTTCACTGGTATGGCAGTGACAAATATAAATTAATGGAATCAATGTGAAGGTAAGTATTATACCTGGATGAATTAATAATATGAGTTGATCGGGGGAGATGATTGAAGTAATCTGAAACGTCTAAAAAATGGTGAAGAAAGATTATTAAGTGAAGGATAAGTAGAGAGAAAGTTCCAAACCAAACCACCAAAAAACCACCAAAATGGTGAAAAGTGCTGAGGTGGGAAAGAATCAGGGGTGATTGAGTGAATGGGATTATGAGAAAGAGGGAATACTAAAAAGAATACCCGATTTCAAAAAAAGGTCTGAAAAATTGAAGTGGTAAAAAACAAACAAAAGGAAACGATTGGTGAGAAGTGGATAGGTGTTGTTTGGTACTCGTCCAAAACACAGAGGGAAGGTGATGGGAAGTGTAGTGGTGACCAAGGGGTGCTCAAGTGGAGGAACGTGAAAGGAATGGAAGACGTGAGGAGAAAGAAACGCCAAGGGAAATACCTATATGCGGCCACAAGAGGGGCTCCTAGCGTCACGTCCAAGCACCAGAAAGTAGAGGAAACAGTGTCACGTCCAGGGCCAAATGCCATCCTGGATCTCGACACAAATGACCTCCCTTATATGTGGCGCGAGATTGAAATCACATGACGGCGCGAGGACGCCAACGAGTGACGTCACACGCACGGCATGGAAGACGTGGCGCCGAGGCGCAAAGGGGAAGTCGCCCACTCTCCCGCGCCCGATAGAAAGACGGGCAGAAGGGGAGGAGGGAGGCCCCCGAAGCGCCTCGCAGCTCCCGGATCTAAACAACAGACCAATGGAACTGTCCAACCATAAATGACAATCTAAACATTCCCAGTGCAGTATTACCCATATTGTGAAAAGAATAATGTAATGATGTATATATGTGGAAATGGTAAATGCAAACCAAACCAAAAGGTCTGCATGAGGGCCAACCGCAAACGAACCACACACCTCCATCCCTATTGGATGTTAAAAGCACAATAACAAAGGACAAACAAAGACAAAACAAACAAAAACGAAGACAGTTGGGACTTTAAATGAGGCGGTGTCCATCCAGGGCCACCCGCCTCCATCCCTAATCGAGTATATGAAAGCAAGGGGGGGGGAATAATAAAATGAATATTAGGGTATTATGGGGTCGGCATATTAGATAGAATATATAGGATTATATAAAGAATACCAAGTATGTGGTAACAAGTATGTGGTAACATAATGTTGGTTTTGATCTTAAAGGAGCCGTTACCCAATACTATAATGAGGTAGGACGGGAAAGGGGGGAAAAATCGGGACTTTGAGTGAGGTGTGTGGGGTCGGTGGTCACAGTAAAATGGTACAGTCATCTAGTAAAAGGCATAGATTTATTGATTGATATGATAACATATACAAATATATACAAGCTACATCAAAGTTGCATAAATATGATGATACAAACAAAGAGCAATTGAAAACATACTAAACACAAGATCATATCAACAATGTTGGGGTGTGCACTGGAAAGGTTAGGTCATTGATGGAGAACAACGTTAAAAAGTATAGAATAGGTAAAAATGGGGGGTACATCCATATTAGGCTCAACGCGTTTCGTGGATGAATTCCACTCATCAGGAGTCGGTACACACCAAATCATCATATGTAAGGGGGGATAAGTATATAGGGAATTGATGTGGACAGTGATCCAAAAGGTCAAGAGAAGTCTGCTCCGGGAGCTGTAGGGGCCCAAAACGCGGCCAAGGGATGTCACATAGGCACTCCATGTTGCATAGGGGTGGCTAAAGCATTGAGGGGTGATATCTCAGATATTAATCTCCAAGGATTTCTACATGGATAAATAAATAACATTAATATGAAAATATTTTCACTGGTATGGCAGTGACAAATATAAATTAATGGAATCAATGTGAAGGTAAGTATTATACCTGGATGAATTAATAATATGAGTTGATCGGGGGAGATGATTGAAGTAATCTGAAACGTCTAAAAAATGGTGAAGAAAGATTATTAAGTGAAGGATAAGTAGAGAGAAAGTTCCAAACCAAACCACCAAAAAACCACCAAAATGGTGAAAAGTGCTGAGGTGGGAAAGAATCAGGGGTGATTGAGTGAATGGGATTATGAGAAAGAGGGAATACTAAAAAGAATACCCGATTTCAAAAAGAGGTCTGAAAAATTGAAGTGGTTTTTAGTATTCCCTCTTTCTCATAATCCCATTCACTCAATCACCCCTGATTCTTTCCCACCTCAGCACTTTTCACCTTTTTGGTGGTTTGGTTTGGAACTTTCTCTCTACTTATCCTTCACTTAATAATCTTTCTTCACCATTTTTTAGACGTTTCAGATTACTTCAATCATCTCCCCCGATCAACTCATATTATTAATTCATCCAGGTATAATACTTACCTTCACATTGATTCCATTAATTTATATTTGTCACTGCCATACCAGTGAAAATATTTTCATATTAATGTTATTTATTTATCCATGTAGAAATCCTTGGAGATTAATATCTGAGATATCACCCCTCAATGCTTTAGCCACCCCTATGCAACATGGAGTGCCTATGTGACATCCCTTGGCCGCGTTTTGGGCCCCTACAGCTCCCGGAGCAGACTTCTCTTGACCTTTTGGATCACTGTCCACATCAATTCCCTATATACTTATCCCCCCTTACATATGATGATTTGGGGTGTACCGGCTCCTGATGAGTGGAATTCATCCACGAAACGCGTCGAGCCTAATATGGATGTACCCCCCATTTTTACCTATTCTATACTTTTTAACGTTGTTCTCCATCAATGACCTAACCTTTCCAGTGCACACCCCAACATTGTTGATATGATCTTGTGTTTAGTATGTTTTCAATTGCTCTTTGTTTGTATCATCATATTTATGCAACTTTGATGTAGCTTGTATATATTTGTATATGTTATCATATCAATCAATAAATCTATGCCTTTTACTAGATGACTGTACCATTTTACTGTGACCACCGACCCCACACACCTCACTCAAAGTCCCGATTTTTCCCCCCTTTCCCGTCCTACCTCATTATAGTATTGGGTAACGGCTCCTTTAAGATCAAAACCAACATTATGTTACCACATACTTGTTACCACATACTTGGTATTCTTTATATAATCCTATATATTCTATCTAATATGCCGACCCCATAATACCCTAATATTCATTTTATTATCCCCCCCCCCCTGCTTTCATATACTCGATTAGGGATGGAGGCGGGTGGCCCTGGATGGACACCGCCTCATTTAAAGTCCCAACTGTCTTCGTTTTTGTTTGTTTTGTCTTTGTTTGTCCTTTGTTATTGTGCTTTTAACATCCAATAGGGATGGAGGTGTGTGGTTCGTTTGCGGTTGGCCCTCATGCAGACCTTTTGGTTTGGTTTGCATTTACCATTTCCACATATATACATCATTACATTATTCTTTTCACAATATGGGTAATACTGCACTGGGAATGTTTAGATTGTCATTTATGGTTGGACAGTTCCATTGGTCTGTTGTTTAGATCCGGGAGCTGCGAGGCGCTTCGGGGGCCTCCCTCCTCCCCTTCCGCCCGTCTTTCTATCGGGCGCGGGAGAGTGGGCGACTTCCCCTTTGCGCCTCGGCGCCACGTCTTCCATGCCGTGCGTGTGACGTCACTCGTTGGCGTCCTCGCGCCGTCATGTGATTTCAATCTCGAGCCACATATAAGGGAGGTCATTTGTGTCGAGATCCAGGATGGCATTTGGCCCTGGACGTGACACTGTTTCCTCTACTTTCTGGTGCTTGGACGTGACGCTAGGAGCCCCTCTTGTGGCCGCATATAGGTATTTCCCTTGGCGTTTCTTTCTCCTCACGTCTTCCATTCCTTTCACGTTCCTCCACTTGAGCACCCCTTGGTCACCACTACACTTCCCATCACCTTCCCTCTGTGTTTTGGACGAGTACCAAACAACACCTATCCACTTCTCACCAATCGTTTCCTTTTGTTTGTTTTTTACCACTTCAATTTTTCAGACCTTTTTTTGAAATCGGGTATTCTTTTTAGTATTCCCTCTTTCTCATAATCCCATTCACTCAATCACCCCTGATTCTTTCCCACCTCAGCACTTTTCACCATTTTGGTGGTTTTTTGGTGGTTTGGTTTGGAACTTTCTCTCTACTTATCCTTCACTTAATAATCTTTCTTCACCATTTTTTAGACGTTTCAGATTACTTCAATCATCTCCCCCGATCAACTCATATTATTAATTCATCCAGGTATAATACTTACCTTCACATTGATTCCATTAATTTATATTTGTCACTGCCATACCAGTGAAAATATTTTCATATTAATGTTATTTATTTATCCATGTAGAAATCCTTGGAGATTAATATCTGAGATATCACCCCTCAATGCTTTAGCCACCCCTATGCAACATGGAGTGCCTATGTGACATCCCTTGGCCGCGTTTTGGGCCCCTACAGCTCCCGGAGCAGACTTCTCTTGACCTTTTGGATCACTGTCCACATCAATTCCCTATATACTTATCCCCCCTTACATATGATGATTTGGGGTGTACCGGCTCCTGATGAGTGGAATTCATCCACGAAACGCGTTGAGCCTAATATGGATGTACCCCCCATTTTTACCTATTCTATACTTTTTAACGTTGTTCTCCATCAATGACCTAACCTTTCCAGTGCACACCCCAACATTGTTGATATGATCTTGTGTTTAGTATGTTTTCAATTGCTCTTTGTTTGTATCATCATATTTATGCAACTTTGATGTAGCTTGTATATATTTGTATATGTTATCATATCAATCAATAAATCTATGCCTTTTACTAGATGACTGTACCATTTTACTGTGACCACCGACCCCACACACCTCACTCAAAGTCCCGATTTTTCCCCCCTTTCCCGTCCTACCTCATTATAGTATTGGGTAACGGCTCCTTTAAGATCAAAACCAACATTATGTTACCACATACTTGTTACCACATACTTGGTATTCTTTATATAATCCTATATATTCTATCTAATATGCCGACCCCATAATACCCTAATATTCATTTTATTATTCCCCCCCCCTTGCTTTCATATACTCGATTAGGGATGGAGGCGGGTGGCCCTGGATGGACACCGCCTCATTTAAAGTCCCAACTGTCTTCGTTTTTGTTTGTTTTGTCTTTGTTTGTCCTTTGTTATTGTGCTTTTAACATCCAATAGGGATGGAGGTGTGTGGTTCGTTTGCGGTTGGCCCTCATGCAGACCTTTTGGTTTGGTTTGCATTTACCATTTCCACATATATACATCATTACATTATTCTTTTCACAATATGGGTAATACTGCACTGGGAATGTTTAGATTGTCATTTATGGTTGGACAGTTCCATTGGTCTGTTGTTTAGATCCGGGAGCTGCGAGGCGCTTCGGGGGCCTCCCTCCTCCCCTTCCGCCCGTCTTTCTATCGGGCGCGGGAGAGTGGGCGACTTCCCCTTTGCGCCTCGGCGCCACGTCTTCCATGCCGTGCGTGTGACGTCACTCGTTGGCGTCCTCGCGCCGTCATGTGATTTCAATCTCGCGCCACATATAAGGGAGGTCATTTGTGTCGAGATCCAGGATGGCATTTGGCCCTGGACGTGACACTGTTTCCTCTACTTTCTGGTGCTTGGACGTGACGCTAGGAGCCCCTCTTGTGGCCGCATATAGGTATTTCCCTTGGCGTTTCTTTCTCCTCACGTCTTCCATTCCTTTCACGTTCCTCCACTTGAGCACCCCTTGGTCACCACTACACTTCCCATCACCTTCCCTCTGTGTTTTGGACGAGTACCAAACAACACCTATCCACTTCTCACCAATCGTTTCCTTTTGTTTGTTTTTTACCACTTCAATTTTTCAGACCTTTTTTTGAAATCGGGTATTCTTTTTAGTATTCCCTCTTTCTCATAATCCCATTCACTCAATCACCCCTGATTCTTTCCCACCTCAGCACTTTTCACCATTTTGGTGGTTTTTTGGTGGTTTGGTTTGGAACTTTCTCTCTACTTATCCTTCACTTAATAATCTTTCGTCACCATTTTTTAGACGTTTCAGATTACTTCAATCATCTCCCCCGATCAACTCATATTATTAATTCATCCAGGTATAATACTTACCTTCACATTGATTCCATTAATTTATATTTGTCACTGCCATACCAGTGAAAATATTTTCATATTAATGTTATTAATTTATCCATGTAGAAATCCTTGGAGATTAATATCTGAGATATCACCCCTCAATGCTTTAGCCACCCCTATGCAACATGGAGTGCCTATGTGACATCCCTTGGCCGCGTTTTGGGCCCCTACAGCTCCCGGAGCAGACTTCTCTTGACCTTTTGGATCACTGTCCACATCAATTCCCTATATACTTATCCCCCCTTACATATGATGATTTGGGGTGTACCGGCTCCTGATGAGTGGAATTCATCCACGAAACGCGTTGAGCCTAATATGGATGTACCCCCCATTTTTACCTATTCTATACTTTTTAACGTTGTTCTCCATCAATGACCTAACCTTTCCAGTGCACACCCCAACATTGTTGATATGATCTTGTGTTTAGTATGTTTTCAATTGCTCTTTGTTTGTATCATCATATTTATGCAACTTTGATGTAGCTTGTATATATTTGTATATGTTATCATATCAATCAATAAATCTATGCCTTTTACTAGATGACTGTACCATTTTACTGTGACCACCGACCCCACACACCTCACTCAAAGTCCCGATTTTTCCCCCCTTTCCCGTCCTACCTCATTATAGTATTGGGTAACGGCTCCTTTAAGATCAAAACCAACATTATGTTACCACATACTTGTTACCACATACTTGGTATTCTTTATATAATCCTATATATTCTATCTAATATGCCGACCCCATAATACCCTAATATTCATTTTATTATTCCCCCCCCCTTGCTTTCATATACTCGATTAGGGATGGAGGCGGGTGGCCCTGGATGGACACCGCCTCATTTAAAGTCCCAACGGTCTTCGTTTTTGTTTGTTTTGTCTTTGTTTGTCCTTTGTTATTGTGCTTTTAACATCCAATAGGGATGGAGGTGTGTGGTTCGTTTGCGGTTGGCCCTCATGCAGACCTTTTGGTTTGGTTTGCATTTACCATTTCCACATATATACATCATTACATTATTCTTTTCACAATATGGGTAATACTGCACTGGGAATGTTTAGATTGTCATTTATGGTTGGACAGTTCCATTGGTCTGTTGTTTAGATCCGGGAGCTGCGAGGCGCTTCGGGGGCCTCCCTCCTCCCCTTCCGCCCGTCTTTCTATCGGGCGCGGGAGAGTGGGCGACTTCCCCTTTGCGCCTCGGCGCCACGTCTTCCATGCCGTGCGTGTGACGTCACTCGTTGGCGTCCTCGCGCCGTCATGTGATTTCAATCTCGCGCCACATATAAGGGAGGTCATTTGTGTCGAGATCCAGGATGGCATTTGGCCCTGGACGTGACACTGTTTCCTCTACTTTCTGGTGCTTGGACGTGACGCTAGGAGCCCCTCTTGTGGCCGCATATAGGTATTTCCCTTGGCGTTTCTTTCTCCTCACGTCTTCCATTCCTTTCACGTTCCTCCACTTGAGCACCCCTTGGTCACCACTACACTTCCCATCACCTTCCCTCTGTGTTTTGGACGAGTACCAAACAACACCTATCCACTTCTCACCAATCGTTTCCTTTTGTTTGTTTTTTACCACTTCAATTTTTCAGACCTTTTTTTGAAATCGGGTATTCTTTTTAGTATTCCCTCTTTCTCATAATCCCATTCACTCAATCACCCCTGATTCTTTCCCACCTCAGCACTTTTCACCATTTTGGTGGTTTTTTGGTGGTTTGGTTTGGAACTTTCTCTCTACTTATCCTTCACTTAATAATCTTTCTTCACCATTTTTTAGACGTTTCAGATTACTTCAATCATCTCCCCCGATCAACTCATATTATTAATTCATCCAGGTATAATACTTACCTTCACATTGATTCCATTAATTTATATTTGTCACTGCCATACCAGTGAAAATATTTTCATATTAATGTTATTTATTTATCCATGTAGAAATCCTTGGAGATTAATATCTGAGATATCACCCCTCAATGCTTTAGCCACCCCTATGCAACATGGAGTGCCTATGTGACATCCCTTGGCCGCGTTTTGGGCCCCTACAGCTCCCGGAGCAGACTTCTCTTGACCTTTTGGATCACTGTCCACATCAATTCCCTATATACTTATCCCCCCTTACATATGATGATTTGGGGTGTACCGGCTCCTGATGAGTGGAATTCATCCACGAAACGCGTTGAGCCTAATATGGATGTACCCCCCATTTTTACCTATTCTATACTTTTTAACGTTGTTCTCCATCAATGACCTAACCTTTCCAGTGCACACCCCAACATTGTTGATATGATCTTGTGTTTAGTATGTTTTCAATTGCTCTTTGTTTGTATCATCATATTTATGCAACTTTGATGTAGCTTGTATATATTTGTATATGTTATCATATCAATCAATAAATCTATGCCTTTTACTAGATGACTGTACCATTTTACTGTGACCACCGACCCCACACACCTCACTCAAAGTCCCGATTTTTCCCCCCTTTCCCGTCCTACCTCATTATAGTATTGGGTAACGGCTCCTTTAAGATCAAAACCAACATTATGTTACCACATACTTGTTACCACATACTTGGTATTCTTTATATAATCCTATATATTCTATCTAATATGCCGACCCCATAATACCCTAATATTCATTTTATTATTCCCCCCCCCTTGCTTTCATATACTCGATTAGGGATGGAGGCGGGTGGCCCTGGATGGACACCGCCTCATTTAAAGTCCCAACTGTCTTCGTTTTTGTTTGTTTTGTCTTTGTTTGTCCTTTGTTATTGTGCTTTTAACATCCAATAGGGATGGAGGTGTGTGGTTCGTTTGCGGTTGGCCCTCATGCAGACCTTTTGGTTTGGTTTGCATTTACCATTTCCACATATATACATCATTACATTATTCTTTTCACAATATGGGTAATACTGCACTGGGAATGTTTAGATTGTCATTTATGGTTGGACAGTTCCATTGGTCTGTTGTTTAGATCCGGGAGCTGCGAGGCGCTTCGGGGGCCTCCCTCCTCCCCTTCCGCCCGTCTTTCTATCGGGCGCGGGAGAGTGGGCGACTTCCCCTTTGCGCCTCGGCGCCACGTCTTCCATGCCGTGCGTGTGACGTCACTCGTTGGCGTCCTCGCGCCGTCATGTGATTTCAATCTCGCGCCACATATAAGGGAGGTCATTTGTGTCGAGATCCAGGATGGCATTTGGCCCTGGACGTGACACTGTTTCCTCTACTTTCTGGTGCTTGGACGTGACGCTAGGAGCCCCTCTTGTGGCCGCATATAGGTATTTCCCTTGGCGTTTCTTTCTCCTCACGTCTTCCATTCCTTTCACGTTCCTCCACTTGAGCACCCCTTGGTCACCACTACACTTCCCATCACCTTCCCTCTGTGTTTTGGACGAGTACCAAACAACACCTATCCACTTCTCACCAATCGTTTCCTTTTGTTTGTTTTTTACCACTTCAATTTTTCAGACCTTTTTTTGAAATCGGGTATTCTTTTTAGTATTCCCTCTTTCTCATAATCCCATTCACTCAATCACCCCTGATTCTTTCCCACCTCAGCACTTTTCACCATTTTGGTGGTTTTTTGGTGGTTTGGTTTGGAACTTTCTCTCTACTTATCCTTCACTTAATAATCTTTCTTCACCATTTTTTAGACGTTTCAGATTACTTCAATCATCTCCCCCGATCAACTCATATTATTAATTCATCCAGGTATAATACTTACCTTCACATTGATTCCATTAATTTATATTTGTCACTGCCATACCAGTGAAAATATTTTCATATTAATGTTATTTATTTATCCATGTAGAAATCCTTGGAGATTAATATCTGAGATATCACCCCTCAATGCTTTAGCCACCCCTATGCAACATGGAGTGCCTATGTGACATCCCTTGGCCGCGTTTTGGGCCCCTACAGCTCCCGGAGCAGACTTCTCTTGACCTTTTGGATCACTGTCCACATCAATTCCCTATATACTTATCCCCCCTTACATATGATGATTTGGGGTGTACCGGCTCCTGATGAGTGGAATTCATCCACGAAACGCGTCGAGCCTAATATGGATGTACCCCCCATTTTTACCTATTCTATACTTTTTAACGTTGTTCTCCATCAATGACCTAACCTTTCCAGTGCACACCCCAACATTGTTGATATGATCTTGTGTTTAGTATGTTTTCAATTGCTCTTTGTTTGTATCATCATATTTATGCAACTTTGATGTAGCTTGTATATATTTGTATATGTTATCATATCAATCAATAAATCTATGCCTTTTACTAGATGACTGTACCATTTTACTGTGACCACCGACCCCACACACCTCACTCAAAGTCCCGATTTTTCCCCCCTTTCCCGTCCTACCTCATTATAGTATTGGGTAACGGCTCCTTTAAGATCAAAACCAACATTATGTTACCACATACTTGTTACCACATACTTGGTATTCTTTATATAATCCTATATATTCTATCTAATATGCCGACCCCATAATACCCTAATATTCATTTTATTATTCCCCCCCCCCTTGCTTTCATATACTCGATTAGGGATGGAGGCGGGTGGCCCTGGATGGACACCGCCTCATTTAAAGTCCCAACTGTCTTCGTTTTTGTTTGTTTTGTCTTTGTTTGTCCTTTGTTATTGTGCTTTTAACATCCAATAGGGATGGAGGTGTGTGGTTCGTTTGCGGTTGGCCCTCATGCAGACCTTTTGGTTTGGTTTGCATTTACCATTTCCACATATATACATCATTACATTATTCTTTTCACAATATGGGTAATACTGCACTGGGAATGTTTAGATTGTCATTTATGGTTGGACAGTTCCATTGGTCTGTTGTTTAGATCCGGGAGCTGCGAGGCGCTTCGGGGGCCTCCCTCCTCCCCTTCCGCCCGTCTTTCTATCGGGCGCGGGAGAGTGGGCGACTTCCCCTTTGCGCCTCGGCGCCACGTCTTCCATGCCGTGCGTGTGACGTCACTCGTTGGCGTCCTCGCGCCGTCATGTGATTTCAATCTCGCGCCACATATAAGGGAGGTCATTTGTGTTGAGATCCAGGATGGCATTTGGCCCTGGACGTGACACTGTTTCCTCTACTTTCTGGTGCTTGGACGTGACGCTAGGAGCCCCTCTTGTGGCCGCATATAGGTATTTCCCTTGGCGTTTCTTTCTCCTCACGTCTTCCATTCCTTTCACGTTCCTCCACTTGAGCACCCCTTGGTCACCACTACACTTCCCATCACCTTCCCTCTGTGTTTTGGACGAGTACCAAACAACACCTATCCACTTCTCACCAATCGTTTCCTTTTGTTTGTTTTTTACCACTTCAATTTTTCAGACCTTTTTTTGAAATCGGGTATTCTTTTTAGTATTCCCTCTTTCTCATAATCCCATTCACTCAATCACCCCTGATTCTTTCCCACCTCAGCACTTTTCACCATTTTGGTGGTTTTTTGGTGGTTTGGTTTGGAACTTTCTCTCTACTTATCCTTCACTTAATAATCTTTCTTCACCATTTTTTAGACGTTTCAGATTACTTCAATCATCTCCCCCGATCAACTCATATTATTAATTCATCCAGGTATAATACTTACCTTCACATTGATTCCATTAATTTATATTTGTCACTGCCATACCAGTGAAAATATTTTCATATTAATGTTATTTATTTATCCATGTAGAAATCCTTGGAGATTAATATCTGAGATATCACCCCTCAATGCTTTAGCCACCCCTATGCAACATGGAGTGCCTATGTGACATCCCTTGGCCGCGTTTTGGGCCCCTACAGCTCCCGGAGCAGACTTCTCTTGACCTTTTGGATCACTGTCCACATCAATTCCCTATATACTTATCCCCCCTTACATATGATGATTTGGGGTGTACCGGCTCCTGATGAGTGGAATTCATCCACGAAACGCGTCGAGCCTAATATGGATGTACCCCCCATTTTTACCTATTCTATACTTTTTAACGTTGTTCTCCATCAATGACCTAACCTTTCCAGTGCACACCCCAACATTGTTGATATGATCTTGTGTTTAGTATGTTTTCAATTGCTCTTTGTTTGTATCATCATATTTATGCAACTTTGATGTAGCTTGTATATATTTGTATATGTTATCATATCAATCAATAAATCTTTGCCTTTTACTAGATGACTGTACCATTTTACTGTGACCACCGACCCCACACACCTCACTCAAAGTCCCGATTTTTCCCCCCTTTCCCGTCCTACCTCATTATAGTATTGGGTAACGGCTCCTTTAAGATCAAAACCAACATTATGTTACCACATACTTGTTACCACATACTTGGTATTCTTTATATAATCCTATATATTCTATCTAATATGCCGACCCCATAATACCCTAATATTCATTTTATTATTCCCCCCCCCCCCCCCTTGCTTTCATATACTTAAAATACGCTTATTGTGATTTTTTTTACCAAACATAGGTAGCAGAAAACAAATTGGCCAAAATTTTTTAAAAAATTTGATTTTTACATTTTTTGGGGGGGGGGGGGGGAATTTCATATAAAAAAAATGTGAAAAATATTAATATTTTTTCAAAATTTACGCTCTTTTTTTGTTTATAGCACAAAAAGTAAAAATCACACAGGTGATCAAATACCACCAAAAGAAAGCTCTGTTTGTGGGAAAAAAAGGACGTAAATTTTGTTTGGGTACGGTGTCGCACGTCCGCGCAATTGTTAGTTAAAGTCGCACAGTGCCGAATCGCAAAAAGTGGCCCAGACGTAAGACAGCAGAATCCTCCGGTGGTAAAGTGGTTAAATATATGGGGGGGGGGTTGTACTGCGCTTCAAGGGTGTTTAAATAGATCTCTTATACAATTTAATAAATACAATAAATAAATATCGTGCTTTTATGTGTGTCTTGTGACTACAAATATCATGTGCAAAATACTGTCACTTGTCAAAATTAATCACATTGGTACAAATCAATATAAAAACGTAAATACTATAAAGTGCTAAGGTGTCAGAATCACAATATAAATAGACTATAAGGTGCTTATATTGCTTAAATGAATCAGTGCATAATCATATAAATATATGTGTTTCGTGTCAACCAGTGCAAGTGCCTCTCTCCTGTAACCATGTATATAAACACTTGGTGTACCAATATTAGTGAAAAACCGAGATTCTCATCAAAATTAAGTATAAAGTGTCCAATCACAAAATTGTAAAAAAAAATATATAATAGGTAATTCTCAGTGCTGATTATCTTCCTCCAATTTCCCTTTAATCTCCGTGATTGGGGGATTTTTAGTGATCACACATCTAGGTGTCCTAAATGCTCACCTCAGTGAGGTCAATAATACGCCTGTATCATTAGACCTGTAGTGGATGTGGCTCCTTTAATTCCTTATCCCAAAGCAGTCCTGCTCCTTCGGGGGGAGTCTCCGTCTCTCCTGACCTCGGTCCGTCTCTTTTACGTAGGGTGAACTTCCTATGGGGGCTTTTTGGGTCCTTCCGGGATCGTTCTGGTAGCTAATACCTCTGCTCCTTGTAGCTCATCAAAACAATGGGGCCATCATAGTATATGCATAGCTTTTATTTTCAACAAATATAGCAGACTAAAGGCCCGTACACACGTACCGATCGTCGGCATACAAACGTCGGCGGACGAAAGATTTGCATGCTTGTTAGTATGGTGCCTCCGACAGCCGTCAGAGCACATTCTGCCGACAAGAATCTGTCTTGCAAGCATTTAAATTTTTGTATGCCGACACCAGAACGGCCGATTGTTCGCCAGTCAGTACAGAATTCGGCCGACAGACCGCAGATTTGCAAGACTGGGCATGCTCAGAAAAGAAAAAACACAGGGAAAGTTAACCATTACATGACATCACTTCTGCAGTCGGCTGTAGTCGGCGGACAAAATTCTTGTGCAGTCTTTGCACTTTTTAACAGACACCGACAGCCCGGGGACAAAAGACGGCCGATCGTCGGCCGACGATCGGTACGTGTGTACGGGGCTTTACATTTAAAATGACTGTCAACTGTATGCAGAGAAGCGCCGCAGGACATCCGTCCCGTTCTGTCACGTCACTTCCGGGTCGGTTTTTCATCCATCCGTTTGCGGATGAAAAACGGACACAATGTATGTCTATGGGATTGCGGATGTCAGCGGATGACACCACTGACATCTGTTTTTGTGTCCGTTCCGTTTTTTTAAACGGAAGAAAAATAGTTTTAAAAAAACTGAACTGAACGGAATGGACGCGAAACGGATGTCAGCGGATGGTCATCCGCTGACATCCACAATCCCATAGACATACATTATATCCGTTTTTCATCTGCAAACGGATGGGATGAAAAACGGACATACAGACCGCCCGTGTGAAAGAACCCTAATTTTCACACAGACTAAATAATATACGCTAATTTGGGTTATTTTTACCAAAGGTATGTAGCAGTAAAAATTTTGGCCCAAATGTATGAAGAAAATTACTTTTTTGCAACATTTTATAATAGAAACTAAAAATAAGTGTTTTTTTTTTTTCAAAATTTTCACTTTTTTTTCGCTTATATCACAAAAGATAAAAAAACCCAGTTTTGATCAAATACCACCAAAATACAGCTCTATTTGATAAAAAATGATAACAATTTTGTTCGGGTACAGTGTAGCATGACTGAACAACTGTCATTCAAAGTGTGAAAGTGCTGAAAGCATAAAATTGGTCTGGGCAGGAATGGGGTGAAAGTGCCCTGTATTGAAGTGATTAAAGACCAGGAGCAGTGCCATGTCAAGCTGACCAATATTTCCCATAGATGCCAATGAGCACTGAAAACTGGTCTAGGCAGGAAGGGGGTGAAAGTGTCCTGTAGTGGTTAAGAAGAATCCTATGACAACATTTTAAAACAAAACAGCGTGTAGTCTCTCCCCAAAATCTACACCAGGCCCTTTGAGTCTGGTATAGATTTTAAAGTGAACTCCACACCAAAATTTGTAAAAAAAAAAAAAACTGCGTGGGGTCCCCCCTAAAATTCATACCAGACCCTTATCCGAGTATGCAGCCTGGCAGGCCAGGAAAGGGAGGATGAGCGAGCGCCCCCCTCCTGAACCATACCAGGCCGCTTTCCCTCAACATAGGGAGGGTGCTTTGGGGTGCCCCCCAAAGCACCTTGTCCCCATGTTGATGTGGACAAGGGCCTCTTCCTGACAACCCTGGGCTGTGGTTGTTGGGGTCTGTGGGCCTGGGGCTTATCGAAATCTGGAAACCCCCTTTAACAAGTGGGCCCCCAGATCCCCGCCCCCCTATATCAATGGGTATTGGGCCCCCCCTATGTGAATGGGTACTGAGCCCCCCTGCCCCAAAGCCCCCACCCCCACACCAAAAAAAAAAACGGCGTGGGGTTCCCCTTGGATTCCGGAATGGGGGGGGGGGTCTCTTTGCTGTTATTTTTATTTATTTTTCATTTTTTTATCTGTATTTTCAGGAGCCGACAATACATTACAGCCGCAAGCAAGTTTAAATGACATTTTTTCCTTTAGAAATGTTAGTAATGCAGCAAGATCCATACATCGTACAGATGCAACACTTTGCAGGCACATTAGGAGACTCCCCAGGCACGATATTTAAAGGACTTTTTCATTTTTATTGTTTCACTTTAGGCATCTTTAAAATCACTGTTCCTTTAAAAACGATTGTTTTAAAAAAAAAAATTGCATTGATACATGTCCTCCAGGGCAGTACCCAGGTCCCCATACACTTTTTATGGCAATAACTTGCATATAAGTCTTTAAACTGAGGGCTTTTGATTTTTCATGTTCATGTCCCATAGACTTTAATGGAGTTTGCATGTTCGCTAGTACCTTTCCCCTGTTCAAGATATTCTGGTGCGAACTGAACAGGGGGTTGTTCGACCGTTCTCCCTACTTGGGACCTGCATCTTACCCAGGGCCGGATTAAGAGCATCATGGGCTTGGTGCTGAGGATTTTGAAGGGCCTTAAGGGCCGTGCCTTGCCATGCACCCAGAGGAGGAAGGGTGCAGCCATGCATGCCTAATTCAACATGGGATGCTGTCTCTGAAGCCCATAAACACATCCATACATCGGCAACTGTCCCTCCTTGTCCGGCCTTCGCGCTGTGTGGGGAGGTTCTGAGGGTGCTGCCTGGGGAAGCGAGCATAGAAGCCAGACTTCTGTGTTTACAAGTGACAGAAGAGCGGTAACAGTGAATATGGCCAACCCGGGGCCTATATAAAAGGTAGGGGCCTGGAGCTGCAGCTCCAATAGCCCCTACGTTAATCTGGCCCTGATCTTACCCCCATATTTGAAAGGATTATAAAGATGCATGGAGATCACAGGAACAACAGGCATCCCACTGAACAGGAGAACAGAGCCTCCAGGTGTCTTTATTATCCCTTCACCATCCCATGTTTGGTCTAATGAATAAGTTGGGGACCTATCTTACTCTGAGTTCCAATCTTGGAGCAGTAGTCTTTATGAGGAATTAGAGTTTCCCCTAATACCAAGCTCAGAGCTCATCCCCTGGAATTATAGGTGACTGGCACATTTTAGGGAAAGCAGGAAACTGGAAGCTTTCACCAATGTGTTGTAAGCAAGCAACCTTTGGGCCCAACTGTCCATGCTTCATGACTGGGCTTTTCATTAGCTTTATAGGGAGCTCCGTCTTCCTCTTTCCTGAGGGGTTGGTTATATAGGAGAATTATACACAGTGTTTAGTGTTTCTTGTTTTTCTGCTTATTAGAACACTTGTTATACAGTACTCTTCTTTCCAACCCCCCCCCCCCCTCCCCTCTTTTCTTTTCATCCGCTGCTTACCTTTAGTCTACAAAGAGGAGGACAGGAGTTCTTTCCCTGTCCTTTTTTTTCTCTGTGTTCTCCCCTCCCATTCCCATCCCCTGCACCCACTCCTTTAGTCCTCCACTCCTACACAGACCATATCCTCACGTGACAGGACACACTCAACATTCCCATAATGACTTCTTAACATGCACAATCTCAAAGAGTCACCCCCAAATTACCTACTAAAATACACACCTGGAATGTAAAAGGTCTCAACATCCATGAGAAGAGATCAAGAGTGTTGGGTGATTTATGAAGAGCAAGAGTACATTCTTTCTTCAAGCATTTCTTTAAGAAACTCACTTTCTAACAAGGAAAGTGGAGAAACTCCCTAAAATCTGCTACCCTCATGCCTATAATGGGACATCCATGGACTCTAGATCCAGATGCGTGAGCACTGTAATAGGGTGTTTTGCCAAATGGGAGTTCAAAGATTTCCAAGCGGACAATCAAGGCTGTTATGCTCCTTGTACATGGGACGTTGTAAATGGCCGTTTAGGAGCAGTTGGGCGTTTTTTTCAGAAGCCCCTGAACCCACCTACATTCTATCTTATCTGTCCATGTACACAGGGTCGTTTACAGTAATTTGCAGGCAGTTGAGTTCATGGACGTTTTTTGGAACGCAAATTGCGTTCGAACGTGTGTTTCCCAGCGTTTCAAACGCAGAAACGCGGCCGAACATGCCCAAACGTGACCGAACGTGATGAACGTACGTTCAGCCACGTTATAAGTTTTTTTTCTTCCATTCAAAATCATTGGTTCCCTATGGGAGCCTATTGATTTGAATGGAAATCGCACCACAAGTCGGATCCGACTTGCGGCGCGACTTGCACTGTGAGAATCTTGAGGGGGAACTCCACGCCAAAAATGGGAAAAAAAACTGCGTGGGGGTCCCCCCCAGGTTCCAAACCAGGCCCTTCGGGTCTGGTATGGAATTTGAGGGTAGCCCCATGCCGAAAAAACGGCGTGGGGTCCCCCCAAAATCCATACCAGACCCTTATTCGAGCATGCAGCCCGGTAGGGCAGGAAGAGGGAGGGGACGAGCGAGCGGCCCCACCCCCCCTGGACCATACCAGGCCACATGCCCTCAACATGGGGGGGTGTTGGTGCTTTGGGGCAGGGGGAGCTCTGCACCCCCCACCTCAAAGCACCTTGCCCCCATGTTGATGGGGACAAGGGCCTCATCCCCACAACCCTTGGCGGTGGTTGTGGGGGTCTGCGGGCAGGGGGCTCATCGGAATCTGGAAGCCCCCTTTAACAAGGGGGCCCCCCAGATCCCGGACCCCCTTCCTATGTGAATGGGTATGGGGTACACTGTACCCCTACCCATTCACCCCATAAAAGGCAGTGTATGTAAATAACGACAGGAGACGTTTTGGAAAGTTTATTAAAAATCTTCATCTGTTCTTCTCTGCTCTGGTCTTCTCCCTCTCCTGGTCTTCTGCTCTTTTGCTGTCCGCTCTTCTGCTCTTTTGCCCTCGGCTCTTCTCTTCTCTTCTTCTTCTTCCTCCGGTCCTCCTCCGACGATGTCTCCGATGATTATGCCGGTCTCCGGTCTCTGCAGCTTGTTATATAGCCATTGCGGGCGTGGCCCCCGATGACGTCATTGGGAGGCCCTGCCCCCTCATGTCACAGATGACTCATCTGTGACATGAGGGGGCGGGGCCTCCCAATGGAGACATCGTCGGAGGAGGACCGGAGGAAGAAGAAGAAGAGAAGAGCCGAGGGAAAAAGAGCATAAGAGCATACCCATTCACATAGGGAGGGGTCCGGGATCTGGGGGGCCCCCTTGTTAAAGGGGGCTTCCAGATTCCGATGAGCCCCCTGCCCGCAGACCCCCACAACCACCGGCCAGGGTTGTGGGGATGAGGCCCTTGTCCCCATCAACATGGGGGCAAGGTGCTTTGAGGTGGGGGGTGCAGAGCTCCCCCTGCCCCAGAGCACCAACACCCCCATGTTGAGGGCATGTGGCCTGGTATGGTCCAGGGGGGGTGGGGCCGCTCGCTCATCCCCTCCCCCTTCCTGCCCTACCGGGCTGCATGCTCAGTTAAGGGTCTAGTATGGATTTTGGGGGGAACTCCACGCAGTTTTTTCGGCGTGTGCTACCCTCAAATTCCATACCAGAACCGAAGGGCCTGGTTTGGAACCTGGGGGGGACCCCCACGCAGTTTTTTTCCCATTTTTGGTGTGGAGTTCCCCCTCAAGATTCTCAGTGCAAGTCGTGCCGCAAGTCGGATCCGACTTGCGGTGCGACTTCCATTCAAATCAATAGGCTCCCGTAGGGAACCATTGATTTTGAATGGAGGCAGAAAAAACGCTGCTAAAAGCAACGTGGCCAAACGTGTAATAACGCAAATGGAAAAAGCTACTGAAAGCACGTTTAACAGCTGCTTTTTCCCGGCGTCAGAACTAGCTTTGCAGGACGTTTTTTCTAACGTCCCGTGTACATGGAGCCTTAGTTGTTTGTAAAGATATACCATAAGGGACACTGGTGACATTAATCAACATCTATGTCCTAAATTTTAACCAAATAGAAGAAACTTATTTAGACAATTTCTTTACATTTGTAGGTGGTGACCTAAATGGGCATCTCCAGCAACACATAGGTGGCATAGTCTACTCAGTGTGCCGTGCTAGTTAGATGGTGATCTCTACTGGATATCTACAACTACACATCTCGCCTCTTGTACTTGTTTCTCTGTCATTTTAGGATGATCCCTAAAGCAGAGCACTGGGTAGACGTGTGGCAAATATTTTAAACAATAATAGAAATTATACATTTTATTAGTCTGCTAACCAGTCCCATTTCTGGATTGAATATTTCTTCAACAAACAATCTAAATTACAATGTGTTGTCGACTCCAGTGATACTTGTACACTCTCAAATCATGCTCTTGATGCACTAGAAATGTGGCCTAATCAGAAAATTCATAAAATTTGGCATAGAAACTGGATTTATCCCCTTTACAAGACTATGAGGTTTAACGGGGGGTTTCTTTGAAACTCTCTACATACTTCCCTTAAATCAACAAGTGAAGATTTCTCTACTGACGCTCTGGGAAGCCAAAAAGTATTTCATCAGAGGGGTTCTTTTGTCCCAAGGTTCCAAGTGCAGAAAACATTTTGGAATTTCTGTCTTGGAAATTCTGTCTTGGAATTTCTGTCACTAAAAAAACAGAAAAATTGGCCCTCTTGGTCCTTAGGTCTTACAGATTCTCCTGGAAAAGACTAGAAGATTTCCTCTCCTATAAGATAAAGACCCAACATGCCAGATTTAGAAAACTTTTTTCATGAGACTGATAATAAACTAAGCAGAATACTAGCTAGAGCCCTTAAAGAAACAAGATTATAGTCATAATTTACAGTGAAAGATTCAGGCAAAGGAAAATTTCTGCATTTGCTGTCTCAACCATTGGTAAGAGCATTTAACTCGGTTCATGACAGCCACTACATTCTCTTAGATACGCTTACAGCAACTAGTGTTGAGCGAACACGGACTGTATTATTCGTGTTCGTACCGAATAATTGGATTTTTTTTACCCGAACACGGACACGGACACTTTACTGTATGTTCGGGTAAAAATCCGTGTTCGGTCGTTTTATTTCCGGGTTTTGCATGCTTTGGCGCTCTTTTCATGGCGGGCTTTCAACAGCCAATCAACAATCGTTTAACTGGTGTGCCTTAAGCCATCCCAGCCATGCCTGCAAATGTCTTAGTAGCTGTGATTGGCCGTCTGAAGCATGTGACCAAGTCTTTATAAGTTCGAGGCAGCCGCCGCAGCAGCGTCATTCTGCTGCTTAGCTAAGGGACAGAGCACACATCAATGTGCTGGCTGCTGATTAGGGAAAGATAGGCAGGAAAAAACCATTTGTGTCCGGATAGAATTGAGGGACAGGTCGGAGTGTTTAGGCAGGGCGAGTTGTAGGCATTTTAGGGATAGAGTCTGCTGAATTATAGGGTCAGTGTCTTCTACAAACTACAATCGATATTGCTGTGTGGGGGGTGGGGTGAATCTGCACTCAATCCTGATCTACGATCTCTTCTCAATCCTGTTAGGGACAGAGTCTGCTGAATTTTAGGGAAACTGTGTTCTACAAACTACAATCGATATTGCTGTGTGGTGTGGGATTGGAGATAGGCAGGTGTCAGTGATCCACATCCATTTTTCTGTGTGTGAGCTGCAGTGAACACAATCTTTTTGGGCTGCAGTGAACACAATCTTTTTGGGCTGCAGTGAACACAATCTTTTTGGGCTGCAGTGAACACAATCTTTTTGGGCTGCAGTGAACACAATCTTTTTGGGGTGCAGTGAACAAAATCTTTTTGGGGTGCAGTGAACACAATCCTTTTTGGTGTGCAGTGAACACAATCTTTGTGGGGTGCAGTGAACAAAATCCTTTGTGGGGTGCAGTGAACACAATCTTTTTGGGGTGCAGTGAACAAAATCCTTTTTGGGGTGCAGTGAACAACATCCTTTTTGGGGTGCAGTGAACACAATCTTTTTGGGGTGCAGTGAACAAAATCCTTTGTGGGGTGCAGTGAACACAATCTTTTTGGGGTGCAGTGAACACAATCTTTTTGGGGTGGAGTGAACAACATCCTTTTTGGGGTGCAGTGAACAAAATCCTTTTTGGGGTGCAGTGAACAAAATCATTTTTGGGGTGCAGTGAACACAATCTTTTTGGGGTGCAGTGAACACAATCTTTGTGGGGTGCAGTGAACACAATCTTTTTGGGGTGGAGTGAACAACATCCTTTTTGGGGTGCAGTGAACAACATCCTTTTTGGGGTGCAGTGAACACAATCTTTTTGGGGTGCAGTGAACACAATCTTTGTGGGGTACAGTGAACAGAATCTTTGTGGGGTGCAGTGAACACAATCTTTGGGGGGTACAGTGAACACAATCTTTTTGGGGTGCAGTGAACACAATCTTTGTGGGGTGCAGTGAACACAATCTTTTTGGGGTGGAGTGAACAAAATCATTTTTGGGGTGCAGTGAACAACATCCTTTTTGGGGTGCAGTGATCAAAATCCTTTTTGGGGTGCAGTGAACACAATCTTTTTGGGGTGCAGTGAACAAAATCCTTTGTGGGGTGCAGTGAACAGAATCTTTGTGGGGTGCAGTGAACACAATCTTTGGGGGGGTACAGTGAACACAATCTTTTTGGGGTGCAGTGAACACAATCTTTGTGGGGTACAGTGAACAGAATCTTTGTGGGGTGCAGTGAACACAATCTTTGGGGGGTACAGTGAACACAATCTTTTTGGGGTGCAGTGAACACAATCTTTGGGGGGTACAGTGAACACAATCTTTTTGGGGTGCAGTGAACACAATCTTTGTGGGGTGCAGTGAACACAATCTTTGGGGGGGTACAGTGAACACAATCTTTTTGGGGTGCAGTGAACAACATCCTTTTAGGGTGCAGTGAACACAATCTTTGTGGGGTGCAGTGAACAACATCCTTTTAGGGTGCAGTGAACACAATCTTTGTGGGGTACAGTGAACAGAATCTTTGTGGGGTGCAGTGAACACAATCTTTGGGGGGTACAGTGAACACAATCTTTGTGAGGTGCAGTGAACACAATCTTTGTGGGGTGCAGTGAACACAATCATTGTGGGGTGCAGTGAACTCAATCTTTGTGGGGTACAGTGAACACAATCTCATACTTCTGAAGATTTGAGGGTGCTGCCTGTTCCATACTCCCCCTACTCCTCATCTAGCCTTTTAGGGGTACAAACAATAGTAATTGGGGCCTAGTGTGGTTGTGTACGTGTGATATACATACACTTTTTTTGGATCATATTTTCTATTCCGCTATTTAATCAAAAACCTTTGGGGATCAGTTAAATTGGGGGATAGTCTGTGTTGGTACGTGTGAGAGAGATCCACCTTTCCAAGTTGTTGGGGTTCATCTCATACTTCTGAAGGTTTGAGGGTGCTGCCTGTTCCATACTCCCCCTACTCCTAGCCTTTTAGGGGTACAAACAATAGTAATTGGGGCCTAGTGTGGTTGTGTACGTGTGATATACATACACTTTTTTTGGATCATATTTTCTATTCCGCTATTTAATCAAAAACCTTTGGGGATCAGTTAAATTGGGGGATAGTCTGTGTTGGTACGTGTGAGAGAGATCCACCTTTCCAAGTTGTTGGGGTTCATCTCATACTTCTGAAGGTTTGAGGGTGCTGCCTGTTCCATACCCCCCCTACTCCTCATCTAGCCTTTTAGGGGTACAAATAATAGTAATTGGGGCCTAGTGTGGTTGTGTACGTGTGATATACATACACTTTTTTTGGATCATATTTTCTATTCCGCTATTTAATCAAAAACCTTTGGGGATCAGTTAAATTGGGGGATAGTCTGTGTTGGTACGTGTGAGAGAGATCCACCTTTCCAAGTTGTTGGGGTTCATCTCATACTTCTGAAGGTTTGAGGGTGCTGCCTGTTCCATACTCCCCCTACTCCTCATCTAGCCTTTTAGGGGTACAAACAATAGTAATTGGGGCCCAGTGTGGTTGTGTACGTGTGATATACATACACTTTTTTTGGATCATATTTTCTATTCCGCTATTTAATCAAAAACCTTTGGGGATCAGTTAAATTGGGGGATAGTCTGTGTTGGTACGTGTGAGAGAGATCCACCTTTCCAAGTTGTTGGGGTTCATCTCATACTTCTGAAGGTTTGAGGGTGCTGCCTGTTCCATACCCCCCCTACTCCTCATCTAGCCTTTTAGGGGTACAAACAATAGTAATTGGGGCCTAGTGTGGTTGTGTACGTGTGATATACATACACTTTTTTTGGATCATATTTTCTATTCCGCTATTTAATCAAAAACCTTTGGGGATCAGTTAAATTGGGGGATAGTCTGTGTTGGTACGTGTGAGAGAGATCCACCTTTCCAAGTTGTTGGGGTTCATCTCATACTTCTGAAGGTTTGAGGGTGCTGCCTGTTCCATACTCCCCCTACTCCTAGCCTTTTAGGGGTACAAACAATAGTAATTGGGGCCTAGTGTGGTTGTGTACGTGTGATATACATACACTTTTTTTGGATCATATTTTCTATTCCGCTATTTAATCAAAAACCTTTGGGGATCAGTTAAATTGGGGGATAGTCTGTGTTGGTACGTGTGAGAGAGATCCACCTTTCCAAGTTGTTGGGGTTCATCTCATACTTCTGAAGGTTTGAGGGTGCTGCCTGTTCCATACTCCCCCTACTCCTCATCTAGCCTTTTAGGGGTACAAACAATAGTAATTGGGGCCCAGTGTGGTTGTGTACGTGTGATATACATACACTTTTTTTGGATCATATTTTCTATTCCGCTATTTAATCAAAAACCTTTGGGGATCAGTTAAATTGGGGGATAGTCTGTGTTGGTACGTGTGAGAGAGATCCACCTTTCCAAGTTGTTGGGGTTCATCTCATACTTCTGAAGGTTTGAGGGTGCTGCCTGTTCCATACTCCCCCTACTCCTCATCTAGCCTTTTAGGGGTACAAACAATAGTAATTGGGGCCCAGTGTGGTTGTGTACGTGTGATATACATACACTTTTTTTGGATCATATTTTCTATTCCGCTATTTAATCAAAAACCTTTGGGGATCAGTTAAATTGGGGGATAGTCTGTGTTGGTACGTGTGAGAGAGATCCACCTTTCCAAGTTGTTGGGGTTCATCTCATACTTCTGAAGGTTTGAGGGTGCTGCCTGTTCCATACCCCCCCTACTCCTCATCTAGCCTTTTAGGGGTACAAACAATAGTAATTGGGGCCTAGTGTGGTTGTGTACGTGTGATATACATACACTTTTTTTGGATCATATTTTCTATTCCGCTATTTAATCAAAAACCTTTGGGGATCAGTTAAATTGGGGGATAGTCTGTGTTGGTACGTGTGAGAGAGATCCACCTTTCCAAGTTGTTGGGGTTCATCTCATACTTCTGAAGGTTTGAGGGTGCTGCCTGTTCCATACCCCCCCTACTCCTCATCTAGCCTTTTAGGGGTACAAACAATAGTAATTGGGGCCTAGTGTGGTTGTGTACGTGTGATATACATACACTTTTTTTGGATCATATTTTCTATTCCGCTATTTAATCAAAAACCTTTGGGGATCAGTTAAATTGGGGGATAGTCTGTGTTGGTACGTGTGAGAGAGATCCACCTTTCCAAGTTTTTGGGGTTCATCTCATACTTCTGAAGATTTGAGGGTGCTGCCTGTTCCATACCCCCCCTACTCCTCATCTAGCCTTTTAGGGGTACAAACAATAGTAATTGGGGCCTAGTGTGGTTGTGTACGTGTGATATACATACACTTTTTTTGGATCATATTTTCTATTCCGCTATTTAATCAAAAACCTTTGGGGATCAGTTAAATTGGGGGATAGTCTGTGTTGGTACGTGTGAGAGAGATCCACCTTTCCAAGTTGTTGGGGTTCATCTCATACTTCTGAAGGTTTGAGGGTGCTGCCTGTTCCATACCCCCCCTACTCCTCATCTAGCCTTTTAGGGGTACAAACAATAGTAATTGGGGCCTAGTGTGGTTGTGTACGTGTGATATACATACACTTTTTTTGGATCATATTTTCTATTCCGCTATTTAATCAAAAACCTTTGGGGATCAGTTAAATTGGGGGATAGTCTGTGTTGGTACGTGTGAGAGAGATCCACCTTTCCAAGTTGTTGGGGTTCATCTCATACTTCTGAAGGTTTGAGGGTGCTGCCTGTTCCATACTCCCCCTACTCCTCATCTAGCCTTTTAGGGGTACAAACAATAGTAATTGGGGCCTAGTGTGGTTGTGTACGTGTGATATACATACACTTTTTTTGGATCATATTTTCTATTCCGCTATTTAATCAAAAACCTTTGGGGATCAGTTAAATTGGGGGATAGTCTGTGTTGGTACGTGTGAGAGAGATCCACCTTTCCAAGTTGTTGGGGTTCATCTCATACTTCTGAAGGTTTGAGGGTGCTGCCTGTTCCATACTCCCCCTACTCCTCATCTAGCCTTTTAGGGGTACAAACAATAGTAATTGGGGCCTAGTGTGGTTGTGTACGTGTGATATACATACACTTTTTTTGGATCATATTTTCTATTCCGCTATTTAATCAAAAACCTTTGGGGATCAGTTAAATTGGGGGATAGTCTGTGTTGGTACGTGTGAGAGAGATCCACCTTTCCAAGTTGTTGGGGTTCATCTCATACTTCTGAAGGTTTGAGGGTGCTGCCTG
The DNA here is from genome assembly GCF_965119305.1 of Pelophylax lessonae. Lineage (NCBI taxonomy): Eukaryota > Metazoa > Chordata > Amphibia > Anura > Ranidae > Pelophylax > Pelophylax lessonae. Next base: position 605,875,809 of record NC_138769.1, read on the forward strand.
TTCCATACCCCCCCTACTCCTCATCTAGCCTTTTAGGGGTACAAACAATAGTAATTGGGGCCTAGTGTGGTTGTGTACGTGTGATATACATACACTTTTTTTGGATCATATTTTCTATTCCGCTATTTAATCAAAAACCTTTGGGGATCAGTTAAATTGGGGGATAGTCTGTGTTGGTACATGTGAGAGAGATCCACCTTTCCAAGTTGTTGGGGTTCATCTCATACTTCTGAAGGTTTGAGGGTGCTGCCTGTTCCATACCCCCCCTACTCCTCATCTAGCCTTTTAGGGGTACAAACAATAGTAATTGGGGCCTAGTGTGGTTGTGTACGTGTGATATACATACACTTTTTTTGGATCATATTTTCTATTCCGCTATTTAATCAAAAACCTTTGGGGATCAGTTAAATTGGGGGATAGTCTGTGTTGGTACGTGTGAGAGAGATCCACCTTTCCAAGTTGTTGGGGTTCATCTCATACTTCTGAAGGTTTGAGGGTGCTGCCTGTTCCATACCCCCCCTACTCCTCATCTAGCCTTTTAGGGGTACAAACAATAGTAATTGGGGCCTAGTGTGGTTGTGTACGTGTGATATACATACACTTTTTTTGGATCATATTTTCTATTCCGCTATTTAATCAAAAACCTTTGGGGATCAGTTAAATTGGGGGATAGTCTGTGTTGGTACGTGTGAGAGAGATCCACCTTTCCAAGTTGTTGGGGTTCATCTCATACTTCTGAAGGCTTGAGGGTGCTGCCTGTTCCATACTCCCCCTACTCCTCATCTAGCCTTTTAGGGGTACAAACAATAGTAATTGGGGCCTAGTGTGGTTGTGTACGTGTGATATACATACACTTTTTTTGGATCATATTTTCTATTCCGCTATTTAATCAAAAACCTTTGGGGATCAGTTAAATTGGGGGATAGTCTGTGTTGGTACGTGTGAGAGAGATCCACCTTTCCAAGTTGTTGGGGTTCATCTCATACTTCTGAAGGTTTGAGGGTGCTGCCTGTTCCATACTCCCCCTACTCCTAGCCTTTTAGGGGTACAAACAATAGTAATTGGGGCCTAGTGTGGTTGTGTACGTGTGATATACATACACTTTTTTTGGATCATATTTTCTATTCCGCTATTTAATCAAAAACCTTTGGGGATCAGTTAAATTGGGGGATAGTCTGTGTTGGTACGTGTGAGAGAGATCCACCTTTCCAAGTTGTTGGGGTTCATCTCATACTTCTGAAGGTTTGAGGGTGCTGCCTGTTCCATACCCCCCCTACTCCTCATCTAGCCTTTTAGGGGTACAAACAATAGTAATTGGGGCCTAGTGTGGTTGTGTACGTGTGATATACATACACTTTTTTTGGATCATATTTTCTATTCCGCTATTTAATCAAAAACCTTTGGGGATCAGTTAAATTGGGGGATAGTCTGTGTTGGTACGTGTGAGAGAGATCCACCTTTCCAAGTTGTTGGGGTTCATCTCATACTTCTGAAGGTTTGAGGGTGCTGCCTGTTCCATACTCCCCCTACTCCTCATCTAGCCTTTTAGGGGTACAAACAATAGTAATTGGGGCCTAGTGTGGTTGTGTACGTGTGATATACATACACTTTTTTTGGATCATATTTTCTATTCCGCTATTTAATCAAAAACCTTTGGGGATCAGTTAAATTGGGGGATAGTCTGTGTTGGTACGTGTGAGAGAGATCCACCTTTCCAAGTTGTTGGGGTTCATCTCATACTTCTGAAGGTTTGAGGGTGCTGCCTGTTCCATACCCCCCCTACTCCTCATCTAGCCTTTTAGGGGTACAAACAATAGTAATTGGGGCCTAGTGTGGTTGTGTACGTGTGATATACATACACTTTTTTTGGATCATATTTTCTATTCCGCTATTTAATCAAAAACCTTTGGGGATCAGTTAAATTGGGGGATAGTCTGTGTTGGTACGTGTGAGAGAGATCCACCTTTCCAAGTTGTTGGGGTTCATCTCATACTTCTGAAGGTTTGAGGGTGCTGCCTGTTCCATACTCCCCCTACTCCTCATCTAGCCTTTTAGGGGTACAAACAATAGTAATTGGGGCCTAGTGTGGTTGTGTACGTGTGATATACATACACTTTTTTTGGATCATATTTTCTATTCCGCTATTTAATCAAAAACCTTTGGGGATCAGTTAAATTGGGGGATAGTCTGTGTTGGTACGTGTGAGAGAGATCCACCTTTCCAAGTTGTTGGGGTTCATCTCATACTTCTGAAGGTTTGAGGGTGCTGCCTGTTCCATACCCCCCCTACTCCTCATCTAGCCTTTTAGGGGTACAAACAATAGTAATTGGGGCCTAGTGTGGTTGTGTACGTGTGATATACATACACTTTTTTTGGATCATATTTTCTATTCCGCTATTTAATCAAAAACCTTTGGGGATCAGTTAAATTGGGGGATAGTCTGTGTTGGTACGTGTGAGAGAGATCCACCTTTCCAAGTTTTTGGGGTTCATCTCATACTTCTGAAGATTTGAGGGTGCTGCCTGTTCCATACTCCTCCTCCTACTGCTCAACCATCCTTTTAGGGGTACAAACAATAGTAGTTGGGGCCTAGTGTGGTGGTGTACGTGCGAGATACATACACTTTCTTTTTGATCATATTTTCTATTCCGCTATTCAATTAAAACCTTTGGGGATCAATTCAATTGCGAGATAGTCTGTGTCGGTACGTGTGAGATCCACCTTTCCAAGTTGTTGGGGTTCATCTCATACTTCTGAAGATTTGAGGGTGCTGCCTGTTCCATACTCCTGCTCCTACTGCTCAACCATCCTTTTAGGGGTACAAACAATAGTAATTGGGGCCTAGTGTGGTTGTGTACGTGCGAGATACATACACTTTTTTTGATCATATTTCCTATTCCGCTATTCAATAAAAACCTTTGAGGATCAATTGAATTGCGGGATAGTCTGTGTCGGTACGTGTGAGATCCACCTTTCCAAGTTTTTGGGGTTCATCTCATACTTCTGAAGATTTGAGGGTGCTGCCTGTTCCATACTCCTCCTCCTACTCCTCATCCATCCTTTTAGGGGTACAAACAATAGTAATTGGGGCCTAGTGTGGTTGTGTACGTGCGAGATACATACACTTTTTTTGATCATATTTCCTATTCCGCTATTCAATAAAAACCTTTGAGGATCAATTGAATTGCGGGATAGTCTGTGTCGGTACGTGTGAGATCCACCTTTCCAAGTTTTTGGGGTTCATCTCATACTTCTGAAGATTTGAGGGTGCTGTCTGTTCCATACTCCTCCTACTCCTCATCCATCCTTTTAGGGGTAGAAACAATAGTAATTGGGGCCTAGTGTGGTTTTGTACGTGCGAGATACATACACTTTTTTGGATCATATTTCCTATTCCGCTATTCAATAAAAACCTTTCTAGGGCAAGATCTTAAATTACAGAAATATGAGGAGACCGTCAAATAAGGGCCGTGGCCTGGGTCGTGGTGCTGCTGGTAGAGCTCCTGTTGCAAGGAGAGGACGTGGTCGATCTGTGCCAGCTACACGCACAAGTGAAACACCTTCCTCAAGTGTGAGTAGGCGACAGAACCTGCATCAGTATTTGGTAGGGCATCAAACGCCCCTAGAAGTGATGAGGCCAGAACAAGTTGAGGCGATAGTAGATTGGTTTGCTGCTGACAGTGCCTCCAGTTCCTTCACATTGTCTCCCACCCAGTCTACTGCAGAAAGGTCAGAGTTGGCACCTGCAGCCAATGTCCAACCATCTTTCACCTCACCCCCTTGCAAATCAGGCCAGCAGTCTGAGCCCCAAGCCATACAGCAGTCTCTTATTCTTTTTGAGGACTCTGTCAGCAGGGTTTCCCAGGGCCATCCACCTAGCCCTGCCCCAGAAGTGGAAGAGATTGAGTGCAGCGATGCCCAACCACTTATTTCTCAAGATGAGTACATGCAAGGATCATCGCAGCACGTCTCCGATGATGACGAAACGCAGGTGCCAACTGCTGCGGCGTTCAGCATTGTGGAGACCGACAAGGAGGGCAGGGGTGAAGACTGGGTGGAAGATGATGTGGAGGACGATGAGGTCCTCGACCCCACATGGAATGAACGTCATGCAGGTGACCTGAGTAGTTTGGAGGAAGAGGCGGTGGTCGCACAGAGCCACCAGCACAGCAGAAGAGGGAGCAGGGTGCAGAAGCGGAGCGGCCGTGCCCTAGACACTACGCCCGCTACTGCCCAACGCAGCAAGGGAACGAGCGCACCAAAGTCAGCTCAAAGGAGTTCTCTAGCGTGGAAGTTCTTTAGAAAATGTGCTGATGACAGGACACGAGTGGTTTGCACCCTGTGCAATCAGAGCTTGAAGCGAGGCATAAACCTTCTCAACCTGAGCACAACCTGCATGATCAGGCATCTAAGTGCAAAGCACGAGCTGCAGTGGAGTACACACCTTCAAAACCAAGAAACGTCTCTGGCTCATCCTGCTTCCTCTTCTGCTGCAGTCTCGGCCGCTCCAGCCACATCTGTAGTGATACCGGCACCTGCCACCCCGCAAACAGACGATCTGTCAGCAACACCACCACCTGGGTCACCAACAACCATCTCCACAATGTCCCGTGGAAGCGTTCAGCTTTCCATCTCCCAAACACTTGAGAGGAAGAGGAAGTACCCCCCTACCCACCCGCGATCCCTGGCCCTGAATGCCAGCATTTCAAAATTATTGGCCTTTGAAATGCTGTCATTCCGTCTGGTGGAGACGCACAGTTTTAAAAACCTTATGTCGGTGGCTGTCCCACAGTACGTCGTGCCCAGCCGCCACTACTTTTCCAGGCAAGCCATCCCTTCCCTGCACAACCAAGTGGGGGAAAATATCAGGTGTGCACTGCGCAACGCCATCTGTGCCAAGGTCCACCTAACTACGGATACGTGGACCAGTAAGCACGGTCAGGGGCGTTATATCTCCCTAACGGAACTCTGGGTAAATGCAGTGGCGGATGGGCCTGAGGCGGATAGCAATTTGGCGCATGTCCTTCCACCACCGAGGATTGCAGGGCGCTTCAGTTTGCCTCCTGTTCCTAACTCCTCCTACTCCGCTTCCTCATCCTCTACCGCCTCCTTATCCGGACAGCGTAACACCTTCACCACCAACTTCAGCACGGCCAGGGGTAAACGACAGCAGGCAGTTTTACAACTTGCCTGTTTGGGGGACAAACCACACACCGCGCAGGAGTTGTGGAGGAGCATGGAACAGCAGACAAATGAGTGGTTGCTGCCAGCGAGCCTCAAGCCCGGCCTGGTGGTGTGCGATAACGGGCGAAATCTCATAGCAGCTCTGGGCCTAGCCGGTTTGACGCACATCCCTTGCCTGGCGCATGTGCTGAATTTGGTGGTGCAGAGGTTCCTTAAAAACTACCCCGATATGTCAGAGCTGCTGCAGAAAGTGCGGGCCGTTTGTGCGCACTTTCGGCGTTCTCACCCTGCTGCTGCTCGCCTGGCAGCGCTGCAGCGTAACTTCGGCCTTCCCGCTCACCGCCTCATATGTGACGTGCCCACAAGGTGGAACTCCACCTTGCACATGCTGGAAAGACTGTGCGAGCAGCAGCAGGCCATAGTGGAGTTTCAGCTGCAGCACGCACGCGTGAGTCGCTCTGCGGAACAGCACCACTTCACCACCAATAACTGGGCCTCCATGCGAGACCTGTGTGCCTTGTTGCGCTGTTTTGAGTACTCCACCAACATGGCCAGTGGCAATGACGCCGTTCTCAGCTTAACTATCCCACTTCTATGCCTCCTTGAAAAAACAATTCGGGCGATGATGGAAGAGGATGTGGCACAGGATGAGGAGGAGGAGGAGGATGAAGAGGTAACATTTCCAAGGCTTTCAGGGCAGTCATTCGCAAGGGGCTCCGAGGGTGGGTTTCTGCACACGCAAACGCCAGGGACGCAATTGTCCAGCAGGGGCACAGTTCTGGAGGATGAGGAGGATGAGGAGGAGGAGGAGCTGGAGGAGGAGATGGAACCATGTTCACAGCAGGGTGGCACCCAGGCCAGCTCATGGCCATCACTGGTGCGTGGCTGGGGGGATACAGAGGACACGGACGATACACCTCCCACAGAGGACAGCCTTTCGTTGCCTCTGGGCAGCCTGGCACACATGAGCGATTACATGCTGCAGTGTCTCCACAACGACCGCCGAGTTGCCCACATTCTAACTTGTGCTGATTACTGGGTGGCCACGCTGCTGGATCCCCGTTACAAGGACAACGTACCGTCCTTAATTCACTCACTGGAGCGCGATCGCAAGATGCGCGAGTACAAGCGCACGCTGGTAGACGCCATGCTGCTGGCATTCCCATCTGACAGCGGGGCCACAGTGGAAGCACAAGGCAGAGGAGGAGGAGGAGGAGGTCGCCAACGCAACCAGGGCACCGCCAGCACCTCAGAAGGCAGGGTTAGCATGGCCGAAATGTGGAAAAGCTTTGTCAGCACGCCACAACAAACAGCAGCACCAGCAGCTCAGATGGAACGTCTTAGCAGGAGGCAGCATTTTACCAACATGGTGGAGCAGTATGTGTGCACACGCCTACATGTAGTGAATGACGGGTCTGCCCCCTTCAACTTCTGGGTCTCCAAATTGGGCACATGGCCTGAGCTTGCCCTTTACGCCTTGGAGGTGCTGGCGTGCCCTGCAGCCAGTGTATTATCTGAACGGGTATTTAGCACGGCTGGGGGCGTTATAACAGACAAGCGCAGCCGCCTGTCCAGAGACAATGTGGACAAGCTCACGTTCATTAAAATGAACCAGGCATGGATCCCACGGGACTTTTCCGTACCTTATGCAGAATAGCAATGGATACCGACCTTACCCACCCATTGTTCCATTTTTGCTCTTTCTCACTCTTTTGGGGTGTACCCTCATTTAAAATTTTTGAAAAGAAGCAGTGTTGGCTACCTCGTCCTCCTCCTCAGGGCCAGATTAATGTAGGGGCTATTGGAGCTGCAGCTCCAGGCCCCTACCTTTTATATAGGCCCCGGGTTGGCCATATTCACTGTTACCGCTCTTCTGTCACTTGTAAACACAGAAGTCTGGCTTCTATGCTCGCTTCCCCAGGCAGCACCCTCAGAACCTCCCCACACAGCGTGAAGGCCGGACAAGGAGGGACAGTTGGCGATGCATGGATGTGTTTATGGGCTTCAGAGACAGCATCCCATGTTGAATTAGGCATGCATGGCTGCACCCTTCCTCCTCTGGGTGCATGGCAAGGCACGGCCCTTAAGGCCCTTCAAAATCCTCAGCACCAAGCCCATGATGCTGTTAATCCGGCCCTGGTCCTCCTCCACCGCCGCTTCCACCTACACCGCCCATAGGTGTGCGCAGCCTATTGCATTAAGGTGTGCACCCCAAAGTTGAAATACACATGCATGTGTTTGCCAGCAGGGAGAGTAATGTATCGGGGCCATGTACCTGTAGGCAAGGAGAAATAGAGCAGAGCAGGTCCCAGGGAGATCTTTCCCATCTCCTCACTGGCAATGCTATGTGCCCTAGGTGATTAGGGTGTGCCCAGGCACACCCAGCACACCCTGTGCGCACGCCTATGTCACCGCCACATCCACCACCACCTCAACCTCCCTCCTACTCCATATGGGCCTCGTCCTTCAGAGATGAAGAAGAACATTGTTTTATTTTTCTGTTTTTTTTTGTTGTTTTAAGTTATTTCCCTATCCACATTTGTTTGCAGAGCACTTGCCATGCTCTTAATTACGTTTTGCTGCCATTTGCAGCACTCTAGCCCTTTCCTTTGGTGTTTTAGAGCCATTTTAGTGCCTTAAAGTTCGGGTCCCCATTGACTTCAATGGGGTTCGGTGTCTGGGAAAAGTTCGGTAAAAGTCCGGGACACGGACCCGGACTTTTTTTTAAAGTTCGGCCGAACCCGTCGAACACGGACATCTAGGTGTCCGCTCAACCCTAACAGCAACCATTATTATTATTCCCAAGAAGGGAAAGTTCCAAAACAATGTTCCAGTTATCACCCAATCGTGACCCAATAGTGACCTGAAAATCTTTACCAAAAACTTGGCAAATAGGATGCTCCCCTTAATGCAAATAGTTAGTGCATAGCGATCAGGCAGGTTTCGCCCCAAATAGAGAAGCAAATGGTAACACTACCAGGGCGCACAATGCTATCCATTTGGTCCATCACACTGACACCCCCACCCTTCTCTTTTCATCATGCTGAAAAAGCATTTGATCGTGTAGAGTGGACCTTAATGAAGGCTGTTCTACAACACCTCAGGGCGGGAGAAAAACATGGGAAATGGTAGAGGAGATATATTCCCATGCTATGAAAACAGTAAAAATCAACCAGGTCTCCTCAGACCATTTTGAAATATTCAATGGATCGAGACAGGGATGTCTGTTAACTGCCCTAATTTTTATCATTACATTTGAACACCACCCCCCCCCCCCTTATGTCAAATTAGAGCTAATACCAACATTACAGGCTTACCATCTCTGAACGGGAAACGTAAAGTAGCGGGATACGCTGGCAACTTACTTTTTTTCATTACGCGCCCAACTGCAACTTTTCCCAACCGACTTGAAGAGTTCAAAGATTATGGTCAGCATTCTAACTTTAAAATTAATTGACAAAAATTCAGAAGTCCTGAATATTATGCTTCCTCGTCATACCATTACCAACATCAAATCTTATTTTTCTTTCAGACGGCCTACCAATATATCACCTACCTTGGCACATGCCTTACCAATTAATATACTTTTTGCTGCAAACTTTCCGTTGCTCGTAACCAAAATTAAAAAAGACCTTATGAGATGGTTCTCACATTTTTAATGATTTGGGAGGAACAGCATTTTTAAGATGGATGTCCTCCCCAAACTGCTATATTTACTTCAAACCCCTCCTGAAAATATCCCTAAAATAACACTTAATCAGGTTTAGATCTTAGCAACTTTATATGGGCACAAAAATCCTATAGACTGTGTTATTTTCTTTAGTCTCAGCCCAAACAGAAAGGTGTGTTGGGTTTCCCTAACCCGCTCAGATAACACGAGGCTGTACATTTGACTAGAATTTGACTAGAATCTTAGAATGGTGTACCCACAGCCTCAATAAACGTGGGATCCAGTTGGAACAAGTGACATCCAGAATATAACTTTTTTGTCTGTCTTGGTTTAAGGAAGAGCTTCCATGGTCCATCTATAATCACCCACTAATAGGCAACACTATCCAACTCCTATACTAAGACAAGAAGTACAGTATATCCTGATTAACCATTCTCCACCGAGAAATTTAGATAAGGCAGTGCAGCCCCTTCTTGATAGAGGTCAGTTCAGACTGAAACATTTCCTTGCCCTTAGTGACTTTAAATCATTTTTGGAAATGCAAATAGTGGTCCAACCTCCTATACTGCCGTGGCGAGCCTTTCAAATCCCTCACTTTCTCACACAAACAAGGGGAAGACATTATCCCCCACCCCCTATGGCCACATTTGAAGAATTTTCTACATCTACCTCTCTAATCCAACACAAACTTTTCAAATCCCTTATGATACTCTTCTCTTGCCTTGCAAAATGGGAGAAGGTCTTTTTTCTGACAATTTTTTTAACCAACCAAGAAAACCGATTCTTCATTTTACCGCATCTATTTTTATACAGCATCTATTTCTAGCCAAATCCAGGAAATAGGATTCAAGTGTTGCACTAGTATAGGGTCCCAAAGACCTTGCATAAGATCTTTCAACAATGCTCCCCCTCACTCTGCTGGAGATGCCAACAACATGAGAAATCAATACTACACAGACTTGAAGCTGCCCACTCCAGAACAACTTTTGAACCCAGGTGAGGACTACGCATGTCTTGTCTTTTTTTATACGCTTCTGTTCCATTGTTATATGGTGAATTACTGTATTTTCTTCGCTTGCCCTGGGGATTATTACAGCTTGTTGCAGTGATGGCTTTACCACTGAATGATACTTTCTGTCATTGTTTCTAATGTTGATGCTTTAAAATTTCAATAAAAACCATTGAAAATGAACCTAGGTGAGGGAAATTTTGGTTTATTCTTACAGCTATCCGTCTGAGCGACTGCCTTTCTCCTCCATCTTACACCTATGCCAGTAATATGTTAAAAATTGTCACAATTGTATTATCTTCTGAACGCCACCAAAGCCCTGATTCCTTTATTTTGTAAACAGATTACTCCCTCTTTATTGAGTCCCGGTTCACACTAGGGCGACCTGTGAGGCGACCTGGTCGCCTCACAGGTCGCCTCCCATAGGGAAGATGCGGACCCGTTCTAATAGGAGCGACACAAGTCGTTCCGACTTAGAAAAAGGGTCCGGAGCTTCTTTGGGGCGACCAGGAGGCGACCGCCATAGACTTCAATGTTATGAAGTCCGTGGCGGCCGCTCCGAGGTCGCGGCGCGCTGCTCACACCGTGACCTCGGAGGTCGCGGTGCGAAGTAGCGTCGCCCGTATGTGAACAGGGCCTTAAGAGATTAGAGTGGCTTAACAAAGTTAACAAGATTAAAACCATGGAAGAAATTGTAGCTTCCTCAAATCTCAAGGAGGAAACATTTTGTGAAATCCCCCCTCTCTTGTTTTCCTCGTCTTGGGTCATAGATACTGTTTTAACTCCATGTGCAGCAAAACCTCATCTACAGATCTCAACACACCTTTACAAAAAGCACATTCATACTTGTTACCTTACTGCACATTGTCTAAAACATGTCCCTACCAAGTTTGAAGGGTATGGACAGTGCCCGATTTATAAGAGGGCAAAAGGGGCATCTGCCCTGGACCCCCATGACAGAAGTCCCCTCCCTATACAAAATGAATATAAAACTATTTTAAAAAATTATATAAACAATTAAAAAAAAGTTAATACAAAAATATGTGATAAATTAAAATTGCTTTCTTTTTTCGAATGTTTCTTAGGAAACAATATTTCCTGACAGACTCCATGGCAGCATATGTATCGGGTTTGGCCCCGCCTCTAAACCTACCCTATAGGACATCCACTCCCATAAATCTTTGCACCTGTTCAGCACCCGTGTTCCTTTTTTGTCCTCCTAACGGATCACCTGTTTCCTACCTGAAGACGGATCCCAGGAGATGGATATGACTCTGCCATTCGGGTATTGAGTGTTTTCTCCAATAAGCCCCAGCTGCTGCGGGGTATGGAGTAGGGATGAAGATGTGTGCAGCCCTTGGCCAAAAAGCCCAGCTGCTGCGGGTGGCCTGTACCCTAAATATGAAGTCCGGTGTGTCTGAATTCCCATCCATCCCTGGTGACTAGCGGTTTTCATTGGTGGTCAGTGAGTACCCCTTCCTAATTTGTTTTTTTCTCCATGGCAGCCTCATTTGTATTTATAGCCTTCCTTTTCTGTGTGCTTACCTTTTTTCCTTGTTTTTCCCTGTTGGCTAGTGCTCCGGGGCCGGTCAGTGCTCACTTCCTGACCGGCCGCCGGTTTCTGGCTACCGCGCATGTGCGAGCGCCTCGGTAACGAGGCTTGGTTCTTGCGCTTGCGCAGTGGCGGCACGGCGCATGCACAGTAGGTATTTTCGGCGCCGCTTGATGACGCAAGCGGGCGCCATTTTTAAAGAACCCTTCAGGTGTCAGCAGAGTGTGTATTCTACACACTCTGCTATAGGAAGACAGTTCTTCTGTTCCTGTTCCATTATATGCGATTTTTGCCTGCTGCATCTGCTGCTACTGTGCATTGAGCCCACCCAGGTTTCCTGGTGAGTACGTTGACCCCAGGATTTTGGGAGTTTTTTCTTTCCCCCCTCTCTTCTTCCTTCTCTGATACCGTTGTCCGGCTCACCCTGTAGGTCAGCGCCAGAATGGAAGCCTCCCCGCCCTCCTGTGGTCAGCCCGCCCTTAACAGGTATGCAGAACTTGGGGGTTGGGGTGCATAGAGAGGGGGGATTAGGTCATTTATTTTTGTCCCTGGCTCCCGGTTTGTCTTGGTCTATTCCTTTGTTTTACAGCCCTCCTAGGTCAGATGTTCGACAATCCTCACGCAGGAATGAGCATCGCTCGAGGTCCCCATCAGGCTTCCAGCTTCAGGGGAAGGCATCTGCCTCAGCTGGCCCCTCGCGACACCCAGACAGATTGGGTTGTTGGGGTTGTGGTGCACGTGTCCCTGAAGACAATACGATGCGCGACAAGTGCTCCTCCCAGGCTGCGGGAGAGAGGGACAATTCAGACCAATGACTGGAGGCCCTAGTGAAGAGGGTCATCAAGGATTCCCTGGCAGAATTGGGAATAGGTCGGGCGCAGAGCCCATAAGTGAATCCTCCAAGCCCTCCCCCTGAAAGAGCACAGACTAGGGAGGATCCTAAAATCTCTCAGCCTTCCTGTCGGATAGTGACTCGGAAGTGGAGGACCCTTGCTTGGAATTTGAGTATGCTCTCGTCCCCTCCCTTGTGAGAGCGGTAAGAGAGACCCTGAATTGGGAAGATCCAGCTGTTTCTCCGCCAAAACAGAATAAATTCTTCAAACAGCGCTGCAAAGAGTGACTTAATTTCCCATTTCTAGGTGAATTGGGGGATATTATTATGGAGGAATGGAGTAAAGTGGAAAGGAAGAACTCCATGCTTTCCAAAATGTCCCGGCTGTATCCTTTCAAGGAGGAAGATATAAAACATCTAAAATCTCCTCCCTTGGTGGACGCCGCAGTCATGAGGCTGGTCATACATTTGACCCTTCCACTAGAAGATACAGCCTCCTTTTTAAAAATCCTCTAGATAGAAGAATGGATTCTGATCTTAAGAGAATCTATCTGACTGTAGGAATGGCATGAAGCCGGCACTGGCCTTGGCCGCAATGTCCAAAGCGATGGAGTTATGGTCCGACTCAGTGGATGAGTCCTTTCGGAGTGTTTCTGAGGAGGCTGCCAGAAGTTCCCCCGATTCAGGAACTTGGATGGCTGACCCAGCTTCCAAGCAGATCTGGTGCCGTATTCCCTTTGGGGGTTCCTCCCTCTTCAGGAATAAGCTGGACGGGGCTATAACCCAGGCTACAGGCGGCAAGTCTGTTTTTTTCTCCCTCAGAATTAACGCCCTCTCAATCCAAAGAAGGGGCAGCCCAGGAGGTATGTTCCAGATCGTGCCAAGGTAGCACGCACCTATAGACCTGGCAGAGAGCTTGGTCGTAATTGGAGATTAAGACAAACCTCCTCTCAGGAGCCCTCAAAGAGTGTCCCTTCTGGCGACCTTGATATGACCGGGTCCTTTTAAGATTGGGCCCGCTCAGGCATGTCGGGTGGGGGCTCGGTTGCTACACTTCCCGTGTGTCTGGGAGGCCTCAGTACGGGACCTCTGGACTGTCAGGCTGGTCACATGCGGACACAAGTGACCTTCAGCAAAGCACCAACACCCAGTTTTTCTTCCTACCTCCCTGTCACCCTCAGGGGAGAAGCGCAAGGTACTATTTTTCCTTCATAGAGTTTCTGGTGTCTCAAGGGGCTGTCATCTCCGTACCAGAACAAGAGTGTGGCAAGGAATCTATTACCCTTTCTTTCTCGGTAGAAAGAAAATCGTATCGTGGAGACCATTCATCGTTCTGACCTTCCTTAAGCGATTTATCAAAAAGAAAAGGTTCAAGATGGAAACTCTTCTTTCTATTCAACAGGCGGTTCAACCAGCAGGCTGGATGGTGTCCATAGACTTAAGGGACGCATACTTCCATGTCCCTGTTGCACAAGATTTCCAGAGATATCTCAGTTTTTTTCCTTCAGGCAATTGCACCTGCGGTTTACTTGTCTCCCCTTCGGGCTTTCCACATCTCCACGAACCTTTTAGAAAGTTTTTGCTGGTTGTGGTAGCTCTGTTGAGAACAAAGGGCATTCGTCTTCATCATTATTTGGACGACATTCTTCTCTTGTCCCAAGACAGAACTCAGCTGTAGATGCAACTGGACCAAGTCGTGTCCACCCTTCAAACGTTTGGTTGGCTGCTAAGTTTGGAGAAGAGCCATCTATTCCCACCCAGTCCCTCGTCTACCTTGGGGCCCTGTTCAAACACAGCGACAGCGACAGTGTTTCTTCATTAGGAAAAAGTCGCAGTGGTCTGGGACAGAATTCTCCATGCCCTCTCATCGCCTCACCTCCAAGCGTGTCAGGGCTTGAGAATCATCTGGACCATGGTGTACATGGCTCCCATGGTAAAATGGGCTCTATGGAGAATGAGACCCTTACAGAAAGGTTTTCTTCAACTGTGGGATACCTGGCATCTGGATCAGTCCATCTTCCTGACTCCAGCCATGAGGGTGTCTTCCATGGTGGTGACATCGGGAACGTCTTCTGAGATGCCATTCTCTTGTGCCAACCTCATGGATTCTGGTGACCTCGGATGCCAGCAGCACAGGTTGAGGGGCCCATTGCCTCTCGGAAGTGGCTCAGGGCAAATGAAACCTTTCCTCTCGGGAATAGTTACCAACATTCTGGAGCTACGAGCGGCTCTTCGAGCTCTGCAAATGCTCCTTCACTTGACAAAGGGGTTTTCAGTGATGCTAAGACTGGACAACACCTCGGCAGTCATATATAAGGAAGCAAGGAGGGACACGTAGTTGGTCCCTGCTGCAAGAGGTGGAACCGATTATGGCCTGGGTGCAAAAGAACTTGTCCAACCTGTCAGCAGTGTATGTTCCGGGGGTCCAAAATGTCCAAGTCGATTTTCTATCGCGTGTGCAGTTGGACGACAACAACAAGTGGTCTCTCCAGAAGATGTCTTCAAGTGGATCCTGAACCTGGGTTTCTCCCCAGAGGTCAACCTCTTTGTCTCCCCTCACATCCGCAAGTTGCAGAAATTCTATGCGAGATTCAGAGATCCTCAAGCTTCCGGGGTAGACACCCTCAAGGATCAGTGGAGGTTCTGCAGGGCATATGCCTTCCCTCCGGTTCCAATATTCCTGCAGTTTCTTTGGAGACTCAGGTCAGAAGCAGTGGAAGTACTGGCCGTGATACCACCTTGGCACCTTGGCACCTTGGTTCCCTCTTCTAACACTCTCAGTATTCAGGATCCAATTCCGCTGCCCTCAGGCAAGATCTACTATTACAAGGTGCCATACTGCATCCTTGCCCAGCCTGACTACACCTGAAGGCTTGGTTATTGAGAGGGGAAGGCTACAGGCCTTGGGGTGCCCCAAAAAAGCTATCTCTACACTTCTGAGTGCCAGACGGAGTTCAACCAACAGAGTGTATGAGAGAATCTGATCAAAATTCTCCTCACATCTGGCCGCCAGGTCCAACCCTCATTCATCCATCAGGTCCCAGGATGTGTTGAGTTTTCTGCAGTCTGGTCTAGATCTTCCACTCTCAGTAAGCTCCCTTAGAGTCCAGGTTTCGGCTATTTCAGCTTTTTCCGGTTTTCCTTGAGCTAGCCATACTCTGGTCTGACAATTTTTTCAAGGGGGCAGTAAGACTCAGGCCCCAGAAGAAGCCAAGGTTCCCTAAGTGGGATCTCCCCTTAGTTCTGGATTTTCTTTCACAACGTATCCGTGATACAGATGAAACTCTTACCGTCAAGGAATTGACATTAGTAACTGTTTTCTTGGTATCCATTACATCCGCGAAGAGAGTCTCTGAAATAGGAGCCTTAGGGGCGCGGGAGCCCTTCCTAACCTTTTTTCCAGACAGGATAGTCTTAATCCCTATGTTGGAAGCAAGACCAAAGGTTACCTCTGTCTTTCATGAGAATGTGGAGATAGTTTTGCCTACCTTTAGGCAGGAAGAGGGCTCTTCTGTCCATCCGCTGGATGTTGGATTTTGCCTCAAACAGTATCTGAAAGCTACGGTTTCCTTCTGGCAGTCAGATCATCTGTTTGTCACCTTCAGTGGAAAGATCAAGGGACTTCGGGCTTCTTCAAAGTCTATCTCTTCTTGGTTTATCCAAGCTATCCACTGCGCTTACAGGGCTGAGGGCTTGACTCCTCCAGTGGCGGTTACGGCTCACTCAACTCTGAGTGTTTCCACTTCTTGGGCAGTCTCCAGACATGTCGCGCCCGAAGTGATTTGTAGAGCAGGATCACGGTCCTCTATAATTACCTTTTTGTCTTTATGTTGAGCCGGCGGCTCTTTCTTCTGTTAATGTTGGTTTACAAGTCCTGTCAGTTGACAGAGTAAAGTAAACTTTTGTTCAGCACCTGCCCACCCTGTTTGTGTACGGCGAGTTATTTCCCGATACGTATGCTGCCATGGAGTCTGTCAGGAAAATGGAAAATTGATATCAAATACTTACCGTAATTTTCCTTTCCTGATGGACTCCATGGCAGCAGGAGTTCCCTCCCAGTTTCTATGGAGGATAGTTACAGAACACGTGTGCTGAACAGGTGCAAGGATTTATGGGAGTGGACGTCCTATAGGGTAGGTTTGGAGGCGGGGCCAAACCCGATACGTATGCTGCCATGGTGTCCATCAGGAAAGGAAAATTACGGTAAGTATTTGATATCAATTTTCCATTTTTCCTGCCATCATCTGTAAAAGTTTTTTCTCTGGACTGGTATATTGTATAAAAATTAATATTGGTGGCTAAAGTGAACCACAAATGGGGTTAATTTACTAAAGACACATAGACTGTGCACTCTGTAAATGTAAATGTGGTGACGTGTTACTTTGTAGATGATACCCAATCAGGTTCAAGGGGAAAAAAAACATTTTTGCTTGCACATGATTGAATTATGCAAATAAGCAGAGCTTCACCACATTTACTAAGCTCTGGGGTAAATAATTGCAACTGCACTTGCAAAGTGCACAGTTTACTTACCTTAACCTCCCTGGCGATATGATTATGTCTGGAAGTTTATACCAAAAGCGGTACAATTTTTTGCATGGAAATTTGGTGTTATGTATTATAGGCCTACAATTCTTAGTAATTACTGACTTAAACCTGACCAAAACAAGACTCTAGTAGACATCCCAGATGTGATAAATTTTGAAACACAAAATCATGAATTATAATCTCATAAATAATGTAATTTTATTCAATAATGTAGTAAATAAGGAAATTTGTCAAAGAAAGAAAATTCAATACACATGCTGCGTGTGATAAATTTTGAAACAAGGAACTACACAAAGTCCGACGTCACAATCAGGACAATGGAACCTGGTTTCCTTTCGGACTTTCTTTCCATTTCTATCGCGTTTTGAGCAGCAAACAACACACATCCTGGTCGGTGCTACCTTTTTTGCAGTTGGCGGGATATAGTCTGCAAAGTGACGGCCGGTCAGACGTTCTGGGTTGACCACGTCAACAGCGCGACGTCCAGGTCTATTTACAACTCCTGATGGTGTCTGGTGCTTTACAAAAATCTGCTCAGCCACCTTCCAGACAAACTCGGAATGAGCAAGAGGCTTGTCAATGTTGGCTTTGTGCAGGATGTAAGCGTTCCAAAGACATTGTTCCAGAAGGTGTCTGAATATTTTTTTATAATATTTTTTTTGCTGTTTTCGCATAGCGGGATAGAAGGTCATGGCCTGATTGGCTCTGTCGACACCTCCCATTGTTTTGTTATAGTCAATCACGACCTGTGGTTTCAGCACATCTGTCCCACATTTTGTGTGGACCATGGCAGTGGAGGTATTGTGCACAGTGCTCATGAGACACACATCCTTCTTGTCTCGCCATCTCATTGCCATCATCTTACCCTTCTGCCAGGCAACCATTTCTCCGGTTTTTAGTTTTTTTTTGGCAAACAAAGATGGCATGTCTCGTCGGTTAGGCCTAACGGTACCATATGCGTCGGTTCTATTTTGTAGCAAAACATCATATAGTTCCGGGGAAGTATAAAAGTTGTCCGTGGTCACACAATATCCCTGGTTCAGCAATGGCTCCAGAAGTGTCAGGACGGATTATGTGGCCATCCCATAGCCGCTGTACCTGGGGTTGAATTTAGTGCCTTTGCCGGTGTAAATTACCGAATTCCATATGTACCCCGTGGATGACTCGCAGAGCATATATGATTTGATGCCAAACCGCGCTCTTTTGGATGCGATGTACTGAATCCAGCTTAGGCGACCCTTGTAGGCCATCAAACTCTCATCCACACTGACGTCCCTTTCTGGCACGTAGGTCCGCTGGAAATTGGCCACAATAATTTGCCATACCTCCCAGATTTTTTTCAGTTTGGGCGCAGGATGCGTGGCCTCATCAAACTCCTCATTGTTTGTGAAGTGGAAATACTTCATAATCAGGGAGAAGCGATACTCAGACATCACGGTGCCAAAGAACGGAGTGGCCAGTAACCTGTTGGTGGTCCAGTACCATTTCTGGAACGGTTTCCCCACCAACCCCTGAAGAAAGAGGAGTCCCAGAAACAGCCACATGTCCTCTTTTGTCACTGGTTCCCACTTTCTTCTTCTGGAAAGCCTGGCATGCAGCGTAGCGGATTGCTGCTCTTGGTAGCGATTCGTCTCCGTGACAATTATTTCAATTACCTCCTCAGTGAGGAATAATTGCAGGTATGCCAGAGGGTTGTCACGCTCGACATCTACCTTCATCCCGGGTGATCCGGTGAACGGGAATCTTGGGGGCGCTACCTGGTCTGCATCGCAATCAATAGCGCACCAAGTGCGCACATCGCTCAGGTCAGGTGCAGGGTCATCGCCGTTGTCACTTGCCAGATCCGTGTCAATGTCAGTGTCAGATGACAAATCACCCCATGACTCGCTATCGCTCACTTCCGCGAGCACCTCCGGGTCGCTGTCGCTGTCACTCAGCTGGTCCAAAAGCGCTTTAGACTGGCGCTTTTTTGATGCCATAATATATATATTTTTGGGCACAAATCACAAGTATAATGTCAGACGGGGCACTGTACTGCCAGATCTGAGGTAATCTGTGGTGATACAGTGTAATCCTCTCAGATTACAGTGTATCATCGCTGGATCGCCGGGACAAGGTAAGTGCATTACTCGGGGAGCCAAGGGGGCTCCGCTGGCACTCTGCAATACTACCCCGAGCGTGACTTGGGGTTACCGCTCCTGATAGAAAAAATTAACCCCCGAGTCACGCTCGGGATCACCGCCAGGGAGGTTAAGTAAATCATCCCCATAGAGTGCTTATGCTCTTAATATAGGTGGCCTATGACTGCAGGTGTACATGTGCATGCATGACCTCAGAATCCTGTTGTGTCATGCATTTTAAAAATGTGAGACTGTCACTGAGAATGTAAACCAAATCTGTGTATGCGAGCCCCCCAAGGTCTAAATCTGGCCCTAGGTGTGAAGTTAGAACATCTATGCAGATACCACACAGGAAACAGCCTTAGCTACATCAAATGTGTTTTGTGACCAGCCTTTACTTAGCATAGGTGAGGTTATTCATCCCACATCCATCCAGCTGTTTACACCCTCAAAATTTTAAATATATATATATTTTTTTAAAGGTGAGAAAGCCTGCTATAAGATAATATACGATTATAGGTGTGACACAACATTTGCTACGATCAATGGAATGAAACATTTTATCATCAATCACATTTAGGATCTATGCAATGCATATGTATATTCTGTAACAATGGGTCCCAGCATTACATATGGATTTTGGTTACCCAAGTTTTTAGTGTATTGATATTAAAAAATATTTAATTGTGTTTTATTTACATTGATGCAAACTTTATGGCTCAGCAGTTTGGGAAAACATTTTTTTTTTTTTATTTACTCTATTACGATATGTTGGTAGGCCTCTTGGGATCCTTCCTGGAGGGATACTTGTCTGCTCTAGGCGTTTAATTATTTTAGCTCCAATTAGTAGCAATATGATTTTCTTGCGAGTGATATGTAGTTATTTTTCACTTCTTATTCCTACATTTTCTATGATCCTACAATTTGGTTGGCCCAACTTATCAAATATGTATTTTTAATTAGGGATAAGTCAGAAAATGTGACCCCCCCCCCTCCCTTTACCCCGCCTCCTCCCTATCCCTCTAGCTACACTAAGGCAGCCCTCAGATTAGTCCATTTTTTTTGTTCAACCAGCAGGTTGAACAGAAAAAAACTGACTTGATTCCTCCCCGCTGAGCTATTGTATTCTGACAGTGGAGAGACTTCTCCACTATCCAAATACACTGATCAAAGTTGCAGGCTATAGCCCGCAGTGCTGATTGAGCAGGGAAAATCCAAAACAGCGGTTGTACAGAGGTCGATCGGTAGATTGACTTCTGTACAATCTCAGTGCCCATACATGGATTGAAAGTTATCTGCTCCCTGCTGAACCAGACAAATTTCAAGCCATGTATGGCCAGCTTAAGTCAAACTATCCCTTCCATAGGTATTTGCTTACATCCTTCAACAGTGGTGGCTTCCTGCATTGTCAACATCCCAACTGGTATAAAAGTAGCATGGATTTCCTTCGGCTGTGCACTAACATCCTATAGACCTGAATGTGAGGATGTTAATATAAAACAAGTACATCCTATTTAAGCCTATTGGATAACAGTGCGCAGGACAACTGTGCACATTACATTTTTATTGGCTGGAATGTAGACAACGTGGGAGGCTGCTTCTATTGGTAAAGGAATGTAAGCACATGATTTGATGACGGAAGTCAGCAGAGCTTCACCTCAGTCACCAAGCTCTGGAGCAAATTTTCCTGTAAAGTGCAACTTCACTTGCAAAGTGAACAGCCTATTTGTCTTTAGTAAATAAACCCCACAGGAGGCAGAGGTCAGTAGCACATGATGCACAAGTAAAGGGTTCAGCAGTATGTGAAAAAGTACAGAGTGTAGAGGTCAGGAGTATGTAATTCACAAAGCACAGGGGTAAGTAGTATATAATGTACAGAGTTCAGGGGTAGGAGTATATAATGTACGGAATACAGGGATCATGAATGTGTAAAGTACAGGGGTCAGAATTATGTATTCCTCCCACCAAGTACAAATTCCCCACCCCTAGCAAAACCACGCCCCTTACCTCCCCAAGTAAAAAATTCTAGCCCAGGCATACATCCTTTGTTTCCCAAGCAAACTCTTCCTCTTCATGAAAACCTTTTCTCATCCACCACATCACTAATCTCCCCCCAAGAAAGCCCATCTGCATTAGCAAATCCACCCCTCCCCCCAATAAACTCCCACTAATCCCCTACTAACCAAAATTCCCCATCCCCCCAAAAAAACCCTTCTCACCCCCTCAGTAAAGTAAAAAACTGTGCCAAGAAAACCCCTCCTCATCTCTGAAGAAAAATCCCTATCACCCAGAACAGAAATCCCTACTCCCCTGCACAGAAATTACCCCTAGCACAAAAATCCTCTCTCCCCAGCATCCCCTTGCCAAGCACTCACCAGGCCTCATGCAGAGCATTGGCTATGCAGAATGGGGGAAGATTCGCCCAGCAGTGCCATATGAACTCAAGAAGAAGTTTCTTTTAGTTCCCTCAGCCCTACCCTGCTGCTGTGACCCGAGGTCTGACGGAGAGCAAGGTAGTTTGCTGCTATGCAGGAGCTAAAAAAAGTGCAACATATAAGTGGAGCACTGTCAATTACTGGAAAAACATGTAGATAACAAAATAAAACTAGTGCTAAATCATATATGTGATAAAAAAAAAATTATATATGTCAAATTCCCATTCACAGAATTCCACTGTAGTGCAAATATAGTGACATAAAATGCTTGTATCCAATGTGTTCAGCGCTTACCACCTTCAGGCAAAATTCCTGCTCACCTCCAATATCTGACCCCACCACAGAGTCAAATAAGCCTTAATGTCCTCCACTTAAGATGATACTGGATGATAATGGAACATTTCCACTGGTAGCACCCCTGAATCATTAGTCCTCCGCCTCTTACTCACGATATTTATTGAATATGCCATAAAAACAGAAATGGAGAAATCATAGTGCTCTCTGCTATATATGGGCATCTTGAGAATTTGTGGATTTACTATGCATTAGGGTATATGAAAATGAATGGTTCTGTATTTTAGTCTGTCACTTTAAATAAATAATTCAGTAAAATAAATAAATTAGTTTAAATAAATAAATGAATTAAAAAAAAATAGATTGGTCTATTTATCTATTTAACACTTTCTTTTTTTTTTTTCTTCTGTGCTGTCCATTCCACTTTCTTTTTATGCTTTTTTTTTTTTTTTTTTTGTTCCTATGATCTTTTATAATGCATTTTCCTGAAAGAAATACCACATTTTAGGAGATGTAAGGATCTCAAATGTAGAAGCATTGGTTTTTAGCAGTCTAACTGTCTCCTGAAGCATGTTTGCAGATTCTGCCCATCACTTGTAGCATGCCTGCAGTCCCCTGTCTGTTGCATTATAATTACTGAACAATATGTGTGGATATTTGGTGATGTTATGGCTGCACTTGAGGCCCCCTGTACAGGGCTGGCCCAAGACATTGTGCTGCCTGGGTCCAAAAATATAATGATGCCCCCCCCCCCCCAAAAAAAAACACGCCCACCAAAAGGCCCCCACATGCATTATTTTATATCATGATAATTAAAACTAAAATCTAATTATTCAGGAAGTCAGATTTACATGCAACAGGCTACAGTAGTATAGGGGCAAGCTAGGGTAGTATACGGACAGGCTATGGTAGTATATAGGCAGGCTAGGGTAGTATATAGGCGGACTAGAGTGGTATACGGACAGGCTAGGGCAGTATATGGAAAGGCTAGGGCGGTATACGGACAGGCTAGGGAGGTATACGGAAAGGCTATGGCGGTATACGGACAGACTAGGGCGGTATACAGACAGGCTAGGGCGGTATACAGACAGGCTAGGGCGGTATACGGACAGGCTAGGGCGGTATATTACAGTGGGATCAGTGGCAGTGCTGGTGAGGGATGGGGAAGGGACTTATTTTCCATGTTGCTCATGAGTAGGGCAGCCCATTGAAATGTATGGGCTGCCCTACATGTGATACATATAAAACAACTTCTGCACTCGTGTGCAAATAAAGCTAAACTGTGTAAATGCAAAACAACAGATTTTCTCTAAATATTCAGTGTTCATAAAACTGCACTACCATGAAATAACTGTGAACACTGTGCTCTGCTCATTAAAGATGGTTAACTTGTATTGAGTATTTAGTTAATGTGGGGAATTTAGACTTTGATAAAACAGAGTTTGGATAACAGAGGGTTAAATGGAATGGTCATAAATAGTGTTGAGCGAACACGGACTGTATTATTCGTGTTCGTACCGAATAATTGGATTTTTTGTACCCGAACACGGACACGGACACTTTACTGTATGTTCGGGTAAAAATCCGTGTTCGGTCGTTTTATTTCCGGGTTTTGCATGCTTTGGCGCTCTTTTCATGGCGGGCTTTCAACAGCCAATCAACAATCGTTTAACTGGTGTGCCTTAAGCCATCCCAGCCATGCCTGCAAATGTCTCAGTAGCTGTGATTGGCCGTCTGAAGCATGTGACCAAGTCTTTATAAGTTCGAGGCAGCCGCAGCGGCGTCATTATGCTGCTTAGATTCAGGGACAGAGCACACATCAACGTGCTGGCTGCTGATTAGGGAAAGATAGGCAGGAAAAAACCATTTGTGTCCGGATAGAATTGAGGGACAGGTCGGAGTGTTTAGGCAGGGCGAGTTGTAGGCATTTTAGGGATAGAGTCTGCTGAATTATATAGGGTCAGTGTCTTCTACAAACTACAATCGATATTGCTGTGTGGGGGGTGGGGTCTGCACTCAATCCTGATCTACGATCTCTTCTCAATCCTGTTAGGGACAGAGTCTGCTGAATTTTAGGGAAACTGTGTTCTACAAACTACAATCGATATTGCTGTGTGGTGTGGGATTGGAGATAGGCAGGTGTCAGTGATCCACATCCATTTTTCTGTGTGTGAGCTGCAGTGAACACAATCTTTTTGGGCTGCAGTGAACACAATCTTTTTGGGCTGCAGTGAACACAATCTTTTTGGGCTGCAGTGAACACAATCTTTTTGGGCTGCAGTGAACACAATCTTTTTGGGGTGCAGTGAACAAAATCTTTTTGGGGTGCAGTGAACACAATCCTTTTTGGTGTGCAGTGAACACAATCTTTGTGGGGTGCAGTGAACAAAATCCTTTGTGGGGTGCAGTGAACACAATCTTTTTGGGGTGCAGTGAACAAAATCCTTTTTGGGGTGCAGTGAACAACATCCTTTTTGGGGTGCAGTGAACACAATCTTTTTGGGGTGCAGTGAACAAAATCCTTTGTGGGGTGCAGTGAACACAATCTTTTTGGGGTGCAGTGAACACAATCTTTTTGGGGTGGAGTGAACAACATCCTTTTTGGGGTGCAGTGAACAAAATCCTTTTTGGGGTGCAGTGAACAAAATCATTTTTGGGGTGCAGTGAACACAATCTTTTTGGGGTGCAGTGAACACAATCTTTGTGGGGTGCAGTGAACACAATCTTTTTGGGGTGGAGTGAACAACATCCTTTTTGGGGTGCAGTGAACAACATCCTTTTTGGGGTGCAGTGAACACAATCTTTTTGGGGTGCAGTGAACACAATCTTTGTGGGGTACAGTGAACAGAATCTTTGTGGGATGCAGTGAACACAATCTTTGGGGGGTACAGTGAACACAATCTTTGTGAGGTGCAGTGAACACAATCTTTGTGGGGTGCAGTGAACACAATCATTGTGGGGTGCAGTGAACTCAATCTTTGTGGGGTACAGTGAACACAATCTCATACTGAAGGTTTGAGGGTGCTGCCTGTTCCATACTCCCCCTACTCCTCATCTAGCCTTTTAGGGGTACAAACAATAGTAATTGGGGCCTAGTGTGGTTGTGTACGTGTGATATACATACACTTTTTTGGGATCATATTTTCTATTCCGCTATTTAATCAAAAACCTTTGGGGATCAGTTAAATTGGGGGATAGTCTGTGTTGGTACGTGTGAGAGAGATCCACCTTTCCAAGTTGTTGGGGTTCATCTCATACTTCTGAAGGTTTGAGGGTGCTGCCTGTTCCATACTCCCCCTACTCCTAGCCTTTTAGGGGTACAAACAATAGTAATTGGGGCCTAGTGTGGTTGTGTACGTGTGATATACATACACTTTTTTGGGATCATATTTTCTATTCCGCTATTTAATCAAAAACCTTTGGGGATCAGTTAAATTGGGGGATAGTCTGTGTTGGTACGTGTGAGAGAGATCCACCTTTCCAAGTTGTTGGGGTTCATCTCATACTTCTGAAGGTTTGAGGGTGCTGCCTGTTCCATACTCCCCCTACTCCTAGCCTTTTAGGGGTACAAACAATAGTAATTGGGGCCTAGTGTGGTTGTGTACGTGTGATATACATACACTTTTTTGGGATCATATTTTCTATTCCGCTATTTAATCAAAAACCTTTGGGGATCAGTTAAATTGGGGGATAGTCTGTGTTGGTACGTGTGAGAGAGATCCACCTTTCCAAGTTGTTGGGGTTCATCTCATACTTCTGAAGGTTTGAGGGTGCTGCCTGTTCCATACTCCCCCTACTCCTAGCCTTTTAGGGGTACAAACAATAGTAATTGGGGCCTAGTGTGGTTGTGTACGTGTGATATGCATACACTTTTTTGGGATCATATTTTCTATTCCGCTATTTAATCAAAAACCTTTGGGGATCAGTTAAATTGGGGGATAGTCTGTGTTGGTACGTGTGAGAGAGATCCACCTTTCCAAGTTGTTGAGGTTCATCTCATACTTCTGAAGGTTTGAGGGTGCTGCCTGTTCCATACTCCCCCTACTCCTAGCCTTTTAGGGGTACAAACAATAGTAATTGGGGCCTAGTGTGGTTGTGTACGTGTGATATACATACACTTTTTTGGGATCATATTTTCTATTCCGCTATTTAATCAAAAACCTTTGGGGATCAGTTAAATTGGGGGATAGTCTGTGTTGGTACGTGTGAGAGAGATCCACCTTTCCAAGTTGTTGGGGTTCATCTCATACTTCTGAAGGTTTGAGGGTGCTACCTGTTCCATACTCCCCCTACTCCTAGCCTTTTAGGGGTACAAACAATAGTAATTGGGGCCTAGTGTGGTTGTGTACGTGTGATATACATACACTTTTTTGGGATCATATTTTCTATTCCGCTATTTAATCAAAAACCTTTGGGGATCAGTTAAATTGGGGGATAGTCTGTGTTGGTACGTGTGAGAGAGATCCACCTTTCCAAGTTGTTGAGGTTCATCTCATACTTCTGAAGGTTTGAGGGTGCTGCCTGTTCCATACTCCCCCTACTCCTAGCCTTTTAGGGGTACAAACAATAGTAATTGGGGCCTAGTGTGGTTGTGTACGTGTGATATACATACACTTTTTTGGGATCATATTTTCTATTCCGCTATTTAATCAAAAACCTTTGGGGATCAGTTAAATTGGGGGATAGTCTGTGTTGGTACGTGTGAGAGAGATCCACCTTTCCAAGTTGTTGAGGTTCATCTCATACTTCTGAAGGTTTGAGGGTGCTGCCTGTTCCATACTCCCCCTACTCCTAGCCTTTTAGGGGTACAAACAATAGTAATTGGGGCCTAGTGTGGTTGTGTACGTGTGATATACATACACTTTTTTGGGATCATATTTTCTATTCCGCTATTTAATCAAAAACCTTTGGGGATCAGTTAAATTGGGGGATAGTCTGTGTTGGTACGTGTGAGAGAGATCCACCTTTCCAAGTTGTTGGGGTTCATCTCATACTTCTGAAGGTTTGAGGGTGCTGCCTGTTCCATACTCCCCCTACTCCTAGCCTTTTAGGGGTACAAACAATAGTAATTGGGGCCTAGTGTGGTTGTGTACGTGTGATATACATACACTTTTTTGGGATCATATTTTCTATTCCGCTATTTAATCAAAAACCTTTGGGGATCAGTTAAATTGGGGGATAGTCTGTGTTGGTACGTGTGAGAGAGATCCACCTTTCCAAGTTGTTGAGGTTCATCTCATACTTCTGAAGGTTTGAGGGTGCTGCCTGTTCCATACTCCCCCTACTCCTAGCCTTTTAGGGGTACAAACAATAGTAATTGGGGCCTAGTGTGGTTGTGTACGTGTGATATACATACACTTTTTTGGGATCATATTTTCTATTCCGCTATTTAATCAAAAACCTTTGGGGATCAGTTAAATTGGGGGATAGTCTGTGTTGGTACGTGTGAGAGAGATCCACCTTTCCAAGTTGTTGGGGTTCATCTCATACTTCTGAAGGTTTGAGGGTGCTGCCTGTTCCATACTCCCCCTACTCCTAGCCTTTTAGGGGTACAAACAATAGTAATTGGGGCCTAGTGTGGTTGTGTACGTGTGATATACATACACTTTTTTGGGATCATATTTTCTATTCCGCTATTTAATCAAAAACCTTTGGGGATCAGTTAAATTGGGGGATAGTCTGTGTTGGTACGTGTGAGAGAGATCCACCTTTCCAAGTTGTTGGGGTTCATCTCATACTTCTGAAGGTTTGAGGGTGCTGCCTGTTCCATACTCCCCCTACTCCTAGCCTTTTAGGGGTACAAACAATAGTAATTGGGGCCTAGTGTGGTTGTGTACGTGTGATATACATACACTTTTTTGGGATCATATTTTCTATTCCGCTATTTAATCAAAAACCTTTGGGGATCAGTTAAATTGGGGGATAGTCTGTGTTGGTACGTGTGAGAGAGATCCACCTTTCCAAGTTGTTGGGGTTCATCTCATACTTCTGAAGGTTTGAGGGTGCTGCCTGTTCCATACTCCCCCTACTCCTAGCCTTTTAGGGGTACAAACAATAGTAATTGGGGCCTAGTGTGGTTGTGTACGTGTGATATACATACACTTTTTTGGGATCATATTTTCTATTCCGCTATTTAATCAAAAACCTTTGGGGATCAGTTAAATTGGGGGATAGTCTGTGTTGGTACGTGTGAGAGAGATCCACCTTTCCAAGTTGTTGGGGTTCATCTCATACTTCTGAAGGTTTGAGGGTGCTGCCTGTTCCATACCCCCCCTACTCCTAGCCTTTTAGGGGTACAAACAATAGTAATTGGGGCCTAGTGTGGTTGTGTACGTGTGATATACATACACTTTTTTGGGATCATATTTTCTATTCCGCTATTTAATCAAAAACCTTTGGGGATCAGTTAAATTGCGGGATAGTCTGTGTCGGTACGTGTGAGAGAGATCCACCTTTCCAAGTTGTTGGGGTTCATCTCATACTTCTGAAGGTTTGAGGGTGCTGCCTGTTCCATACCCCCCCTACTCCTCATCTAGCCTTTTAGGGGTACAAACAATAGTAATTGGGGCCTAGTGTGGTTGTGTACGTGCGAGATACATACACTTTTTTTGATCATATTTCCTATTCCGCTATTCAATAAAAACCTTTGAGGATCAATTGAATTGCGGGATAGTCTGTGTCGGTACGTGTGAGAGAGATCCACCTTTCCAAGTTGTTGGGGTTCATCTCATACTTCTGAAGGTTTGAGGGTGCTGCCTGTTCCATACCCCCCCTACTCCTCATCTAGCCTTTTAGGGGTACAAACAATAGTAATTGGGGCCTAGTGTGGTTGTGTACGTGCGAGATACATACACTTTTTTTGATCATATTTCCTATTCCGCTATTCAATAAAAACCTTTGAGGATCAATTGAATTGCGGGATAGTCTGTGTCGGTACGTGTGAGAGAGATCCACCTTTCCAAGTTGTTGGGGTTCATCTCATACTTCTGAAGGTTTGAGGGTGCTGCCTGTTCCATACCCCCCCTACTCCTCATCTAGCCTTTTAGGGGTACAAACAATAGTAATTGGGGCCTAGTGTGGTTGTGTACGTGCGAGATACATACACTTTTTTTGATCATATTTCCTATTCCGCTATTCAATAAAAACCTTTGAGGATCAATTGAATTGCGGGATAGTCTGTGTCGGTACGTGTGAGAGAGATCCACCTTTCCAAGTTGTTGGGGTTCATCTCATACTTCTGAAGGTTTGAGGGTGCTGCCTGTTCCATACCCCCCCTACTCCTCATCTAGCCTTTTAGGGGTACAAACAATAGTAATTGGGGCCTAGTGTGGTTGTGTACGTGCGAGATACATACACTTTTTTTGATCATATTTCCTATTCCGCTATTCAATAAAAACCTTTGAGGATCAATTGAATTGCGGGATAGTCTGTGTCGGTACGTGTGAGAGAGATCCACCTTTCCAAGTTGTTGGGGTTCATCTCATACTTCTGAAGGTTTGAGGGTGCTGCCTGTTCCATACCCCCCCTACTCCTCATCTAGCCTTTTAGGGGTACAAACAATAGTAATTGGGGCCTAGTGTGGTTGTGTACGTGCGAGATACATACACTTTTTTTGATCATATTTCCTATTCCGCTATTCAATAAAAACCTTTGAGGATCAATTGAATTGCGGGATAGTCTGTGTCGGTACGTGTGAGAGAGATCCACCTTTCCAAGTTGTTGGGGTTCATCTCATACTTCTGAAGGTTTGAGGGTGCTGCCTGTTCCATACCCCCCCTACTCCTCATCTAGCCTTTTAGGGGTACAAACAATAGTAATTGGGGCCTAGTGTGGTTGTGTACGTGCGAGATACATACACTTTTTTTGATCATATTTCCTATTCCGCTATTCAATAAAAACCTTTGAGGATCAATTGAATTGCGGGATAGTCTGTGTCGGTACGTGTGAGAGAGATCCACCTTTCCAAGTTGTTGGGGTTCATCTCATACTTCTGAAGGTTTGAGGGTGCTGCCTGTTCCATACCCCCCCTACTCCTCATCTAGCCTTTTAGGGGTACAAACAATAGTAATTGGGGCCTAGTGTGGTTGTGTACGTGCGAGATACATACACTTTTTTTGATCATATTTCCTATTCCGCTATTCAATAAAAACCTTTGAGGATCAATTGAATTGCGGGATAGTCTGTGTCGGTACGTGTGAGAGAGATCCACCTTTCCAAGTTGTTGGGGTTCATCTCATACTTCTGAAGGTTTGAGGGTGCTGCCTGTTCCATACCCCCCCTACTCCTCATCTAGCCTTTTAGGGGTACAAACAATAGTAATTGGGGCCTAGTGTGGTTGTGTACGTGCGAGATACATACACTTTTTTTGATCATATTTCCTATTCCGCTATTCAATAAAAACCTTTGAGGATCAATTGAATTGCGGGATAGTCTGTGTCGGTACGTGTGAGAGAGATCCACCTTTCCAAGTTGTTGGGGTTCATCTCATACTTCTGAAGGTTTGAGGGTGCTGCCTGTTCCATACCCCCCCTACTCCTCATCTAGCCTTTTAGGGGTACAAACAATAGTAATTGGGGCCTAGTGTGGTTGTGTACGTGCGAGATACATACACTTTTTTTGATCATATTTCCTATTCCGCTATTCAATAAAAACCTTTGAGGATCAATTGAATTGCGGGATAGTCTGTGTCGGTACGTGTGAGAGAGATCCACCTTTCCAAGTTGTTGGGGTTCATCTCATACTTCTGAAGGTTTGAGGGTGCTGCCTGTTCCATACTCCCCCTACTCCTCATCTAGCCTTTTAGGGGTACAAACAATAGTAATTGGGGCCTAGTGTGGTTGTGTACGTGTGATATACATACACTTTTTTTGGATCATATTTTCTATTCCGCTATTCAATAAAAACCTTTCTAGGGCAAGATCTTAAATTACAGAAATATGAGGAGACCGTCAAATAAGGGCCGTGGCCTGGGTCGTGGTGCTGCTGGTAGAGCTCCTGTTGCAAGGAGAGGACATGGTCGATCTGTGCCAGCTACACGCACAAGTGAAACACCTTCCTCAAGTGTGAGTAGGCGACAGAACCTGCATCAGTATTTGGTAGGGCATCAAACGCCCCTAGAAGTGATGAGGCCAGAACAAGTTGAGGCGATAGTAGATTGGTTTGCTGCTGACAGTGCCTCCAGTTCCTTCACATTGTCTCCCACCCAGTCTACTGCAGAAAGGTCAGAGTTGGCACCTGCAGCCAATGTCCAACCGTCTTTCACCTCACCCCCTTGCAAATCAGGCCAGCAGTCTGAGCCCCAAGCCATACAGCAGTCTCTTATTCTTTTTGAGGACTCTGTCAGCAGGGTTTCCCAGGGCCATCCACCTAGCCCTGCCCCAGAAGTGGAAGAGATTGAGTGCAGCGATGCCCAACCACTTATTTCTCAAGATGAGTACATGCAAGGATCATCGCAGCACGTCTCCGATGATGACGAAACGCAGGTGCCAACTGCTGCGGCGTTCAGCATTGTGGAGACCGACAAGGAGGGCAGGGGTGAAGACTGGGTGGAAGATGATGTGGAGGACGATGAGGTCCTCGACCCCACATGGAATGAACGTCATGCAGGTGAACTGAGTAGTTTGGAGGAAGAGGCGGTGGTCGCACAGAGCCACCAGCACAGCAGAAGAGGGAGCAGGGTGCAGAAGCGGAGCGGCCGTGCCCTAGACACTACGCCCGCTACTGCCCAACGCAGCAAGGGAACGAGCGCACCAAAGTCAGCTCAAAGGAGTTCTCTAGCGTGGAAGTTCTTTAGAAAATGTGCTGATGACAGGACACGAGTGGTTTGCACCCTGTGCAATCAGAGCTTGAAGCGAGGCATGAACCTTCTCAACCTGAGCACAACCTGCATGATCAGGCATCTAAGTGCAAAGCACGAGCTGCAGTGGAGTACACACCTTCAAAACCAAGAAACGTCTCTGGCTCATCCTGCTTCCTCTTCTGCTGCAGTCTCGGCCGCTCCAGCCACATCTGTAGTGATACCGGCACCTGCCACCCCGCAAACAGACGATCTGTCAGCAACACCACCACCTGGGTCACCAACAACCATCTCCACAATGTCCCGTGGAAGCGTTCAGCTTTCCATCTCCCAAACACTTGAGAGGA
This sequence comes from Pelophylax lessonae, assembly GCF_965119305.1. Classification (NCBI taxonomy): domain Eukaryota; kingdom Metazoa; phylum Chordata; class Amphibia; order Anura; family Ranidae; genus Pelophylax; species Pelophylax lessonae. The sequence continues at coordinate 605,907,596 of NC_138769.1, forward strand.
AGAGGAAGTACCCCCCTACCCACCCGCGATCCCTGGCCCTGAATGCCAGCATTTCAAAATTATTGGCCTTTGAAATGCTGTCATTCCGTCTGGTGGAGACGCACAGTTTTAAAAACCTTATGTCGGTGGCTGTCCCACAGTACGTCGTGCCCAGCCGCCACTACTTTTCCAGGCAAGCCATCCCTTCCCTGCACAACCAAGTGGGGGAAAAAATCAGGTGTGCACTGCGCAACGCCATCTGTGCCAAGGTCCACCTAACTACGGATACGTGGACCAGTAAGCACGGTCAGGGGCGTTATATCTCCCTAACGGCACACTGGGTAAATGCAGTGGCGGATGGGCCTGAGGCGGATAGCAATTTGGCGCATGTCCTTCCACCACCGAGGATTGCAGGGCGCTTCAGTTTGCCTCCTGTTCCTAACTCCTCCTACTCCGCTTCCTCATCCTCTACCGCCTCCTCATCCGGACAGCGTAACACCTTCACCACCAACTTCAGCACGGCCAGGGGTAAACGACAGCAGGCAGTTTTACAACTTGCCTGTTTGGGGGACAAACCACACACCGCGCAGGAGTTGTGGAGGAGCATGGAACAGCAGACAAATGAGTGGTTGCTGCCAGCGAGCCTCAAGCCCGGCCTGGTGGTGTGCGATAACGGGCGAAATCTCATAGCAGCTCTGGGCCTAGCCAGTTTGACGCACATCCCTTGCCTGGCGCATGTGCTGAATTTGGTGGTGCAGAGGTTCCTTAAAAACTACCCCGATATGTCAGAGCTGCTGCAGAAAGTGCGGGCCGTTTGTGCGCACTTTCGGCGTTCTCACCCTGCTGCTGCTCGCCTGGCAGCGCTGCAGCGTAACTTCGGCCTTCCCGCTCACCGCCTCATATGTGACGTGCCCACAAGGTGGAACTCCACCTTGCACATGCTGGAAAGACTGTGCGAGCAGCAGCAGGCCATAGTGGAGTTTCAGCTGCAGCACGCACGCGTGAGTCGCTCTGCGGAACAGCACCACTTCACCACCAATAACTGGGCCTCCATGCGAGACCTGTGTGCCTTGTTGCGCTGTTTTGAGTACTCCACCAACATGGCCAGTGGCAATGACGCCGTTCTCAGCTTAACTATCCCACTTCTATGCCTCCTTGAAAAAACAATTCGGGCGATGATGGAAGAGGATGTGGCACAGGATGAGGAGGAGGAGGAGGATGAAGAGGTAACATTTCCAAGGCTTTCAGGGCAGTCATTCGCAAGGGGCTCCGAGGGTGGGTTCCTGCACACGCAAACGCCAGGGACGCAATTGTCCAGCAGGGGCACAGTTCTGGAGGATGAGGAGGATGAGGAGGAGGAGGAGCTGGAGGAGGAGATGGAACCATGTTCACAGCAGGGTGGCACCCAGGCCAGCTCATGGCCATCACTGGTGCGTGGCTGGGGGGATACAGAGGACACGGACCATACACCTCCCACAGAGGACAGCCTTTCGTTGCCTCTGGGCAGCCTGGCACACATGAGCGATTACATGCTGCAGTGTCTCCACAACGACCGCCGAGTTGCCCACATTCTAACTTGTGCTGATTACTGGGTGGCCACGCTGCTGGATCCCCGTTACAAGGACAACGTACCGTCCTTAATTCACTCACTGGAGCGCGATCGCAAGATGCGCGAGTACAAGCGCACGCTGGTAGACGCCATGCTGCTGGCATTCCCATCTGACAGCGGGGCCACAGTGGAAGCACAAGGCAGAGGAGGAGGAGGAGGAGGTCGCCAACGCAACCAGGGCACCGCCAGCACCTCAGAAGGCAGGGTTAGCATGGCCGAAATGTGGAAAAGCTTTGTCAGCACGCCACAACAAACAGCAGCACCAGCAGCTCAGATGGAACGTCTTAGCAGGAGGCAGCATTTTACCAACATGGTGGAGCAGTATGTGTGCACACGCCTACATGTAGTGAATGACGGGTCTGCCCCCTTCAACTTCTGGGTCTCCAAATTGGGCACATGGCCTGAGCTTGCCCTTTACGCCTTGGAGGTGCTGGCGTGCCCTGCAGCCAGTGTATTATCTGAACGGGTATTTAGCACGGCTGGGGGCGTTATAACAGACAAGCGCAGCCGCCTGTCCAGAGACAATGTGGACAAGCTCACGTTCATTAAAATGAACCAGGCATGGATCCCACGGGACTTTTCCGTACCTTATGCAGAATAGCAATGGATACCGACCTTACCCACCCATTGTTCCATTTTTGCTCTTTCTCACTCTTTTGGGGTGTACCCTCATTTAAAATTTGTGAAAAGAAGCAGTGTTGGCTACCTCGTCCTCCTCCTCAGGGCCAGATTAATGTAGGGGCTATTGGAGCTGCAGCTCCAGGCCCCTACCTTTTATATAGGCCCCGGGTTGGCCATATTCACTGTTACCGCTCTTCTGTCACTTGTAAACACAGAAGTCTGGCTTCTATGCTCGCTTCCCCAGGCAGCACCCTCAGAACCTCCCCACACAGCGTGAAGGCCGGACAAGGAGGGACAGTTGGCGATGCATGGATGTGTTTATGGGCTTCAGAGACAGCATCCCATGTTGAATTAGGCATGCATGGCTGCACCCTTCCTCCTCTGGGTGCATGGCAAGGCACGGCCCTAAGGCCCTTCAAAATCCTCAGCACCAAGCCCATGATGCTGTTAATCCGGCCCTGGTCCTCCTCCACCGCCGCTTCCACCTACACCGCCCATAGGTGTGCGCAGCCTATTGCATTAAGGTGTGCACCCCAAAGTTGAAATACACATGCATGTGTTTGCCAGCAGGGAGAGTAATGTATCGGGGCCATGTACCTGTAGGCAAGGAGAAATAGAGCAGAGCAGGTCCCAGGGAGATCTTTCCCATCTCCTCACTGGCAATGCTATGTGCCCTAGGTGATTAGGGTGTGCCCAGGCACACCCAGCACACCCTGTGCGCACGCCTATGTCACCGCCACATCCACCACCACCTCAACCTCCCTCCTACTCCATATGGGCCTCGTCCTTCAGAGATGAAGAAGAACATTGTTTTATTTTTCTGTTTTTTTTTTGTTGTTTTAAGTTATTTCCCTATCCACATTTGTTTGCAGAGCACTTGCCATGCTCTTAATTACGTTTTGCTGCCATTTGCAGCACTCTAGCCCTTTCCTTTGGTGTTTTAGAGCCATTTTAGTGCCTTAAAGTTCGGGTCCCCATTGACTTCAATGGGGTTCGGTGTCCGGGAAAAGTTCGGTAAAAGTCCGGGACACGGACCCGGACTTTTTTTTAAAGTTCGGCCGAACCCGTCGAACACGGACATCTAGGTGTCCGCTCAACCCTAGTCATAAAGTGTGTTCACATTATCTGGACATACACAAAGTGTGTAGGGGGGGGTGTTAATATAGTGATATGTGGCGGCTCCAGAGATGTCTGTTAGTTGTAAACAAAGCTCCAGACTCGGCCGGGCCGACTCCCCCACACGCACACTCCCCTGCTCTTCCGATCCTTCATATTAGCTGAATCAGTCTCATCTCCCTGCAAACAAATCCTCCTGATTAGTCCTGATGTAAAACTGCCAGCTTACCTATCCAAATTGACTTTTCTTAGACTTCTAGGGCAGATAGAAAAAAAAGAGTTTGGGAGCTGTAGCGGGACAGTCACTGTCTGCTGTGGGCAATTATGTAACGTGCATTAGATGATTAGGGTATGCATGCCTGTGAGTTGTCTCCGGCTCTGTGGTGTCTGGCACTGGCAATAGTGACACCTATGCCGAGATCAGGAGATGGGATCTCCTCCAGCCTTTCCTTCTTCAGTCTTCACTAGTCAGCTAAGCTTTTAGTCTCCACCCCCCAACCATTCCATGAATTGAATGGGCGGCCGCAAAGAGGCTGATTGGGCGGCTGCGGGCTTCAGAGACAGCCCAGCTGCTGAAGCTGCTTTGTGCCCCCCCCCCCCACTGGGATGCCCCATCTGCCCACCTGGAAGGGGGAAGACGCAGAGCTTCCCTTTCCTTTTGGTGTCCCTAACCCGCACAGCCGGACAATAAAAAGGGGGCACCTCCGGTGTGATGTGTACTGATATCAGCGACTTTGCACACAACTGCTAGAAAGAAATGTGGTCGGCAATTTGCTGCCCCTTTAAACTGCCGCCTGGGACCAATGGACCCAGCAGGACCCATGGTAGGGCCGGCCCTGCCCCTGTATCAAGAAAGTTGATCCCTACTGTTCGAAGAGGTCTATTCACCAATCTTTTTGCCCAAGATTCACACACATTTCACCCAAGATATTCATATTTTTCCAATGTAATCTTCAGAGAAAGTTGTGTGAATCAGGTGAAAACATTGATTAATAGACCCCTAAGTAAAAGACCAGTCATTGATCATACATATAAATTGCAGCATCAGATAAAAGCAGCTTCAAACGCATTTAACAACCACTGTCTGCTGATGCTACGTTATAATTACAAGAGATTGCTTAACACACAGGGGTAGATTTACTCAAACTGGAGATTGCAAAATCTGGTGCACCTGTACTGTACATGGTAGCCAATCAGCTTCTAACTTCAGTTTTTTCAATTAAGCTTTGACAAAAAAAAAAAAAAAAAAAACCCTGAAAGCTAATTGGTTTCTATGCAGAGCTGCACCCTGCACCAGATTTTGCACTCTCCAGTTTTAGTAAATCAAGCTCACAATACAATTGCCATCTAAAGTTATATGCCACCATTAAAAGAGCAAATGGCCTAAATAGCCAGTCACGTAAAATCAATGGCAAAATAGTTATTGAATTTGCTTCATTGTCCCATGAGTGGCCACAGTAACATAGTATACAGACATATGTAGAGTAAAGCCCCATACACACACGCAGATCGTCGTCATACAAATGTTCGTCTTTTCTCCCCGGGATGTCGGTGTCTGTTGAAAAGTGCAAAGACAGCACAAGGACAGCACAAGAATTTTGTCCGCAGACTTCAGCTGACTGCAGAAGTGATGTCATGTAATGGTTAACTTTCCCTGTGTTTTTTATTTTCTGAGCATGCCCAGTCTTGCAAATCTGCGGTCTGTCGGCTGATTTCTGTACTGACAGGCGAACAATCGTCCGTTCTGGTGTCTGCAGACAAAAATTTTCATGTTTGCAAGAAAGACTCTTGTCCGCAGATTGTGTGCAGACATCTGTCGGAGGCACCATACTAACACGCATACAATCGGCAGATCTTTCGTCCGCCGACGTTTGTATGACGACGATCTGCGTGTGTGTACGGGCCTTAAGACCACAATAAATTGGGGCCAACTATAGCGCTTGCTTCAGGTGAACCACTGCTGGACAATTGCTTGTCAATTCAAAAAAAGGTTAAAAAACGTGTGAGGTTGGTAGGCCTTAGAATATATATAAATGTATAAGTGAGGGTGCGCTGATAGTGGTGAGTTAAAGCCGCAACCTGTATTCAGTGCCTGAATAGAATAAATATAATAGTGATGTGATGGGTAGGTGCGCTAAAACAATATCCAAAAATAATATCCAAAAATAATAAAGTTACACTTGGATATATGTGGGAGGTGTTCGGTGTTATGAACAACTTAATTGTGACAAAATGGAAAACATAAGAAAAGTGCTCAACAACACAACAATATGTCCAAAGCATAAATCTTCTAAATGTCCATAAATGATGAATCAATCAAGTGCTCAAACAAATTGGAATAAAGCAAAAATCTTCAGCTTCAGTGTAGTGAACACCCACCACCAGGTGAAATTCCTCCTTACCAGACGGAAAAGTAAGATGTGCACAACTTAGCATATGTGTAGATCACTGCAACCGTGCATGCTGCCAAAATCCATGTGAACCACCCAGAATGGTCCCTTACCGGATAAATGAACAGAATACGCCTGTAGATATACTCCGAGTCCCTTTCCACTTCCTCCGTATGTATCTCTACACGGGAGTGCCTTTACAATCAGCTGATGGAAAGCGTTGTAGTTCCAAAAGTACCCACTGCTTGCTCCTCCACTCTGAACCTAAAGCTAGGCAGGTGTATGACCAATAGGCCAACTCCACAGCTTCCTTCCTGGTCACATGTTTCCTCCAGATGAAGCAACGTGTGATAGTGGCCTAACGCGTAGAGGTGGAGCCTGGTGGTGGGATCACATCAATAGAACACGTGAGAGCTGGGGTTGTGTGGTTCATTCAGCCATTTAACCCAGGAAGAAATGCGTCAGAGAGGAGGCGTTACCGTCATGAATGACCGCTCAGGACCCGCGCTGCAGCCGGATCTGAGCTCACCTTTAGAAATTCTGGAACAACACTATATGCTCGATTGAACTGCTTAAACTGTAAGTGTATTACTGCGCAAATAAATTGGTTTTAGAAGGTATCACACTATTGCGGCTTATTTTCTACACCCCACGCCTGGAGGGTGTTGGCCTATTGTTCATACACCTGCCTAGATTTAGGTTCAGAGTGGAGGAGCAAGCAGTGGGTACTTTTGGAACTACAACGCTTTCCATCAGCTGATTGTAAAGGCACTCCCGTGTAGAGATACATACGGAGGAAGTGGAAAGGGACTCGGAGTATATCTACAGGCGTATTCTGTTCATTTATCCGGTAAGGGACCATTCTGGGTGGTTCACATGGATTTTGGCAGCATGCACGGTTGCAGTGATCTACACATATGCTAAGTTGTGCACATCTTACTTTTCCGTCTGGTAAGGAGGAATTTCACCTGGTGGTGGGTGTTCACTACACTGAAGCTGAAGATTTTTGCTTTATTCCAATTTGTTTGAGCACTTGATTGATTCATCATTTATGGACATTTAGAAGATTTATGCTTTGGACATATTGTTGTGTTGTTGAGCACTTTTCTTATGTTTTCCATTTTGTCACAATTAAGTTGTTCATAACACCGAACACCTCCCACATATATCCAAGTGTAACTTTATTATTTTTGGATATTATTTTTGGATATTGTTTTAGCGCACCTACCCATCACATCACACTTAGAATATATATGGTGCAGTAAACCTTAATAAAGTGCTTTGTGCTAATACCTTAATTAAGTATTGTGCAAAGATGAATATGTATGTGTATACACACTGTTTGATGAATAACAAATAACCTTATAATAATGCTTAGGGTAGATAACACAATATAGGTATACAAGGTTGGATAATTAGATATATTATAATGCAATTTTAAAATTATAAAGGTGATGGAAGGAGCTGTAATTAAAGTGATTAAATCAAACAGGTGAAAAAAATGTTTGCAATAAAAGTTCATAAATAATAGTTCATATGTGACTCAAGTGCAAATATACAGGTAAAAAAGTTCATAAATAGTAGTTCATATGTGACTTAGGTGCAAAATATGCAGGTAAATCTTGAGTGCAGATAGGGGAAAAAAGGTGCAGGTGCTCTGTGTTGAATCCTCCAATGATCCAGTGCTGGTACTTTTTGGTGTCACCGTGGGGGATAATAGAAGAAAACACTCACCAGATGATGTGGGTCTTATATACCTTATGGTATTAAGACCTGTAAACGTTTGTTTGGCCACCAGGGCCAGAGTAGACACTGCTGGGCTTTGTAGTACCACAGTATTCGGGATTTCCCTCTCCTGGATAACCTCGATCCATGGGGTTCAGTCAGGGTATGAAGGATAAAAAAAGATCCAGATAATGTATCACCATAAAAATTGTTTTTTAATAGAATTGATAGGTAACCAGTACATGAAAAAGTAAAAAACCGCCAGCCGAAATGGTGCCTTGAGTGGAGAGCGGTGAATACCGGCTTGCGTTCCACTCAGGCACCCGTGATGTAAGCAGCGTGCGTTCAACCTTACGCGCGTTTCATCAATGCGTATGACGTCTTCAGAACCTCCCCCATTAGTGTCCTCAAATATGTGTATTATCTATTAAAGTGCCAAGTGAAATAAAGTGCTTAAAAAGTCCCACAAATCCAATATAAAGCATAAAGTACAGTCCCACAGAGCACTTTATTTTAAGCTCTTTATTTCACTTGGCACTTTAATAGATAATACACATATTTGTGGACAGCAATGTCCAATTCGTTGGAAACAAATATTTATTGAGAGCACGGTTAATTCATTTTTTTGGTTTGTTCGTTGCTAAACTTTTGCTTTGCAACGTGCAGTTCTCATCATTGTATTTTATTTGTTTATTCCATATTTGCGCAGATGTGGGGTTCATTTACCTATTTTTTCAAAATTAACCTAACAAATGAATTTGAAATGTTTCTGTTGTGCACATCGCTAATAGTATATAATAAAATATAGAACACTTTTTTTTAAAGAAGTTTAAAGTTACTTATTGAAGATCTGCTAACTCTAATTGGACTGGGAATCTGAAAACCTTTGAACAAATCTCATGGTGAAATTAAGCAAAAAAACCCTTTGGGAACTCATTGTGAAATGAAAAAAAAAAGCTTTAGGGAAAAATGAAGGGTTATATGCAAATCACAAACAATATATGAACTCTGCAAAGTAGGCTTTCTTTACAGGGGAGGCTTGCATGCGTCACCTAAAACTCCACAGTGGTCCTTTTTAGGGAAAGCTAGGAATTAGAAGCATAATATATTGTATCTTATTGCTACATTTCTATATTGTACTGGAGCCTGTTTGATAGAAATGTTAGTATTACTATAGTTCAAATGAATGCCATACAAATACCAAAGCTTTTAGGAATGAGAGAATTTTCTTCATCAAAAATCGCCATAGCTAAAAATGGCATTGTATGTTATGTTGGAAAACTCAAACCCTACAAATGTAGGAAAATTCATTCTTCTTGGACTTTCTACAGTCTACAGTCTGAACGCCGTCTTCACCTTGTTGCTTTTTTTGATGTACATGGTGACGTCATTAGGAAATCTTTTACTGATCATTATGGTAAAGAATAACCACCAACTTCAGACGCCCATGTACTTTTTTCTGGCTAATCTTGCTGCTATTGACATTTGTTATTCTACAACTGTGGTGCCCAAAATGTTGTCGTCAGACAGAAGCATTTCCTTCTTGGGATGTGCAATCCAGATGCACTTTCACTCAGCTCTAGCTGTTGCTGAATGTATAATCTTGGCTATTATGGCTTTTGACAGACGAAATGCCGTCTGTAAACCTTTACAATACCATATGATCATGGATCAAAAACTGTGTCTTCATCTGGTTGTTGGATGTTGGATTGTGAGCTTTGCTGTTTCTGTATATCTTACATTGTATACTTTTAGATTGCCTTTCTGCAAATCCAACCAAATCAGTCATGATTTCTGTGAGATGCCACCATTACTTCATTTGGCTTGTGCAGATATTTGGTTTAGTGAGGTCTTAGAGTACATTGTAGCTGTAGCAGTTGTTGGAAACACCTTTGGGTTCATACTTGTATCTTATCTTTTTATCCTTTGGAAAATCTTGAATATAAAATCCACAAGACAAAAGCAAAAAGTTTTTTTTACTTGTGCCTCCCACCTTACTGTGGTCTTCCTCTTCTATGTACCAATACTGTTCATGCACTTACGTCCTCCTTCCAGTTACTTCCGAGAGCAGGACAGGGTTGTGTCTATTCTATATACATTGGTGACACCAGTGTTAAATCCAATCATCTACAGTGTACGAAATAAGGAAATAAAAGCAGCTATAGAAAAAACCTTTTCAATCACAGTATCCTGCTGATATTTAATATTTGCTATCACCAGATAAAGATGATCATGGTACACCAGGCTGATTAATACTTAAAGTGGTTGTAAAGCTTCAGGTTTTTTGCTTTTTTTTTTTAATAAAAATAACAAACATGCCTATACTTACCTGCTTTGTGTAATGGTTTAGCCCATCCTCTTCTTCTGGGGTCCCCTGCCGGCTCTTCAGGCCCTTCCTCTTCATCAGGTTGTAATGTTCTGGTACCTTTGGGTACCCTAATTACTCTTTCATAAGTGTATGCGCCCCACCATTCTCTTTTGGTAAGGTGCGCATACACCTTTAAGACTGATGCTGTCATCACTGAGCGCCGGACTGGATGGCTATTTAGATCGCCGGCTCTCACTCACATGTGTTCGTTCAAACTGCTTTGTGCCTTGATGCTCTCGTGCTTGCAAGCATACCTCGCTGTCGGAACCACGCTGCGCTGATCCCTGTATCCCACCGGATCATCCGCTCTTGCCGAACCTCTCCTCTGCTACATTGCTATTAGTGATAAGTACCCCACAGGGGAAACCTCTATAACCTTTATACTAAAGCTTACACTATCTAGCTCTGCATACTAAGGACTATTACTACATCTGCATTATCTAAGATTGCTAGCTCTTGAGCCTACTACCACCTGTTCTTGCACTGGGTTGATCTCTCTTGTATGTCCACCTGCTACTCTGTCATCTGCTACCATACATGATTGCTAAACCTATCTGCATCCCATCTGCTACTATCTTACTTTCAAGAACATTTCCTTTCAAGTGTCTGTCATCTACCATCTCTACCTAACCTTTCTCTTCAGCCTATCATCACTGTGTTACTATATACATAAGTCACTCTAGGAAACATCTTATTGAGTGTGTGTATTTACTTGCTGAATTGAGATCATCCACACATGATGAGTCATTGAGAGTTGGGAATGGTGTCTCAGCGTTTCTCTACATGACTACTGAAGTGGAATATTTCTGCAGCTGAAAATCCACATCATACGTAAAACGCAGGAGCGTTACACAGGTGCCCCCAGGGAAAGCCGATTTTCCTAGGGGCAACCATGTGCGCTCGCTCCTGAGTCCCGCTGCTGCGTCCATTGCCCCCCCCGCCGTTCCAGCGTCACTGAGTTTGATTGACAACAGCAGGAGCCAATCGCTCCCCCTGCTATCAATCTGTCCAATGAGATAGTGGTGGGAGCTGCTGCACTTTTACACATAGAATGCATTAAGGTGAAAAACCTTAAGGCTATAGAACCACTTTAAAGGCTCAGTTCACCTGTCCCAAATTGCAATTATTATGGTCATCCAGTTTATAACCTCCCTGACAATGGTCCCAATTCCCTTGACTGTTTCAGTCTGTCTGTTGGGTCTCGTAAGCACCTTAGCACACCGCTGAGCAACCAAAGCCCTCATTGGTTTGTAGTTCCAGTATTCAATGTGCAAAAGTCCGTCATTTTAAAATGAAAGCAATCAGAGATGCCCTCCTTAAATTTCTGAAAGGCATTGGTCAATGCCGCTATTCCCCTATGCAAACCCACATACCGCTCAAGTGGATACCCAGCTAAATTTTACAAAAACATGGACTATCATTAAGCCCTTGCTCTATTTGTTTCATATTATTGTCACTGTTTTACTAGATTTAAAATCTCAGGCCTGGTACACACAGCCCCCTTAGTTTTAACATTGTATAAATGCTTTTCTGTTGCACGTGAAATAGCCTTGGAGGACCTCAATTACGAGGAACAACTACAAGCACTAAATTTATTCTCACTGGAGAAGAGACGGTTGAGAGGGGACATAGCGGTTTACAAACACTTCAATAATGATCCCAGCGTAGGAAAAAAACTTCAGTCTCAGGAAGTGTAAGAGGACACGGGGCCACACAATGAGATTGGAGGAGAACCAGTTTTAAATAAACTATGCACTGTCAGCGGTGGTGTCAGCGGGGATTATTGATATTTTTAAAAGACTCTTGGACATGCATCTTTAGGAACACAACATACAGGGATATGGGAAATTAAATATGGGAAATGATTATAGACACTGACACACGTACACCTACACAGTTTGAATTGAATGGACTATTGTCTTTTTTCAACCTTACCTACAATGTAAATATGCACCCTATAGATGTATTATTCATCAAGCGAGAACGGGCAGCGATGTTGGTTTTAAGAGTTGGTTTCTGACCTCTTTATAATAAAGTCCATCTATTATTAGAGTATTTGTTTGATGTTTTTGTACTTTCCGAGCCGGGGAATGCCCAAAGGCTCTGTATTGTAATTTGTCTTTTACCTTCAAAATTCAATAAAAATAATCTACAAAAAGAAAATGCTAAGTTCACCTTTTCCAGAAAATAGCCTATGCAATAGAGGCCCCAGCAGATCATAAAAAAATGTTCAGCTTTGTAAAGTACTCATACCTGTACGCTATTTGGGCCCCCAGAAGCCCAAAACTCCCAGTTAGCTTGTCCCCATGTCCTGCTTTGGAAATAGTTTTCACATCCTAGCTGGTTGGTGTCAGCAGTTACCTCAGGTTTGTCATCTGGACTCACCTCTGGATTCTCAGTCCTTAGTCTGCCTTATGAATCTTCTGACCTTCTCCACTGCCCACCCTTCCCTTTGCTCTATTTTCCTTTAACGTGATTAATCTTTATGGGGTAATGTCACCCACTTTTTGGGTAGATGGTGATTGGTAAACTGTAGTTTGGTTGGTGTAGGATATTACTGCCTAAGCCTTGGTGACTAAGCATGTTGGACTGTTAAAGTGGAACTATAGGCAAAACTTTTTTGAGATTTTGGACAGAGCAAGGGAGGGTTTTAGCCTCTGTTAGATTTTTTTTCACCATCTGTGTCCCATTTGGGAGATTTCCTTTGACTTCCTGCCCCATAGCCAAACAGGAAGTGAGAGGAAATCCCTGCTAATTAGAGGAATTCCTTGGGGACCCCCGGGTCACCAGAACTAGTGCCCCCAATGGAAGATTTCCCCTCTATTACTTTACTGGGATTTTCTTTTACTTTTACTTTCAATGATAATGGTAAACAGGACAAATAGAGAGGATAAATCTCCTTAAAGCGGAGTTCCGGCCACGAAAAAGTATTTTCAATAAAAATACCCCGGGACAGTCAGGGCTAGTATATTCCACAATGGATAGCCTCTGATGTGTCCCAGGTCGCACTTACCTTTTAGAAGAAATACTTACCTTGAAAATTTCTTCTCCAGCACTGCCATCTCGGATGTGGGCAGCTGAAGCCAGCGCGTCCTCTTCTGCGTCCTCTTCCGTGTCCTCTTCTCCCAGAATGCGCCTGCACCGGCCCCGCTCGTCACTTCCGGGGGGGGCGCGCCATCCCTCCACAGCTGTTTAGCAGGGAATGAGGCGCCCGCACCGGAAGTGACGAGCGGGGCCGGTGCAGGCGCATTGATTCCTGGGAGCGATGACGTTCAGCTCCCAGGAATCGATGCAAAGAGGAAGTGACGGCGCGGGCCACAGCCGCAGAGGGAGGAAGTGGAAGAAAGGTGAGTATATTTTTCTTCAATAACAAGGTAAGTACACAAAAAAAAATCGTAACTATCCATTAATTTTTCAGGTGACCAAAAGCAAGCGGATGGCCCAAAATCGATTATGTCGATTTTGTGGCCAGAAATCCGCTTTAACTGGGGCACAGACAACAATAAAAATCGAATAAGTGTTCAAACAGCTCTCCATTTTATCCAAAACTAAAAAAAAAATTTACCTTTTAGTTATATTTTATTTGTTAACAGGAGTTCTATTTGGTAATAAAAGTCAAAGTTTATTTTATAATTATAATTTACTTAAAACCAATAAAGGGGCCACAACCTTTAATGTGTGTTTATTTTAATAATTAGGTATGGTAATATGGTATGGTGAGTGTTAATGGGGTGTACAACCCCAATAAAAGCAATGGGCTGGGACAAGTTAAATACTGCCAGGGTGTTTAATCACTTCTGGACCGGAAGGTTTTCCCTCTTCATCACCAGGCCATTTTTTGCGATTCGGCACTGCGTTACTTTAACTGACAATTGCGCGATTATGCGATGCTCTACCCAAATAAAATTGATGTTTCCCACAAATAGAGTTTTCTTTTGGTGGTTTTTGATCACCTGTGCGATTTTTATTTTATGCGCTATAAACAAAAAAGAACAATATTTTTTTACTTTCTGCTATAAAAAAAAATTTAAAAATCAAATTGTTTTCATCAATTTACGCCAATTTGTATTCTTCCACATATTTTTGGTAAAAAAAAAATCCCAGTAAGCGTATATTGATTGGTTTGCACAAAAGTTATCACGTCTACAAACTAGGGAAAATATTTATGTAATTTTATTTATTTTATACTAGTAATGGCGGCAATTAGAGATTTTTAGTGGGACCACGACATTGCAGCAGACAGATTGGACACTTAACTGACATTTGTGACAATTTTGGGGGGACCAGTGACATTACTACAGTAATCAGTGCTAAAAAATATGCACTGTTACTGTAATATTGACACTAGAAGGAAAGGGGTTAACACCAGGGAAGATCAAAGGGTTTAATGTGTCCCTAGGGGCTGCTTTCTAACTGTGTGGGGGTTGGGCTTAAGGAATGAATACAGGGACTTGAGTTCCTAAATAGGAGGAACACAGGAGCCCTGTGTTCATTGCTGACAGAACAGCGTTCTGCTGTGTTTACAACAGCAGACCGCCGTTCTGTCTCCACGGGGAGCGATTGCGGGTGTACGGCAGCAATCGAGGCTGCCGGACCCGCAGATCCGGTTCCCCTGTGGTGAATGGGAGCACCCACTCGCGGTCCTGACGTAGTTTTGTGGGAATATGTACGGCGGCTGATCGGCAAGTGGTAAATGATTTTGTTTTATTCTCCTAGATAGCACAGCTGATATACCTGTTCTTCCTATATTTTCGGATCGTTAGTATGGTGCTTTCAACAGCCGATTATGAATTTATGGACGACAAATACTGGATGTGCAGGCTATAAAATTTTTATCGTATTTGAACACAACGTCCCATTTTCGTTTAATCTGTAAAGTTTTCGGCAGAAAAAAATCGTAAGAGCAAGACTAGGCATGCTTGGAAATGAAAGAATACATACAAAACAATTTAACACATGACATCACTTCTGAAATTGTGATCTGTCGTACGAGAATTTTCATATGAAAGTAACTTCTTCACTTTCGATCTGAGACTAGCGTGCAACAAAAAACAGATGAACACCATTCTGATAATCTGATCGTGTGTACGAGGCTTTAAATTGGTGAAGGAGAGCGAAGAGGGATCATGTGACCACACAGCTGCGGTGTGAGAAAAGGTATTTAGCCTTGTCATTTGAAAAAAAAGACACACAATGTAGTTGATAAACCAGAGGGAATACCAGCAAAGTCCCAATGTACGTATATGTATTATTAAACATGATATTATACATTGATTTTTCATCACCTTTTAGCAGTGTGCTTCATTTAATGTCCGAATCTCCCTCCTCCTTTTTTTGACTTTACAAACACTTACAGTACAGTAGATGTATGGTATGTGTGTATGTATTTTTTATTACTTTATTTAACTTTCACTTTTTTAAATTTAGCTTCATTACTGTGCCTCTGGGTTACAATATACATTGGACTTACTTGAGAAGACATTAACCCATGATATCTCCCATGTGCTGTAAACAGAGAATAAGAAACACAGTTTCACTGATCTCCACTAACATGAACCTGGATCTGCTTGTTCACCTGAATGCAAAAACGTACTCCAGAGTTAGTTTTTCCTTTATTTTCTATTTGAAAGGCATCAGACAGCACAGAAAGTGAGGCAAAATTTCCAAAAACAGAAGTGTATTTATTACTGGTACTTATAGAGTGCTGTTAATTTCTGCACTTTCCATTTACACTGTACATTCACATCAGTCCCTGCCCTCAAGGAACTTACAATCTATGGTCCCTAATTCACATTCATACATGCACATACTAGGGCTAATTAACCTACCAGCATGTCTTTGGAGTGTTGGAGGAAACATGCAAACTCTAGGCAGGTAGTGCTGTGGTTGGGATTTGAACTAATAACCCAAGTGCTAGCTAGGCGAAGTGCTAACCACTCTGTCAATGTGAAATATAAATATTTTTTCAGTAGGTCAAGGAAGGGTTGGAACCTCTGTCATTTTTTATTGTGTCTGTGTCCCTGTCGGAATAGGTGACTGTCCGTGTGACTGGTGTCCCTCAGGACATGAAATGAGGGGAAATTTCCTTCAAGGTAAAACAGTGAGTCCCTATGATACGGTCTATGAAAATCTTTGAAAAGTTTGTCTATCGTTCATTTCTGCAACTCTGCGTGCCTATTTGCAGCCACATTTGAAAAATGTATTGCCAAATAAAGCTACATATTAACCACTTAAAGCGGAGTTCCGGGCACAAAATCAACCTTTTTTTTTTGTGCCCGTCCGCTAGTTCTCCTTCACCTGAAAAGGAATTGGATAATTAGGTTTTTTTTTTTTTTTTTTTTTACTCACCTTGTAATTGAAGATCGAAAATACTCACCTCAGTGTACTTCCTCCCTCAGCGCCGCGGCTCCGCCGTCACTTCCTGTCTTGCGATGATTCCTGGGAGCTGAACGTCATCGCTCCCAGGAATCAATGCGACGGCACCGGCCCCGCTCGTCACTTCCGGGGCGACGCCGCATTCCCCTGCTTGCCCAGAAGCTGTGGAGGAATGCGGCGCCGCAACGGAAGTGACAAGAGGGGCCGGTGCAGGCGCATTCTGGGAGAAGAGGACGTGGAAGAAGACGCAGAAGAGGACCGCGTCGGCTTCAGCTGCCCACAAGAGAGATGGCAACGCTGTGGAAGAAATTTTATAAGTGAGTATTTCATCTTGCAGGTAAGTGTGAACCGGGACAGATCAGAGGCTAGCCATTGTAGAATATACTAGCCCTGACTGTCCCGGGGGTATGTTCACTGAAATATGTTTTCTGTGCCCGGAACTCCGCTTTAAGCCCCGGAAGATTTTACCCCCTTCCTGACCAGGGGGTATTTTGCGATTCGCACTGCGTGACTTTAACGGACACGTGCGACGATGTTCCTAAACGAACTTGACGTCCTTTTTTTCCCACAAATAGAGCTTTCTTTTGGTGGTATTTGATCACCTGTGCGATTTTTTGATCATGCGCTATAATCAAAAAAAGAGCGACAATTTTGCAAAAATAACAATATTTTTCAAATTTTTTTTATATGAAATCCCCCCCCCCCCCCCCAAAATGTAAAAATCTAAATTTTTTTAAATTTTTGGCCAATTTGTTTTCTGCTACCTATGTTTGGTAAAAAAAAAATCACAATAAGCGTATTTTGATTGGTTTGCGCAAAAGTTGTTGCGTTTACTAACTAAGGGAAAGATTTTAGTCATTTTTGTTGTTTTTTTTTTTAACGAGTAATGGCGGCGATTTGTGATTTTTTTGCGGGGCTGCGACATTGGGGCGGACAGATCGGACCCTTGACTGACATTTTTGACACTTTTGGGGTTACAAGTGACATTACTACAGTAATCAGTGCTATACATATGCACTGTTACTGTAAAAATGACACTGGCAGGGAAGGGGTTAACTTTATTGGAGAGGGAGGGGTTAAGAGTGTCCCTAGGGGCGTGCTTCTAACTGTGCAGGGATGTGGCTGTGTGTGTAACAGCACAGATCAACGGTCCTACATAGCAGGACCGTTAGATCAGTGCTTTTACACAGGGGAGAGTGACAGGTGGCTTTGTTTACACTAGCCGCCTGCCTTTCTCCCTTCACAGCGGACGATCGCGAGTGACCGGCAGACATCGGGTCCACCAGTCACACGCATGGAGGTGTCTGTGAACGAGCCGAGGCAGGCGCGCGCCTCTGGCGGTGCGCGCCCGCCCGCTATTGGCGTACCGGTACGTCACTTTGCCTGGCCGGGGCTGACCGCCGCAGTATATGTACTTGCGGTGGTCGGCAACCGGTTAAAGCAACACTTCATTGACCAGACGCCACCAATGTGCTCCTGTGTAAATTTCTCACAGAACAGTCCACTCAGCAGACTGCATGCAGAGGAACTCTAGATCTATTCCTGGACTAATGATGGAATTGTCTCACTGTCTGTGAGGATCCATTCATGTAGATATTCTGCAGGAGGGCAAGTGCAGCAGCTGGTACAGTATTTTATCGAGAGTATTTTTGGACCGGATGGAGTGTGAGACCAGAGGAGATTTGCAGCATATACTACCCCAGAGGGGACCAGGAGTGACGGGAGGAAGAAATACCAATAAGAATATTATCATATGCTATAGAATTTTCAGCATCTGGTAAGAAGCCCTTTTTGAGAGGTGTGGGAAGAGAGTATATATGTTTCCTATCATGAGGGGTCTATTCTCTGGAGGTGGCTGCCTTTTTGCCCTTATTTTAAATCTGCTGGTAAGAAGCCAACTTGCTAGGTGGAGGGATATTGAATTGTCACATGAACACGGGAGCACTGTTTGAATTGTATCCAGCAACAAGTTCTTGCACGTTTATTTTGCACTCAAGGCTTTGGACTGTGAACTGGAAATTTGTTTTGGACATTTTATTAGGGGAATTTGCACAATATTTTATGTGGAGCACATATTTATGAATGTATTTTTCACTTTGATGAATATTTGATAGATATTTTGTATACTGTCATCTTATTTATTTATTTTTTGTCACTAAGTTATTTCACTTGGGAATGACACCTAGTATTTAGCGCACCAGACTAATTTTCACAAGTCCACTCAGCACGCCAAAGTGTGTGATGGATGTCTGTGGTACAAAGTTTCTGAGTTCTGGTTCCAGGGCCCTCAACAGATTCTGAGCAAAGAGGCACTCCCAGAAAATGTGCAAAGCAGTTTCCTCATGGATGAAGGGGCAGTGCCTGTATCTGCTCAAGTTTTTGGCAAGCATAAATGTCCTTAGTGGCAATCCCCCTTGGATTGCCTTCCATGCCAGATCATTGTGCCTGTTGGTAAGTCTCTTCTAGCTCACAGTCTAATGTCCAACTCATACTTACACTACATTACCAAAGGAATTGGGATGACTGCCTTTACACGCACATCAACTTTACTGCATCCCAGTCTTAGGGCCCTTTCACATGGGCCGTCCAGTCAGGTCCGCCTGTCAGTTTTTCAGGCGGGCCTAATCGGACCTTCCAATTTCCTCTATGAGAGATCCTGCTCGCAAAATCCAGACAGATGGTGGTCCTATTTTCCATCTGGCGAAATGGATCAGATGAAAACGGACAGGCGATCCATTTCCATCCAATTTTCCCATAGAGGAGGGCAGGACTGTGTCCCTATCTGCTCTGCTCAGAGGGGCTTAAAGGAGCGATCCCCTACGGAGCAAGTGGACTCCGTTGCACGGAGGCGCCTGTGTGAAAGGGGCCTTAGTCCGCAGGGTTCAATATTGAGTTAGCTTTGCATCTATAACAGGTTCAACTCCTCTGGAAAGGCTGTCCACAAGGTTTAGGAGTGCATCTATGGGAATGTTTAACCATTCTTCCAGAAGCGCATTTGTGCTTTGTGCAGTGGTCCAAATCATTTGGTGGAGGGAGGATTATGGTGTGAGGTTGTTTTTCAGGGGTTGGGCTTGGCCCCTAAAGTGGGGTACACACTAGTAGAAAATCTGCCGAAAATTTCCGCCTGAGGTGAAATCGTCAGATTTTCGGCTAGTGTGTACACAACCTTCAGCAGCCGATGCCGACATTTTCAACGAAAAAAAAAAACGGAGGGACAAACGCCAAAATTTTTATCGTCCGTCCCCAGACAACCAATTTTTGTTTAATGTTTATGCAGTACGTCTGTGAAAAATCGAACTTCACACCTAGGTGTTGCAATAAATCATGTGTTTCAATTAGAATGACATCCCAACACACAGGGTAGGAGGTACGCTGGCATGCACTGTCAAAACAAGTGCAGTTTTAGTTCATTTACCAAAATTGCCAGCATATTCTGAATAAACCTAACCCGCTGGCGGCCCCCTTCCTCTCCTGCATTTACCGGTGCCCGGGAATACGTGGCGTGGATGAGGCACAGATGAGCACCCTGACATGGCATGGATGTGGCATTGATGTGGCACGGATGAGCACTGACGTGGCATGGATGTGGAACGGATGAGCACTGACGTGGCATGGATGTGGCACGGATGAGCACTGACGTGGCATGGATGTGGCACAGATGAGCACTGATGTAGCTTTGATGTGGCACGGATGAGCACTGATGTGGCATTGATGTGGCACGGATGAGCACTGAAGTGGCATGGGTGTGGCACGGATGAGCACTGACGTGGCATGGATGAGCACTGACGTGGCATTGATGTGGCACGGATGTGGCACGGGTGAGCACTGACGTGGCATGGATGTGGCACGGATGAGCACTGATGTGGCATGGATGAGCACTGACATGGCATGGATGTGGCACGGATGAGCACTGATGTGGCATGGATGTGGCACAGATGAGCACTGACGTAGCTTTGATGTGGCACGGATGTGCACTGATGTGGCATGGATGAGCACTGACATGGCATGGATGAGCACTGACGTGGCATTGATGTGGCACGGATGAGCACTGAGGTAGCTTTGATGTGGCACGGATGTGCACTGATGTGGCACAGATGAGCACAGATGTGGGATGGATGAGCATGGATGAGCACGGATGTGGCATGGATTCAGGTTCAGGAACGGCGTCTCAGAACTATACAACCACTTTGCGGCCGTATTTTTACAATGGCCGGTCGGAAAGTGGTTAAATTGTCATCTATGGGGATTTTTGGACACCATTGTTTTTGGCAATATCGCAGGTGCACGCAATATTAGGACATGGAATATTAGGTATCTATTTACTTGATGCAACCTCATCTATTTTATTTTACCTAAAAATGGGTATTATATAGTGTGGTTTTGCACTAAAATTGCAACCATCACCTTTTTATTCTACATGTCCTCTGCTATCAGAAAATATATAATGTTCTGGGGGTTTAAGAAGTAATTTTATTGCCAAAAATTAGGATTTTTACATATATGCAAACAATTAAAAAATATTGTTCTGGACCCGAACTGGAAAAACATGGATGCTCGACCAAAATAAATGTGCATATACTCAAGGAAAGATATTTTATGAGAAAAACCTTGCAAAGGCCATCAACACACCTGCCATTTATTACCCAGAACTGGATAGTGATAAACACAAGAAGTGTTTTTTTTTTTCTTTCTCTGAAAATAATCAGTTCATGGGCACTATTATGAGTGTTTAGGAGAAAATACTATATTTTATTAAACATTATAGAAAATAGTCTATACACAAAGTAATGTGAATTGAAATACCTTTTTATTACCCATTATTACACTGTCCAGGCTACAAGCCTTAAGTCTAGGCACTGTAGCCACTCCTGTGTTTGCATTAACTTGGCCCAGCCATTTTCACACCTCTAGAAGCAAGGACAATGCCAAATTTCATGAAGTGTTTATTCACACTGTCTAGATGGCACGCAGCAGCAATGTTGTTGTCTGGAGACACCCATTACTAGCTACTTAGTTAATTGATTGCCAGTCATTAGAGCTAATTAACATATGTTTTCCGCTTTGATACCTCTTAATCATATGTTTGTATGTAATCTAATTGATGGTGAATATCATACTCAAAAGTCAGAATAATATATCATTAAATAACATTTATTTATCCAATATACAGTGGATACAGAAATGCACACATATCACAGCAGTAGTTATTTTAACAAGCAGGGTTTGTAGTAAAGTGTACTGTTTGTCAATAATTAGCAATTTAATTGCCATTTAATATGTCTAATGACTGTATTATCAAATTATCTAAGTGCTTCAGATTGTAACGATTTTGTAGAATGGAAGGTTTCATGTACAAGCTTTTATTGTCAATGCGCTAGTAACATATGAAATAGTTAAGTAATAAAAAAAAAACTAAAAAAAAAATCCAAATAAAAAAGGTATATATTACTAAAACTGAGAACTAGTTTACCTATGATCTTATAATCATAGGAAACTATCATATGCAACACATCAAACTGATCCTTAGGTAGGTTAAACAATTTGCTTGCTCAATATATTGCTAAAATGTAATGTCCAGTACTGAAATAAATCAAAAAAGCAGGTCATCACTAACACAAGCTTCTGTCCAGCATGGCTGAAACTCATCTAGGAAGTTTTGCAATGAGAATTCCTGATATGCACTTGTACCAGGCTCAGAGGCTGAGGCACAAGCGGATGTGTGCTCTGGACTTTGTGTCTCCAGGGGGCTTTCGACACGGGCAGGTTACTGCTGGGAAACTGTTGTGGTTTCATATATGGCTGGAACTGTGTCTGGATGATGTCACAGGAGTTCCGAAAACAGGATGGTGCTAAAACACCTGTTGCCTCACAATAATTTGGCCACATATAACTGAAAGGTTGGGGACCTGCCAAACTGTTCATATGCAAGTGGATCCGTGTCTGCAGAGGAAGGGCACAGGTCTTGTAGGTATCTTCATATTTCTCAGTATATTCCACCCCATACAGTTTTCTTTCTGGCTGGGCTACTTGGCCTTTTTGGGAGATCTAAGTAAACTGTGGTCTTTCAATATCAAGTAGCCGATCCTCTTCTTCCGGACTAATTTCCTTATTCTTTCTGGCTCTTCGGTTCTGGAACCAGACCTACAAATATGAAAAGAAATGGTCTATTTCTTCCTTCAACATAGAATGCATCAGCAGTGATGAGGCACATTTTCAATGTGTAGAGAATTGCTAATAGCTATTAGGGGAAAGCCCACAGTCCATACTTAACCACCGGAGTATTTTGCTGTCTTACGTCCAGGCCACTTTTTGCGATTCGGCGCTGTGCGATTTTAACTGACAATTGCGCGGTCGTGCAACGCCGTACCCAAACAAAATTTACGTCCTTTTTTTCCCACAAACAGAGCTTTCTTTTGGTGGTATTTGATCACCTGTGTGATTTTTACTTTTTGCGCTATAAACAAAAAAATAGCGTTTATTTTGAAAAAATAACATTTTTAACATTTTTTTATATGAAATTCCCCCCCAAAAAAAATGTAAAAATCAATTTTTTTTTAAATTTTTGGCCAATTTGTTTTCTGCTACCTATGTTTGGTGAAAAAAAAAAAAATCGCAATAAGCGTATTTTGATTGGTTTTCGCAAAAGTTATTGCGTTTACTAACTAAGGGAAAGATTTCTGTCATTTTTGGTGTTTTTTTTTTAACGCGTAATGGCGGTGATCTGCGATTTTTTTTGCGGGACTGCGACATTGCGGTGGACAGATCGGACCCTTGACTGACATTTTTGACACTTTTGGGGGTACCAGTGACATTACTGCAGCAATCAGTGCTATATATATGCACTGTTACTGTAAAAATGACACTGGCAGTGAAGGGGTTAATTTTATTGGAGAGGGAGGGGTTAATGTATGCCTGGTGCTTACTGACGTGTGGGGGGGGGAGGTGACTTTGTGAGACAGGGACAGATCGGATGTCCAGCTATGCTGAACACTCCGATCTGTCAGTCCCTGTCACTTAGGAGATCCGCCCGCTCTGTTTACACAAGCGGGCGGATCTCCTCACTCGATTCCCCGACGATCGGGGCAGAGCAGCGGCGATCGCCGCTGCTCCTCCCCTGGCCCGACTCCCGCTGTGAATGAAAACAGCGGGAGCGCGCCTCCGGCGGCGCGCGAGCGCCGCCTACAGGGGGAGGAGTCCAGCGACGTAGGTCTACGTCGCTGGACGGATCGTGCCACTTTGCCGCAGTACGCTCAATGTGAGCGGTGGGCAAGTGGTTAAAGGATAAGTCCACCCTAAAACTAAAATCCCTGCATCTTTAGACATCCACGATCTAACATAGACCTATCTAGCCCTCTAAAGAAGAATTCAGTATACATACTTTATTTTAAGCCAATCTGATTCAATCTTAGGCAGAAGCTCTGCAGAGGACATGGCTAATAACGGCTGTAAAATGAACGAGGAGTGACGTCACCCATAGACTTACTATGGGGCTTCCTTTGTTGGATGTGTCCTCTGCACCCGCCTCAACAGCGAATCTACTACTGACAGCTCAGCGTGGGATCGAGTTGGATCGGCTTAAAAAGAAACTTTTTACAGGGTTAGATAGGTTAGTGTTGGATCGTGGATGTCTGTAGATGGAGGGATTTTAGTGTTAGAGTGGACTTCTACTTTAAAATGAAAGAACACAACTTTCTTTTTTTTAGTTTTGGATTAAGTGGAGGAAGGTTGGAACATCTCTCAAATTTTTACTGCTGGATGAGTCACTGTTGGAAAGACTAAATGGTTACCATTTTCACCAGCACAGGAAGTGAGGGGAAATCTAAAAGTTTGCAGAAGTAAAGAGGCAGTTTTTCCAATAGGATAGCTTTGGAAGGTAGAATGACCTCATCCTTTCTTGCCTCTGGGACAAAAAGTAAGGGGAATAAATAAATAAATCCTATGTCAAAGCCTTTACTAAGTTCATATTACTTATAAAAGACCAATATTAATGGATTGTTGTCATACATCATAAAACGTCAAACTTACTATTTAATCAATGGAGCATGTGCACTACCACAGATCTGGGAAATGCAACAGCACTAGCCCATGTTTTTATTCTCATTATTCTCATGACAGCCTAATTCTTGGTTAATACAATAGTGAGACAGAACTGTAGCACTAGTCATTGGATGGTGGCATGTGCCTTTGTCCACGGAAGAGTCTTCCAGCACTGGTGACTTTATTTTACCCAGCAGTAAACATCAGCACTGTGGACATAACAGAAACTAGTACTGTAAAAAATATTGAAGTTGCCATTATTCCCCTTCATCTGAAAATGCTAGCCTCTGACACAGAAAACTCTGTCACTGACCTAGATCAAGGATGCAAGAGTATAGTCTGAAATCATTAACTACCAACTTATTCTGGGTAAATGACTTAACATATTGAAGCCAGTGGAGTAGCATGTCAGCCAAAAGACATTTTTCGGAAAAGTCTGCAATGGAAACTTCCATATTTGGCTTAGCACAGGTTTCCTTTAAGTTGATAACAAGCTACATCTGTGAAGAGACAGCTGTTTATTGGGCCTTTAGAGAAACTTTGTCTAAATGGTATAACTTATCCAATCGGCTGAATTTACAGAAGGTGTAGCACATTTAAGTAGCTACAAATATTGTCATTGTAACAATCATTCTGATTGCCAAACTATCATAAACAGAAAGTCACCCTGAACTTGCACTAAAGAGGATATAAATATGAGCTCCATACCTGAATTCTGGATTCATGTACACCTGTGAGTTGGGACAGCTTCTCCCTCACTGAGATGCCTGGATAGGGGTTGGTTTCAAAGGTTTTAAGCAACAATTCCAGATGGGATCGGCTGTAGACAGTACGCCGTCTCCTGACTTTTCCAGTGATGGAGCCCGTGCCATTTGACAGAACACGATCCTTATCTAAAACAAAGCAAATTCCAAGTTAGTTACAATATACACTTGAAAAAACAATCAATATTAATGTGCAAGTAAATTACAAGCAATAATACAAATAAAAGCGGTTTGGAAAAATCTGATTATTTATCTATGTGACTTATTTCTCCAATGAACTCACCTAAATTAAAGAGGAGTTCCGGGCACAGATGTCATTTTTCAATAAGCATACTCCCGGGACAGTCAGGGCTAGCACATTCCACAATGGCTAGCCTCTGATCTGTCCCGGTTCGCACTTACCTTTTAGAAGAAATACTTACTTATAAAATTTCTTCCACAGCGTTTCCATCTCTCTTGTAGGCAGCTGAAGCCGGTGCGGTCCTCTTCTGCCTCTTCTTCTCCCAGAATGCGCCGCACCGACCCCTCTCGTCACTTCCGATGTGGCGCTGCATTCCTAAACAGCTTCTGGGCATGCCCAGAAGCTGTTTAGCAGGGGAATGCGGCGTCGCCCGGAAATGACGTGCGGGGCCGGTGCCGTCGCATTGATTCCTGGGAGCTATGACGTTCAGCTCCCAGGAATCATCGCAAGGCAGGAAGTGACGGGGTGAGCCGCGGCTCCGAGGGAGGAAGTACCCTGAGGTGAGTATTTACGATCTACAATTACAAGGTGAGATTTAAAAAAAAAAAAAAACCTAACTATCCAATCCCTTTTCAGGTCATCCAGAATTAGCGGACGGGCACAAAAAAAAAAAAAAAAACGGAATTTTTGTAAAATCTTACCTGTAAAATTCCTTTCTCTGAGTCCTCCGACAGTCGCCGCCTCTTCATATTCGTCACAATGGGGTTATGACCTTTGCTCCGTAGGAGTAGCTAGGCAACAGAATATGTCAATATTAAGGCTTTTAACATATCCCACCCCCAGGGGGTGGTCCCCTCAGTCAAAAACCTCCTACTTCCTGTATCCATACCTCAGTTTCAGTGGAATAGCAGTAGAGTATACAACCAAACCCCAAAAGAGGGGCGGGGGCGGCGACTGTCGGAGGACTCAGAGAAAGGAATTTTACAGGTAAGATTTTACAAAAATTCAGTTTTCTCTTACGTCCTCCGACAGTCGCCGCCTCTTCATATTCGTCACAATGGGGACGTCCCAAAGCAGTGCAAACATGAGGGGTGGGAAACGCATTCGCGCCTAAGGCAACGTCGTCTCCACATCAGAGAAAGGAACCTTACCAAGGGAAGGAAACCAGCTGGGCAGCATGAAAAAAAGGTGCTCAACAGGAGCAACAGCCCAGGAAAAAACAAATAACCTAGGGATAAAATTATATCCCAAACAGCCAAGGGCCCAAAACAAGGGACCCTAAGGAACTGCCGCACTAAGAACCTTGCGGCCAAAGGAAGCATCAGCCGATGCCTGAACATCCACCTTGTAGAACTTCGTGAAGGTGTGAACGGACGACCAAGTCGCCGCCTTACACACCTGGGTCACAGAAGCCCGATGATGACAGGCCCAAGACGTACTCAGAGATCTGGTAGAGTGCGCCTTCACAGGCATAGGAGGAACTTTTCCCTTCAAAGCATATGCCTGTTCAATGGTCCGTCTGATCCATTTGGCGATGGTAGAAGCCGACGCCGCCATGCCCTTCCGAGGACCCTCTGGAAGGACAAATAAGGAATCCGACTTGCGAAAAGAGTTAGTCGATTTCAGGTAAACCCTGATCGCCCGAACAACATCCAGGGAGTGCAAATCCACCTCCTTCGGATGCTTAGGCTTCGCGCAGAGCGAAGGTAGGACAATATCCTCATTGAGGTGAAAATCCAAAATCCTCTTCGGAAGAAAAGAAGGGTTAGGTCGCAAGACCACCTTATCCAAGTGAACGACCAGATACGGAGACCTGCAGGACAAAGCTGCCAGCTCCGACACCCGGCGAGCCGAAGTGATCGCCACCAAAAAGGCAACCTTCTTGGACAACATGGACGAGATCTTTCTGATCTGTTCAAAGGGAGCATGTTGTAACACGGACAGAACAAGATTCAAGTCCCAAGGAGGCAGGGGTTCCCTCCTAGGAGGGACCAGACGTCGCACCCCTTGGACAAAACTGCTAACCAAGGAGTTAGATGCCACAGGACGTTGAAAAAGAACGGCCAAAGCAGACACCTGACCCTTGATCGTAGCCAGCGCCAAACGCTGGTCAACACCCGTTTGAAGGAAGGACAACACCCTAGACACCGAGTACGTGCGAGGGGAATGCCCCCTGGACTCACACCAGGCAAAATAGGCCTTCCAAGTACGGTAATAGACCTTCCCCGAGGAAGACTTCCTCGCGTTGATCAAAGTGTGAATGACCTCAGGGGAGAGACCCCTATCCCTCAGGACCTCGGTTTCAACAGCCAGGCCGTCAAAGCCAGCGACTGTAAAGCAGGATGGAATATCGGTCCTTGAGACAGGAGATCTTCTCGAAGAGGCAGACGCCACGGGGCGTCGACCGCCAGATTCACGAGGTCTGCGTACCAGGACCGGCGAGGCCAGTCCGGTGCCACAAGAATCACCGTGTGCGGTTCCGAGTTCAACCTGCAAAGGAACCTGGACAGCAGTTGAATCGGTGGGAATGCGTACAGCAGTCGGTATTGATGCCACGGAGCTACCAACGCGTCTGACGCGTCTGCCCGAGGATCGCGTGTCCGTGCCACGAACCTTTTCACCTCGTTGTTCAGACGAGACGCGAACAGGTCCACATCTGGAAGACCCCACTTTGCGCACAACATCTGGAAGACATCCAGGTGAAGTGACCATTCCCCCTGGTCCAGGGTCTGGCGACTCAGATAATCCGCCTGCCAGTTCTCCACCCCCGGAATGTGAACTGCCGTTATCGCCGGGACGTGTGTCTCGGCCCAAGACAGAATGTCGGCCACCTCCCGAGCCGCCCGGGCACTCCTGGTGCCCCCTTGGTGGTTGATGTAGGCCACCGCTGTGGCATTGTCCGTCTGCACCCGAACCGGACGGCCCTGCAGCCTGTCCGTCCAACATCGAAGGCAGAGATTTATCGCTCGTAGTTCCAGAATGTTGATCGGAAGAGAGGATTCCTCCACCGACCAAGTTCCCTGGGCGGACAGAATGCCCAGAACACCACCCCAGCCCGACAGGCTGGCATCCGTGGTGACCACTGTCCATGATAGAGAACGAAAAGACTTGCCCCCCGACACCGTCGGGGACTGGAGCCACCACAGAAGATCCCTCCTGGTGCGATGACTCAAGGAAATCTGGAGTTCCAGAGATTGCGGTCGCCGTCCCACCTGGACAGGATCTCCGCTTGGAGACCCCGCGTGTGAAACTGGGCGAAGGGAATCGCCTCGAAAGCTGAGACCATCAATCCCAAACAGCGCATGCACGTCCGGATGGACGAGCACGGAACGTCCCTGAGGGACCTGACCTCTTCCTGAAGAGACCTGAGTTTGTCTTCCGGCAGGAAGACCCTCGCCTGGACTGAGTCCAGAATCATCCCCAGGTAGGGAAGACGAACCGACGGGCACAGCGTCGATTTTGGAAAGTTTATCGTCCAACCAAACTCCTGCAGAGTCTGCATTGTGACGGACAGGTCTGACACCAGACCCTGGTTGGTCGCCGACCGAACCAGGATGTCGTCCAGATACCCCAGGACAGAGATGCCCTGGGCTCTCAACAAAGCCAGAACCGGTGCAAGCACCTTGGTGAACACCCGTGGAGCCGAAGCGAGCCCAAAAGACAGCGCCACAAATTGGTAATGATCCTCCGCAATGGCAAATCAAAGGTACCTCTGGTGACCCTCGAAAATGGGGATGTAAAGATACGCATCCTTCAAGTCGATGGAGGCCATGAATTCCCCCGGAACCAGGGCAGCCACCACCGACCGCAGGGATTCCATGCGGAACTTGCGAACCCGCACAAAGCGGTTCAGAGCCTTCAAGTCCAGAATCGGACGCACCTTGCCCTCCTTCCTGGGCACGGTGAACAGATTGGAATAGAACCCCCGAAATCTGTCCCGATGAGGCACCGGAACCACTACTCCCTGAGCCCGCAGGTCCCGCACCGCCAGGTGCAGATCCCGCAAACGCTCCGGAGACAGTTGAAGATTTGAGGGAAAAAATCTGCTCTCCAGCCGAGAGAGAAACTCGATCTTGGAGCCAGATCGAACGATTTCCTGAACCCACCTGTCCCGAATACGGGCCAGCCAGGGTTGAAGAAAACCGAGCAAGCGTCCCCCCACCCCAGAACCGGGTGAGGGCGCCCCTTCAGGCCGCACTGTTGTGGGCAGCGGATCCAGACTGGCCGGACTTCTGCTTACCTGTCCACGGCTTCTTCTGGGAGCCTTGGCCTTTGAACGGCTTGCCCTTATGGTGCGACCGAAAGGCACGAAAGGAACCTTGAGAGGGCCGAAAAGAAGCAGTCTTCTTACCAGGAGCCGCCTTAGCCTTGTGGAATTGGGGCAAGAGCGTGCTTTTACCACCCGTGATTCCTTTAATCAGTGTATCCAAGGAATCGCCAAAAAGGCAAGATCCGTTATAGGGTAGATTAGCCAAGGTCTTGCGCGAAGACTGGTCCACAGACCAACACTTCAGCCAAATCAGGCGGCGTGACAACACCGCCACACTGTGCATACGTGCAGCCAACGGTACTATATCCAAGTCCGCATCACACAAATACATGACACCCTGATGGATTTGATCCACCATAGCCAACGTCTCTGGAGGGGCAGAGTCAGCCACCAGGACGCGTCTAAGCACCTGCGTCCAATTTGCGACAGCCTGAGCTGCCATAAGTGAAGCAAAAATAGCTTTGAGCATAGAACCGGTAACCGAATAAGTATGACGGGTAAGAGACTCCAGCCTCCTGTCCGTGGCATCCCGGAACACCGGAGTATCCTCAGCAGGAATTGCAGTAGACTTATTCAAAACCGCTACCGCGTGATCCACCGGAGGTGGCACACACCAACGTTCATCAGTAGCGGGCGTGAAAGGATAACGCAGCTGTGGGATTTGTAGTCCTGTGTTCAGCCATAACTGGACTCCTGAGTCTCTCACAAGCTGCTAAGGGCGATTATGGGAGAGGCTATTTAAATAACTTGCGGCAGGTTGGCCCTGTCCCGCGAAATGACATAGCTGTACGTCGTTTTGCGGGACCGCTAGTGGGGGCGCGCACACGCCAGTTGACTACAGAGGGAGCCAAGCAGTGGGTCCGGTGGCTGCGATGTCCACTAGGCACCCGCGATCGTTTCCCATGGAGACAGAGCGGCGGTCTGCCGTTGTAAACACAGCAGACCGCTGTTCTGTCAATAATGAACACAGGGATCCTGTGTTCCTCTTATTTAGGAACACAGGTCTCTGTGGTTATTCAGCAAGCCCATCCCACACACAGTTAGAAAGCACCCCCTAGGGACACATTTAACCCTCTGATCGCCCCTGGTGTTAACCCCT
Source organism: Pelophylax lessonae (assembly GCF_965119305.1). NCBI lineage: Eukaryota > Metazoa > Chordata > Amphibia > Anura > Ranidae > Pelophylax > Pelophylax lessonae. The sequence continues at coordinate 605,938,130 of NC_138769.1, forward strand.
TCCCTGCCAGTGTCATTAGTACAGTAACAGTACAAATTTTTAGCACTGATTACTGTAGTAATGTCACAGGTCCCCCCAAAAGTGTAAAAAATGTCAGTTAGGGGTCCGATCTGTCTGCCGCAATGTCGCAGTTCTGCTACAAATCGCTGAACGCAGCCATTACTAGCAAAAAAAAATAAAAATAAAAAAAAGACATAAATCTTTGCCCTGGTTTGTAGACACAATAACTTTTGTGCAAGCCAATCAATATACTCGTATTGGGATTTTTTTTTTTTTACCAAAAATATGAAGCAGATGACATATTGGCATAAAATGATAAAAGAAAAAGGGGATTTTTACATTTTTTTGTATTGGGAATGTTTTATAGCAGAATGTAAAAAATATAGTTTTCTTTTTTTTTTTTCAGAATTGTCGCTCTTTTTTTGTTTATAGCGCAAAAAATTTAAATTACAGAGGTGATCAACTACCACCAAAAGAAAACTATTTGTGGGGGAAAAAAAGCACATCAATGTTATTTGGGTACATCGTCACACAAAAGTATAACAGCCCGGAGTTTGAATTTTTATAATCTTTATGACTGCAGAAGTATAAGGGTTAAAGCCAGAACTGAACATTCAGTGTAACCACTTGCCGACTGCCTAACGACTATTTACGTCGGCATTCAGCCCCTCACAGGCAAAGTGACGTAGGGGTATGTCACTAGCCTGTGAGGCTCTAGGGAGCAAGCGTGCGCCGCCGGAGGCGCGTTCCCGCTCGCTCACGGACCCCCCCGTGCGTGTGAGCGGCGGACCCGATGTCCGCCGGTCACTCGCGATCGTGGGTTACACCGGGAGAAAGGCAGGTGGCTAATGTAAACAAAGCCTCCTGTCATTCTCCCCTGTGTAACAGCAGAGATCATACAGTCCTGCTATGTAGGACCGTAGATCTCTGCTGTTACATGAAAAGCCACATCCAATCACAGTTAGAATCACGCCCCTAGGGACACACTTAACCCCCCCTTCTCCAATAAAGTTAACCCCTTCCCTGCCAGTGTCATTTTTACAGTAACAGTGCATATGTATAGCACTGATTACTGTAGTAATGTCACGGGTACCCCCAAAAGTGTCAAAAATGTCAGTCAAGGGTCCGATCTGTCCGCCGCAATGTCGCAGTCGTGCAAAAAAAAAAAAAACAAAAAAGACAAAAATCTTTCCCTTAGTTAGTAAATGCAATAACTTTTGCGCAAACCAATCAAAATACGCTTTTTGCGAATTTTTTTTTACCAAACATATGTAGCAGAAAACAAATTGGCCAAAAATGTTAAAAATTTTTGGTTTTTACATTTTTTTTGGGGGGGGGGGGGAATTTCATATAAAAAAATGTGAAAAATATTGTTATTTTTGCAAAATTGTCGCTCTTTTTTTGTTTATAGCGCATGATCAAAAAAAAAAAAAAAAAATCGCACAGGTGATCAAAAACCACAGAAAGAAAGCTCTGTTTGTGGGGAAAAAAAGGATGTAAATTTCATTTCGGTACAGCGTCGTACGACCGCGCAATTGTCCGTTAAAGTCACGCAGTGCCGAATCACAAAATAGGCCCTGGTCAGGAAGGGGGTAAAATCTTCCGGGGCTTAAGTGGTTAAGGCCCCTTTCACACCATCAAGTCTGCCTGTCAGTTTTTCAGGCAGACCCAATTAGACCACCCATTGTTCTCTATGGGGCAGCGGATGTCAGTGGACATGTGTCTGGTGACACCCGCCAGGCATCTGATCCGATAAAGCCCCCTAAAAATAGACATATGGCGATACATTAGCCATCCGTCCAGCGGATTGGTTGACAATCAGATGGAAATGGACATGCAGTCCATTTCCATCTGACAGCCCCATAGAGGAGAGCGAGCTTTGTCCGTTTACGTCAAAAACAAAAAAAGGATGGCGCAAACGCCTAGTGTATTACCTTTAACACCATAAAAGATTTATTGGAAATGCCAAAAACATACCTATAAACATGAGAAGATAAAAAGCATATCAGTCACAACTCCAGCATTGGGGAAATGAGATCACTGCAGTTGGAAAGCTGACGCGTTTCGGGAGACATGCTCCCTTTCTTAGAGCCCATGTGTCTGTGTACACTCTGCATAGTGGAGTGGACATGGACCTGTCATCCGCCCGCTCAAAAGGGATCAGTGGAGAGATCTCCCGCTGGGCAGGTGGATTCCGCTTGGACAGATCCGCTCCATCTGAAAGGGGCCTTAACCAGCTAAATATGTTTGAGGTGCATTAAAACAAAAGATGTGGAAGGGCTTACCCTTTGTTTTCTTTACAAAGAAGCCACAGCCTGAGTAGAAAGGCTGGTCCTCTGCCAGCATGCTGGGAAGAAGAAGGAGCCTTGCTCTCTGTGTGGAAGCGGTGCTCTCTCTGAAAAGGTCTAGCTTACCCACTACTTAACTAGAGCTCTCCCTATGGATTGGAGAGCTCCAACTCTGGCTCAGCAGGGAGTGTGTGGGACCTCTGCAGAAAGTCCACTGCTTTCACACAGACAGCAAGGGTCCTTCTCTACAGCATGCTGGTATGGGGCAGGATTGCCATATAGACTGTGACGGCTTTATAAATAAAATTAACTGTAAGCGGCCCCTCCCCTTCCATTGCAAGCTTAAAATGCTTGTCATGTCTAGGGGGTAGAGGAGTTTAATTAGCCTTTACACACTGGGATGTAAAAAATAAATGTAGCTTCTACAAAATGCCATACAAAATGAAGGCCTTTTTTATTTTCAATCTTTATTTATTTATTAATTACATCCAGAAATAAAACAAAAAAAAAAATGAACATTCATAGGGAAAAAAAAAAAAAAATGGTGCAACATTTGTCGTGAACCACAAATATTCAAACAGCTTCACAGTTAAACTATTATCCAGTATGCTGAAGAAAATAAAGCTCCAAGTTGCTTTAATGAAAAGGTCATGACCAGGTGGGGACAGCCCAACCCCGACACCGCCGCTTAACTGTAAATGTGGCAGCGGGGCCTGTGGCCCCCGACCAAGATGACTGGCCAATAAATGTGCCCACAAAGTCGCCATGAAGGGGCTGCCCCATTGAGGTGCGGGTCAAACCGCGTCAGCTAATTGGAAGCATACGTATTGATAAACCACCCTCAAATGAAGGCCTTTTTTAAGCTTCTTGATAGTGATAACCAGGTTCACTCCCCTGACCATTATATATATATATTTGTTATAATGGAATATTTTCTGCTATTCTCAGAGGTCAGTAAGTCACCTTGCCACCACTGGAGTTCTTAGATGCCGCTATTGTAATAGATCCAGCAATGATGTGCTGTTAAAAAACAAAGAATAATTAAGTGTTATAATGATGTAGCACCTTCCTAGGTAGGTGCTAGGAAAACACATTTGTGGCTCTGTTCTGCTTCTCAGGAGAGCCAGATCTGTTAGTTTAGGTGCGCTAATCAATCAAATTGTGTAAAAGTTCAAATGAAATCACATGAATGATATCAAACATGAAAGAAGGGTCTGGAATAAAACCGACCAAATGTGCTTAAGGGTCATACAAAACAGTGAATAAAATAAAAAACTGCTGGTACAAATAACATTGATACACAAATATTGCCGTGAATTCACCAGTGAATATCAAAAAATTTGGGTGACAACACAAATGAAATCGTGACAGAAACAGTCCCAAATAATATACAAAATGAAATCCAATTGACAATGTCCGTGATGAGACCGCTGAGTTAAGATGAGGAAGCCAAGTGAATAGTGTTCAGTATCCCACCACCAGCATAGCTTCTTACCAGAAAGATGAATAATAAGGGCATGTAAATGAGAAGATGCACTCCAGAGAACACACACCAAAAGCAAGCAAAAGGGATATCCACTAATGCCTCCCGGGTGAGGTGGGAGGAGGTAAGCCTCTTACCAGATTTAAATATGTGTAGGGCTGTAATCAAACGAACACTCATCTCCTTACTAGAATGTGACAATGGATGGATCCCTGATGGGTAATCGCTGCTCTTGTCCTCAATAAAAATGGGGAAAGAAGAGGGACCGCCAATAGTGCATTATCATAGATACCATTTATTGAAGAGTAAAATTGCACTTACATGCATGAAGACAATACACGCTTTCGGTCACCCTTGCGGGATTACAGATGACAGCAGTCGCCTGCAGTGCGGACCGCTGTATTACGCTGTGAGTGATGACGCGGCGCCTCTTCTCTCTAGAGGCACATGGAGATGAGTGACGCTTGCAAGAACCCTGTGACAGGTATCCAGCCATATAAATAGTTAAGTAAGGAAGGGCACTCTCATTTAAACACTAAGTACTAAGACACAAAATTCATATAAATCCCAAAAATGTGTCCTATTTCTCTCAAAGTGGCCCTCTTACAATACCAAAGCTTTAAAAACGAAAAACAAACACAAGGGCGCACTGGCCTAGTGCATTATCCTCTACAAAGATTTGTTCAAATAAAAGGTATAAAAATACTCACAAACGAGTTCTTGGTAAAAGCACATCAAATAGATACGTTGTCATCCGCATCAAGATCAAAGGCCAAACCCCTGAAGCTGGAAAGGCTTACGCGTTTCGAGGCTTAGCCTCTTCCTCAGAGCCTTCACGTTCCAGTAGTTTTAAAAATTGCTTTTATTTTGTTTTCATTTATTTTATTCTGCAACTTTCATTAACATAACTCCCATTCATCCTGCCATGAAGGCGCTTATTTGGACCTGTTATAGGGTGATAACATCCCTGTATACTGCAATATCAGTGTCACATGCTCCCCTGGTAGAGACTACAAGTGGTGGTGCCCACACACTTTGTGCAGGTATGGTCCACTGTTGCCAGTAGGGATGATCGAACGGTTTGAGTCGACCATCAGTTCGACCCGAACATTGGCTGTTCGAAATTCGGCCGAATTTCAAACTTTTTGCCGGAAAAGTTCGGAATTCGGCGACCAGAATGGCCCAAAATGCCTGGGTCAGGAAATGGGCTTAAAAAGCCTGTGATTGGCCCAGAAACATTAGGAAAAGCTGATTGGAGTGACTAGGGGGTCCAGAGGATAATCATTAGTGATTACGCCCCCCAGTATATAACCTAGCCCCGCCAAATCTCTAGCACAGTAATACAGGGGCTGTGGAATAGAGTGCAAGCATTAGTGTTACTCCTGCTGTTCTTTTAGTGTGAGGAAAGGGATATGCAGTGTAGTTAGTGTTCTGTATAACATTATAGTTAGATTTAATAATTTTGTTTCTGTACGGACAGTAAAAGTGTTAGGGTGACCGTAGTGACCAGACCCTGCCATACCAAGGTGACCCTAATGAAGTTTAGCTGACTTAGCCTGCCATACCAAGGTGACCGTAATGAAGTTTAGCTGACTTAGCCTGCTGCCATACCAGGGTGACCGAACTCAGGGTGACCATAATGTAGTTTAGGGTGAACTGACTCTGCTATGCCAGGGTGACCGAACTCAGGGTGACCGTAATGTAGTTTAGAGTGAACTGACTCTACTATGCCAGGGTGACCAAACTCTTCCATGCCAAGGTGACCGTAATGTAGTTTAGGGTAAATTGACTCTGCTATGCCAAGGTGACCGTAATGTAGATATATATATGGAATCAAAAGACACCATTTTGAAGCCCTAAAACCCAATAAATGCCCCTAAAAAGTGCCTAGGGTTCTGGGTCATGCAGCTTGTTTAAATGACACTTTCATTAGGATTTAGGTTTTCCCTGCCAACAGCTTGCTTAACCACTTGCCGACCGCCCGCCGCATATATACTGCGGCAGGCAGGCTCAGCTGCGCGAATCGCCGTACCTGTACAGCAGTTTGTGGGAGAACTCCTGGGGGAAGAGCGCGTGTCCCCGCCTCCTTGCATCGGCCCCCACTACGCAGCAGGGATGCCAATCAACGAGGCCGGCGGCTGCGATTGCTGCTGTGCACCCGTGATCGCTCCCCGCTGAGAGAGAACACTGGTCAGCTGTTGTAAACACAGCAGACCGTTCTTCTCTCTGAAATGATCACAGAGCGCCTGTGATCCTCCTATATAGGATCACAGGTCTCTGAGTTCATTTCACAAGTCCCTCCCCCATACAGTTAGAAAACACTCACCTAGGCTCACACTTAACCCTTTGATCGCCCCTGGGTTAGCCCCTTCCCTGCTAGTGTCATTAGTACAGTAACAGTGCATATTTTTAGCACTGATTACTGTAGTAATGTCACTGGTCCCCCCAAAAGTGTCAAAAATGTCAGTCAGGGGTCCGATCTGTCCGCCGCAATGTGGCAGTCCCGCTAAAAATCGCCGCCATTACTAGTAAAAAAAAAAAAAGAATGACATAAATCTTTCCCCTAGTTTGTAGACTCGATAACTTTTGCGCAAACTAATCAAAATGCACTTATTGGGATTTTTTTTACCAAAAATATGTAACAGAATACAAATTGGCCGAAAATGATGAAAAAAATTGATTTTTACATTTGGGGGGGGGGGGGGAATGTTATATAACAGAAAATGAAAAACTGAATTTTTGTAAAATCTTACCTGTAAAATTCCTTTCTCTGAGTCCTCCGACAGTCGCCGCCTCTTCATATTCGTAACTATTGGGGTTATTGACCTTTGCTCCGTAGGAGTAGCTAGGCAACAGAATATGTTAATATCAAAGCTCTTAGCATATCCCCCCCCTAGGGGGTGGTCCCCTCAGTCAATACCCTCCTGCTTCCTGCATTCCTACCTCAGTTTCAGTAGCATAGCAGTAGAGTACATAAACAAACCCCAAAAGAGGGGCGGGGGCGGCGACTGTCGGAGGACTCAGAGAAAGGAATTTTACAGGTAAGATTTTACAAAAATTCAGTTTTCTCTTACGTCCTCCGACAGTCGCCGCCTCTTCATATTCGTCACTATTGGGGACGTCCCAAAGCAGTGTAGACCTGAGGGGTGGGAAAAAAACGCAGCCGCGCCTAAGGCAACGCAGTACCCACATCAGAAAAAAAGGAACCTTACCAAAGGAAGGAAACCAACTGGGCAACAGGAAAAAAACTTGCTCAACAGGAGCAACAACCCAGGAAGAACAAGTAACCTAGGGATAAAAACATCCCAACAGCCAAGGACCCAAAAATAAGGGACCCTAAGGCACTGCCGCACTAAGAACCTTGCGGCCAAAGGAAGCATCTGCCGATGCCTGAACATCCACTTTGTAGAATTTTGAGAAGGTGTGAACGGACGACCAAGTCGCCGCCTTACACACCTGGGCCACAGAAGCTCGATGATGACAGGCCCAAGACCTACTCAGAGATCTGGTAGAGTGCGCCTTCACAGGCATGGGGGGGAACTTTCCCCTTCAAAGCATAGGCCTGTTCAATGGTCTGTCTGATCCATTTGGCGATGGTAGAAGCCGACGCCGCCAGGCCCTTCCGAGGTCCCTCTGGAAGGACAAATAGAAAATCCGTTTTGCGAAAAGACTCAGTCGACGACAGATAAACCCTGATCGCCCGAACAACATCCAAGGAGTGCAAAGCCACCTCCTTTGGATGTTTAGGCTTCGCGCAAAGCGAAGGCAAGACAATGTCCTCATTAAGGTGAAATTCCGAAATCCTTTTCGGAAGAAAAGACGGGTTAGGTCGCAAGACCACCTTATCCAAATGAACCACCAAATACGGAAATCTGCAAGACAAAGCTTCCAGCTCCGACACTCTGCGAGCCGAAGTGATCGCCACCAAAAAAGCGACCTTCTTGGACAACATAGACAACGAGATCTCCCTGATCCTTTCAAAAGGAGCATGTTGCAACACGGACAGAACAAGGTTCAAGTCCCATGGAGGCAAAGGCTCCCTCCTAGGAGGGACCAGATGTCGCACCCCTTGAACAAAAGTGCTAACCAAGGAATTAGACACCACAGGGCGTTGAAAGAGAACGGCCAGCGCAGAAATCTGACCCTTAATCGTGGCCAACGCCAAACGCTGGTCCACGCCCGTTTGAAGGAAAGCCAACACTCTTGATACCGAATACGAGCGAGGGGAATACCCCCTGGACTCACACCAGGCAAAATAGGCCTTCCAAGTACGGTAGTAAACCTTCCCCGAAAGAGGTCTTTCTAGCCTTGATCAAAGTGTGAATGACCTCAGGGGAGAGACCCCTATCCTTCAGGACCTCGCTTTCAACAGCCAGGCCGTCAAAGCCAGCGACTGTAAAGCAGGATGTAATATCGGCCCTTGAGACAGGAGATCTTCTCGAAGAGGCAGACGCTACGGAGCGTCGATCGCCAGATTCACAAGATCTGCGTACCAAGACCGGCGAGGCCTGTCTGGCGCCACCAGAATCACCGTGTGCGGTTCCGAGGCTAACCTGCGAAGGAACCTGGACAGCAGCTGAATCGGTGGAAAGGCATACCTCAGACGATACTGATGCCAGGGAGCCACTAACGCGTCTGACGCGTCTGCTCGAGGATCGCGCGTCCTTGCCACGAACCTTTCCAACTTGTAGTTTAGACGAGACGTGAACAGGTCCACATCTGGTGAACCCCACTTCGCGCACAACATCTGGAAGACATCCGGGTGAAGGGACCATTCCCCCTGGTCCAGGGTCTGGCGACTCAGATAATCCGCCTGCCAGTTCTCCACCCCCGGAATGTGAACTGCCGTTATCGCCGGGACGTGTGTCTCGGCCCAAGACAGAATGTCGGCCACTTCCCGAGCCGCGCGGGCACTCCTGGTGCCCCCTTGGTGGTTGATGTAGGCCACCGCAGTGGCATTGTCTGTCTGCACCCGAACCGGACGGCCCTGCAGTCTGTCCGTCCAACGCCGAAGGCAGAGATTTATCGCTCGCAATTCCAGAATGTTGATCGGAAGGGAGGATTCCTCCTCCGACCAAGTTCCCTGGGCGGACAGAACGCCCAGAACACCACCCCAGCCCGACAGGCTGGCATCCGTGGTGATCACCGTCCACGAGAAAGGGCGAAAAGACTTGCCCCCCGACACCGCCGGGGACTGCAGCCACCACAGAAGATCCCTTCTGGTGCGATGGCTCAATGAAACCTGGAGATCCAGAGATTGCGGTCGCCCGTCCCACCTGGACAGAATCTCCGCTTGGAGACCCCGCGTGTGAAACTGGGCGAAGGGAATCGCCTCGAAAGCCGAGACCATCAACCCCAGACACCTCATACACGTCCGGAGGGACGAGCACTGACGGTCCCTGAGGGACCTGACTTCTTCCTGAAGCGTCCTGAGCTTGTCTTCCGGCAGGAAGACCTTCGCCTGAACAGAGTCCAGGATCATTCCCAGGTAGGGAAGACGAACCGACGGACACAGCATCGACTTCGGAAAATTTATCGTCCAACCAAACTCCTCTAGAGTCTGCATCGTGACGGACAGGTCTTTCACCAGACCCTGACTGGTCGCAGACCGAACCAGAATGTCGTCCAGATACCCCAGGACAGAGATGCCCTGAGCTCTCAACAAAGCCAGAACCGGCGCAAGCACCTTGGTGAACACCCGCGGAGCCGAAGCGAGACCAAAGGGTAACGCCACGAACTGGTAGTGATCCTCCGCAATGGCGAATCGAAGGTACCTCTGGTGACCCTCGAAAATGGGGATATGAAGATACACATCCTTCAGATCGATGGACGCCATGAATTCCCCCGGAACCAGGGCAGCCACCACCGAGCGCAGGGATTCCATGCGGAACTTGCGAACCCGCACAAAGCGGTTCAGAGCTTTCAAGTCCAGAATTGGACGTACCTTGCCCTCCTTTCTGGGCACAGTGAACAGATTTGAATAAAACCCCCGGAACCTGTCCCGAAGAGGCACCGGAACCACCACGCCCTGGGCCCGCAAGTCCCGCACCGCCAGGTGCAGATCCTGCAAGCGCTCCGGAGACAGCTGAAGATTCGAGGGAAAAAATCTGCTCGCCGGCCGAGAGAGAAACTCGATCTTGTATCCAGATCGAACAATTTCCTGAACCCACCTGTCCCGAACGCGGGCCAGCCAGGGTTGAAGAAAACCGAGCAAACGTCCCCCCACCCCAGAACTGGGTGAGGGCGCCCCTTCAGGCCGCATTGTTATGGGCAGTGGACCCGGACTGGCCCGACTTCTGCTTACCTGCCCACGGCTTCTTCTGGGAGCCTTGGCCTTTGAAGGGCTTGCCCTTATAGTACGACCGAAAGGCACGAAAGGACCCCTGAGAGGGTCTAAATGAGGTAGTCTTCTTACCACGAACAACTTTAGACTTGCGAGTCTGGGGTAAGAGCGTGCTCTTACCCCCGGTAATTCCCTTTATCAGAGTATCCAAAGAATCGCCAAAAAGGCGAGATCCCGCATAGGGCAAATTAGCTAAAGTCTTGCGAGAAGCTTGGTCAACAGACCAACACTTTGGCCATATCAGACGGCGTGTCAACACCGCCACACTTTGGACGCACGCAGCCAAAGGGACTAAATCCAAGTCCGCATCACACAAATACATGACACCCTGATGAATTTGATCCACCATAGCCAAAGTTGTCGGCGGGGCAGAGTCAGCCACCAGGATGCGCCTGAGCACCTGCATCCAATCCGTGACAGCCTGGGCTGCCATAAGGGAAGCAAAAATAGGTTTCAGCATGGAACCAGTAACCGTACAAGTATGACGGGCAAGAGAATCTAATCTCCTGTCCGTGGGGTCCCGGAACACCGGGGTATCCTCCGCCGGAATCGCAGTAGACTTATTCAAAATAGCCACCGCGTGATCCACCTGAGGTGGTACACACCAACGCTCATCAGTAGCGGGCGTAAAGGGGTAACGCAGCTTGAACCTACTCGGCACAGCAAAAGGCTTCTATAAATTGCGCCATTGCTCATCAACAGCGTGCTGAAATTCCGCAGAGCAAGGAAAAAACCTGCGATGTTTTGCGTTTCCCCTGCGTCCCATAAGAGGACAGCAAAGCAGGAGGACATGGTTCCTCCACCAAATGCAGCGTGTGCTTGATAGAAGCAACCAACTCATCCATGAGTGCAAGCTCTTCAGACGAGCCAGGGGGGGAATTATCAACCCTTTCTACCTCAGCCTCCCCCTCAGACCCCACAAGGTCTAGAGATGAATGGGACCCTGAGAAGGGTCCACCAGCCATAGCAGCCCCATCGCCCTCTGAATCAGAGGAAATTGACACTCTGGGCCGTTTTGTGGATCGATCAGCCACAAGCATCTGCACCTGAGCAGCTAGGTTTGCCACAATAGCAGCCAAATCAGCCCCCTCGGGGGAAGCAGCAGCCCCTTGGCCCCCCCACCAGGGTGGGAGGAAACTTGCTTTCCTGAGAATCCATGCCCCAGTGTTTTAGGAAAAAAAGGAGTACTGCCCCTTTAAGATCGCGGCGAGCGTAGCCCACCGCACCCACCGAACACACTGACCCCCACAGGGAGAAGAATACTAGGCAAGGAATACAGGAATATGGAAAGGTAAAACCTGGAGAGATCACACAGGCTGCTGCACCGATCGCTGTCCCAGAGCAAAAGGAAGTGATGCAAGACTGACCGCCCCTATAAAGCCTATGTAAGGCTACACAAACATGGCCGCCGGCAGGGGATTTCACAGGTAGATAGAGAACAGCGCTGACATGTGGCCTGAGCGATCGCCGCGCTTACCACACAGGACCGGCCACCTAAGCTTGCTGCAAAAAAATGGCGGACCGCAGCAGCGGTCGCCGCACAGTATGCCCAAAACATGTCTCACAAGCATGTCCCACACAGCATACCGCATGTCTCACAGATAACACAGCCTGTCACACAGAGCAGAGCAGGAGAGCCCCCCCCCCCCCTTGCAGCCCACAGAAAGGCAGCTATACCTGACAGGGAGCTCAACATATTACACAGACATGCAGGGTCCCACAGTCCCAGACTGACACCCAAAATAGACAGGTCCCCACACAGAATACGCTTACCATCCGGATGACGTGGGGATCAAACCGCTGCACTAAGGACAGGGAGAGTAGCAGCCAGGATGCAGTGGAACTGCGGTGCGAAACCGCAAATGGCGTCCGGTTAGGTAGCCACCTCACCGCAGCATCCCTGCAGCAAACAGGGATGGGTCGTTCAATATGCCAGGGAAACCTGAGCTGAACGCTCGATGGCAGGCTGGGAAGCCACTGGCCCTGAGAACCCTGAGGATCCTGGAAAGCCAGCCCGAGACCCAGCACCGCACGATCATCTTCATCCGAAGAACTAACTAATGCTGAAAAATAACAGCTAAGTAAAAGAAAGAGAGAAATACTTGAAATTAAATTAAAAAAAAAAGGATAGAAGGCTGAGACTGAAAAGCCCCAGCACAGGAACCCAGCTAACTCCTAAGCTAGGCAAATTGAAACTGAGGTAGGAATGCAGGAAGCAGGAGGGTATTGACTGAGGGGACCACCCCCTAGGGGTGGGATATGCTAAAAGCTTTGATATTAACATATTCTGTTGCCTAGCTACTCCTACGGAGCAAAGGTCAATAACCCCAATAGTGACGAATATGAAGAGGCAGCGACTGTCGGAGGACGTAAGAGAAAATAGTTTTTTTTTTCCCAGAATTATCGCTCTTTTTTTGTTTATAGCGCAAAAAAAAAAAAAAAAAAAAAAAAAAAAAAATCGCACAGGTGATCAAATACCACCAAAAGAAATCTCAATTTGTGGGAAAAATAGGACATTGATTTTATTAAGGTACACGACTGCGCAATTGTCCGGTAAAATAACGCAGTGGTGAATTACAGAAAATGGCCTGGTCATTAAGGGGGAAATCCTTTCCGATCCAAAAGTGGTTAAAGCCTTACCAATGCATAATAAAAGCCTGCTATACAGTCTGCTGTGCTGTCTGGCAGAGGTGTATGAACCCCAACTGTTAAAAAACATTTAGGAGAAGTAATGAGAACATTTAAAACTTGATAGTTACTTTCTATATATCTCTATATTGAAACTACCAACATCCAGGCGATAGTTACTTTCTATATATCTCTATATTGAAACTACCAACATTCAGGCGCTAAGAGGATGTAATTGAGGGTGTGAAGCCGAAGAAAGGTCACTAACCCAGCTGCTCAGACTATTCCACATGAAGTTGTGGAATGACAATCCAAAAGAAACACACAACTCAGAGCGCTATATGAAAAATGACCACAAGATGGTGCTATAATGTATCGCTATGACAGTTCTCTGTGGTAAGATCTCATAAATAAATCATATGTTCAAATAATTCAAAAATAAATAAAATGTTAATTTCAAATTCAAAGACGACATCATGAGCCTTGTAGGGTAAAATATTTTACAACGGTAAGCTTGTGTAAGCCTGTATGATGTGGGAAGAGCATAAGATGTTGCATACCAGCCCATGGAGGTGGAGGAAACCCAGGAGGACTGTTGTATGATTCAATCGATGCTATGCCCAGGGGAACTTAAGGGGGGCTTCAGGGGGGGTTCCCACCAATGGATGGATAAGGGGAGCAGTGGCCTACAAAGCGCTGGAGATGTCACAGCGGGCTTGAAGCGACCAATTAGGAACTGCTGGAGAGTTGGGAGGATGCCACACCCACTGGACCAAAACAAGGCTTGGATGGCATGCTACCAGGTTACCCTCATAGGTGGGGTTTCCTCCACCTCCATGGGCTGGTATGCAATTTCTTATGCTCTTCCCGCATCATACAGGCTTACACAAGCTTACAGTTTTAAATGATTTTACCCTACAAGGCTTATGATGTCGTCTTAGAATTCTAATAAACATTTAATTTAATCTTGGATTATTTGAACATATGATTGATTTGTGAGATCTTACCACAGACAACTGTCATATCGATACATTACAGCACCATCTTGTGGTCATTTTCCATATAGCGCTCTGGTTTGTGTTTCTTTTAGATATCTCTATACAGTATTGCCCAACTATAAGAGAGAATGATGAATGACTACAATGGGATCATTTGAGAAAAAATATCCATGTGTGGCTGTCTTCCAGCTTGCTATACACATACTGGCTGGGCAGAAATACAAATACTGTGGCAGGTGAACCCATTCATGTTTTTGTATTTTACAAGTGTATTTAGCTGGTTGAGAAAAAAATTAAACTAGTGCGCTCGGTAATTAAATGGAATAGAAATCAACACATCCAATAAAAAATGTTGAAAAAAAACAAAAAATATACAGGTGAAAAATAAATGTGCAACACCTCAAAAGTAAAGGGTGATGACATGCATTATAATAACATATAATATAAGGTGAATAGTTCCAAAAATAATTAAATGTGACACGGGAATCTTCACTGAAGTGTTCCATATATTATATATATCCTTTCTTAAAGGTCAGCAGGTTCAGACATCCCATGTAGCACAACGTGACCCAAACAATGCAGTGTGATGGCTCCTTACCGACTTTCCAGCGAAAATTAGCATATAAGTCTACATCAAATCACTGGAAAAAGGTCCACGAGCCACAGTGTCGTCCCAACACTCAATGTGACACCACGTGTTAACAAAATAAACGTGCCTCTTACCAAATAACCATAAAGGAAAGCTTGGAATAAAGAGACCACAGTGGGACCGCAGAGATGGATGAAGGTGGGTTAAGCTGTTACTATCCACACAGGCGGCCTCGCAGGGGCTCTCTCATATAAACAGATGCTGCTCCCATACAGTAAACCTCATAGGCGCTGGGTAATAGACTACAGCACTGTGCCATTAACAGCTAAACCCACCTTCATCCATCTCTGCGGTCCCACTGTGGTTCCTTTATGGGAATCATTATTCCAAGCTTTTGTTTATAAATAGATATATACATATATAAAACTCCAAAGTGACTGTGCACTGTGTGCAAAACTGCAAATTAACTATATCAGTCCTTCATGCATATATCGTGACTAATCACAAGTGAGTCAATAATGTTCAATTGACTTAAAAAGTGTTCTTATGCTTGATAGGTGACAATACTTGGTGTAAACTTCTGTGGGATAATCCAAAAAAGTGCTCTTTGTGCTTGAAGAGGTTGTAAACCCATACAACTTTTTTTTTTTTTTGCAACCTGAAAGAGAAACACATAATGAGCTAGTATGCACAGCATACTAGCCTATTATGAAATACTTACCTTAGAATGAGCCCCGCCGTGCCGCCCGCTTACCTGTATGACGGGCGACATGTCCAATATCTGATTGGCCGGATGCCGCGGTGACGTCACTCCCACGCACGTGCGTGGGAGCCGACAGTCACGGCACCAGCGGCCGTTCCTTCAGAGCGCATGCGCCAGTGATGTCACTGGCTGCATGTAAGGTAAATATCTCCTAAACGGTACATGTTTTGGAGATATTTACAGTACCTATAGGTATTCCTTAATATAGGCTTACCTATAGGTAAAAGTGTCAGAGGAGGGTTTACTTCCTCTTTAATAAAGTGACCATGAACAACACTTGATATAAGCTCCAGTGGGATTAGTGCATCTATGTTGCCTCCACCGCAATCACAGCCCACTTACCAGATGACCCCTTGAGTACCAGATGACATACTGAAGTATGTACTGTGACATACTGAAACAGAGCATGATCCCCTCCTATCGGAGACTGGGCCGCAGGGCAGTATTCCAACATGATAATGACCCCAAACACACCTCCAAGATGACCACTGCCTTGCTAAAGAAGCTGAGGGTAAAAGTGATGGACTGGCCAAGCATTTCTCTAGACCTAAACCCTATTGAGCATCTGTGGGACATCCTCAACTCGAAGGTGGAGGAGCACAAGGTCTCTAACATCCACCACCTCCGTGATGTCGTCATAAAGGAGTGGAAAAGGACTCCAGTGGCAACCTGTGAAGTTCTAGTGAACTCCATGCCCAAAAGGGTTAAGGCAGTGCTTGAAAATATTGGTGGCTACACAAAATATTGAAACTTTGGGCCCAATTTGGATATTTTGACTTAGGGGTGTACTCCCTTTTGTTGCCAGCGGTTTAGACATTAATGGCTGTGTGTTGAGTTATTTTGAGGGGACAGCAAATTTACACTGTTATACAAGCTGTACACTCAATACTTTACATTGTAGCAAAGTGTTATTTCTTCAGTGTTGTCACATAAAAAGATATAATAAAATATTTAAAAAAATGTGAGGGGTGTACTCACTTTTGTGAGATACTTAATATATTAATATACACACACACAGGGCAAAAACAAAAAAACAGAAAATTGAATTGGAATGACGTGTGATGACGAAACCAGGACATGTGTATGTGTATACCTGATACGCATTGGGAAGGACAAAGGACAAAATTGTTCAACAGATCAAGTATGCTATAGATGACGGTTATGATTGGTGATTTATCCTTGACCACTTACGGACCGCCCACTGTGTATTTACGAAGCTACTTTGATGTTAATTACCGGGGTTATGGCAATGTACATGGTAATCTCTGTACATTGCAAGGATTTTAACAAACATTGTTGCAGATTTCTAACGTTTTTTTGTTCTGAAGAAATCATTGTTTGTTCTTCTGTGCCTCTGTGATGAGTGGGTCAAATGGGAGTGGTTTCATAATTATCTGTCAGCTGTGGCAGCTGCAGGGCTCTAATGAGGAAATCCGCTGGACCTGCATCCCTTTAGACATGTTCCTATTGGGAGTATCTCACCAAAAATGAAATTTTGTTGCAGGGGATGCCAGAAATCTAACTTGTATCTTATGCATACTTCTGGGAAAATTGGTGAGCCAATCACACATTTCTTTTTCTGGGGTGTGGTCAGTACACAATCTGTGTACAAAACAGCTTCAGGTAGCCATATTGCATTGCATTTTCAGAAAATTGCAGATTGAAAAGGAAAAGTCATTTTTAATAACATTCAATTACAATATGAATGTGTCACAGTTGTATACGCTATATTGTTTTTTCTTTATTTGCTATTTTATACCCCCCACGAAAGTGCAGTTACCCTTTAAGGGAGGGCTCCTTTCTCGACCAGCCCTGCCAAAAGGGGGCTACAAGGGCAAGAAAGGAGTTTAAAAAAAAAAATACGTCAAGTTCTTCCACCTCCGATTCGCTCACCCTTGTCTTTATGGACCTTGCTTTGTGCACTGATGCGCAGTCATGTTGGAACAGGAAGGGGCCATCCCCAAACTGTTACCACAAATTTGGAAGCATGAAATTGTCCAAAATGTCTTGGTATGCTGACGTCTTGAGTTCCATTCACTTGAACTAAAAGACCAAACTTACCCCTAAAAACAACCCCACACCATAATCCCCCCCCCCCCCCCCCTCCACCAAATTATTTAGACCAGTGCACAATCAAGGTCCATAAAGGCATGGATGAGAGAGTTTGGGGTGGAGGAACTTGACTGGCGTACACAGAGTCCTGGTCTCAACCCAAAGGGACACCTTTGGGATGAATTAGAGACTGTATGGCAGGCCTTCTTGTCCAACATCAGTGCCTGACCTCACAAATGCGCTTCTGGAAGAATGGTCAAACATTCCCATAGACACACTCGGACTACTAAACCTTGTGGACAGTCTTCCCAGAAGAGTTTAAACTGTTATAGCTGCAAAGGGTGGGCCAACTCCATATTGAACCCTACTTACTAAGATTGGGATGACATTAAAGTTCATGTGCATGTAAAGGATGTGCGTGTAAAGGCAGGCGTCCCAATACTTTGGTGATATAGTGTATGTCAACCATGACTGTCTGACAGGATTGGACTCACCTTAGCAACACTGTTATTCATATAATCTCTACCCTGGTCTTCTATCATTTTCTTTGCACGGTAGACATGAATACCCTAAGACAGAAGGTAGAGTGTTAGAGTCACAGTACTGTGCAAAAGTTATAGGCAAGTGTGACGAAATGCTGTATTAAGTAAGAACGCTTTAAAAAAATATACAGTATATTTTCAAATCTTTCTTTTTATCAATTTACAAAATTAAAACGTAAGAGAACAGAAGAAAAATCTAAATCAAATCAATATTTGATGTGACTACCTTTTGGTGTCAAACCAGCATTAACCACTTTACCACCGGAGGATTTTGCTGTCTTACGTCCTGGCCACTTTTTGCGATTCGGCTCCGTGCGACTTTAGCGGACAATTGCGCGGTCGTGCGACGCCGTACCCAAACAAGATTTACGTCTTTTTTTTCCCACAAACAGAGCTTTCTTTTGGTGGTATTTGATCACCTCTGCGATTTTTACTTTTTGCGCTATAAACAAAAAAAGAGCGTAAATTTTTAAAAAAACAATACTTTTCACATTTTTTTCATATGAAATCCCCCCCCCCCCAAAAAAAAAATGTAAAAATCAAAATTGTTTTAAATTTTTGGCCAATTTGTTTTCTGCTACCTATGTTTGGTAAAAAAAAAAAAAAAATCACAATAAGTGTATTTTGATTGGTTTGCGCAAAAGTTATTGCGTTTACTAACTAAGGGAAAGATTTCTGTCATTTTTGGTGTTTTTTTTTTTTTTTTTTAACGAGTAATGGCGGCGATCTGCGATTTTTTTTGCGGGACTGCGATATTGCGGCGGACAGATCGGACCCTTGACTGACATTGACACTTTTGGGGGTACCAGTGACATTACTACAGTAATCAGTGCTATAAATATGCACTGTTACTGTAAAAATGACACTGGCAGGGAAGGGGTTGACACTGAGGGTGATCAAAGGAGTTAATGTATGCCTAAAAGTGATTGACTGGGGGGGGGGGGGGAGGGCTCTGTGATAGGTACAGAGAGATCGGGGTTTCAGCTTAGCTGAAACTCCTGATCTCTCCCTGCCTGTCTGACAGAAGACTCGCCTGCTTAGTTTACATAAGCAGGCGGGTCTTCTATCAGTTTCTCAGACGACTGCGGGAGGCCAGCGGTAATTGCCGCCGCTCCTCCCATGGCCCACCTTCCGCTGTGTCTAAACACCTCATGCCTCGGCCTCGTGCACAAAATCACATAGACCTATGTGATTTTGCGCAGCCGAGCCGCCCTGCCCCAGTAATACTGCCGCAGTAATACTGCAGTTGCTGGTCAGCAAGAGGTTAAAGACCCCCCAGCATTGGTGTCAGTGGATGAAATAAAGACCCCCAGCATTGGTGTCAGTGGACTCATTAAAACCTGCAGCACGGATGACATTGAACGCATTAAAACTCCCAGCATTGATGTCAGTGGACGCATTAAAACCCCCAGCATTGATGTCAGTGGACGCAATAAAAACCCCGAGCATTGATGTCAGTGGACGCAATAAAATCCCCCCCATCATTGATGTCAGTGGACGCAAACCCCCCCCCCCATCATTGATGTTAGTGGACGCAATAAAACCCCCCAGCATTGATGTCAGTGGACACATTAAAGATGCCCAGCATTAATGTCAGTGGATGCATTTATAGACCCCCAGCATTGATGTTAGTGGACGCATTACATCACCCCCCCATCATTGATGTCAGTGGACGTATTTATAGACCCCCCAGCATTGGTGTCAGTGGACGCAAAAAAGATCCCCACCATTGATCATCAGTGCATACATTAAAACTCCCCGGTATCGGTGCCGGCTGACGCATTAAAAACCTGGTCAAGAAGCCATATAAGGTCATATGTATAGCTTATACCTTTCTGATGTAAGGCTTGAGGAATGCAGGATGACCAAGCCCACCCTTCCCCTTAAAAGGTGAAATCACTGTCCAAACAATGGATAAGCGAGCCCTTTCTCCTCAGGAATGTGAATGTCATATTGTTTCTTACAAGGGTGTTGGCCAGGGGTGGTCTTTTCCATTCACAAGTCTAAATACCACTGCCCAAACTGGTAAGACTTTAGTCTCACCCAGAACAGCCATGAGGCAAGTGTCTGGTCCTCATTACCTGTGCCATGTTGCATAATAGCAAATGGGACTCCATGGCAGGAAACGTCTTTAGTTAAGTATTCTTGTTAGATTTTCTTTATCTGTATCTGTCATTACTTTTAATAAATGTTATACTTTTAAGTATGTGTGTGATCTCTCTTTGCACATATTGAACACAACCCCAAAAACATGACAAAACAAACCCCCAGCATTGATGTCAGTGGACGCATTAAAGACCCCCAGGATTGATGTCAGTGGACATAATGACCCCCCAGCATTAATGTCAGTGGACGCATTAACCACTTAAGCCCCAGCCCTATTTCGGACACTTTTTGTGTAAAGTTAAAACCAGTATTTTTTCCTAGAAAACTACTTAGAACCCCCAAACATTATGTATATTTTTTTAGCAAAGACTCTGGAGAATAAAATTTCGGTCATTGCAAAACTTTTTGTCAAGCGGTATTTGCGCAGCGGTCTTTAAAACGCCATTTTTTTGGAAAAAAATTGAAAAATCACATTTCACTGCATTTAAAAAATACTAAACAGTAAAGTTAGCCCATTTTTTTTTGTATATTGTGAAAGATGATGTCACGCCGAGTAAATATATACCCAACATGTTACGGTTTAAAATTGCGCCCCCCCGTGGGATGGCGACAAACTACGGTCAATAGAGATCTCAATCTGCGACGCTTTAAATTTATTTAACGGTTACCAGTTTAGAGGTAGAGTGTAGCTCTTTTTTTTAAATTATTGCGCACGCTCCGGCGATCGCGGCAATACCTCACATGTGGGGTTTGAACAGCGATTAAATTGCGTATACGTTTCTTTTTGTGCGCGAGCTAACGGTGACGGGGGCGGCAAATTTATTTATTTTTTTTTTCCTATTTATTTTTTTTTTTTAAACTTTATTACAGGTTTTTTAAAAAAAAAAAAAAATCTGATCACTTTTATTGCTGTCACAAGCAATGTAAACATCCCTTGTGACAGCAATATGTGCGACAGGTACACTTTATGGAGGGATCGAGGGTCTAAAAGATTCTAGACCCCTCCACTACACTTCCCTGTTTGCAAAACGCCAAAAATGGCATTTTTGCATACAGCTGTTTTTTAAATTTGCCGCCTTTTGCAGCACAGTAACCCGGAAGTGACGTCATGGACGCCGCCTCCGGGTTACGTCATTGGAGCCCCGATCGATGCCGTTTCCGGCATTCATCGGGACTCCATCCAGCCGGCGGACGTGCCGGCTGAGTGCTCTGGGCTCCCGGTGAGACGGGAGCCCCGGACAAAGCCACGGAAGGCGGCGGGAGGGGGGGGGCGTCCCCTCCCGCCCCCCCCCCGGTAACGATCGAGCGGCTCCCGAGCCGCATCGGTCGTTACCGACGGAAAGCCGACCGTCGGCTTCAAACCACGGTACCGGGATGATGCCTCTAACATCCCGGTATAAACCCGCAAAGTGTACCGACGTATCGGTATGTTACTATGCGGTAAGTGGTTAAAGAACCCCAGCAATGATGTCAGTGGACGCATTAACCGCTTGCCGACTGCGCACAGTATATTTACTGCGGCAGTCGGCCCCGGCCAGGCAGAGTGACGTAGGTCTACGTCGCTCGCCTGTCACTCCTTCCAGAGCCAATAGCGGGCGGGCGCGCGCCCGCTGAGGCGCGCGCCCGCCTCGGCTCGTTCACGGAGGAGTGCGGGAGTGTGACTGGCGGACCCGATGTCCGCCGGTCACACTACGATCGCCGGTACAGCGGGAGAAAGACAGAGCGGCTTGTGTAAACAAGCCGCCTGTCAGTTCTCCCTGTGTAAAAGTGAAGATCAAACAGTTCTACTATGTAGAACTGTTGATCTTTGTTTTTACACTAGTAGACCTGTCCCTGCACAGTTAGAAACACGCCCCTAGGACACACTTAACCCCTCCCTGTCCAATACTGTTAACCCCTTCCCTGCCAGTGTCATTTTTGCAGTAACAGTGCATATATATATAGCACTGATTACTGCAGTAATGTCACTGGTACCCCCAAAAGTGTCAAAAATGTCAGTCAAGGGTCCGATCTGTCCGCCGCAATGTCGCAGTACCGCAAAAAAAATCGCAGATCGCCGCCATTACTCGTTAAAAAAAAAAACACCAAAAATGACAAAAATCTTTCCCTTTGTTAGTAAACGCGATAACTTTTGCGCAAACCAATCAAAATACGCTTTTTGCGATTTTTTTTACCAAACATAGGTAGCGTAAAACAAATTGGCCGAAAATTTAAAAAAATTTTGATTTTTACATTTTTTTTGGGGGGAATTTCATATAAAAAAAAGTGAGAAATATTGTTGTTTTTGCAAAAATTACGCTCTTTTTTTGTTTATAGCGCGTGATCAAAAAATCGCACAGGTGATCAAATACCACCAAAAGAAAGCTCTGTTTGTGGGAAAAAAAGGACGTGAAATTCGTTTAGGTACAGCGTCGCACGACCGCGCGATTGTCCGTTAAAGTCACGCAATAAAAAATCGCAAAATAACCCCTGGTCTTTTAGCAGGAAAATCCTCCGGTGGTAAAGTGGTTAAAGACCCCCAGGATTGATGTCAGTGGACATAATGAACCCCCAGCATTGATGTCAGTGGATGCATTAAAGACCCCCAGGATTGATGTCAGTGGACATAATAAAGACCCCCAGGATTGATGTCAGTGGACGCATTAAAGACCCCCAGGATTGATGTCAGTGGACATAAAAAAGACCCCCATCATTGATGTCAGTGGACGCATTAAAGAACCCCAGCATTTATGTCAGTGGACATATTAAAACCCCCAGCATTGGATGCATTACAACTCTCCAGCATTGATGTCTATTGATGCATTAACCACTTCTGGACCGGAAGGATTTGCCCCCTTAATAACCAGGCCATATTTTGTGATTCGGCACTGCGTTAATTTAACGAAGAATTGCGCAGTCCTGCGACGCTGTACATGAATAAAAATGATGTCCTTTATTTCCCACAAAAAGAGCGACAATTCTGAAAAAATAAAAAAAAAAAAAACAATATTTTTCACATTCTGCTTTATAACATTAGCATTTTTTAACATTTTAGGCCAATTTGTTTTCTACTACATATTTTTGGTAAACAAAAATCACAATAAGCGTATTTTGATTGGTTTGCGCAAAAGTTATCGCGTCTACTAACTATAAGATTTATGTCATTTTTTTTTTTTTTTTTTTACTAGTAATGGTCACGATCTGCGATTTTTAGCAGGACTATGACATTGTGGTGGACAGATCGGACCCCTGACTGACATTTTTGGGGGGACCAGTGACATTACCTCAGTAATCAGTGCCACAAATATGCACTGTTACTGTGCTAATGACACTGGCAGGGAAGAAGTTAACACTGTGGGTGATCAGGGGGTTAAATATGTACCTAGGAATGGGTTTCTAACTGTGGGGGGGGGGGTGTGTGGCTTGTGAAATGATCAGAGAGACCTGTGTTCCTATAAAGCAGGATCACAGGGGCTCTATGATCATTCCAGGGAGAAGGAAGGCCGGCTGTGTTTACAACAGCTGACCGTTCTTCTCTCTCAGCGGGGAACAATCGCGGGTGTCAATAAAGACCCCCAGGATTGATGTCAGTGGACGCATTAAAGACCCCCAGGATTGATGTCAGTGGACATAAAAAAGACCCCCATCATTGATGTCAGTGGACGCATTAAAGAACCCCAGCATTTATATCAGTGGACATATTAAAACCCCCAGCATTGGATGCATTACAACTCTCCAGCATTGATGTCTATTGATGCATTAACCACTTCTGGACCGGAAGGATTTGCCCCCTTAATAACCAGGCCATATTTTGTGATTCGGCACTGCGTTAATTTAACGAAGAATTGCGCAGTCCTGCGACGCTGTACATGAATAAAAATGATGTCCTTTATTTCCCACAAAAAGAGCGACAATTCTGAAAAAAAAAAAAAAAAAAAAAAAAAAAAAAAATATTTTTCACATTCTGCTTTATAACATTAGCATTTTTTAACATTTTAGGCCAATTTGTTTTCTACTACATATTTTTGGTAAACAAAAATCACAATAAGCGTATTTTGATTGGTTTGCGCAAAAGTTATCGCGTCTACTAACTATAAATTTATGTCATTTTTATTTTTTTTTTTTTTACTAGTAATGGTCACGATCTGCGATTTTTAGCAGGACTATGACATTGTGGTGGACAGATCGGACCCCTGACTGACATTTTTGGGGGGACCAGTGACATTACCTCAGTAATCAGTGCCACAAATATGCACTGTTACTGTGCTAATGACACTGGCAGGGAAGAAGTTAACACTGTGGGTGATCAGGGGGTTAAATATGTACCTAGGAATGGGTTTCTAACTGTGGGGGGGGGGGGGGGGTGTGGCTTGTGAAATGATCACAGAGACCTGTGTTCCTATAAAGCAGGATCACAGGGGCTCTATGATCATTCCAGGGAGAAGGAAGGCCGGCTGTGTTTACAACAGCTGACCGTTCTTCTCTCTCAGCGGGGAACAATCGCGGGTGTCAAGACGGCAACCGGAGCCGCTTGCCCTGTGCATCGGCTTTCCCGCTGACGAGCGCTCGCCCTCTAGCTGCCTGCGCGACATATAGCTACGGCGGTTTGCCCAGGAGCGGCTGCCTGCCACAGTATAACTGCGGCAAGCGGACGTAAATTGGTTAAAGACCTCCAGCACTGAGATCAGTGAAGGCAATTAAGACCCCTCCCCCCAGCATTGATGTCAGTGGACGCATTAAAACCCCCCATTATTGATGTCAGTGAACGCAGTAAAGACCCCCAGGATTGATGTCAGTGGACATAATAAAGACCCCCCATCATTGATGTCAGTGGACGCATTAAAGACCCCCCCAGCATTGATGTCGGTGGATGCAGTAAAGACCCCCATCATTGATGTCAGTGGATGCATTAAGGACCCCCATCATTGATGTCAGTGGATGCATTAAGGACCCCCAGCATTAATGTCAGTGGACGCATTAAAACTCCCCAGCATTGAGGTCAGTGGACACATTAAAACCCCCAGCATTGGTGCCGGTGGACACATTAAAATGCCCAGGATTGATGTCAATGGATGCATTAAAACCCCCAGCAATGATGTCTATTGATGCATTAACCACTTCTGGACCGGAAGGATTTGCCCCCTTAATAACCAGGCCATATTTTGTGATTCGGCACTGCGTTGATTTAACGAAGAATTGCGCAGTCCTGCGACGCTGTACATAAATAAAAAAGATGTTCTTTATTTCCCACAAATAGAGCTTTCTTTTGGTGGTATTTGATCACCTGTGCGATTTTTATTTTTTGCGCTATAAGGCCCCGTTCACACTGGGGCGATCCGACTTCCAGGGGCGACCTCCGAGAATTAATGTCAGTGGATGCATTTAAGATCCCCTAGCATTGGTGGCAGAGGCTGCATTATTAACCCCTAGCACAGGTGCCAGTATTATTAAACCCCTCCCCCACATTAACCCCAGCAATGATGTCAGTGGATGCATTAAAGACCCCCCCCCCCAGCATTGATGTCAGTGGACACATTAAAACCTACAGCATGGATGACAGTGGATGCATTAAAACTCCCCATTATTGATGTCAGTGGACGCATTGAAGACCCCCAGCATTGATATCAGTGGACATAATAAAGACCCTCCAGCATTGATGTCAGTGGACGCAATAAAGACCCCCTAGTATTAGTATCAGTCTACGCAAAAAAGACTCCCAGCATTGATGTCAGTGAATGCAAAAAAGACCCCCCCCCCCAGCATTGATGTCAGTGGACGCATTAAATAACCCCAGCATTGGTGTCAGTGGACGCATTAAAACCCCCAGCATTGAAGTGAGTGGACGCATTAAAACCCCCAGCAATGATGTCAGTGAATACATTAATAGCCCCCACCATTGATGTCTGCGGATGCATTAAAGACCTCCAGCATTAATGTCAGTGGATGCATTAGAGACCCCCAAGCATTGGTGTCAGTGGACGCTTTAAAACCCCTCAGCATTGGTGTCAAGGGACTCAGTAAACACCCCCCTCCCCCAGCATTGGCGTCACTGGACGCATTAAAACCCCCCAGTATTGGCGTCAGCGGACGCATTAAAATTGACCAGTATTGGTTTCAGTGGACGCATTAAAAGCCCCCCCCCCCCAGCATTGGTGTCAGTGGATGCATTACCACTTAAGCCCCGGAAGATTTTACCCCCATTCCGACCAGGGGGTATTTTGCGATTCGGCACTGCATGACTTTAACGGACAATTGCGCGGTCGTGCGACGCTGTACCTAAACGAATTTGGCATCCTTTTTTTCCCACAAACAGAGCTTTCTTTTGGTGGTATTTGATCACCTGTGCGATTTTTTGATCACGCGCTATAAACAAAAAAAAGAGCGTCAATTTTGCAAAAATAGCAATATTTTTCACATTTTTTTTATATGAAATTCCCCCCCAAAAAAATGTAAAAATCGAAATTTTCGGCCAATTTGTTTTATGCTACCTATGTTTGGTAAAAAATATCGCAAAAAGCGTATTTTGATTGGTTTGCACAAATGTTATCGCGTTTACTAACAAAGGGAAAGATTTTTGTAATTTTTTTTTTTAACGCGTAATGGCGGCGATCTGCGATTTTTTTGCAGTACTGCGACATTGCGGCGGACAGATCGGACCCTTGACTGACATTTTTGACACTTTTGGGGTTACCAGTGACATTTCTACAGTAATCAGTGCTAAATATATGCACTGTTACTGTAAAAATACACTGGTAGTGAAGGGGTTAACTTTATTTGGGAGGGAGGGGCTGTGTGTGTCCCTAGGGGCGTGCTTTCTACTGTGATTGGCTGTGGCTTGAGCTGTAAGGACACTGATCAACGAATCTACATAGTAGATCCATGTGATCAGTGTCTTTACAGCGAGGAGAATGACAGGTCGCTTGTTTACACAAGCTGCCTGACATTCTCCCTCTCCCCCGCCGATCGCCGACGGACACCGGGTCCGCTGGTCACACGCGCGGGGGGGGGGGGTCCGTGACCACGCGGGGCGCGCGCTCGCTCCCTAGACCCTCACAAGCAAGCAACGTAGCCCTACGTTAGTTTGCCTGTGAGGGGCTGACCGCCGACGTAGATAGTCGTGCGGCGGTCGGCAAGTGGTTAAAAAACCCCAGAATTAATGTCAGTGGACGCATTTAAGATCCCCTAGCATTGGTGTCAGAGGCTGCATTATTAACCCCTAGCACAGGTGCCAGTATTATTAAACCCCTCCCCCACATTAATTAACCCCAGCAATGATGTCAGTGGATGCATTAACCCCCCCCAGCATTGATGTCAGGGAAGGCATTCAAATTCCCCAGCATTGATGTCTATTGATGCATTAAAGACCCCCCCCCCCCCCCCAGCATTGGTGCAGGTGGACGCATTAAAACCCCCAGCATTGATGTCAGTGAAGACAATAAAGACCCCCAGCATTGGTGTCAGTGAAGGCAATAAAGACCCCCAGCATTGATGTCAGTGAAGGCAATAAAGACCCCCCTCAGCATTGATGTCAGTGGACGCATTAAAACCCCGAGCATTGGTGTCAGTGGATGCATTAAACCCCCCAGCATTAATGTCAGTGAACGCATTAAACCCCCCAGCATTAATGTCATTGAACGCATTAAAGATCCCCCAGTATTGATGTCAGAGGCTGCATTATTAACCCCTAGCACAGGTGTCAGTATAATTAACCCCCTTTCCCACATTGGTGGTCAATGGCATTGAAATGTAACCCATTCCATGACCACCAATGTGGGGGGAGGGGGTTATTAATACTGACAGTACCACAAGTGCAGAAGAGGGGAGGTGGGTTAAAATTAGTGGCGATCGACGGATATCGTTTTTTTTAATGCCGATACTGATATTTTGGTGATCGGATATTGGTATTTTTTTATTCTTTTTTTTTTCTGCAGGTACTCCTTGTGGAGGGATCTGGGTGTCTAAAAGACCCCAAACCCCCCGGGGCTAAGAGCACTGGGGGGGACTAAGAGCACTGGGGGGGGGCTAAAGAACACTGGGGGGGGGCTAAAGAGCACTGAGGGGGGAATTTTTACATTCAGAGTATAGCACTGGTACAGGTAGGTGTCCTTCCGGGTCCACAGTTTGCCCTTACTGTCAGTCAGTGGCCAGCAGCAGCCGAGGAGATGACCCAATCAGGCAGCGGGGAGGGCCGGCCGCAGTTTGCCTGGAGACACTGTGACTGGCTAGCAGCAGCAGTAACAGCCGGGAGATTATCAACCAATAAGGCAGCGGACCGGCCACATGAACGTGATGACGCAGGGGTGCGGTAACCGAAACGGTTACCGCCCCCTAACGAGTCATCATCGCGTCATCATCACTATGTTATGTGTGCTATGGGGTATAGGAGAGTGTTGGGAGACGCATGGAGTGTGCTATGGGGTATGAGGAGAGGGGAGGGTCTGAGGAAGAGGGAGGTTCTAAGGAAAGGGGGGGTGAGGAAGAGAGGGGGTTCTCTACTAAGACAGATAAATTATTTTTACTGCACAGCCTGCAAAGGGGAATTAGTGACAAAGGACAATAATGATCCTGAAGACCCCTATATATCTAACATCAGCTCTTTTTATTGGAAATGTCACAATGGGGGTACAGGGTCAGAGCCAACAGCCCCCCCCCTCCCCCACCCAGGCACCATAGCAGCTGCATGGACTGTGGTGGCAATTGTTACTTCACTGCATACAAAATCCATGAGACCCCCTCTTTTCAGTCAACGGGTGTCCTCATTTCTGAGCATACATCCCCTCCCCCACCACTATTATTGATGCATAAAATATATTTTTAAAGTCATTTCATTGTTGGCTATTTTTAATTACAATGTATTTTTACTCATGGATTTTCATAAATATACATTAAAAATTATTGTATAAGTGCCGGTTCACATTTCTGCGATGCAGGAACGCTGCGAATATACAGCGTGTTCCCGCATCGCATCCGCACCCCTGGCAGTTCACACTGCCATATGCCATACACTGGGGGTGTCAATTAAAGGTTAATGACACCCCCAGATCAGATGGCATATCGCAGTGCAATCTATAAGTTGGCACAGAATCGGATCACACTAGTGTGAACCACCATGCGATCCGATTCTGCTGCGGTCCAAATAAAGGGTCCTGTGCGAGATGGGTGCGATTGCGGTGGGAATTCAGTCATACAATCTGTATGGGTGAATTTGCAGCGCACAGAGATGGCATGTTATTTTAGGAGCAGTGCGCTCAGAATTACATGCCATCTCAGTGATGGCAGAAATGTGAACCGGTGTACTGCCGATAGTTTCAACTTGCCGAAAATTTCAACCAATGACGTCACTTCCGCCGCGAGTACGAGCGAGTACGAGACTTCCAATAAGGCTTCCAATGCAATGCGAGTCGATGCCCGTGCACAGTGGAGAACACTGTGCACGAGAGTTGGTTTTTTTCGGCAAGAAGTTTCAACGCAACTGCGCATGCGCCCGACATTTGGAGCCGCTGTAGTTGGAGTTTTCGGCAAGATGTTGCGCCAGGCATTTGGAGCTTACATTATATATATATATAATGGAGAACTGCAAGTCCCAGCATCTCCCTTGAAGTATGGAGAACTACAAGTCCCAGCGTCCCTCCCCCTCCAGTAATATATATATAAGGATTTACAAAAAAATCTGCAGCATGGTTAACACTATAATATATATATACTGTATACATGTGTGTGCCCGACATTTGGAGCCGCTGTATATAGTTGGAGTTTTCGGCAAGATGTTGTGCTAGACATTTGGAGCTTATATACCGTATATATATATATATATATATATATATATATATATATATATATATATATATATAAAGGATTTACAAAAAAAAATCTGCAGCATGGTTAACACTACTATCGATCTATCTATATCTATATATAAAAATGGACGTATAAAAGGAAAAACCTAAATAAATAAATACCAGTGCCTGACACTTTGATTATATATATATATATATATATATATATATATATATATATATACACATACATACACACACACACTATATATACCTCTATATATATATATAACTCTTTTGTGCACTGCATAGGACTTCTCTGTGCACGGCATTTGTTGGCGCACATGCACAGTACAGGCAACTTGCCGAGATTTCCAACCAGAGGTGACGTGGGTTGGAGATCTCGGCAAGCACCCACCCTGCCCCACCAGTGGCGGCTGGTGTATACAGGGCGCAGGGGCACCGCCCCCCCCCATCCATGCATCCGGCCCCCTAATCTGCATGCAGCGCGCCGGACGCATGGAGCTTAATGGGTTTTTTTTTTTTAAATCACCTGATTAGAGCCAGAGGCTCTAATAGGGTGATGCAAAGGGTGGTCCCGGGGCGCAGAGCAGTGCGCCCAGAGCCCACCCATTGTGTGACAATAGCGAATGAAAATTCGCTATTGTCACACCGATCCTCCTCCTGGCCAATCAGGAAGCCGGTCTAATACCGGCTTCCTGATTGGCCGCATGGCAAACCCCATGCCATTGGCCGAGGAGGAGGCGGGAGTGGGAGGACCAGAGAAGACACGCAGCCGGAGTGAGAAGAAGCCGCCCGCCGGGAGTCCGGGACTGAAGACAAGAGAAGCCGTCGCGCTCCAGGGCTCCAGGTAAGTGCACTGCTCTGGGGGGGGGGGGGGGGGCACACACGCTGAACTCTGCATTGATGGGGGCACGGCACAATGTTCATTGCATTGAAGTGGGCACACACGCTGATCTCTGCATTGGCGGCATGTATGCTGGTCACTGCAATAGGGGCATGTACGCTGGTCACTGCATTGAAGTGGGCACGCACGCTGATCTCTGCATTGGGGGCATGTATGCTGGTCACTGCATTGAAGGGGGCATGTATGCGGGTCTCTGCATTGGGGGCATGTACGCTGATCTCTGCATTGAAGGGGGCATGTACACTGGTCACTGCATTGAAAGGGGGCACGCTGGTTACTGTGCATTGAAAGGGGGCACGCTGGTCACTCTGCATTGAAAGGGGGCACACTATACCTTAATTACTGAAGGCCCCTTTCACACTTTTGCGACCTCAAAGTTACGCAATTTTTTACAGCGTTTTTTGCCGCAAAGCAATGCCTATTGCATTTTTCTGTTTGCGCCCCCCCAAAAATTTTGAGCACCAGTCGCCATGTGCCCCACCCCTCCATTGGTACACCCCTGACTCCGCCTGTGTCCCCTGCCATCATGCAGACTGTGTCCCCATCTCGTAGCCTTTGTCCCCCGTTGTTCTGCCACCTGTGTCCCCCATCATGCTGGCACATCATGAAAGAGCTGCCACTCATCTCAGCCAGCTATATCAAAAGAGGGCTGTTCTTCTGATCAAATCTATATATTTATATATACATATAAATGTGAGGATTAATATATATATATATATATATATATATATATATATATATATATATATATATATATATATATAGTGTGTGTATATATATATGTATATATAGTAGTGTTAACCATGCTGCAGCATTTTTTTGGTAAATCCTTTATTTATATATATATATATATATAATTACTGGAGGGGGAGGGACGCTGGGACTTGTAGTTCTCCATACTTCAAGGGAGATGCTGGGACTTGCAGTTCTCCATTATATATATATATATGCAAGCTCCAAATGCCTGGCGCAACATCTTGCCGAAAACTCCAACTACAGCGGCTCCAATTGTCGGGCGCATGCGCAGTTGCGTTAAAATTTCTTGCCGAAAAATCCAACTCTCGTGCACAGTGTTCTTCACTGTGCATGGGCATCGACTCGCATTGCATTGGAAGCCTTATTGGAAGTCTCGTACTCGCTCGTACTTGCGGCGGAAGTGACGTCATTGGTTGAACTTTTCGGCAAGTTGAAACTATTGGCAGTACACCGGCACTAAGCCAACATTTATGGTTTTGCTGTTGTTTTGGCTAAAGTGGTGAAGTGTTCGTCCAGAGGGGGGCTTTAGCAGAGAAATGCTTTATAAATGCAAGAAATAAAAAAATAAGATGAAAATGTAGAAAATAAATGTCTGCTTTCATGGTAAAATAAATCAATAAATAAAAAGAGAATAGACTGACAGGCTGATGGGAAAAGCACTGATAGATTTACTGGGAGACTTTACCAAGGATTACCAATGACATTTTCTGGGCTCCATATAATATAAGCCTGGGGGGGGGGGTGAGGAGATGGGGGGGGGTAGGTGAGGAGATGGGGGGGTAGGTGAGGAGATGGGGGGGGGTAGATGAGGAGATGGGGGGGTAGGTGAGGAGATGGGGGGTAGGTGAGGAGATGGGGGGGGGTAGGTGAGGAGATGGGGGGGGTAGGTGAGGAGATGGGGGGGGGGGTAGGTGAGGAGATGGGGGGGGTAGGTGAGGAGATGGGGGGAGGGTAGATGAGGAGATGTGGGGAGGGTAGATGAGGAGATGGGGGGAGGGTAGGTGAGGAGATGGGGGGTAGGTGAGGAGATGGGGGGGTAGGTGAGGAGATGGGGGGGGTAGGTGAGGAGATGGGGGGGGAGGTGAGGAGATGGTGTTTTAGGGAAGAGAGCAGAGGGGTAGGTGAGAGGGCTCTAAGGATGAGGAGGAGAGGAGAGGTGTGAGGAGGAGAGAGGGAAGGTCTTGGGTTGAGTTCTCCCCCCTTGTACTTACCACACCGAGAGGCATCGATTTCCTCCCTCCAGCCATGTGACCAGGGTGATAGAGGGAGGACGGGCAGCCTTCCCTCACTACACAGAGGCGCTCTCTATTGCCACCTGCAGGCTGGAGGGAGGAGAAAGTCTAATCCTCTCCCCAGCTCTGTCACTCCTGTCAGTAAGCATAGGGGATGAGCGGCCTCACTGGCAGCGCGCGGAGGTGGGCTCGCGCTTCCTCTGATTGGTGCAGGGGGCAGGCGGATCATGTGATGTTTAGCACGCGCAGGCGGAGCGGCGCCATTTTTACTGTGGTTGCCAGGGAGAGGGAGTGTCTCCTGTCACTGCCGTCACAGCGCCCTACAGCGGATTCTTCTGACACTACAGCCACAGCTTCTATATCTAATCATCTGTATCCAGGAGAGACGGTAAGTGTCATTAGCTGTCATGTCACCTTACCAGTGAGGTCGGGTCCAGTGTCTGGATATGTGGGGGGGGGGGGGGACAATAGAGACCTGGACCCGATTTGTACTGTAAATGATCTGTCAGTGTTTTCTCTCCTCCTTTCTAGTTGGAGGGAAGAGAAATCACTTTTTCACACTCAGGATCAGAGCTGCCATTAGAAATCACAGGGGCCCCGAACAGCCTCCTGACAGGGGCCCCAAACATCTCACCTGACAGGGGCCCCCCCCCCCCCCCACAGTTCAAATCTTTTTCCCAACTCACTTCCCCCCCCCCCCATTCCCCCTCCTAGCAGAAATCTTGGCAGTGAAAGGTTTAATGGTTTTTCTTTAACTTTTTAGGTTTATTAACCTCCCTGGCGGTATGAATTTTTTGGAATCTAGGTGCTGAAAGTGGTACCATTGTTTTGCATGTAATTCTTGTGAATGAGCAGCCCAAACCAAATGTATACATTTATTACTGTATATATATATATATATATAATGTATACAGTTGGTTTGGGCTGCTCATTCACAAGAATTATGTATATATATATATATATATTTAAATAAGAAGTACAGTAAAACTGCAGGAAAGGGCACTGGGGGGCAAACTAATGTGATTTTATTTTATTTTGAATGGTGTCAGTGTGTTTGGTGTGTTTTTACATTTGAATTTGCAATGTACGTCACGTCGCAGGAGACGGAAGCCGGAGCACGGAGACGATCGGGAGGAAGAACCGCTGCTAGACACATCGCTGGATCCCGGTGACAAGGTAAGAAACCTCTTTTACAGGATCCAGCGATGCTTCTGGCGGTACCCCGAGTGTGGCTCGGGGTTACCACTTTTGGCTCTGAAATGTAACCCCGAGCCACGCTCGGGAATACCGCTAGGAAGGTTAAGCACAAACAATTACTGAGATTTTTAATCTTGCACAGTATTATTTCTGAGGGGAGCGCCCCCTGGTGGAGTCTTTTTTCCTTTAGTACATAACTGTTAGAGCCATAATTTGGGGAAACAATTGTGCTACTACCAGCTTCCAAGGTCAGCTATAGCAGTAATAAGAGCCTAAACACAGGATTCTCATTGTATGGAAAAAGAAGAGCACAGATAATACTGGTAAATGCTCCTTTCACCTCTGCCTGGCCGATTTTGGGAAGACCTTTCAGAGTTCAGTTCCTCCTTAAATGATGGCGTTACCGTTTCACTGTTCAGGGTTTGTATATAAAGTACGTTTCTGCTCTAGTATGATGGGGAATCGCTCACATCAGGGCTGGCCCAAGTCAACGTGCTGCCTGGGTCCAAGCATGAAATGCTGCCCCCCCCCCAAAAAAAAAAAAATTACGCCCACCGAAAGGCCTGCACATTCATCCATGATTATTAAAACTAAAATTACATTTATCAGAAAGTAAGATTTACGCAGATGCAGTGTGTGAGAAGAGGAGAGAGAGAGACACCGTAGCAGCATGAGCTGAATCGGTAATGATGCCGGTTTGTTGAAAAGTGATTGCTCCATCATTGGGTGGAGCGATCACGCAGTAAAGGGCCGCGTGATCACTTGTCAACAAACCGGCGTCATTGCCGGTTCATCTCATGCTGCTGCGGTGTCTCTCTCTCTCCTCTCATGCTGCATCGGTGGTAAAGGGGGCCACTGTCATTGCCCTTTACCCAAATTCGTGATGCGCTAGGTCCTGCGGACACAGCCATCAGACACTTCCACGTGTGCAAATGGGGGCCACTATATGATGGCCCCCCAGAACTAGCCGGCTGCGCTGTAGCCGTCAATCGGCTACAGCGCGGTCGGCAAGTGGGAGGGACTTGCCCTGAGGAGCTGAGTAAACACATTAAAAAAACGAAAAAAGTGGTTGTTGATATACGACCGACAAACCCTCACCCAGCGCTAAAAAGCCAAATAAATGTTAAATTATAAACATATGATACAATCACACTAATAGCAGCTGCTGTAAAATATCCAATATCCAAAATAAAATGCAACCCACACTATGATGTCAAATCAATCAAGTAATACAAATTGCATTCAGCAGCGCTTCCATATGTCTGCACATATCAAGTGTAAATGACTAGAAAGTCCCCAATATTGAGTATAGTCATTGAACAATAAGAACAGAAACCATCATGAAAGTTGTAGTACATATATTGCTGAAAGAAATTTCAAATCAGCTCAATATATATATACAGTAGCTTGACCATCTGCGGTACTCCCAGTGCTCATATGGGTAAGATTATGGGTATGGGATATGGGTGCCCATTGCTATGGGGTGCACTGATGGTGTGGTGGAAGACACAGTATAATCTTACCCATATGAGCACTGGGAGTACCGCAGATGGTCAAGCTACTGTATATATATTGAGCTGATTTGAAATTTCTTTCAGCAATATATGTACTACAACTTTCATGATGGTTTCTGTTCTTATTGTTCAATGACTATACTCAATATTGGGGACTTTCTAGTCATTTACACTTGATATGTGCAAACATATGGAAGCGCTGCTGAATGCAATTTGTATTACTTGATTGATTTGACATCATAGTGTGTGGGTTGCATTTTATTTTGGACATTAAAAAAAACCAACAAATTAAACCAGCCACTCACATTACCTATATTTATTAGAACTCACTCCTCAGCTGGCAAAGTGGTGTACCCGAGCCTTCTTGCAGCACTGGTGGTAAGTAAGCGGTGTGTGCTGTGTGCTATATGCTGCCTGGAAACCTGTTCTGCTCTCTATTCCCTGCGCCCGCGCCGCACTGGCTCTGCCTCCGCCCCACAAGCCATGCCCACAGCCCGCCCACCCACCCACGCTGCTCCAAACCAATGCGGTTGCCGCTCGTCCCGCTCACCTGCTCCTCAGCCAGCAGCATAGTGGGAGATAAACTGTGGAGCTGAGACAGAGACGGTGCTGCAGCCGGACCAGTGTATTTTGTACATTCCCATCCGCGGCCGCAACAACGCTGACTAGTTTGTTACCCGGTTACCGGCAATTTCGCTTTTTTTTCTCCTACACTGGCTGCCTTTCTGGTGGGATGTAGAGGTGGCGGCCGGGCAGCGGCCACCCCTGCTCAACTGCCGCCTGGGTCCAAAGGATCAACTGGGACCCATTGTAGGGCCGGCCCTGGCTCACATATATAAATAGGGAAAGGGGAGTTGTAGATTTCAGGACAAGGTGTCACATGCTTGTGATGAATACAACCTACTCAGGAAAAGCCATTTCTCTTTTTGGTAACTGAGGATCAACTATGTAATTCATGACATAACTATCATATACTTAAAGGGATCAATCCACTAAAAAGTCACATTTACCTTCTAGGTGTATCCTGGTGGGTTGGGTCATTTTTGCCTTCTTATATGGCTACTCCAAGATCTTCTTATAATAAATTTCAAATGACATTCCACTAGAAAGGTGAGAATCAATGGGTGAGATGAGGAGCACTGATTTTCTAAGCCAAGCCTTACACAGAGCGAACTTCTTTCCTGCAACCATGGGTTGCAATAAAGAAAATCGATCGATTTCCCCATTAACACCGACTCCCACAGAGCCATTGTGTTCTCCTGGCGGGGGAAGATGCCGCACTGAGAGAACACAGTGATTTTTGCTAGCAGCTATAACAGCCACTAGCAATAATCGCCTATAAACTCGGACAGGCTGGTTGTACCCAGGTTGATCGATCAACTAGGGTACATTCAGCCTGCCCATACATGGTTCCGATCTCGGCCGGTTCCTGCTAGTTACTTAGCTGTCCAGTTGGTTCTCTGACTTCTATACAATGGGAGTCACAGCCTCAGAGCAACAATTGACATCAGAAAATCTTTGCATGTGTTTCTGGGTCAGTGGCTCAGAAAGTGCTAAAGCCCAAAAAATGAATTTCTGTAAACAGGCTCCAAACAACTCTGTTTTGAGGTGGGAGGGGGGTCAAAAAAATGCATACTTCCAGATCGGTGGTCTTTAGGCATTATGAATGCCATTATGTCAGTGGAAGGAATGGGGTCCTTGTGTTAATAGGAAAAGGTGGCCCAGCATTGGTGTTCTATGAGACTCAACTTGCAGACTTCATCCCCTGTGCTTTCCCTCATAGGGAGGTCACAACCAGGCCTATAAGCACCATTGGAAAGGAGTTCATGCCACCTAAGGGTGTCTGAAATAATGCCAGGTGCTGGAACCATCTGCCTTCCACCCTCAGACTTTCTGAATACAGTAGCTTGCAATGAGAAAGCTCTGCATGTAGGGCCTTCTCACATGGGCTGGTCTATGGAAACCACCTTGCCATAGTTTGGGGACCTTTGGCTTAAGCCTTGTTCCCACAGGCATTAGCTTGAGTAAGATCAGTATGAGCTGCAAACTTCTTCCCAACTTCTAGCAGCTTTATTGATGCATTTAAAGCACTCCAGTTTAGAGAGGTGATACACACATCACAGAGAGCTGACTGTCACATTAACCTCCCTGGGGGTATTCCCGAGTGTGGCTCGGGGTTAACTTTCAGTACCAAAAGCAGTTACCCCGAAGCCACACTTGGGATTACCACAGAATGTTATTCACCTTCCCTGCGATCCCCTGCCATCCTCCCCGTCGTCCTCATACTCTCTCCCTGCTCTGTGCTCGGCCGATTGCTGCCACTTGCCTTCCGGTTCTCTTCCCTGCGAGCGTTGATGATGTCTCTTCCTAGCACATAGCTTGTGGAATTTGGGAAGTATATCAAATGATTCTTCAGAATTTTCAACAGAGTTTTGTGCCAGAAAGAGACATCGGAATCATCGCCGTCGTCACTTTCCGTACCTGATGACGAATTTTCCCACGAATCGCTATCGCTCAGTTCTTCAAGTAACTCCGTTTCGCTGTCGCTGTTTTCCAGTTCGTCTAAAAGTGCTTTTGCGCAAAAAGAAAACTTTTTGGACGCCATGGTCGTTCTCTATTTTCCAGGCACAAAGAACTGGAAAAGCACAGGCAGGGCACTGGAAAAGTCACCAGGTGAAATCCTGTGATGAAATGGCATGATACAGTGTAATCCGTTAGGATCACAACTTTGTATCATTTCGTGTATTTACATTTTTGAATTTGCCGCCGGTTCCACCCCCCTGCGTCGCAACGCTCGCAGGGAAGGCAACCGAAAGACAGGTGTCAGCATCGGCCGAGCACACAGCGGGAGGACAGTGGGAGGACAGCGGGGGGAGGACAGCAGGGGAGGACAGCAGGGGAGTTTTAAAATATAAAAGAACAGATTTGCATGCAAAACAATGTAGCGCTTTTAGCACAGTAATCTGTACATAATTAGACCGCCAGAGAGGTTAAACATGCTTCTAGTAGAATTGGGGGAGCTTCAGCACTTCTTGCTGTGTAGGAAAATGGTGGTTGCTTGCTGAAGCTTGCTAGCAGCTTGTTTAAATGACATTTTCATTAGGATTTAGGTTTGCCCTGCCCAAAGCTTGCTTAACCACTTGCCGACCGCCCATCGCATATATACTGCGGCAGGCTGGCTCAGCTGCGCCAATCGCCGTACCTGTACAGCGGTTTGCGGGAGCACTCCTGGGGGGAGAGCCCATGCCGCCGCCGGCACGCACCCACCCCCACTAGGCAGCAGGGATGCCGATCAACAGGGCCGGCGGCCGCGATTACCGCTGTGCACCCGCGATGGCTCCCTGCTGATAGAGAACACCAGTCAGCTGTTGTAAAGACAGTAGACCGTTCTTCTCTCTGAAATTTTCAGAGTGCCTGTGATTCTCCCATATAGGATCAAAGGTCTCTGAGTTTATTTCACAAGCCCATCCCCTATACAGTTAGAAAACACTCCCCTAGGCTCACACTTAACCCTTTGATCACCCCTGGGTTAACCCCTTCCCTGCCCGTGTCATTATTACAGTAACAGTGCATATTTTTAGCTCTGATTACTGTAGTAATGTCACTGGTCCCCCCAAAAGTGTCAAAAATGTCAGTTAGGGGTCCAATCTGTCCGCCGCAATGTCACAGCCCCGCTAAAAATCGCAGATCACCGCCATTACTAGTAGAAAAAAAAATGACATAAATCTTTCCCCTAGTTTGTAGACGCAATAACTTTTGCGCAAAGCAATCAAAATGCACTTATTGGGATTTTTTTTTTTTACCAAGAATATGTAACAGAATACAAATTGGCCTAAAATGATGAAAAAAATTGATGTTTTATTCTTTTTTTGGAAATGTTATATAGAAGAAAATGAAAAATATTGTTTTTTTTTTTTGTAAGTGCCGGTTCACATTTGTGCGATCACAGAGATCGCATGTAATCCGGAGCGCACTGCTCCTAAAATTACATGCCATCTCTGTGCGGTACAGTTTGTATGGCTGAATTTGCACCGCATTCGCACCTAACTCGCACAGGACCCTTTTTTTGGTCCGCAGCAGAATCGGATCGCATGGTGGTTCACACTAGTGCGATCCGATTCTTTGCGAACTTTCAGATTGCACTGCGATATGCGATCTGATCTGGGGGTGTTGTTAACTGTTAATTGACACCCCCAGCGTGTCGCATATGGCAGTGTGAACTGCCAGGGGTGCGGATGCGATGCGGGAACACGCTGTATATTCCCAGCGTTCCTACATCGCAGGAATGTGAACCGGCACTTAAAGGCTTTTAAAGCATTGCCAATGGACAATTTTAGGTAGAGCAGTTTGTCACCATTTCACAAGCATGCACATGACAAGTTTGGTATCTATTTACCTTATGCAACATTATCTATTATATTTTAGCAAAAAAAAAAAAAATCAGACCTCTGTCTGATCAGCTGTCTTGTAGGGCAGAGGAGGGATCGACGATGTAACAGACCCTTGATTTCTCCACGAGGAGTGCCTGTCACCGGCCAAAGCTATCACAGGGGGTCTTGTTCACCCCTTGTAATAGCAATAAAGTTGAATGAAAAAATATATTTTAACCACTTCCATACCAGGCCATTTCTGGCACTCCGCTCCTACATGTAAAATTCATAATTTTTTTGCTAGAAAATTACTATTAACCCGCAAACATTATATATATTTTTTTAGCAGAGACCCTAGGGAATAAAATGGTGGTCATTGCAACTTTTTATGTCACACGGCATTTGCGCAGAAATTTTCCAGATGCGCTTTTATGGGAAAAAAAAACTTTCATAAATAAAAAAAAAACACTACAGTTAGCCCATTTTTGTTGTATAATGTGAAAGATTATGTTATGTCCAGTAAATAGATACCTAACATATCAGGCTTTAAAATTGCGCACACTCGTGGAATGACGCCAAACTAGGGTACCTAAAAATCTCTATAGGCAATGCTTTAAAAAAGTTTACAGGTTACCAGTTTAGAGTTACAGGGGAGGTCTTGTGCTAGAATTGTTGCTCTCACTCTAACGTTTGCTACGATACCTCACATGTATGGATTGAACGCCATTTAAATATTACATATGTGGCCATGACGAACGCATACGTTCTCTTCTGCATGTAACAGGCGGGGATAAGGGCACTTTAATTTTTTAATTTTTTTTTTATATTTTATTTTTTTTATCACTTTTATTCCTATTACAAGGACTGTAAACATCCCTTGTAATAGGAATAGTGCATGACAGGTTCTCTTTATGGAGAGATCTGGAGTCAATAAGATCTCAAATCTCTCCTACAGGCTGGAAAGCCTGAAATAAAAAAAAAAAACGATCTCGGCTATCCAACCGAGGTCACAGCAGTATTAACAACTGCCAGGCCAGGCGTGACGTCATCACCTCATGCCCTGGCCTTCAAGAGTCAAAGAGACTGCAGGGGACCATCTGGTCCTCAGCAGTCTCTATGGTGTACTTCCGCCAGCGGCCGATTCCTTCCCCGGCACGCCGATCGCACGGGAGAGTCAGTAGAAGCACCGGAGGGGGCGGGAGGGGGAGATGTCCTCTCCCGCCACCTATAAGAACAATCAAACGGCTGAACAGCCACTGTGATTGTTCTTATGGTGAAGGGAATCGCAAGCTGAAAAACCCTATTATCTGAATGATGCCTGCATCTGCACCCATCATTCAGATATCCCCACCTAAACCCCTGAAAGTCATATGACGCCCAGCGGTAAGGAAGTGGTTAAAAGAGTGTAACAAAAAGAAAAAGCGAATAAAAAAAATATTATTAAAAATGAACAATTTAAATGACTCCCGCCTGCCCCCATGATCATGCCAAATGCAATTGTGTGCTTAGGTCTGGCATGCATATGTAAAGAATGATTGCATCACACATGTAAGGTATCGCTATGAACCTCATAGTGAGAGAAAACATTCTAGTGCCAGAGCCCACGAATAACCTATAAAGGCTTTTAAAGTGTTGCCAATGGACAATCTCAGGTACCGCAGTTGTTGCCATTTCACAGGAGTGCGCAATTTTCAGTCTTGGTGTTGGTGACCTATTACCGGACACAGCGCCATCTTTTATATTTTACCAGAAAAACTGGGTCTAATTTTGTGCACTAAAATTAGTTTGAGTGTAGTTTTCAAGAAAATATACAGTATGATGTATTATAGCATAACCCAATGGTGAAGAATTATATGGAGCTGCGTCTGTCAATGGATGATAGAGAAATATATATATAAAATGTTTGGGGGTTCTAGGTAATTTTCTAGCAAAAGATACTGGCTTTAACTTGTAAGCAACAAGTGTCAGAAAAAGGCTTAGGAATGAAGGGGTTAAGATGCCCAGAGGCGGGGCATAGCTTAAGATCACATGACCACCGTAGTTGGCTGTCATGTCATCCAAAAATCAGTTGTCTGCAAAGCGCTATTGACTGCAATTCACACAAATATGCGGCCTCTCTGTGCTAAGGCCCAGGGGCCGAGAGGCCGCTAAATTTTACACAAGAAAAAAAAAAACAATAGAGAAACTGTATATCACAAAGAATGCACTTTTCACCACAGGTACATTACCGGAGATACAAAGAGAATGCTGGTGCATTTAGTAAAAAAAGAAAAAGGATATAAGAACTCTTTAGACCGTAGCAACTTGGTTTCCAGGCCTGTGGCCTGATGTGGGTCTGCCGTTTGTACCGGAATCCTCTCCAGCCCATGCGAGCTAAGTCCCTGGGTGTGACAACTGAAGCAGCGACAACTCCAGCATCTTTGTTTTTGGGTTTTTATTATAAATTAAAGGGGATGGGAGAAGGGAATGAGTGGGATACTCCTTTAGGCTCAAACTAATTACAATTGGGACTTTGATCCTGAAAATGCCCGTTGGCGCTTCCTTGACGCCAGCCGGCGCCAGCCAACGCTCACTGACTCTGAGAACACTCTGTATAGCAGAAGAAGTGTTGAATCCCCGACTTATAGTCCAGTAGATCCAAGACTGAGAACCATAGAACTCCTGACACTGTTGTGCAGTAAAAGTCACTGAATACTTTCCCCCGCCTGGCACAGCTTGAGGTAGTATATTGTAGAACTCTGTATAACTGTCACTGTAACTGGCACACACTGTACAATTCAGGGCCCAAACTGCAGGTGCCCCCTTTGACCTTGAACTCTTCAGGGTCCACTGACTATGTACCCCCTTTGCAAATTCAGGGTCCTCTACCTAGGTACCCCCTTTACAGCTAGCTGACACTGGATCCCAGAACCTCTCCCGGAGTGGTCCCCTCTGACTCTAGGCAGACCCCCAGGGACAATCCGCAGTACTCACAACCTGTGTAGGCTTTCCTGGGACTGGACCCCCCCCCCCCCTCTCTCTCTCTCCGTAGGTTCTCGGCACACCGGATCCCCTCAGCTCAACTCAGCACTCTCTGGATAGTCGGGCGACAACCCGCGACATCCTCCTTCCTCAGACAGGAGCAGAGACAGCCGCACTCTCCTTCCTGGGACTCTGCTCCCCCCAAAGACACCCTGTCATGCACTTCCCCCAAACTTATACCCACTCCCAGAATCATTCACAGCCTAATATGCCTTCTGGGGTAGTTACAAGCTGGGATGTGTCCCCTGATTGGGCTTCCCACACTGCCCTATGAGAAGCCTCTCACCGAAGCCAGTGGGGATACTTCCCCTTCAGCAGGCACATCTGGAAGCCCTGACACCCTACCTAACAAATCACAGCCCTGCTGTTAGGCAGACAAGGCCCACTATATACTTACCTAGCACCTACCTGTAGGGTGCTACAAGACAAATAGAGGGTGTGTACCAAGTTAATGTAATCACCCATAAAGGCGGACACATAGGCGTAAACACAATACTTTAATTGCTCTAAATATAAAAACAAAATCAAGTATATAAAGAGCCTCTGCCAATATCTTGAATGGCACGAGTATCAATTCTACCATCTGTGTAGTAATAACTATGTAGTAAGTTATAAAGTGGCAGATGCAAATATGTAAAATCAGCATTTTTTGCTAGAAAATTACTTAGAACCCTAAAACATTTTTTTTAAAGCAGGGGCATGAGAGGATTAAATTGTGGGTGTTGCAGTTTTTTTATATCACACGGTATTTGCGCAGCTGTTTTTCAATTGCTAATCTATTTGGGGGGCCAATAATATGTTTTAATGCGCAAAAACACAGTAGAAGACCTAATGGTTTGGTCAAATATAAATGATGTTAAGCCACGTAAATAGACACCTAACATGTCAAGCTTTAAAATTGAGCAAACAAATGGAACGACACAATACATTATCCATAGACGATGCTTTAAAAGCCTTTACAGTTTACCAGTTTAG
Source organism: Pelophylax lessonae (assembly GCF_965119305.1). Taxonomy (NCBI): domain Eukaryota; kingdom Metazoa; phylum Chordata; class Amphibia; order Anura; family Ranidae; genus Pelophylax; species Pelophylax lessonae. Next base: position 605,981,670 of record NC_138769.1, read on the forward strand.
TGTTACACAGGACACTTAGCGCTATAATCATTGCATATAATATTCTTGCTACAACGTTTGAGGCAATAACTCATGTGTGATGTGCGGTGGGAACGCCATTGATATATATGTGTGTGTGTGACCTACATATGCATTTGCCTTTGCGCATGACCAGGGGGGGACAGGGGGATTTCCATTTTTTTTTTATTTTAATATTTTTTTTTACAATTTTTTTGTTTACTTTTATGGCTACTCAGAAGGGATGAACAATATCCCTTGTGATAGCTGGAGCAGTGCCAGGTCCTCTTTATAGAGATCTGGGGATATTCCGATCTTCAATCATTCCCTTCAATGCAATGAACACTGTGCTGTGCCCCCACAATGCAGAGTTCAGCGTGCATGCCCCTTCAATGCAACTGTGCTGTGCCCCCTTCAAAGCAATGAACACTGTTCCGTGCCCCCATCAATGCAGAGTTCAGCGCGCGAGCCCCTTTCAATGCAGAGCGCCACAGCATTGTCCCCAATCACTGCAGAGCACCACAGCATTGTCCCCAATCACTGCAGAGCGGCACAGCATTGTCCCCAATCACTGCAGAGTGCCCACAGCATTGTACCCTAATGATTGCAGAGTGCCACAGCATTGTACCCCAATGATTGCAGAGTGCCCACAGCATTGTACCCCAATGATTGCAGAGTGCCCACAGCATTGTCCCCCAATGATTGCAGAGTGCCACAGCATTGTACCCCAATGATTGCAGAGTGCCCACAGCATTGTACCCCAATGATTGCAGAGTGCCCACAACATTGTACCCCAATGATTGCAGAGTGCCACAGCATTGTACCCCAATGATTGCAGAGTGCCCACAGCATTGTATCCCAATGATTGCAGAGTGCCCACAGCATTGTACCCCAATGATTGCAGAGTGCCCACAGCATTGTACCCCAATGATTGCAGAATGCCACAGCATTGTACCCCAATGATTGCAGAGTGCCCACAGCATTGTACCCCAATGATTGCAGAGACCAGTGTGCGTGCTCCCTTCAACCCAATGTACTTACCTGGCGGCGGCTCGGCTATCGGCGGCGGCTTCTCCCCTCCTCGATCCTTCGTCCTCTTCTGCGGCGGCGGGAAGGTGAGCGGCGGCGGGAAGGTGAGTGGCTTCTCCCTCATCCTCTTCTGCGGCGGGAACCGGCGGGAAGTTAGCGGCGGTGACGGTGAGTGACTGACGCACGCACCGGCACCTCCCCCATTGCGACGTCAGTGATCGATGTCCTGGATGATGATTGGTCCAGGCTGTAGACTGGACCAATCACAGCCAGGATATCACGAAGGTGGGGGTGGCCAAGCGCTCTTTCCTGCGCCCAGGTTACGCCCCCAGAAGGCAGCCAATCGGCGCCTTTCTGGGTCGTAAACCCCACCCCCCCCTTTAGCCACCACATAGGCCGGCGGACCGATTTTTTTTTTTTTAGATAACTTTGTTCTTTTTTGTCCTTTTTTTTTCCTTTTTTTTAAGGGGGTGGCGCCCTATGCACGGGCCGCCACTGATGTGAACGTAGCCTTATGGGTGGCAATTTCTGGGCACTGATGAGGAGACTGTTGGGTGACAGGTGTAATTGGGGGGGGGGGGGGGGCTGGGGACTGTGTGGGGACCTTTATTAGTGTGCTTTTACTTTTACAGGTGTACAGAGCAGTAACTCACTGTTTCTGGCTCTGCTCTCCTCACACTGGAAACTGTGTGTGAGGGGAGAAGAGCTAGTAACAGTGAGTTACTGCTCTGTGTTTACATTTTGTGATCGGCTGTGAATGGATTCACAGCCGATCACATAGTAAACAGTCACTGTCAGTGGCTGTTTACTACCGCCGGTGACTAGCTGTGTTCCTAGGGAACACAGAGCCACCGACATGACCGCGCTGCGCGCTCCCGATCGCGCATACGCGGTCATCTTCTGGGCTTTACTATTGTGATCGGCTGTGTGATTAGATCACAGCCGATCACGTGGGAAACAGCCATGCCCATTGGCTGTTTCCCCCATGACGGTGACGCGCTGTGTCCCGGGGACACGCCGCCACCGACAGTGCAGGGCGGCGCGCACACGCTCGCACGCCTGCCCTGCCTGAATGGGCCGCCGTCATATGAAGGCAGCCCAGAACATTTGTCACACCGCTCCGCCGTCATTTGACGGTGGGCGGGCGGCAAGTGGTTAAAGACAGCCCTGATTCTAACAGTCTATTCAGTAGGACTATCAGCTGTGTATCCACCTGACTTCTGCACAACACAACTGATGGTCCCAACCCCTTTTATAAGGCAAGAAATCACACTTATTAAATCTGACAGGGCACACCTGTGAAGTGAAAACCATTTCAGGTGATTACCTCTTGAAGTGTGACTCTACAATTTCCATAGTCATGAAAATAAAGAAAACTCTTTGAATGAGAAGGTGGGTCCAAACTTTTGGTCTGTACTGTATACATATATACACAGTATATATATATATATACATACACGTATATATATATATATATATATATATATATATATATATATATATATATATATATATATATATATATATATATATGTATGTGTATATATTTTTATATATATATATAACGTATATATGTACAGTATATATACTTTAACTGATTTATAGTCATTTATTATATTATTTTTTGATTTTGTGTTTCAAACTTTATCATACCCGAGATGTTATAAAGAAGAACACACAGTAAAAAAAAAAATCATATGTAAATAATTGGTTTGGGCTGCTCGTCATTAAGAATTACTAGCAAAATAATTCTACCGCTATCAGCACCTAAAATCGGAAAGAATCATACCACCAGGGAGGTTAAAGAAGAACTACACTCACCGGCCACTTTATTAGGTACACCTTGCTAGTACCGGGTTGGACCCCCTTTTGCCTTCAGAACTGCCTTAATTCTGGCATAGATTCAACAAGGTGCTGGAAGGATTCCTCAAAGATTTTGCTCCATAGTGACACGATAGCATCACACAGTTGCTGCAGATTTGTCGGCTGCTCATCCATGATGCCAATCTCCCGTTCTACCACGTCCCAAAGGTGCTCTATTGGATTGAGATCTGGTGAGTGTGGAGAACATTGGAGTACAGTGACCTCATTGTCATGTTCAAGAAACCAGTAATGAGATGATTTGAGATTTGTGACATGGTACTTTACCCTGCTGGAAGGAGCCATCAGAAGATGAGTACACTGAGCCATCAGAAGATGGGTACAATGTAGTCATAAAGGGATGGACATGGTCAGCAACAATACTCAGGTAGACTGTGGTGTTTAAACAAAGTTTTTTGGTACTAAGGGGCCCAAAGTGTGCCAGGAAAATATCCCCCACACCATTACACCACCACCAGTTTGTATAGCTGAAATTGCATTGCATTGGAACTGAAATGGTGGAGGACCCTTTATTTGGTCCGCACTGCAATTGGATTGCATGGAGTTCAGACCCATGCAATCCGATCCCTGGCCAATTTCACAGTTCGCACTGCATTCTACAAACTGATTTGGGGTGTCATTAAGATTACATTGACATCCGCAGTGGTTAGCAGAGAGCAGTGTGAAGTGCCTGTGAGTCAGATGCAATGCAGGAACCCACACAGAAATTGTGGTGGTTCTCCCATCACATCAGTGTGAACCCAGCCTGAATGTATGCACAAGGATTACATATAGAGGTGTCAAACACAAGGCCCGTGGGCTGAATCCACCCTTCCAGGCTATTTTATGTGGCCCTCGCACCTCTCCTGCAGCTACAGGAGAGTTCTAACCCTCCTTTGGTCCTCCTCTAGACCCTGCACTTTCTTCTTCCCAGCAACTCCCCAGCAGCAGCACAAGGTAAGGGAGGGTGGGGAACTCTTAAATTCTGATGGTGGGGGGGGCTCTTGACATCTGATGTAAGAGGGGGTGGGGTGCTCTGGACATCTAATCTTACAGATTCAACCAGCCCTTTGGGGGCAATCATAATGCTGATGCGGCCCGAGAAGAAACTGAGTTTGACACCCCTGCACAAGAAGATTTCTTGTATTAGTATGTGATCTGAACAATACTACATTTACCACAGTTAATCTCTATGCGCCTAATATGGGTCAACAGAAATTCCTTAACACTCTATTCAAAAAGGTCCGGCGGTTGCAACGTGGGCGTCTATTTGTGTAGCGGAGACTTCAAAGAAGATCTCAATGTGTCTCCTTCTATTCTTTGGCGCAATAGCACATACTTCTTATCCGTGAAACAAAGGAAACAATTAAACTTGAGATCAACTGGAACCGTTCTTGCAAGAATTTTCTAACCAGTGTGGACACTATTGTTTTCAATGTCTGGTGTGCTCATAAAGCGTACAGTAGAGGCGTGTTGCTACAGTTAGCGGCAGGAGAGAGGAGAAGGATGCAAGGTGTCGACTCATTGCTGTCACAAATTAAATCCTTAGAGGTACAGTACAATCGAAAACTTCACCCACTTCTATCCTTACTGAAAATCTTTTGTGGTGTAGGCAACAACTCCTGCTACTTCTGTTGAATGAACAGGAGAAAGCATTAAAGACTGCAAAAGCTACATTTTATGCCCAAGGTAACAGAGCAAGCAAACTCTTGGCCAGCATGCTGAGGACAAGGCATCCAAAGTCCTGGCCTCCCTTTGTAGTGGATTTGGTAAGGAATTCACAAGTCTCCCATCCAACTGATATTGCTAATGCTTTCCAGAAGTACTACTCCACATTATACAAATTAAAGGATTATCCTACCACTGCCCAGCCTACGGATGCTGCTATCTCTGCATTTCTAGATACATACAACTTCCCATAGTAGACCCCACCGTGTAAGCCAAACTGAATGCACCTATTACCTCTTCTGAAATCCTTTAATTTTTTTATGGTCTACTTGAGTTGAGCCCAAATCTATGTTTTATTTAACCACTTTCCCACTGCTCACATTGCTGCTACTGCAGCAATGTGGCTCGTTATCGTCCAGTGACGTAGACCTACGTCGCTGGACTCCTCCCCCTGTAGGCGGCGCTCGTGCGCCGCCGGAGGCGCGCTCCCGCTGTTTTCAGTCACAGCGGGAGTCGGGCCAGGGGAGGAGTGGTCGCCGCCGCCGCCGCTCTTCCCCGATCGTCGGGGAATCGAGTGAGGAGATCCGCCCGCTTGTGTAAACAGAGCGGGCGGATCTCCTAAGTGACAGGCAGGGACAGATCGCAGTGTTCAGCATAGCTGAACATCCGATCTGTCCTTGTGTCACTCAGTCACCCACCCCCCCACACGTTAGTAAGCACCAGGCATACATTAACCCCTCCCTCTCCAATAAAATTAACCCCTTCCCTGCCAGTGTCATTTTTTACAGTAACAGTGCATATATATATATAGCACTGATTACTGCAGTAATGTCACTGGTACCCCCAAAAATGTCAGTCAAGGGTCCGATCTGTCCGCCGCAATGTCGCAGTCCCGTAAAAAAAATCGCAGATTGCCGTCATTACGTGTTAAAAAAAAAAACACCAAAAATGACAGAAATCTTTCCCTTAGTTAGTAAACGCAATAACTTTTGCGCAAACCAATCAAAATACGCTTTTTGCTAATTTTTTTTTACCAAACATAGGTAGCAGAAAACAAATTGGCCAAAATTTTTTAAAAAATTTGATTTTTACATTTTTTTTTGGGGGGGGGGGGGGAATTTCATATAAAAAAATGTTAAAAATATTGTTATTTTTTCAAAATAAACGCTCTTTTTTTTTTTATAGCGCAAAAAGTAAAAATCGCACTGGTGATCAAATACCACCAAAAAAAAGTTCTGTTTGTGGGAAAAAAAGGACGTAAATTTTGTTTGGGTACGGCGTCGCACGACCGCGCAATTGTCAGTTAAAGTCGCACAGTGCCGAATCGCAAAAAGTGGCCTGGACGTAAGACAGCAAAATCCTCCGGTGGTAAAGTGGTTAAACAGACAGTTCATGAATACTGTATGGTGTTGTGGTGTACATGGCATGCTTTCCTTGTTGTTTCTCCTTTCTTTTCCTTCTCTTCTGTTTCAGTCTTTGTTTTCCCTAGTAATGGGGAATGTCTGTTCTTGGATGTTTTTCTCTTTTGAAAGCCCCTCTGTCCAGTTGAGAGAGATTATGAGTGGGCTTGGTTCTTAATACACTATATTGTCAAAAGTATTGTGACACCTGCCTATACACGCACATGAGCTTTCATGGCATCCCAGCCTTAGTCCGTAGGAGTCAGTATTGGCCCATCCTTTGCAGCTATAACAGATTCAACCCTTTTGGGAAGGCTGCCCATAAGGTTTAGGAGTGTCTATGGGAATGTTTGACCATTCTTTCAGAAGCACATTTGTGAGGTCAGGCACTGATGGTGGAAAGAAGGCCTGGCTCACAGTCTGCGCTCTTATTCATCCCAAAGGTCTTCTATCGAGTTGAGGTGCACAAAGCAAGGTCCATAAAGACATGGATGAGCGAGTTTGGGGTGGAGGAACTTGACTGGCCTGCACAGAGTCCTAACCTCAACCTGATAGCACACCTTTGGGATGAATTAGTCCGAGCCAGGCCTTCTCGTCCATCATAAGTGCCTGACTACACAAATGCGCTTCTGGAAGAATGGTCAAACGTTCCCATAGACACACTCCTAAACCTTGTGGACAGCCTTCCCAGAAGAGTTGAAGCTGTTATAGCTGCAAAGGGTGGGCTAACTCAATATCGAACCCTATGGACTAAGACTGGGATGCTAATAAAGTTCATCTGCATGTAAATACTTTTTACAATATAGTATATATTGTATTATGTATGCCTTATTTTCCTTACCTGAGAGCGGTGTGCTCATTATGTAATCCAATGGTGTGACACATTGTCAAATGCGATGTCCAGTTGTGTCTGGTGTATTTTATTTTCTTTCTTTGTAAAAATTCAATAACAATTATTGGATCATAAAGATATGAGTGCCTATGAATCCCTGGCCATAGAGATGAAGCACCCATTTTCTTTTTGAAGTCTTTGCAATACGATGGACTTTATTTGCCTTCATGTTGCTGCACTTTGTTCTTAAAAATGGACAATACAGTTGACTGTTGTTACTGCACTTGTATTCATTCTCAGGCCTTTGGGCCCATGTACTGTATTCACACTTTTTTTTTATTCAAATAAAGTACTTGTGGAATATATAAAGAAATGAGTGACCAGCAACTGTTCAGTATGAAGAAGTGAGTCAAAGGTTTTATGAAGAAAAGCTTTGCAATGGTTTTTCCTGAATGTTAGAGTAAAGTAATGTATGTAGGAGATTGTTGACCCGGATCCATAATCCGTTTACCTTTGGACACCAGATATGTGGCATAGTGCCCTCCTGGAGGCATGCTCGGTAACACGTATAAAGTAGGCCAGATAGGCTGGTATAAAATAAGGCATAAGATTTTGTGTTTGGATTCCAAGCAGAAACAAGGTGCAGTCATTGAGTTCTTGATGAAGGAGGGATGCAGGCTGTCTGACATCCACAGAAGGCTACAGACAGGGCCGGACTGGGAATAAGATTCAGCCCTGGAAATATTTTCATACCAGCCCCATAGCATTATTATACCAGCTCAACAGCATGTCATTATATTCTTCTTCATAAAAAGGAAAACCATGCATTTTTAAGCACATCTGAAGAGTGTATTATAGATAAGACAGATATGAAAGCATATAGGGCTTTTATATATATTAACTCCGGTTCAAAGTGGAAAAAGTGCCATACATGGTACAGGAGGTGGTCATAGGCTGTGTGGACATGGCACAGGAGATGTCAGAGGCTGCGAGCATTGTACAGGAGGATATGTCAGAGGCTGTGAGCATTGTACAGGAGGATATGTCAGAGGCTGGGGGCATAGTACAGGAGATGCAGGGGCTGCGGGCATGGTACAGAGATGTCAGGTTGCGAGCATGGTACAGGAGATGCAGGGGCTGTGGGCATGGTACAGGAGATGCAGGGGCTGTGGGCATGGTACAGGAGATGCAGGGGCTCTGGACATGGTACAGGAGATGCAAGGGCTGTGGACATGGTACAGAAGATGCAGAGGCTGCGGCACAGTACAGAAGATGCCGAGGATGCAGACATGGTACAGGAGATGCAGGGGCTGTGGGCATGGTACAGATGATGCAGGGGCTGCGGACATGGGGCAGGAGATGCAGAGGCTGAGGCAGGAGATGCAGAGGCTGCGGGCATGGTACAGGACATGCAGAGGCTGCGGCATGGTACAGGACATGCAGAGGCTGCGGACAAGGTACAGGAGATTCAGAGGCTGCGGGCATGGTACAGGAGATGTGGGGCTGCGGGCATAGTGCAGGAGATGTGGGCTGCGGGCATAGTGCAGGAGATGCGGGGCTGCGGACATGGTACAGGAGATGCAGAGGCTGTGGGCATGGTGCAGGAGATGCGGGGCTGAGGGCATGGTGCAGGAGATGCAGGGCTGTGGGCATGGTGCAGGAGATGCAGGGGCTGCGGGCATGGTGCAGTAGATGCAGGGGCTGCGGGCATGGTACAAGCGAATCTCCTAAGGAGATGCAGGGCTGCGGAGTGGTCTTACCCATCGGTGAGGTGCCGTACATTTAAAAATGGCACCGCCCGGCGCCTTTACGTCACTGCGCATGTGCCCTCTGCCCGAGAATGGCCGCAGCGCTGGATGCACAGTGTACATGTTGGGCCGGCCGCAGCCATTTTTTTTTTACAGGTGCCAGTGATGTTCAGGCAGCCCCAGGGAAATTTCCCGGTATCTCGGTAGGCCAGTCTGAATGTTAACAGAGATGACACCATTGACAACAGTCCCCAATGACAAGACATTGCTTATGTCAATGATGTCATCTCCATAAACATTCTGTAGCCTTCTGTGGATGTTGGACAGTCTGCACCTCTCCTTCGTCAAGAACTCAGTGACAGCATGTCATTGCCTCTGCTTGGAATCCATTATTTATCTGCAATGAAAAAGAAAAAAGTTACTATGGAGAAAGGGTTACTCTACCAACGTGTGAAATTTGAATGACCTGCTGTATGTACACTATGTTAATAAAAAACATGTCCCCTTTTTAATTCCGGTACAGCCCTTGTATCTTATACATCACTGTCTAATTAACGTATCCTGGAAATCCTCTTTGACTCCTTTAACCACATGCAATATTCAAACTCTGAATAGGTACAAGTGTCTTAAGCCCCCAAAACGCAATGGAAGTTTTATGTAAACATATGAATAATTACAGTATTTAGGCTATTTGGATCCTTTCAATATTTGGTCTGGTGCTCCTAATAGGTTGTCTGTTTAGCCAATGGGGGATTTATTTCCTGTTTTCCTAATGACCACTGTCAAAAGGGCAGAAAATAATGAGAAATCTAACATTGCCCAGCTGCCACCATAATGCCTGGTACACAATAAGATTATCGCCCGCATGATCTTTTTTTTTTTTTTTTTTTGCATACTAGTCTCATATCAAAAATTAAAGAGGTTACTAAAGTTACGAAAAATCTTGTACGACAGAATAAAAATTTGAAAGTGATGTATTTTCGGACAACAACTGTACTGATTAAACAAAAATCGTATGATCTGGTATTGTACAAGAAAAATTTCCGTGCATGTCCCTTCGGATAATTCCGGATGAACTGTTGTGATCGACTCTCGAAAGCTGTGTACCAACGATCAGATTATTGTACGATGAATAGAAAGCGGTATTTTTCGTACGATTTTCTGATCGTGCTTACGGGCCATAACAGAAGGTGAGGGTAAATCTTCAAATTGGGACACCTGATTGTTCAATGTGAAGTTTTTCCTTTATTTTGAAGAAATTTCCTCTGACTTCTTGTTGTGTCTCCAGGCCAGAAAGTGAATTGATGTCTTTCCCAAAAAAAAAAAAATAATTTTTAATCAAGAATTAACTTTATTTAAAAAATCACATTTTTTTGCAGTACAAGAATATAGTGCATCTGATATTTACAGCATGTCCAAAATCAGCCATTGACTCACCATTAGGGTTGAGCGAACACCTAGATGTCCGTGTTCGACGGGTTCGGCCGAACTTTAAAAAAAGGCCGGGTCCGTGTCCCGGACTTTTACCGAACTTTTCCCGGACGCCGAACCCCATTGAAGTCAATGGGGACCCGAACTTTAAGGCACTAAAATGGCTCTAAAACACCAAAGGAAAGGGCTAGAGTGCTGCAAATGGCAGCAAAACGTAATTAAGAGCATGGCAAGTGCTCTGCAAACAAATGTGGATAGGGAAATAACTTAAAACAACAAAAAAAAACAGAAAAATAAAACAATGTTCTTCTTCATCTCTGAAGGACGAGGCCCATATGGAGTAGGAGGGAGGTTGAGGTGGTGGTGGATGTGGCGGTGACATAGGCGTGCGCACAGGGTGTGCTGGGTGTGCCTGGGCACACCCTAATCACCTAGGGCACATAGCATTGCCAGTGAGGAGATGGGAAAGATCTCCCTGGGACCTGCTCTGCTCTATTTCTCCTTGCCTACAGGTACATGGCCCCGATACATTACTCTCCCTGCTGGCAAACACATGCATGTGTATTTCAACTTTGGGGTGCACACCTTAATGCAATAGGCTGCGCACACCTATGGGCGGTGTAGGTGGAAGCGGCGGTGGAGGAGGACCAGGGCCGGATTAACAGCATCATGGGCTTGGTGCTGAGGATTTTGAAGGGCCTTAGGGCCGTGCCTTGCCATGCACCCAGAGGAGGAAGGGTGCAGCCATGCATGCCTAATTCAACATGGGATGCTGTCTCTGAAGCCCATAAACACATCCATGCATCGCCAACTGTCCCTCCTTGTCCGGCCTTCACGCTGTGTGGGGAGGTTCTGAGGGTGCTGCCTGGGGAAGCGAGCATAGAAGCCAGACTTCTGTGTTTACAAGTGACAGAAGAGCGGTAACAGTGAATATGGCCAACCCGGGGCCTATATAAAAGGTAGGGGCCTGGAGCTGCAGCTCCAATAGCCCCTACATTAATCTGGCCCTGAGGAGGAGGACGAGGTAGCCAACACTGCTTCTTTTCACAAATTTTAAATGAGGGTACACCCCAAAAGAGTGAGAAAGAGCAAAAATGGAACAATGGGTGGGTAAGGTCGGTATCCATTGCTATTCTGCATAAGATACGGAAAAGTCCCGTGGGATCCATGCCTGGTTCATTTTAATGAACGTGAGCTTGTCCACATTGTCTCTGGACAGGCGGCTGCGCTTGTCTGTTATAACGCCCCCAGCCGTGCTAAATACCCGTTCAGATAATACACTGGCTGCAGGGCACGCCAGCACCTCCAAGGCGTAAAGGGCAAGCTCAGGCCATGTGCCCAATTTGGAGACCCAGAAGTTGAAGGGGGCAGACCCGTCATTCACTACATGTAGGCGTGTGCACACATACTGCTCCACCATGTTGGTAAAATGCTGCCTCCTGCTAAGACGTTCCATCTGAGCTGCTGGTGCTGCTGTTTGTTGTGGCGTGCTGACAAAGCTTTTCCACATTTCGGCCATGCTAACCCTGCCTTCTGAGGTGCTGGCGGTGCCCTGGTTGCGTTGGCGACCTCCTCCTCCTCCTCCTCTGCCTTGTGCTTCCACTGTGGCCCCGCTGTCAGATGGGAATGCCAGCAGCATGGCGTCTACCAGCGTGCGCTTGTACTCGCGCATCTTGCGATCGCGCTCCAGTGAGTGAATTAAGGACGGTACGTTGTCCTTGTAACGGGGATCCAGCAGCGTGGCCACCCAGTAATCAGCACAAGTTAGAATGTGGGCAACTCGGCGGTCGTTGTGGAGACACTGCAGCATGTAATCGCTCATGTGTGCCAGGCTGCCCAGAGGCAACGAAAGGCTGTCCTCTGTGGGAGGTGTATGGTCCGTGTCCTCTGTATCCCCCCAGCCACGCACCAGTGATGGCCATGAGCTGGCCTGGGTGCCACCCTGCTGTGAACATGGTTCCATCTCCTCCTCCAGCTCCTCCTCCTCCTCCTCCTCCTCATCCTCCAGAACTGTGCCCCTGCTGGACAATTGCGTCCCTGGCGTTTGCGTGTGCAGGAACCCACCCTCGGAGCCCCTTGCGAATGACTGCCCTGAAAGCCTTGGAAATGTTACCTCTTCATCCTCCTCCTCCTCCTCATCCTGTGCCACATCCTCTTCCATCATCGCCCGAATTGTTTTTTCAAGGAGGCATAGAAGTGGGATAGTTAAGCTGAGAACGGCGTCATTGCCACTGGCCATGTTGGTGGAGTACTCAAAACAGCGCAACAAGGCACACAGGTCTCGCATGGAGGCCCAGTTATTGGTGGTGAAGTGGTGCTGTTCCGCAGAGCGACTCACGCGTGCGTGCTGCAGCTGAAACTCCACTATGGCCTGCTGCTGCTCGCACAGTCTTTCCAGCATGTGCAAGGTGGAGTTCCACCTTGTGGGCACGTCACATATGAGGCGGTGAGCGGGAAGGCCGAAGTTACGCTGCAGCGCTGCCAGGCGAGCAGCAGCAGGGTGAGAACGCCGAAAGTGCGCACAAACGGCCCGCACTTTCTGCAGCAGCTCTGACATATCGGGGTAGTTTTTAAGGAACCTCTGCACCACCAAATTCAGCACATGCGCCAGGCAAGGGATGTGCGTCAAACCGGCTAGGCCCAGAGCTGCTATGAGATTTCGCCCGTTATCGCACACCACCAGGCCGGGCTTGAGGCTCGCTGGCAGCAACCACTCATTTGTCTGCTGTTCCATGCTCCTCCACAACTCCTGCGCGGTGTGTGGTTTGTCCCCCAAACAGGCAAGTTGTAAAACTGCCTGCTGTCGTTTACCCCTGGCCGTGCTGAAGTTGGTGGTGAAGGTGTTACGCTGTCCGGATGAGGAGGCGGTAGAGGATGAGGAAGCGGAGTAGGAGGAGTTAGGAACAGGAGGCAAACTGAAGCGCCCTGCAATCCTCGGTGGTGGAAGGACATGCGCCAAATTGCTATCCGCCTCAGGCCCATCCGCCACTGCATTTACCCAGTGTGCCGTTAGGGAGATATAACGCCCCTGACCGTGCTTACTGGTCCACGTATCCGTAGTTAGGTGGACCTTGGCACAGATGGCGTTGCGCAGTGCACACCTGATTTTTTCCCCCACTTGGTTGTGCAGGGAAGGGATGGCTTGCCTGGAAAAGTAGTGGCGGCTGGGCACGACGTACTGTGGGACAGCCACCGACATAAGGTTTTTAAAACTGTGCGTCTCCACCAGACGGAATGACAGCATTTCAAAGGCCAATAATTTTGAAATGCTGGCATTCAGGGCCAGGGATCGCGGGTGGGTAGGGGGGTACTTCCTCTTCCTCTCAAGTGTTTGGGAGATGGAAAGCTGAACGCTTCCACGGGACATTGTGGAGATGGTTGTTGGTGACCCAGGTGGTGGTGTTGCTGACAGATCGTCTGTTTGCGGGGTGGCAGGTGCCGGTATCACTACAGATGTGGCTGGAGCGGCCGAGACTGCAGCAGAAGAGGAAGCAGGATGAGCCAGAGACGTTTCTTGGTTTTGAAGGTGTGTACTCCACTGCAGCTCGTGCTTTGCACTTAGATGCCTGATCATGCAGGTTGTGCTCAGGTTGAGAAGGTTCATGCCTCGCTTCAAGCTCTGATTGCACAGGGTGCAAACCACTCGTGTCCTGTCATCAGCACATTTTCTAAAGAACTTCCACGCTAGAGAACTCCTTTGAGCTGACTTTGGTGCGCTCGTTCCCTTGCTGCGTTGGGCAGTAGCGGGCGTAGTGTCTAGGGCACGGCCGCTCCGCTTCTGCACCCTGCTCCCTCTTCTGCTGTGCTGGTGGCTCTGTGCGACCACCGCCTCTTCCTCCAAACTACTCAGTTCACCTGCATGACGTTCATTCCATGTGGGGTCGAGGACCTCATCGTCCTCCACATCATCTTCCACCCAGTCTTCACCCCTGCCCTCCTTGTCGGTCTCCACAATGCTGAACGCCGCAGCAGTTGGCACCTGCGTTTCGTCATCATCGGAGACGTGCTGCGATGATCCTTGCATGTACTCATCTTGAGAAATAAGTGGTTGGGCATCGCTGCACTCAATCTCTTCCACTTCTGGGGCAGGGCTAGGTGGATGGCCCTGGGAAACCCTGCTGACAGAGTCCTCAAAAAGAATAAGAGACTGCTGTATGGCTTGGGGCTCAGACTGCTGGCCTGATTTGCAAGGGGGTGAGGTGAAAGACGGTTGGACATTGGCTGCAGGTGCCAACTCTGACCTTTCTGCAGTAGACTGGGTGGGAGACAATGTGAAGGAACTGGAGGCACTGTCAGCAGCAAACCAATCTACTATCGCCTCAACTTGTTCTGGCCTCATCACTTCTAGGGGCGTTTGATGCCCTACCAAATACTGATGCAGGTTCTGTCGCCTACTCACACTTGAGGAAGGTGTTTCAATTGTGCGTGTAGCTGGCACAGATCGACCATGTCCTCTCCTTGCAACAGGAGCTCTACCAGCAGCACCACGACCCAGGCCACGGCCCTTATTTGACGGTCTCCTCATATTTCTGTAATTTAAGATCTTGCCCTAGAAAGGTTTTTATTGAATAGCGGAATAGAAAATATGATCCAAAAAAAGTGTATGTATATCACACGTACACAACCACACTAGGCCCCAATTACTATTGTTTGTACCCCTAAAAGGCTAGATGAGGAGTAGGGGGAGTATGGAACAGGCAGCACCCTCAAACCTTCAGAAGTATGAGATGAACCCCAACAACTTGGAAAGGTGGATCTCTCTCACACGTACCGACACAGACTATCCCGCAATTCAATTGATCCTCAAAGGTTTTTATTGAATAGCGGAATAGGAAATATGATCAAAAAAAGTGTATGTATCTCGCACGTACACAACCACACTAGGCCCCAATTACTATTGTTTGTACCCCTAAAAGGCTAGATGAGGAGTAGGGGGGGTATGGAACAGGCAGCACCCTCAAACCTTCAGAAGTATGAGATGAACCCCAACAACTTGGAAAGGTGGATCTCTCTCACACGTACCGACACAGACTATCCCGCAATTCAATTGATCCTCAAAGGTTTTTATTGAATAGCGGAATAGGAAATATGATCAAAAAAAGTGTATGTATCTCGCACGTACACAACCACACTAGGCCCCAATTACTATTGTTTGTACCCCTAAAAGGCTAGATGAGGAGTAGGGGGGGTATGGAACAGGCAGCACCCTCAAACCTTCAGAAGTATGAGATGAACCCCAACAACTTGGAAAGGTGGATCTCTCTCACACGTACCGACACAGACTATCCCGCAATTCAATTGATCCTCAAAGGTTTTTATTGAATAGCGGAATAGGAAATATGATCAAAAAAAGTGTATGTATCTCGCACGTACACAACCACACTAGGCCCCAATTACTATTGTTTGTACCCCTAAAAGGCTAGAGGAGGAGTAGGGGGGGTATGGAACAGGCAGCACCCTCAAACCTTCAGAAGTATGAGATGAACCCCAACAACTTGGAAAGGTGGATCTCTCTCACACGTACCGACACAGACTATCCCGCAATTCAATTGATCCTCAAAGGTTTTTATTGAATAGCGGAATAGGAAATATGATCAAAAAAAGTGTATGTATCTCGCACGTACACAACCACACTAGGCCCCAATTACTATTGTTTGTACCCCTAAAAGGCTAGATGAGGAGTAGGGGGGGTATGGAACAGGCAGCACCCTCAAACCTTCAGAAGTATGAGATGAACCCCAACAACTTGGAAAGGTGGATCTCTCTCACACGTACCGACACAGACTATCCCGCAATTCAATTGATCCTCAAAGGTTTTTATTGAATAGCGGAATAGGAAATATGATCAAAAAAAGTGTATGTATCTCGCACGTACACAACCACACTAGGCCCCAATTACTATTGTTTGTACCCCTAAAAGGCTAGATGAGGAGTAGGGGGGGTATGGAACAGGCAGCACCCTCAAACCTTCAGAAGTATGAGATGAACCCCAACAACTTGGAAAGGTGGATCTCTCTCACACGTACCAACACAGACTATCCCCCAATTTAACTGATCCCCAAAGGTTTTTGATTAAATAGCGGAATAGAAAATATGATCCCAAAAAAGTGTATGTATATCACACGTACACAACCACACTAGGCCCCAATTACTATTGTTTGTACCCCTAAAAGGCTAGGAGTAGGGGGAGTATGGAACAGGCAGCACCCTCAAACCTTCAGAAGTATGAGATGAACCCCAACAACTTGGAAAGGTGGATCTCTCTCACACGTACCAACACAGACTATCCCCCAATTTAACTGATCCCCAAAGGTTTTTGATTAAATAGCGGAATAGAAAATATGATCCCAAAAAAGTGTATGTATATCACACGTACACAACCACACTAGGCCCCAATTACTATTGTTTGTACCCCTAAAAGGCTAGGAGTAGGGGGAGTATGGAACAGGCAGCACCCTCAAACCTTCAGAAGTATGAGATGAACCCCAACAACTTGGAAAGGTGGATCTCTCTCACACGTACCAACACAGACTATCCCCCAATTTAACTGATCCCCAAAGGTTTTTGATTAAATAGCGGAATAGAAAATATGATCCCAAAAAAGTGTATGTATATCACACGTACACAACCACACTAGGCCCCAATTACTATTGTTTGTACCCCTAAAAGGCTAGGAGTAGGGGGAGTATGGAACAGGCAGCACCCTCAAACCTTCAGAAGTATGAGATGAACCTCAACAACTTGGAAAGGTGGATCTCTCTCACACGTACCAACACAGACTATCCCCCAATTTAACTGATCCCCAAAGGTTTTTGATTAAATAGCGGAATAGAAAATATGATCCCAAAAAAGTGTATGTATATCACACGTACACAACCACACTAGGCCCCAATTACTATTGTTTGTACCCCTAAAAGGCTAGGAGTAGGGGGAGTATGGAACAGGCAGCACCCTCAAACCTTCAGAAGTATGAGATGAACCCCAACAACTTGGAAAGGTGGATCTCTCTCACACGTACCAACACAGACTATCCCCCAATTTAACTGATCCCCAAAGGTTTTTGATTAAATAGCGGAATAGAAAATATGATCCCAAAAAAGTGTATGTATATCACACGTACACAACCACACTAGGCCCCAATTACTATTGTTTGTACCCCTAAAAGGCTAGGAGTAGGGGGAGTATGGAACAGGCAGCACCCTCAAACCTTCAGAAGTATGAGATGAACCTCAACAACTTGGAAAGGTGGATCTCTCTCACACGTACCAACACAGACTATCCCCCAATTTAACTGATCCCCAAAGGTTATTGATTAAATAGCGGAATAGAAAATATGATCCCAAAAAAGTGTATGTATATCACACGTACACAACCACACTAGGCCCCAATTACTATTGTTTGTACCCCTAAAAGGCTAGGAGTAGGGGGAGTATGGAACAGGCAGCACCCTCAAACCTTCAGAAGTATGAGATGAACCCCAACAACTTGGAAAGGTGGATCTCTCTCACACGTACCAACACAGACTATCCCCCAATTTAACTGATCCCCAAAGGTTTTTGATTAAATAGCGGAATAGAAAATATGATCCCAAAAAAGTGTATGTATATCACACGTACACAACCACACTAGGCCCCAATTACTATTGTTTGTACCCCTAAAAGGCTAGGAGTAGGGGGAGTATGGAACAGGCAGCACCCTCAAACCTTCACAAGTATGAGATGAACCCCAACAACTTGGAAAGGTGGATCTCTCTCACACGTACCAACACAGACTATCCCCCAATTTAACTGATCCCCAAAGGTTTTTGATTAAATAGCGGAATAGAAAATATGATCCCAAAAAAGTGTATGTATATCACACGTACACAACCACACTAGGCCCCAATTACTATTGTTTGTACCCCTAAAAGGCTAGGAGTAGGGGGAGTATGGAACAGGCAGCACCCTCAAACCTTCAGAAGTATGAGATGAACCCCAACAACTTGGAAAGGTGGATCTCTCTCACACGTACCAACACAGACTATCCCCCAATTTAACTGATCCCCAAAGGTTTTTGATTAAATAGCGGAATAGAAAATATGATCCCAAAAAAGTGTATGTATATCACACGTACACAACCACACTAGGCCCCAATTACTATTGTTTGTACCCCTAAAAGGCTAGGAGTAGGGGGAGTATGGAACAGGCAGCACCCTCAAACCTTCAGAAGTATGAGATGAACCTCAACAACTTGGAAAGGTGGATCTCTCTCACACGTACCAACACAGACTATCCCCCAATTTAACTGATCCCCAAAGGTTTTTGATTAAATAGCGGAATAGAAAATATGATCCCAAAAAAGTGTATGTATATCACACGTACACAACCACACTAGGCCCCAATTACTATTGTTTGTACCCCTAAAAGGCTAGGAGTAGGGGGAGTATGGAACAGGCAGCACCCTCAAACCTTCAGAAGTATGAGATGAACCTCAACAACTTGGAAAGGTGGATCTCTCTCACACGTACCAACACAGACTATCCCCCAATTTAACTGATCCCCAAAGGTTTTTGATTAAATAGCGGAATAGAAAATATGATCCCAAAAAAGTGTATGTATATCACACGTACACAACCACACTAGGCCCCAATTACTATTGTTTGTACCCCTAAAAGGCTAGGAGTAGGGGGAGTATGGAACAGGCAGCACCCTCAAACCTTCAGAAGTATGAGATGAACCCCAACAACTTGGAAAGGTGGATCTCTCTCACACGTACCAACACAGACTATCCCCCAATTTAACTGATCCCCAAAGGTTTTTGATTAAATAGCGGAATAGAAAATATGATCCCAAAAAAGTGTATGTATATCACACGTACACAACCACACTAGGCCCCAATTACTATTGTTTGTACCCCTAAAAGGCTAGGAGTAGGGGGGAGTATGGAACAGGCAGCACCCTCAAACCTTCAGAAGTATGAGATGAACCCCAACAACTTGGAAAGGTGGATCTCTCTCACACGTACCAACACAGACTATCCCCCAATTTAACTGATCCCCAAAGGTTTTTGATTAAATAGCGGAATAGAAAATATGATCCCAAAAAAGTGTATGTATATCACACGTACACAACCACACTAGGCCCCAATTACTATTGTTTGTACCCCTAAAAGGCTAGGAGTAGGGGGAGTATGGAACAGGCAGCACCCTCAAACCTTCAGAAGTATGAGATGAACCCCAACAACTTGGAAAGGTGGATCTCTCTCACACGTACCAACACAGACTATCCCCCAATTTAACTGATCCCCAAAGGTTTTTGATTAAATAGCGGAATAGAAAATATGATCCCAAAAAAGTGTATGTATATCACACGTACACAACCACACTAGGCCACAATTACTATTGTTTGTACCCCTAAAAGGCTAGGAGTAGGGGGAGTATGGAACAGGCAGCACCCTCAAACCTTCAGAAGTATGAGATGAACCCCAACAACTTGGAAAGGTGGATCTCTCTCACACGTACCAACACAGACTATCCCCCAATTTAACTGATCCCCAAAGGTTTTTGATTAAATAGCGGAATAGAAAATATGATCCCAAAAAAGTGTATGTATATCACACGTACACAACCACACTAGGCCCCAATTACTATTGTTTGTACCCCTAAAAGGCTAGATGAGGAGTAGGGGGAGTATGGAACAGGCAGCACCCTCAAACCTTCAGTATGAGATTGTGTTCACTGTACCCCACAAAGATTGAGTTCACTGCACCCCACAATGATTGTGTTCACTGCACCCCACAAAGATTGTGTTCACTGCACCTCACAAAGATTGTGTTCACTGTACCCCCCAAAGATTGTGTTCACTGCACCCCACAAAGATTCTGTTCACTGTACCCCACAAAGATTGTGTTCACTGCACCCCAAAAAGATTGTGTTCACTGCACCCCAAAAAGGATGTTGTTCACTGCACCCCAAAAAGGATGTTGTTCACTCCACCCCAAAAAGATTGTGTTCACTGCACCCCACAAAGATTGTGTTCACTGCACCCCAAAAAGATTGTGTTCACTGCACCCCAAAAATGATTTTGTTCACTGCACCCCAAAAAGGATTTTGTTCACTGCACCCCAAAAAGGATGTTGTTCACTCCACCCCAAAAAGATTGTGTTCACTGCACCCCAAAAAGATTGTGTTCACTGCACCCCACAAAGGATTTTGTTCACTGCACCCCAAAAAGATTGTGTTCACTGCACCCCAAAAAGGATGTTGTTCACTGCACCCCAAAAAGGATTTTGTTCACTGCACCCCAAAAAGATTGTGTTCACTGCACCCCACAAAGGATTTTGTTCACTGCACCCCACAAAGATTGTGTTCACTGCACACCAAAAAGGATTGTGTTCACTGCACCCCAAAAAGATTTTGTTCACTGCACCCCAAAAAGATTGTGTTCACTGCAGCCCAAAAAGATTGTGTTCACTGCAGCCCAAAAAGATTGTGTTCACTGCAGCCCAAAAAGATTGTGTTCACTGCAGCCCAAAAAGATTGTGTTCACTGCAGCCCAAAAAGATTGTGTTCACTGCAGCTCACACACAGAAAAATGGATGTGGATCACTGACACCTGCCTATCTCCAATCCCACACCACACAGCAATATCGATTGTAGTTTGTAGAACACAGTTTCCCTAAAATTCAGCAGACTCTGTCCCTAACAGGATTGAGAAGAGATCGTAGATCAGGATTGAGTGCAGACCCCACCCCCCACACAGCAATATCGATTGTAGTTTGTAGAAGACACTGACCCTATATAATTCAGCAGACTCTATCCCTAAAATGCCTACAACTCGCCCTGCCTAAACACTCCGACCTGTCCCTCAATTCTATCCGGACACAAATGGTTTTTTCCTGCCTATCTTTCCCTAATCAGCAGCCAGCACGTTGATGTGTGCTCTGTCCCTGAATCTAAGCAGCATAATGACGCCGCTGCGGCTGCCTCGAACTTATAAAGACTTGGTCACATGCTTCAGACGGCCAATCACAGCTACTGAGACATTTGCAGGCATGGCTGGGATGGCTTAAGGCACACCAGTTAAACGATTGTTGATTGGCTGTTGAAAGCCCGCCATGAAAAGAGCGCCAAAGCATGCAAAACCCGGAAATAAAACGACCGAACACGGATTTTTACCCGAACATACAGTAAAGTGTCCGTGTCCGTGTTCGGGTACAAAAAATCCAATTATTCGGTACGAACACGAATAATACAGTCCGTGTTCGCTCAACACTACTCACCATTGCTCTAAACATTTCAAACTGATACAGGTCACACGTCATGTCATAGGCATAAAACAGATATCTCAGTAACAATTCAACTCAACTCAAACACGTTTTATTTGTGGAGGAATCACTTTTTATTTGTGGAGTAAGCATGGGCCTGATAAAACTCTATGCCATTAATTTACCAAAACAGGAGAATGCTAAAACTGGTGCACCTCTGCTGGAGAATGCTAAATCTGGTGCATCTCTGCACAGAAACCAATCAGCTTCCAGTTTTTTTTATTTTTTATCAAAGCTTAATTGAACAAGCTGAAGTTAGAAGCTGATTGGCTACCATGCTGCACCAGATTTTGCACCCCCCAGTTTTAGTAAATAAACCCCATTGCATATTATTTTTAGCACCTTTTTGAACCTTAGCAATAATTTTGTACAAGGAAATACAATATGAAAAGCAGCTGTAAATAAATATATTGTTAAGGGTTTATAAAAATTGTTGATTTGTTGGATAGTGTGGTTGTAGAGGTTATATTATTTTCACCCAAGATTCACCCATTTTTCACATCCGGTTTAATTAGAAAAACCATATCTCTCTTGGGTGAAAGTCCTGTGAAGTTTTGCGAAACTCTAATAAATAAACCACTAAGAGAATTTCATTGTTAGGGTTTACAAACAATTTAAAGTGTCTGTAATGGAACCGCGACCCCACAATGTGCTTGTGTGCTTCCGTCAGAATACCGCTTCCTTCAGTTTTGAACAGAGATATCAGATATTCTAGCCGCCCCCCATACAAAACTAGCCAATAATAGCTTGTATAATATCTGGAACTTTAATTGAACAAACTCACACCGAATATATACACCACCAGGTCAGGTGCCTGATTACATTATCCTATGCATATGAAATTGCGTACAGAAAAACATTAGTCGACAACACTATATGGAATATACGGTACTTACAGAACGTCCTTTTAAAAAAAAAAAAAGAACATTTCTAGATTTTTGCCCATATACATGGCGGGAAAAACTTTATTAAATCCTCCTCAATGCTAGCTTGGGAGTTGGATCTAAACAAAACTTTTGATGGTGAGGAATGGCGTAAGGCTATTGCCTTCACATTTAAATCCAAGTGTGTCAACCACTGGGACAATTATCTGAAAACCTTACATAGGAGTTACCTAACCCCTTTTAAATTATCTTGAATATTCCCGGCCACACAACCAGAATGTTGGAGACAGTGCGGTGCAGTTGGCAACTTGCTCCTTATACTATGGGGATGCAAAAGTGTGGAAGACAGGTGGTTGAGCTGATGACATTAGCATCTGCCATGAGTCTGACTCAGCAGTCCCCTATTGGCAATTGACAGATAGGCCTTTAACATGGATCCTAAGACTAGAGTCGCAGAGTCTGTGTGTCCTGAGGAGATGTGGACTTGAATCAAAAGTAACTTTACTCCAAGGGTCCCCCCAGCATACACCCCACAAAGAGCAATGTTCCCTCACAAGCCAGGGCCCATAGTCAGTAGGCAAGAGGCTAGCCTGCAGTCCCCTCCAAAAGCCCCTGTCCTGAGTGAGTTTGATACAGTGTCAATTCACGTTTGTATAAAAAATAAAAAGGTGAATTAACACCCTAAACTTTCCAAACTCACTGGTCTCCGGTGCACTCAACTCCGTGGGTGATTGGCTGTACCTGCCAAAACAGCTGGTACAGTGGTCCAGGGATTTGAAAGCCCCGCTCTTCTTCCCTTTTTTATTTTAGGGCTTCCTGTTGTCACCAGGGACGTGATCATTTTCCTGTTGTCACCAGGGACGTGATCATTTTGAATTAAGCTGGGTTCACATGTATGCAAACTGAATGTGGGTTTCCCTGCATCCAATTCGCATGGCAGGCGAGCGTGACCGGCTCTCAAAGAAGCTGGTTTACACAGGTCCGGGACGGCTGCGGTCTGCATTCAAAAATGGTCCTGTGCGTCTTTAGCTCCGATTCAGGTGTGAATTCAGGCAAAAATTCAGACCTAATTCGCACCTGGACCGGTGAACAGGGACGCACTGTACCCCAGGCACGAACTCACAGCTGCATATGTGTGAACCCGGTCTAATCAAAATTGCTTTGATCCATCCTGGAAGCAATAAGGAAAGGAGAAGAGATGGGCATTCAAATCCCCAGACGGCTCATACGTCAATGATGTCATGAGTGTTCCCTCCCCTTTGTTACGTGCAACTATGGGGCATCTCCATCACGCAACTCATTGGGCAAGCTGACAGGCAATCATGTGGCAGCTTCCCACATATTGGAGAAAATTGGGTTTGAACCACGTTTGGATCCATACCTAGTTGTCACCCAAGGACAGAAAATGTGTTTCTGGCAGAAACACCAGGTAAAAATAAAGGACAGAGAGAAAACAAATGCAGTCACTACAGCTAAGAACTGGTTAGCTGCAATATATTACATTTTTGCACTTGGGTTCAGGCTAAATTCACACCAAGTTTTGTAGGACTGCATTGAGTGGTTATTCTATTGCAGTGTCATCAAAAGATTCGGTGTTCCCTACCTGGCTGGTTCATACCACCACATTGCAGTGGTGTGCACTTAAGAAAAGTGTAGCAAGCCATACTTTTTTCCAGATCATCAAGACAAACCACCTCCTCGCACTGCATGGCGGCCAATAGAACTTTGTGAAATGGCACCTTGTGAGTGACATTTCCATGGATTTTATATACAAAGAAAAAGTGAACAGTGCGCTGTACTGTGATTGGCACTTTGGCGTATTTCCACCACACACCAGCCGGTGCTTTGTAACACAATGGCCAGTGTGAATGTACCCCTAAATAAACTGTAACCCTATTCTAAAATGCTGGACATTATCATAGTTTGCACTGAAAGCAATGACATTGACCCCTTTCCCCCAGCCAATACCAACTAATTCACTCCAGTCGTTTTATCTGGTATGAAGGTGATATTGTGTCATTATTAACATTGTGACTCATAAGCATTTATTAAGCATTGTGTTAAAACAGGCTTGATTACTTTTTCCTGTGTTATCTTTCATTGTATTCAATTCTATTGTATTCTGTCTTTGTGGCTTCTTCTTCTTCCCTTATTGGGCAGTATAAGGGGGAGGCTGATTAGTGGGGACTTCAGAAGTTGGGTATGATAGCAGTGCTGAGGCCATGGCATTTTTCTGAATTAGGAACACCTGGAAGAATGACACAAATACAGAAGCTAGAATACAGACATCAAACTGTTTTAAACATCATTATACCTTAGCTATAGCGTATTTGAAAATTGACACATTAAAAAGACCAATAGGCTTATGATAATGACAACATACAGTATCTGTGTCTCATTTACTTAACGTCTCACTAAACCCACATCATAAACTATAATTATAATAAATGGTGTATCACATGCTCTTCATACTCACTCAGTCACTATGAGATTCATTTTCAGTATTCTGCAAAAAACCTGGTTGATCCCGCTGCTCTCTATCTCCCCCTTCTGTCCAAGTCCCCAGTTCAGCTAGGGATTTTGCCAGAGGCGTAACTAGAACCATCAGGGCCCCAGTGCAAAAAAACATGAAGGCCCCCCCCCCCCCGGCCCCTGACCATCAAGCCTGGGGCTCTTCCCACTGATCCTGGGGCCCTTTACTCTTGTTGTGGGGCCCTTTCACAAGAGTGGGCCCCCTTACTGCCATCTAGGGGCCTCCCCACGGTGGTGAAATGCCAGGGCCGGGCCGCAAGTGTGACCTTTGCGATCCTGGAAGTTCACCCAATGCTGTCAGTAGTTTTTATTTTTTGGTATTTTAATTGTATTATTTGTTATCATTTTATTTAATTTTTTTTTTACAGTGTCACTGACTATGACTCTGTCCATTTAGAAAAAGAAGGAGCTGGTAAATTACATATTTACCGACCCCTTCCTGGTTCTCTATTGTGTCACATCCCCTGCAGCAGCCAGCAGGAGAGGGAGCACAGTGTGTGGGGGGGGGGGGGGGGCAGGGGAGCACACAGGGGCCCAGAGACAGAAGAACACAAGTGAACTGGATAGGAGGAGTGGCAGGGGCAGCATACAGAGGAACCAATCTCCTCCATTTTCCTCTTGCAGCTACAGGAGGTAAAAGGAGGACAGTGATTTCTCTACATGCTGCCCCCGCCACCCCTCCTATCCAGGTTACAGGGGTGCCGCATAGGCCCCCTGGAGCATGGGGCCCGGTTGCAATTCCAACCCCTGTAGTTACGCCCCTGAGCATTTTGCACCTGTATATAAAGAGGAGGTATAGGTGGTGTTTTCTGTATAATATGTGCAATCCTTAAAAAAAAATCAGACACTAGTGAAATAAAGTTATACAAGGGATAAACTAAATGTAAAAATGTGTATGTGTGGTCCTATTGCACAAACCCCATATGAAAACAATGATAAGGTACAAACATAAAAAAAGCTTAAATACTATAATAGTGATCCACACTTATAAATTACTAGACACACTCTGTAATAATAAATACAGTGCTACAGAAGAGTGCTCTCCATGCAGAAATGTGCCAAAAAAGTGCAATGTTCAAATGAGTCCATAAAACAATCTAATAAGTAAAAAAATTCAAAAAAATTGGTAACGTGCTATGGTGCAAAAAATATGTTCTCCAAGGTGCAGCATCAGTCTCTTGGTGATAAAAACAGGAGGTGAATCCCCTCGTGCTCCCCCCTCAGCTCCACACTCACCAGAGGACTGAACCCCTGCCCAACAAATGGTATAATACACGATCCTGTATCTCCTCCTCCGTCTCACCGGGTCTGTTCAATGGGAATTCCCCTCACAGGGTATATGGACAAGAGAGGCAACTCATCATGTGAGTCCGTAAAAAAAATGCATTTATTTTAAAACCAGAAAACACATTTACAGCAGTTCAAGGAATATAAGCGGTCTGCAAAGTACACTTGGTCACTTACGTTTCTGAGTTTCTGATCCATGGAACGCACAGCGTTCAGGACATAGTGTACTTTGCAGACTGCTTGTATTCCTTGTACCACTGTAGGTGTGTTAGTGCATCTGACCCCTGCAGGGGTTCAGTCCTCTGGTGAGTGTGGAGCTGAGGGGGGAGAACGAGGGGATTCACCTCCTGTTTTTATCACCAAGAGACTGATGCTGCACCTTGGAGAATATATTTTTCGCACCATGGAGAATATATTTTTCGCACCATGGAGAATATATTTTTCGCACCATATAATTTTATCATTTTTTATGAGTTTTTTTACCTATTGGATTGTTTTATGGACTCATTTGAACATTGCACTTTTTTTTGCACATTTCTGCGTGGAGAGCACTTTCCTGTAGCACTGTATTTATTATTACAGAGTGTGTCTAGTAATTTATAAGTGTGGATCACTATTCTAGTATATAAGCATTTTTCATGTTTGCACTTTATCAGTGTTTTCATGTGGGGTTTGTGCAATAGGACCACACATACACATTTTTACATTTAGTTTATCCCTTATATAACTTTTTTTCACTTGTTTCTGTTTTATTTTCATAGGGATTGCACAAATTATACAGGTAGAGCCACCTATACCTCTTCTTTATTTTCATTTCCATACCCCACTAGGTGGGATATGTGAGGTTTGCTGCAGCCATTTTGTTCACACTGTAGTGCGGAACATTACCAATTTCAGATTTTGCACCTGCGGTGGCAACTCTGCACATGCTCAGTTTTCAGTGATCTTCTATGCTGAGAATTTCCTCCCTATGACATCAGAGCAGCCAATGTGACTATAGAGTCACACATATGGGCGTATTATACACAGTGGTAAATGACAGCCCACTCCCTCCCTTTACCTTCATGCCCACTAACCAGCTAAACACAATGGGGGCAGGATACTATATGTAGATTGATGGAGGCTTCACCTTGCTTTTTATTCTAAGACACAGGCTGGAGGGGCGTGACACAGATTGTGACTGGTGGAAATCCGACAACACCATTATATTGCCAAAAAATAATAAAGATTTGTATGACAATCTTTAACCACTTACTGCAAATCGATGTAGCTCTATGTCGGCTGCAATAAGTGGGTGATGCCTACAGCTAGAGGCATCATCCTGGTACCATTATTTAGAGTCGGCTTTCAGGTGGTAACAACTGATGCGGCTCAGGAGCTGCTCGGTTGTTACCCCAGTGAGTGGGAGGAGACGCCCCCCTCCTGCCGCTTTCCGCGGCTCTGCCCGGGTCTAGACAGGCTAGGAGAGAGTTGGGTCATGTGACTGCTGTATTAGGAAAAGGGTACTTAGATGTTTTTTTTATTAAAATAATTGCAGTGCCATCATCCACATACAGAAAGAGATGGGAAAATGTCAATTAAATAGTGTGTGTTTAACATCACTTAACCACTTAAGCCCTGTAGGATTTGGCTGCTCAATGACCAGGCCCTATTTTGCGATTTGTCACTGCGTGAATTTAACGGACAATTGCGCGGTCGTGCGACGCTGTACCCAAATGAAATGGATGTCCTTTTTTCCCACAAACAGAGCTTTCTTTTGGTGGCATTTGATCACCTGTGCGATTTTTATTTTTTGCGCTATAAACAAAAAAAGGCCGACAATTTTGAAAAAATAACAATATTTTTCACATTTTTTTTATATGAAATTCTCAAAAAAAAAAAAAAAAAGAAAAAGTAAAAATCTAAATTTTCTAACATTTTAGGCCAATTTGTTTATTGCTACATATTTTTGGTAAAAAAATTGCAATAAGCGTATTTTGATTGGTTTGCTCAAAAGTTATTGCGTTTACCAACTACAGGAAAGATTTAGGTCATTTTTATTGTTTTTTTTTTTAACTAGTAATGGCGGCGATGCAATTTTTTTTGCGGGACTGCGACATTGCGTCGGACAGATCAGACCCCTAACTGACATTTTTTACATTTTTAGGGGGACCAGTGACATTACTACAGTAATCTGTGCTAAAAAATATGCACTGTTACTATAATAATGACACTGGCAGGGAAGAGGTTAACAGTGTGGGTGATCAAGGGGTTAAATGTGTACCTAGGGGCGTGGCTTGTGGAATGACCATAGAGACCTGTGATCCTATCTAAAAGGTTCTGTGATCATTCCAGGGAGAAGAACGGTTGGCTGTGTTTACATACAACAGCTGACCGTTCTTCTCTCTCTCAGCGGGGAACAACTGCGCGGGGGGGGGGGGGGGGCGTGGCTTGTGAAATGACCATAGAGACCTGTGATCCTATATAGAAGGATCACAGGCACTCTATGATCATTCAACAACGGGCTATAGCCATTAGCAGTGATCGCACTAAAATAAAACTGACAGGCTGGTTGTGCTGAAGTCGATCGATAGATAGATCAACCTCAGTATAACCAGCTTGCCCATGGATGAATCGAAATTCGACTGGTGCCTGCTGAACTGGCTGAATTTCATAGTTACATAGAAAATCTGGTTGAAAAAGACACTTGTCCATCCAGTTCAACCAACATAAATAAAAAAATAATAATAATAGAAATTATTTTGATTCGTCTATGGCCGGCTTAAGGAACACACACCTTTTAATGTTTTTTTTTTTTTAATTGTCCCTCAATGTATAACTATTATCAATCATGTCGTCTAAGAATGTAGGTCCACGTCAATCACAATGTATGACAGCTGCCAACCCGCATAAACTCACACCTGACTGATCCAGACGCTTTCTGCGTGTCGCGTGACGTCTCTGGTAATCCCCACTGATAAAGTAAACAAAGGGGTGTGGTCACCCTGTGATGTCAGTGACCAAATATGGACATGGCCATATAAATGTAGTCAGGTGCCGGCTATCATAGTATGAATACAGTGGACATGACCTCATTGCTGCAGTCTGCTCCTGTTTCCCTCTAGTTCTGCACTTAGATTGTTTGCATCACATTTCTGAGCCAAGAAGCAGAGGACTGTGGGATTTGTAGTCCTGTGTTCAGCCATAACTGGACTCCTGAGTCTCTCACAAGCTGCTAAGGGCGATTATGGGAGAGGCTATTTAATCACTTGCGGCAGGTTGGCCCTGTCCCGCGAAATGACATAGCTGTACGTCGTTTTGCGGGACCGCTAGTGGGGGCGCGCACACGCCAGTTGACTACAGAGGGAGCCAAGCAGTGGGTCCGGTGGCTGCGATGTCCACTAGGCACCCGCGATCGTTCCCCATGGAGACAGAGCGGCGGTCTGCCGTTGTAAACACAGCAGACCGCTGTTCTGTCAATAATGAACACAGGGATCCTGTGTTCCTCTTATTTAGGAACACAGGTCTCTGTGGTTATTCAGCAAGCCCATCCCACACACAGTTAGAAAGCACCCCCTAGGGACACATTTAACCCTCTGATCGCCCCTGGTGTTAACCCCTTCCCTGCCAGTGTCATTAGTACAGTAACAGTACAAATTTTTAGCACTGATTACTGTAGTAATGTCACAGGTCCCCCCAAAAGTGTAAAAAATGTCAGTTAGGGGTCCGATCTGTCTGCCGCAATGTCGCAGTTCTGCTACAAATCGCTGAACGCAGCCATTACTAGCAAAAAAAATAAAAAAAATAAAAATGACAAATCTTTGCCCTGGTTTGTAGACACAATAACTTTTGTGCAAGCCAATCAATATACTCGTATTGGGATTTTTTTTTTTTTTTTTTTACCAAAAATATGAAGCAGATGACATATTGGCATAAAATGATAAAAGAAAAAGGGGATTTTTACATTTTTTTTGTATTGGGAATGTTTTATAGCAGAATGTAAAAAATATAGTTTTTTTTTTTTTTTTTCAGAATTGTCGCTCTTTTTTTGTTTATAGCGCAAAAAATTTAAATTACAGAGGTGATCAAATACCACCAAAAGAAAACTATTTGTGGGGGAAAAAAAGCACATCAATGTTATTTGGGTACATCGTCACACAAAAGTATAACAGCCCGGAGTTTGAATTTTTATAATCTTTATGACTGCAGAAGTATAAGGGGTAAAGCCAGAACTGAACATTCAGTTTAACCACTTGCCGACTGCCTAACGACTATTTACGTCGGCATTCAGCCCCTCACAGGCAAAGTGACGTAGGGGTATGTCACTAGCCTGTGAGGCTCTAGGGAGCAAGCGTGCGCCGCCGGAGGCGCGTTCCCGCTCGCTCACGGACCCCCCCCGCGCGTGTGAGCGGCGGACCCGATGTCCGCCGGTCACTCACGATCGTCGGTTACACCGGGAGAAAGGCAGGTGGCTAATGTAAACAAAGCCGCCTGTCATTCTCCCCTGTGTAACAGCAGAGATCATACAGTCCTGCTATGTAGGACCGTAGATCTCTGCTGTTACATGAAAAGCCACATCCAATCACAGTTAGAATCACGCCCCTAGGGACACACTTAACCCCCCCTTCTCCAATAGAGTTAACCCCTTCCCTGCCAGTGTCATTTTTACAGTAACAGTACATATGTATAGCACTGATTACTGTAGTAATGTCACGGGTACCCCCAAAAGTGTCAAACATGTCAGTCAAGGGTCCGATCTGTCCTCCGCAATGTCGCAGTCGTGCAAAAAAAAAAAAAACGACAAAAATCTTTCCCTTAGTTAGTAAACGCAATAACTTTTGCGCAAACCAATCAAAATACGCTTTTTGCGAATTTTTTTTACCAAACATATGTAGCAGAAAACAAATTGGCCAAAAATGTTAAAAAATTTTGATTTTTACATTTTTTTTGGGGGGGAGGGGAAATTTCATATAAAAAAATGTGAAAAATATTGTTATTTTTGCAAAATTGTCGCTCTTTTTTTGTTTATAGCGCATGATCAAAAAAAAAAAAAAAAAAAAATCGCACAGGTGATCAAAAACCACAGAAAGAAAGCTCTGTTTGTGGGGAAAAGAAGGATGTAAATTTCATTTCGGAACAGCGTCGTACGACCGCGCAATTGTCCGTTAAAGTCACGCAGTGCCGAATCGCAAAATAGGCCCTGGTCAGGAAGGGGGTAAAATCTTCCGGGGCTTAAGTGGTTAAGGCCCCTTTCACACCATCAAGTCTGCCTGTCAGTTTTTCAGGCAGACCCAATCAGACCACCCATTGTTCTCTATGGGGCAGCGGATGTCAGTGGACATGTGTCTGGTGACACCCGCCAGGCATCTGATCCGATAAAGCTCCCTAAAAATAGACATATGGCGATACATTAGCCATCCGTCCAGCAGATTGGATGACAATCAGATGGAAATGGACATGCAGTCCATTTCCATCTGACAGCCCCATAGAGGAGAGCGAGCTTTGTCCGTTTACGCCAAAAACAAAAAAAGGATGGTGCAAACGCCTAGTGTATTACCTTTAACACCATAAAAGATTTATTGGAAATGCCAAAAACATACCTATAAACATGAGAAGATAAAAAGCATATCAGTCACAACTCCAGCATTGGGGAAATGAGATCACTGCAGTTGGAAAGCTGACGCGTTTCGGGAGACATGCTCCCTTTCTTAGAGCCCATGTGTCTGTGTACACTCTGCATAGTGGAGTGGACATGGACCTGTCATCCGCCCGCTCAGAAGGGATCAGTGGAGAGATCTCCCGCTGGGCAGGTGGATTCCGCTTGGACAGATCCGCTCCATCTGAAAGGGGCCTTAACCAGCTAAATATGTTTGAGGTGCATTAAAACAAAAGATGTGGAAGGGCTTACCCTTTGTTTTCTTTACAAAGCAGCCACAGCCTGAGTAGAAAGGCTGGTCCTCTGCCAGCATGCTGGGAAGAAGAAGGAGCCTTGCTCTCTGTGTGGAAGCGGTGCTCTCTCTGAAAAGGTCTAGCTTACCCCCTACTTAACTAGAGCTCTCCCTATGGATTGGAGAGCTCCAACTCTGGCTCAGCAGGGAGTGTGTGGGACCTCTGCAGAAAGTCCACTGCTTTCACACAGACAGCAAGGGTCCTTCTCTACAGCATGCTGGTATGGGGCAGGATTGCGATATAGACTGTGACGGCTTTATAAATAAAATTAACTGTAAGCGGCCCCTCCCCTTCCATTGCAAGCTTAAAATGCTTGTCATGTCTAGGGGGTAGAGGAGTTTAATTAGCCTTTACACACTGGGATGTAAAAAATAAATGTAGCTTCTACAAAATGCCATGCAAAATGAAGGCCTTTTTTATTTTCAATCTTTATTTATTTATTAATTACATCCAGAAATAAAAACAAAAAAAAATGAACATTCATAGGGAAAAAAAATAAATAAATGGTGCAACATTTGTCGTGAACCACAAATATTCAAACAGCTTCACAGTTAAACTATTATCCAGTATGCTGAAGAAAATAAAGCTCCAAGTTGCTTTAATGAAAAGGTCATGACCAGGTGGGGACAGCCCAACCCTGACCCCGCCGCTTAACTGTAAATGTGGCAGCGGGGCCTGTGGCCCCCGACCAAGATGACTGGCCAATAAATGTGCCCACAAAGTCGCCATGAAGGGGCTGCCCCATTGAGGTGCGGGTCAAACCGCGTCAGGTATTGGAAGCATACCTATTGATAAACCACCCTCAAATGAAGGCCTTTTTTAAGCTTCTTGATAGTGATAACCAGGTTCACTCCCCTGACCATTATATATTTGTTATAATGGAATATTTTCTGCTATTCTCAGAGGTCAGTAAGTCACCTTGCCACCACTGGAGTTCTTAGATGCCGCTATTGTGAAAGATCCAGCAATGATGTGCTGTTAAAAAACAAAGAATAATTAAGTGTTATAATGATGTAGCACCTTCCTAAATAGGTGCTAGGAAAACACATTTGTGGCTCTGTTCTGCTTCTCAGGAGAGCCAGATCTGTTAGTTTAGGTGCGCTAATCAATCAAATTGTGTAAAAGTTCAAATGAAATCACATGAATGATATCAAACATGAAAGAAGGGTCTGGAATAAAACCGACCAAATGTGCTTAAGGGTCATACATAACAGTGAATAAAATAAAAAACTGCTGGTACAAATAACATTGATACACAAATATTGCCGTGAATTCACCAGTGAATATCAAAAAATTTGGGTGACGACACAAATGAAATCGTGACAGAAACAGTCCCAAATAATATACAAAATGAAATCCAATTGACAATGTCCATGATGAGACCGCTGAGTTAAGATGTGGAAGCCAAGTGAATAGTGTTCAGTATCCCACCACCAGCATAGCTTCTTACCAGAAAGATGAATAATAAGGGCATGTAAATGAGAAGATCCACTCCAGAGAACACACACCAAAAGCAAGCAAAAGGGATATCCACTAATGCCTCCCGGGTGAGGTGGGAGGAGGTAAGCCTCTTACCAGATTTAAATATGTGTAGGGCTGTAATCAAACGAACACTCATCTCCTTACTAGAATGTGACAATGGATGGATCCCTGATGGGTAATCGCTGCTCTTGTCCTCAATAAAAATGGGGAAAGAAGAGGGACCGCCAATAGTGCATTATCATAGATACCATTTATTGAAGAGTAAAATTGCACTTACATGCATGAAGACAATACACGCTTTCGGTCACCCTTGCGGGATTACAGATGACGGCAGTCGCCTGCAGTGCGGACCGCTGTATTACGCTGTGAGTGATGACGCGGCGCCTCCTCTCTCTAGAGGCACATGGAGATGAGTGACGCTTGCAAGAACCCTGTGACAGGTATCCAGCCATATAAATAGTTAAGTAAGGAAGGGCACTCTCATTTAAACACTAAGTACTAAGACACAAAATTCATATAAATCCCAAAAATGTGTCCTATTTCTCTCAAAGTGGCCCTCTTACAATACCAAAGCTTTAAAAACGAAAAACAAACACAAGGGCGCACTGGCCTAGTGCATTATCCTCTACAAAGATTTGTTCAAATAAAAGGTATAAAAATACTCACAAACGAGTTCTTGGTAAAAGCACATCAAATAGATACGTTGTCATCCGCATCAAGATCAAAGGCCAAACCCCTGAAGCTGGAAAGGCTTACGCGTTTCGAGGCTTAGCCTCTTCCTCAGAGCCTTCACGTTCCAGTAGTTTTAAAAATTGCTTTTATTTTGTTTTCATTTATTTTATTCTGCAACTTTCATTAACATAACTCCCATTCATCCTGCCATGAAGGCGCTTATTTGGACCTGTTATAGGGTGATAACATCCCTGTATACTGCAATATCAGTGTCACATGCTCCCCTGGTAGAGACTACAAGTGGTGGTGCCCACACACTTTGTGCAGGTATGGTCCACTGTTGCCAGTAGGGATGATCAAACGGTTTGAGTCGACCATCAGTTCGACCCGAACATTGGCTGTTCGAAATTCGGCCGAATTTCAAACTTTTTGCCGGAAAAGTTCGGAATTCGGCGACCAGAATGGCCCAAAATGCCTGGGTCAGGAAATGCGCTTAAAAAGCCTGTGATTGGCCCAGAAACATTAGGAAAAGCTGATTGGAGTGACTAGGGGGTCCAGAGGCCAATCATTAGTGAATACGCCCCCCAGTATATAACCTAGCCCCGCCAAATCTCTAGCACAGTAATACAGGGGCTGTGGAATAGAGTGCAAGCATTAGTGTTACTCCTGCTGTTCTTTTAGTGTGAGGAAAGGGATATGCAGTGTAGTTAGTGTTCTGTATAACATTATAGTTAGATTTAATAATTTCGTTTCTGTAGGGACAGTAAAAGTGTTAGGGTGACCGTAGTGACCAGACCCTGCCATACCAAGGTGACCCTAATGAAGTTTAGCTGACTTAGCCTGCCATACCAAGGTGACCGTAATGAAGTTTAGCTGACTTAGCCTGCTGCCATACCAGGGTGACCAAACTCAGGGTGACCATAATGTAGTTTAGGGTGAACTGACTCTGCTATGCCAGGGTGACCGAACTCAGGGTGACCGTAATGTAGTTTAGAGTGAACTGACTCTACTATGCCAGGGTGACCAAACTCTTCCATGCCAAGGTGACCGTAATGTAGTTTAGGGTAAATTGACTCTGCTATGCCAAGGTGACCGTAATGTAGATATATATATGGAATCAAAAGACACCATTTTGAAGCCCTAAAACCCAATAAATGCCCCTAAAAAGTGCCTAGGGTTCTGGGTCATGCAGCTTGTTTAAATGACACTTTCATTAGGATTTAGGTTTTCCCTGCCAACAGCTTGCTTAACCACTTGCCGACCGCCCGCTGCATATATACTGCGGCAGGCAGGCTCAGCTGCGCGAATCGCCGTACCTGTACAGCAGTTTGTGGGAGAACTCCTGGGGGAAGAGCGCGTGTCCCCGCCTCCTTGCATCGGCCCCCACTACGCAGCAGGGATGCCAATCAACGAGGCCGGCGGCTGCGATTGCTGCTGTGCACCCGTGATCGCTCCCCGCTGAGAGAGAACACTGGTCAGCTGTTGTAAACACAGCAGACCGTTCTTCTCTCTGAAATGATCACAGAGCGCCTGTGATCCTCCTATATAGGATCACAGGTCTCTGAGTTCATTTCACAAGTCCCTCCCCCATACAGTTAGAAAACACTCACCTAGGCTCACACTTAACCCTTTGATCGCCCCTGGGTTAGCCCCTTCCCTGCTAGTGTCATTAGTACAGTAACAGTGCATATTTTTAGCACTGATTACTGTAGTAATGTCACTGGTCCCCCCCAAAAGTGTCAAAAATGTCAGTTAGGGGTCCGATCTGTCCGCCGCAATGTGGCAGTCCCGCTAAAAATCGCCGCCATTACTAGTAAAAAAAAAAGAATGACATAAATCTTTCCCCTAGTTTGTAGACTCGATAACTTTTGCGCAAACTAATCAAAATGCACTTATTGGGATTTTTTTTACCAAAAATATGTAACAGAATACAAATTGGCCTAAAATGATGAAAAAAAATTGATTTTTACATTGGGGGGGGGGGGGGGGGGAATGTTATATAACAGAAAATGAAAAACTGAATTTTTGTAAAATCTTACCTGTAAAATTCCTTTCTCTGAGTCCTCCGACAGTCGCCGCCTCTTCATATTCGTAACTATTGGGGTTATTGACCTTTGCTCCGTAGGAGTAGCTAGGCAACAGAATATGTTAATATCAAAGCTCTTAGCATATCCCCCCCCTAGGGGGTGGTCCCCTCAGTCAATACCCTCCTGCTTCCTGCATTCCTACCTCAGTTTCAGTAGCATAGCAGTAGAGTACATAAACAAACCCCAAAAGAGGGGCGGGGGCGGCGACTGTCGGAGGACTCAGAGAAAGGAATTTTACAGGTAAGATTTTACAAAAATTCAGTTTTCTCTTACGTCCTCCGACAGTCGCCGCCTCTTCATATTCGTCACTATTGGGGACGTCCCAAAGCAGTGTAGACCTGAGGGGTGGGAAAAAAACGCAGCCGCGCCTAAGGCAACGCAGTACCCACATCAGAAAAAAAGGAACCTTACCAAAGGAAGGAAACCAACTGGGCAACAGGAAAAAAACTTGCTCAACAGGAGCAACAACCCAGGAAGAACAAGTAACCTAGGGATAAAAACATCCCAACAGCCAAGGACCCAAAAATAAGGGACCCTAAGGCACTGCCGCACTAAGAACCTTGCGGCCAAAGGAAGCATCTGCCGATGCCTGAACATCCACTTTGTAGAATTTTGAGAAGGTGTGAACGGACGACCAAGTCGCCGCCTTACACACCTGGGCCACAGAAGCTCGATGATGACAGGCCCAAGACCTACTCAGAGATCTGGTAGAGTCCGCCTTCACAGGCATGGGGGGAACTTTCCCCTTCAAAGCATAGGCCTGTTCAATGGTCTGTCTGATCCATTTGGCGATGGTAGAAGCCGACGCCGCCATGCCCTTCCGAGGTCCCTCTGGAAGGACAAATAGAAAATCCGTTTTGCGAAAAGACTCAGTCGACGACAGATAAACCCTGATCGCCCGAACAACATCCAAGGAGTGCAAAGCCACCTCCTTTGGATGTTTAGGCTTCGCGCAAAGCGAAGGCAAGACAATGTCCTCATTAAGGTGAAATTCCGAAATCCTTTTCGGAAGAAAAGACGGGTTAGGTCGCAAGACCACCTTATC
This sequence comes from Pelophylax lessonae, assembly GCF_965119305.1. Lineage (NCBI taxonomy): Eukaryota > Metazoa > Chordata > Amphibia > Anura > Ranidae > Pelophylax > Pelophylax lessonae. Next base: position 606,018,856 of record NC_138769.1, read on the forward strand.
CAAATGAACCACCAAATAGGGAGATCTGCAAGACAAAGCTGCCAGCTCCGACACTCTGCGAGCCGAAGTGATCGCCACCAAAAAAGCGACCTTCTTGGACAACATAGACAACGAGATCTCCCTGATCCTTTCAAAAGGAGCATGTTGCAACACGGACAGAACAAGGTTCAAGTCCCATGGAGGCAAAGGCTCCCTCCTAGGAGGGACCAGATGTCGCACCCCTTGAACAAAAGTGCTAACCAAGGAATTAGACGCCACAGGGCGTTGAAAGAGAACGGCCAGCGCAGAAATCTGACCCTTATTCGTGGCCAACGCCAAATGCTGGTCCACGCCCGTTTGAAGGAAAGCCAACACTCTTGATACCGAATACGAGCGAGGGGAATACCCCCTGGACTCACACCAGGAAAAATAGGCCTTCCAAGTACGGTAGTAAACCTTCCCCGAAAGAGGTCTTTCTAGCCTTGATCAAAGTGTGAATGACCTCAGGGGAGAGACCCCTATCCTTCAGGACCTCGCTTTCAACAGCCAGGCCGTCAAAGCCAGCGACTGTAAAGCAGGATGGAATATCGGCCCTTGAGACAGGAGATCTTCTCGAAGAGGCAGACGCCACGGAGCGTCGTTTGCCAGATTCACGAGATCTGCGTACCAAGACCGGCGAGGCCAGTCTGGCGCCACCAGAATCACCGTGTGCGGTTCCGAGGCTAACCTGCGAAGGAACCTGGACAGCAGCTGAATCGGCGGAAAGGCATACCTCAGACGATACTGATGCCAGGGAGCCACTAACGCGTCTGACGCATCTGCTCGAGGATCGCGCGTCCTTGCCACGAACCTTTCCAACTTGTAGTTTAGACGAGACGCGAACAGGTCCACATCTGGTGAACCCCACTTCGCGCACAACATCTGGAAGACATCCGGGTGAAGGGACCATTCCCCCTGGTCCAGGGTCTGGCGACTCAGATAATCCGCCTGCCAGTTCTCCACCCCCGGAATGTGAACTGCCGTTATCGCCGGGACGTGTGTCTCGGCCCAAGACAGAATGTCGGCCACTTCCCGAGCCGCGCGGGCACTCCTGGTGCCCCCTTGGTGGTTGATGTAGGCCACCGCAGTGGCATTGTCTGTCTGCACCCGAACCGGACGGACCTGCAGTCTGTCCGTCCAATGCCGAAGGCAGAGATTTATCGCTCGCAATTCCAGAATGTTGATCGGAAGGGAGGATTCCTCCTCCGACCAAGTTCCCTGGGCGGACAGAACGCCCAGAACACCACCCCAGCCCGACAGGCTGGCATCCGTGGTGATCACCGTCCACGAGAAAGGGCGAAAAGACTTGCCCCCCGACACCGCCGGGGACTGCAGCCACCACAGAAGATCCCTTCTGGTGCGATGGCTCAATGAAACCTGGAGATCCAGAGATTGCGGTCGCCCGTCCCACCTGGACAGAATCTCCGCTTGGAGACCCCGCGTGTGAAACTGGGCGAAGGGAATCGCCTCGAAAGCCGAGACCATCAACCCCAGACACCTCATACACGTCCGGAGGGACGAGCACTGACGGTCCCTGAAGGACCTGACTTCTTCCTGAAGCGTCCTGAGCTTGTCTTCCGGCAGGAAGACCTTCGCCTGAACAGAGTCCAGGATCATTCCCAGGTAGGGAAGACGAACCGACGGACACAGCATCGACTTCGGAAAATTTATCGTCCAACCAAACTCCTGTAGAGTCTGCATCGTGACGGACAGGTCGTTCACCAGACCCTGACTGGTCGCAGACCGAACCAGAATGTCGTCCAGATACCCCAGGACAGAGATGCCCTGAGCTCTCAACAAAGCCAGAACCGGCGCAAGCACCTTGGTGAACACCCGCGGAGCCGAAGCGAGACCAAAGGGTAACGCCACGAACTGGTAGTGATCCTCCGCAATGGCGAATCGAAGGTACCTCTGGTGACCCTCGAAAATGGGGATATGAAGATACACATCCTTCAGATCGATGGACGCCATGAATTCCCCCGGAACCAGGGCAGCCACCACCGAGCGCAGGGATTCCATGCGGAACTTGCGAACCCGCACAAAGCTGTTCAGAGCTTTCAAGTCCAGAATTGGACGTACCTTGCCCTCCTTTCTGGGCACAGTGAACAGATTTGAATAAAAACCCCGGAACCTGTCCCGAAGAGGCACCGGAACCACCACGCCCTGGGCCCGCAAGTCCCGCACCGCCAGGTACAGATCCTGCAAGCGCTCCGGAGATAGCTGAAGATTCGAGGGAAAAAATCTGCTCGCCGGCCGAGAGAGAAACTCGATCTTGTATCCAGATCGAACGATTTCCTGAACCCACCTGTCCCGAACACGGGCCAGCCAGGGTTGAAGAAAACCGAGCAAACGTCCCCCCCACCCCAGAACTGGGTGAGGGCGCCCCTTCAGGCCGCATTGTTATGGGCAGTGGACCCGGACTGGCCCGACTTCTGCTTACCTGCCCACGGCTTCTTCTGGGAGCCTTGGCCTTTGAAGGGCTTGCCCTTATAGTACAACCGAAAGGCACGAAAGGATCCCTGAGAGGGTCTAAATGAGGTAGTCTTCTTACCACAAACAACTTTAGACTTGCGAGTCTGGGGTAAGAGCGTGCTCTTACCCCCGGTAATTCCCTTTATCAGAGTATCCAAAGAATCGCCAAAAAGGCGAGATCCCGCATAGGGCAAATTAGCTAAAGTCTTGCGCGAAGCTTGGTCAACAGACCAACACTTTAGCCATATCAGACGGCGTGTCAACACCACCACACTTTAGACGCACGCAGCCAAAGGGACTAAATCCAAGTCCGCATCACACAAATACATGACACCCTGATGAATTTGATCCACCATAGCCAAAGTTGTCGGCGGGGCAGAGTCAGCCACCAGGATGCGCCTGAGCACCTGCATCCAATCCGCGACAGCCTGGGCTGCCATAAGGGAAGCAAAAATAGGTTTCAGCATGGAACCAGTAACCGTACAAGTATGACGGGCAAGAGATTCTAATCTCCTGTCCGTGGGGTCCCGGAACACCGGGGTATCCTCCGCCGGAATAGCAGTAGACTTATTCAAAATAGCCACCGCGTGATCCACCTGAGGTGGTACACACCAACGCTCATCAGTAGCGGGCGTAAAGGGGTAACGCAGCTTGAACCTACTCGGCACAGCAAAAGGCTTCTTTAAATTGCGCCATTGCTCATCAACAGCGCGCTGAAATTCCGCAGAGCAAGGAAAAAACCTGCGATGTTTTGCGTTTCCTCTGCGTCCCATAAGAGGACAGCAAAGCAGGAGGACATGGTTCCTCCTCCAAATGCAGCGTGTGCTTGATAGAAGCAACCAACTCATCCATGAGTGCAAGCTCTTCAGACGAGCCAGGGGGGGAATTATCAACCCTTTCTACCTCAGCCTCCCCCTCAGACCCCACAAGGTCTAGAGATGAACGGGACCCTGAGAAGGGTCCACCAGCCATAGCAGCCCCATCGCCCTCTGAATCAGAGGAAATTGACACTCTGGGCCGTTTTGTGGATCGATCAGCCACAAGCATCTGCACCTGAGCAGCTAGGTTTGCCACAATAGCAGCCAAATCAGCCCCCTCGGGGGAAGCAGCAGCCCCTTGGCCCCCCACCAGGGTGGGAGGAAACTTGCTTTCCTGAGAACCCATGCCCCAGTGTTTTAGGAAAAAAAGGAGTACTGCCCCTTTAAGATCGCGGCGAGCGTAGCCCACCGCACCCACCGAACACACTGACCCCCACAGGGAGAAGAATACTAGGCAAGGAATACAGGAATATGGAAAGGTAAAACCTGGAGAGATCACACAGGCTGCTGCACCGATCGCTGTCCCAGAGCAAAAGGAAGTGATGCAAGACTGACCGCCCCTATAAAGCCTATGTAAGGCTACACAAACATGGCCGCCGGCAGGGGACTTCACAGGTAGATAGAGAACAGCGCTGACATGTGGCCTGAGCGATCGCCGCGCTTACCACACAGGACCGGCCACCTAAGCTTGCTGCAAAAAAATGGCGGACCGCAGCAGCGGTCGCCGCACAGTATGCCCAAAACATGTCTCACAAGCATGTCCCACACAGCATACCGCATGTCTCACAGATAACACAGCCTGTCACACAGAGCAGAGCAGGAGAGCCCCCCCCCCCCCTTGCAGCCCACAGAAAGGCAGCTATACCTGACAGGGAGCTCAACATATTACACAGACATGCAGGGTCCCACAGTCCCAGACTGACACCCAAAATAGACAGGTCCCCACACAGAATACACTTACCATCCGGATGACGTGGGGAGCCCGCACAAGCGATCAAACCGCTGCACTAAGGACAGGGAGAGTAGCAGCCAGGACGCAGTGGAACTGCGGTGCGAAACCGCAAATGGCGTCCGGTGAGGTAGCCACCTCACCGCAGCATCCCTGCAGCAAACAGGGATGGGTCGTTCAATATGCCAGGGAAACCTGAGCTGAATGCTCGATGGCAGGCTGGGAAGCCACTGGCCCTGAGAACCCTGAGGATCCTGGAAAGCCAGCCCGAGACCCAGCACCGCACGATCATCTTCATCCGAAGAACTAACTAATGCTGAAAAATAACAGCTAAGTAAAAGAAAGAGAGAAATACTTGAAATAAAATCAAAAAAAAGGATAGAAGGCTGAGACTGAAAAGCCCCAGCACAGGAACCCAGCTAACTCCTAAGCTAGGCAAATTGAAACTGAGGTAGGAATGCAGGAAGCAGGAGGGTATTGACTGAGGGGACCACCCCCTAGGGGTGGGATATGCTAAAAGCTTTGATATTAACATATTCTGTTGCCTAGCTACTCCTACGGAGCAAAGGTCAATAACCCCAATAGTGACGAATATGAAGAGGCAGCGACTGTCGGAGGACGTAAGAGAAAATTGTTTTTTTTTTCCCAGAATTATCGCTCTTTTTTTGTTTATAGCGCAAAAAAAAAAAAAAAATCGCACAGGTGATCAAATACCACCAAAAGAAATCTCTATTTGTGGGAAAAATAGGACATTGATTTTATTAAGGTACACAACTGCGCAATTGTCCGGTAAAATAACGCAGTGGTGAATTACAGAAAATGGCCTGGCCATTAAGGGGGAAATCCTTTCCGATCCAAAAGTGGTTAAAGCCTTACCAATGCATAATAAAAGCCTGCTATACAGTCTGCTGTGCTGTCTGGCAGAGGTGTATGAACCCCAACTGTTAAAAAACATTTAGGAGAAGTAATGAGAACATTTGATACTTGATAGTTACTTTCTATATATCTCTATATTGAAACTACCAACATCCAGGCGATAGTTACTTTCTATATATCTCTATATTGAAACTACCAACATCCAGGCGCTAAGAGGATGTAATTGAGGGTGTGAAGCCGAAGAAAGGTCACTAACCCAGCTGCTCAGACTATTCCACATGAAGTTGTGGAATGACAATCCAAAAGAAACACACAACTCAGAGCGCTATATGAAAAATGACCACAAGATGGTGCTATAATGTATCGCTATGACAGTTCTCTGTGGTAAGATCTCATAAATAAATCATATGTTCAAATAATTCAAAAATAAATAAAATGTTAATTTCAAATTCAAAGACGACATCATGAGCTTTGTAGGGTAAAATATTTTACAACGGTAAGCTTGTGTAAGCCTGTATGATGTGGGAAGAGCATAAGATGTTGCATACCAGCCCATGGAGGTGGAGGAAACCCAGGAGGACTGTTGTATGATTCAATCAATGATATGCCCAGGGGAACTTAAGGGGGGCTCCAGGGGGGGTTCCCACCAATGGATGGATAAGGGGAGCAGTGGCCTACAAAGCGCTGGAAATGTCACAGCGGGCTTGAAGCGACCAATTAGGAACTGCTGGAGAGTTGGATGCCACACCCACTGGACCAAAACAAGGCTTGGATGGCATGCTACCAGGTTACCCTCATATGTGGGGTTTCCTCCACCTCCATGGGCTGGTATGCAATTTCTTATGCTCTTCCCGCATCATACAGGCTTACACAAGCTTACAATTTTAAATGATTTTACCCTACAAGGCTTATGATGCCGTCTTAGAATTCTAATAAACATTTAATTTAATCTTGGATTATTTGAACATATGATTGATTTGTGAGATCTTACCACAGACAACTGTCATATCGATACATTACAGCACCATCTTGTGGTCATTTTCCATATAGCGCTCTGGTTTGTGTTTCTTTTAGATATCTCTACATTGCCCAACTATAAGAGAGAATGATGAATGACTACAATGGGATCATTTGAGAAAAAATATCCATGTGTGGCTGTCTTCCAGCTTGCTATACACATACTGGCTGGGCAGAAATACAAATACTGTGGCAGGTGAACCCATTCATGTTTTTGTATTTTACAAGTGTATTTAGCTGGTTGAGAAAAAAATTAAACTAGTGCGCTCGGTAATTAAATGGAATAGAAATCAACACATCCAATAAAAAATGTTGAAAAAAAAACAAAAAATATACAGGTGAAAAATAAATGTGCAACACCTCAAAAGTAAAGGGTGATGACATGCATTATACTAAAATATAATATAAGGTGAATAATTCCAAAAATAATTAAATGTGACACGGGAATCTTCACTGAAGTGTTCCATATATTATATATATCCTTTCTTAAAGGTCAGCAGGTTCAGACATCCCATGTAGCACAACATGACCCAAACAATGCAGTGTGATGGCTCCTTACCGACTTTCCAGCGAAAATTAGCATATAAGTCTATATCAAATCACTGGAAAAAGGTCCACGAGCCACAGTGTCGTCCCAACACTCAATGTGACACCACGTGTTAACAAAATAAACGTGCCTCTTACCAAATAACCATAAAGGAAAGCTTGGAATAAAGGGACCACAGTGGGACCGCAGAGATGGATGAAGGTGGGTTAAGCTGTTACTATCCACACAGGCGGCCTCGCAGGGGCTCTCTCATATAAACAGATGCTGCTCCCATACAGTAAACCTCATAGGCGCTGGGTAATAGACTACAGCACTGTGCCATTAACAGCTAAACCCACCTTCATCCATCTCTGCGGTCCCACTGTAGTTCCTTTATGGGAATCATTATTCCAAGCTTTTGTTTATAAATAGATATATACATATATAAAACTCCAAAGTGACTGTGCACTGTGTGCAAAACTGCAAATTAACTATATCAGTCCTTCATGCATATATCGTGACTAATCACAAGTGAGTCAATAATGTTCAATTGACTTAAAAAGTGTTCTTATGCTTGATAGGTGACAATACTTGGTGTAAACTTCTGTGGGATAATCCAAAAAAGTGCTCTTTGTGCTTGAAGAGGTTGTAAACCCATACAACTTTTTTTTTTTTGCAACCTGAAAGAGAAACACATAATGAGCTAGTATGCACAGCATACTAGCCTATTATGAAATACTTACCTTAGAATGAGCCCCGCCGTGCCGCCCGCTTACCTGTATGACGGGCGACATGTCCAGTATCTGATTGGCCGGATGCCGCGGTGACGTCACTCCCACGCACGTGCGTGGGAGCCGACAGTCACAGCACCAGCGGCCGTTCCTTCAGAGCGCATGCGCCAGTGATGTCACTGGCTGCATGTAAGGTAAATATCTCCTAAACGGTACATGTTTTGGAGATGTTTACAGTACCTATAGGTATTCCTTAATATAGGCTTACCTATAGGTAAAAGTGTCAGAGGAGGGTTTACTTCCTCTTTAATAAAGTGACCATGAACAACACTTGATATAAGCTCCAGTGGGATTAGTGCATCTATGTTGCCTCCACCGCAATCACAGCCCACTTACCAGATGACCCCTTGAGTACCAGATGACATACTGAAGTATGTACTGTGACATACTGAAACACTGTTATACAAGCTGTACACTCAATACTTTACATTGTAGCAAAGTGTTATTTCTTCAGTGTTGTCACATAAAAAGATATAATAAAATATTAAAAAAAATGTGAGGGGTGTACTCACTTTTGTGAGATACTTAATATATTAATATACACACACACAGGGCAAAAACAAAAAAACAGAAAATTGAATTGGAATGACGTGTGATGACGAAACCAGGACATGTGTATGTGTATACCTTATACGCATTGGGAAGGACAAAGGACAAAATTGTTCACCAGCTCAAGTAGGCTATAGATGACGGTTATGATTGGTGATTTATCCTTGTGGATATGTGAATGCAGCGCTGCTTAAAAATATATCAATATGAATAAATAAAAGTGTTATAATCTAACGATCATATACTCATAATTATCATAAAATTATACAAACATATATTTCTAATAATCAAATAAATAGGATTAAATAAGATTAAATAAATAGGATTAAATAAATGTATTGTGCTTGAAATAAAAGTCCATTAATAAATCCTTCCGGAGTGGTGTGTCCTTCCCCAATATTTATAAAGTGCTTGAGTGCTTGATCTGTGCTTTACATGGGGTTTCCCCCTTCAGATGTCTACTTACCACTAAGTAGATATAAGCAGGCATGAACAATTAGACTTTGCACTCCGCATCTCCAATAAGGCAAGGAAGGAATGTTGCTGGAAGATCAAGGTTCATTCCCCGTGTCCTCAAGGAAAAAGACTATTCATAGTGAAGTTCGTTTAAACATCACATTTATTGGATAAACAACGGGGGTTTATACTCACAAACATCACACAGTAACATGCAGGGAATAAAACAGAACGGCTCGGTGGTGTGCTGATCCCGCAGCATGCAATCCTCCGGCCGGAGATCACGTGGTACTCGCTCTACCTATCGCTAGACGCGTTTCGCTGTGACACACAGCTTCATCTGTAGCTCTTATTTATCCTTGACCACTTACGGACCGCCCACTGTGTATTTACGAAGCTACTTTGATGTTAATTACCGGGGTTATGGCAATGTACATGGTAATCTCTGTACATTGCAAGGATTTTAACAAACATTGTTGCAGATTTCTAACGTTTATTGTTCTGAAGAAATCATTGTTTGTTCTTCTGTGCCTCTGTGATGAGTGGGTCAAATGGGAGTGGTTTCATAATTATCTGTCAGCTGTGGCAGCTGCAGGGCTCTAATGAGGAAATCCGCTGGACCTGCATCCCTTTAGACATGTTCCTATTGGGAGTATCTCACCAAAAATGAAATTTTGTTGCAGGGGATGCCAGAAATCTGACTTGTATCTTATGCATACTTCTGGGAAAATTGGTGAGCCAATCACACAAGCAGGACATTTTTTTTCTGGGGTGTGGTCAGTACACAATCTGTGTACAAAACAGCTTCAGGTAGCCATATTGCATTGCATTTTCAGAAGATTGCAGATTGAAAAGGAAAAGTCATTTTTAATAACATTCAATTACAATATGAATGTGTCACAGTTGTATACGCTATATTGTTTTTTCTTTATTTGCTATTTTATTCCCCCCACGAAAGTGCAGTTACCCTTTAAGGGAGGGCTCCTTTCTCGACCAGCCCTGCCAAAAGGGGGCTACAAGGGCAAGAAAGGAGTTTAAAAAAAAAAATACGTCAAGTTCTTCCACCTCGGATTCGCTCACCCTGGTCTTTATGGACCTTGCTTTGTGCACTGATGCGCAGTCATGTTGGAACAGGAAGGGGCCATCCCCAAACTGTTCCCACAAATTTGGAAGCATGAAATTGTCCAAAATGTCTTGGTATGCTGACGTCTTGAGTTCCATTCACTTGAACTAAAAGACCAAACTTACCCCTAAAAACAACCCCACACCATAATCCCCCCCCCCCCCTCCACCAAATTATTTAGACCAGTGCACAATCAAGGTCCATAAAGGCATGAATGAGAGAGTTTGGGGTGGAGGAACTTGACTGGCGTACACAGAGTCCTGGTCTCAACCCAAAGGGACACCTTTGGGATGAATTAGAGACTGTAAGGCAGGCCTTCTTGTCCAACATCAGTGCCTGACCTCACAAATGCGCTTCTGGAAGAATGGTCAAACATTCCCATAGACACACTCGGACTACTAAACCTTGTGGACAGTCTTCCCAGAAGAGTTGAAACTGTTATAGCTGCAAAGGGTGGGGCAACTCCATATTGAACCCTACTTACTAAGATTGGGATGACATTAAAGTTCATGTGCGTGTAAAGGATGTGCGTGTAAAGGCAGGCGTCCCAATACTTTGGTGATATAGTGTATGTCAACCATGACTGTCTGACAGGATTGGACTCACCTTAGCAACACTGTTATTCATATAATCTCTACCCTGGTCTTCTATCATTTTCTTTGCAAGGTAGACATGAATACCCTAAGACAGAAGGTAGAGTGTTAGAGTTACAGTACTGTGCAAAAGTTATAGGCAAGTGTGACGAAATGCTGTATTAAGTAAGAACGCTTTAAAAAAATATACAGTATATTTTCAAATCTTTCTTTTTATCAATTTACAAAATTAAAACGTAAGAGAACAGAAGAAAAATCTAAATCAAATCAATATTTGATGTGACTACCTTTTGGTGTCAAACCAGCATTAACCACTTTACCACCGGAGGATTTTGCTGGCCACTTTTTGCGATTCGGCTCCGTGCGACTTTAACGGACAATTGCGCGGTCGTGCGACGCCGTACCCAAACAAAATTTACGTCTTTTTTTCCCCACAAACAGAGCTTTCTTTTGGTGGAATTTGATCACCTCTGCGATTTTTACTTTTTGCGCTATAAACAAAAAAAGAGCGTAAATTTTGAAAAAAAAACAATACTTTTTACATTTTTTTCATATGAAATCCCCCCCCCCCCCCCAAAAAATGTAAAAATCAAAATTGTTTTAAATTTTTGGCCAATTTGTTTTCTGCTACCTATGTTTGGTAAAAAAAAAAAATCACAATAAGTGTATTTTGATTGGTTTGCGCAAAAGTTATTGCGTTTACTAACTAAGGGAAAGATTTCTGTCATTTTTGGTGTTTTTTTTTTTTTTTTTAACGAGTAATGGCGGCGATATGCGATTTTTTTTGCGGGACTGCGATATTGCGGCGGACAGATCGGACCCTTGACTGACATTTTTGAAACTTTTGGGGGTACCAGTGACATTACTACAGTAATCAGTGCTATACATATGCACTGTTACTGTAAAAATGACACTGGCAGGGAAGGGGTTGACACTGAGGGTGATCAAAGGAGTTAATGTATGCCTAAAAGTGATTGACTGGGGGGGGGGGGGGGGAGGGCTCTGTGATAGGCACAGAGAGATCGGGGTTTCAGCTTAGCTGAAACTCCTGATCTCTCCCTGCCTGTCTGACAGAAGACTCGCCTGCTTAGTTTACATAAGCAGGCGGGTCTTCTATCAGTTTCTCAGACGACTGCGGGAGGCCAGCGGTAATTGCCGCCGCTCCTCCCATGGCCCACCTTCCGCTGTGTCTAAACACCTCATGCCTCGGCATCGTGCACAAAATCACATAGACCTATGTGATTTTGCGCAGCCAAGCCGCCCTGCCCCAGTAATACTGCCGCAGTAATACTGCAGTTGCTGGTCAGCAAGAGGTTAAAGACCCCCCAGCATTGGTGTCAGTGGATGAAATAAAGACCCCCAGCATTGGTGTCAGTGGACTCATTAAAACCCGCAGCACGGATGACATTGAACGCATTAAAACTCCCAGCATTGATGTCAGTGGACGCATTAAAACCCCCAGCATTGATGTCAGTGGACGCAATAAAAACCCCGAGCATTGATGTCAGTGGACGCAATAAAAGCCCCGAGCATTGATGTCAGTGGACGCAATAAAATCCCCCCCATCATTGATGTCAGTGGACGCAAACCCCCCCCATCATTGATGTTAGTGGACGCAATAAAACCCCCCAGCATTGATGTCAGTGGACGCATTAAAACCCCCAGCATTGATGTCAGTGGACGCAATAAAAACCCCGAGCATTGATGTCAGTGGACGCAATAAAAACCCCGAGCATTGATGTCAGTGGACGCAATAAAATCCCCCCCATCATTGATGTCAGTGGACGCAAACCCCCCCCATCATTGATGTTAGTGGACGCAATAAAACCCCCCAGCATTGATGTCAGTGGACACATTAAAGATGCCCAGCATTAATGTCAGTGGATGCATTTATAGACCCCCAGCATTGATGTTAGTGGACGCATTACATCACCCCCCCATCATTGATGTCAGTGGACGTATTTATAGACCCCCCAGCATTGGTGTCAGTGGACGCAAAAAAGATCCCCACCATTGATCATCAGTGCACACATTAAAACTCCCCGGTATCGGTGCCGGCGGACGCATTAAAAACCTGGTCAAGAAGCCATATAAGGTCATATGTATAGCTTATACCTTTCTGATGTAAGGCTTGAGGAATGCAGGATGACCAAGCCCACCCTTCCCCTTAAAAGGTGAAATCACTGTCCAAACAATGGATAAGCGAGCCCTTTCTCCTCAGGAATGTGAATGTCATATTGTTGCTTACAAGGGTGTTGGCCAGGGGTGTTTTTTTCCATTTACAAGTCTAAATACCACTGCCCAAACTGGTAAGACTTTAGTCTCACCCAGAACAGCCATGAGGCAAGTGTCTGGTCCTGATTACCTGTGCCATGTTGCATAATAGCAAATGGGACTCCATGGAAGGAAACGTCTTTAGTTAAGTATTCTTGTTAGATTTTCTTTATCTGTATCTGTCATTACTTTTAATAAATGTTATACTTTTAAGTATGTGTGTGATCTCTCTTTGCACATATTGAACACAACCCCAAAAACATGACAAAACAAACCCCCAGCATTGATGTCAGTGGACGCATTAAAGACCCCCAGGATTGATGTCAGTGGACATAATGACCCCCCAGCATTAATGTCAGTGGACGCATTAACCACTTAAGCCCCAGCCCTATTTCGGACACTTTTTGTTTTTAAGTTAAAACCAGTATTTTTTCCTAGAAAACTACTTAGAACCCCCAAACATTATGTATATTTTTTTAGCAAAGACTCTGGAGAATAAAATGTCGGTCATTGCAAAACTTTTTGTCAAGCGGTATTTGCGCAGCGGTCTTTAAAACGCCATTTTTTTGGAAAAAAATTGAAAAAAATCACATTTCACTGCATTTAAAAAATACTAAACAGTAAAGTTAGCCCATTTTTTTTTTGTATATTGTGAAAGATGATGTCACGCCGAGTAAATAGATACCCAACATGTTACGGTTTAAAATTGCGCCCCCCCGTGGGATGGCGACAAACTACGGTCAATAGAGATCTCAATCTGCGACGCTTTAAATTTATTTAACGGTTACCAGTTTAGAGGTAGAGTGTAGCTCTTTTTTTTAAATTATTGCGCACGCTCCGGCGATCGCGGCAATACCTCACATGTGGGGTTTGAACAGCGATTAAATTGCGTATACGTTTCTTTTTGTGCGCGAGCTAACGGTGACGGGGGCGGCAAATTTATTTATTTTTTTTTTTCCTATTTATTTATTTTTTTTTTTTTTTTAAACTTTATTACAGGTTTTTAAAAAAAAAAAATCTGATCACTTTTATTGCTGTCACAAGCAATGTAAACATCCCTTGTGACAGCAATATGTGCGACAGGTACACTTTATGGAGGGATCGAGGGTCTAAAAGACTCTAGACCCCTCCACTACACTTCCCTGTATGCAAAACGCCAAAAACTGCATTTTTGCATACAGCCGTTTTTTAAATTTGCTGCCTTTTGCAGCACAGTAACCCGGAAGTGACGTCATGGACGCCGCCTCCGGGTAACGTCATTGGAGCCCCGATCGATGCCGTTTCCGGCATTCATCGGGACTCCATCCAGCCGGCGGATGTGCTGGCTGAGTGCTCTGGGCTCCCAGTGGGATGGGAGCCCCGGACAAAGCCACGGAAGGCGGCGGGAGGGGGCGTCCCTCCCGCCCCCCCCCCCCCTGGGTAACGATCGAGCGGCTCCCGAGCCGCATCGGTCGTTACCGACGGAAAGCCTACCGTCGGCTTCAAACCACGGTACCGGGATGATGCCTCTAACTAGAGGCATCATCCCGGTATAAACCCGCAAAGTGTACCGACGTATCGGTATGTTACTATGCGGTAAGTGGTTAAAGAACCCTAGCAATGATGTCAGTGGACGCATTAAAGACCCCCAGGATTGATGTCAGTGGACATAATGACCCCCCAGCATTGATGTCAGTGGATGCATTAAAGACCCCCAGGATTGATGTCAGTGGACACATTAAAGACCCCCAGGATTGATGTCAGTGGACATAAAAAAGACCCCCATCATTGATGTCAGTGGACGCATTAAAGAACCCCAGCATTTATGTCAGTGGACATATTAAAACCCCCAGCATTGGATGCATTACAACTCTCCAGCATTGATGTCTATTGATGCATTAACCACTTCTGGACCCGAAGGATTTGCCCCCTTAATAACCAGGCCATATTTTGTGATTCGGCACTGCGTTAATTTAACAAAGAATTGCGCAGTCCTGCGACGCTGTACATGAATAAAAACGATGTCCTTTATTTCCCACAAAAAGAGCGACAATTCTGAAAAAAAAAAAAAAAAACGGAATTTTTGTAAAATCTTACCTGTAAAATTCCTTTCTCTGAGTCCTCCGACAGTCGCCGCCTCTTCATATTCGTCACATATGGGGTATTAGACTTTGCTCCGAAGGAGTAGCTAGGCAACAGAATATGTTAACATTAAAGCTTTTAACATATCCCACCCTCAAGGGGTGGTCCCCTCAGTCAATACCCTCCTACTTCCTGCAACCATATCTCAGTTTTAGTGGAATAGCAGTAGAGTATACAACCAAACCCCAAAAGAGGGGCGGGGGCGGCGACTATAGGAGGACTCAGAGAAAGGAATTTTACAGGTAAGATTTTACAAAAATTCCGTTTTCTCTTACGTCCTCCGACAGTCGCCGCCTCTTCATATTCGTCACATATGGGGACGTCCCAAAGCAGTGCAAACATGAGGGGTGGGAAACGCATCCGCGCCGAAAAGGCAACGCAGTCTCCGCATCAAAGAAAGGAACCTTACCAAAGGAAGGAACCCAGCTGGGCAACAGGAAAAAACAGGTGCTCAACAGGAGCGACAACCCAGGAAAAGACAAATAACCAGGGGATAAAAAACTTATCCCAACAGCCAGTGGTCCCCACAAGGGACCCTAGGGAATCGCCGCACTAAGAACCTTGCGGCCAAAGGAAGCATCCGCAGATGCCTGAACATCTACTTTGTAGAATTTTGTGAAAGTGTGCACGGTCGACCAAGTCGCCGCCTTACACACCTGGGCTACAGAAGCCCCATGACGACAGGCCCAAGACGTACTCAGAGATCTAGTAGAGTGCGCCTTCACAGGCACAGGGGGAACCTTCCCCTGCAAAGCATAGGCCTGTTCAATGGTCTGCCTGATCCATTTTGCGATGGTAGAGGCCGACGCCGCCATGCCCTTCCGAGGACCCTCTGGAAGAACAAACAAGGAATCCGTCTTTCGAAAAGACTCAGTCGATTTAAGGTAAACCCTTATCGCCCGAACAACATCCAGAGAATGTAATCTCACCTCCTTTGGATGTTTAGGCTTCGCGCACAGCGAAGGCAAGACAATATCCTCATTAAGATGGAATTCCGAAACTCGTTTCGGAAGAAAAGAAGGATTAGGTCGCAAGACCACCTTATCCAAATGAACAACCAGATACAGAGACTTGCAGGACAAAGCTGCCAGCTCCGACACTCTGCGAGCCGAAGTGATCGCCACCAAAAAGGCGACCTTTTTGGACAACATAGACAACGAGATCTCCCTGATCTGTTCAAAAGGAGCACGTTGCAACACAGACAGAACGAGATTCAAGTCCCAAGGGGGCAGAGGATCCCTCCTAGGAGGAACCAGATGCCGCACACCCTGAACAAAAGTGCCAACCAAGGAGTTGGAAGCCACGGGACGTTGAAACAGAACGGCCAGCGCAGACACCTGACCCTTTATCGTAGCCAGCGCCAAACGCTGATCGACACCCGTTTGAAGGAAGGACAGCACTCGGGAAACCGAGTACGTGCGGGGAGAAAATCCCCTGGACTCACACCAAGCAAAATAGGCCTTCCAAGTACAGTAATAAACCTTCCCCGAGGAAGACTTCCTCGCGTTGATCAAGGTATGAACGACCTCTGGGGAGAGACCCTTCTCCCTCAGGACCTCGGTCTCAACAGCCAGGCCGTCAAAGCCAGCGACTGTAAAGCAGGATGGTATATCGGTCCTTGAGACAGGAGATCGTCTCGAAGAGGCAGACGCCACGGGGCGTCGACCGCCAGATTCACGAGGTCTGCGTACCAGGACCGGCGAGCCAGTCCGGTGCCACAAGAATCACCGTGCTGCGTTCCGAGTGTAACCTGCGAAGGAACCTGGACAGCAACTGAATCGGTGGAAACGCGTATATCAGCCTGTACTGATGCCACGGGGCCACTAACGCGTCCGACGCGTCTGCCCGAGGGTCGCGCGTCCTTGCCACGAACCTTCTCACCTTGTTGTTGAGACGAGACGCGAACAGGTCCACATCTGGAAGACCCCACTTCGCGCACAACATCTGGAAGACAGCCGGGTGGAGAGACCATTCCCCCTGATCCAGGGTCTGGCGACTCAGACAGTCCGCCTGCCAGTTCTCCACCCCCGGAATGTGAACCGCCGTCATCGCCGGGACATGAGCCTCAGCCCAAGACAGAATGTCGGCCACTTCTCGAGCCGCTCGGGCACTCCTGGTGCCCCCTTGGTGGTTGATGTAGGCCACCGCCGTGGCATTGTCCGTCTGCACCCGAACCGGGCAGCCCTGCAGCCGGTCCGTCCAGCGATGAAGACAGAGATTTATCGCACGCAATTCTAGAATGTTGATCGGAAGGGAGGACTCCCCCTCCGACCAAGTCCCCTGGGCGGACAGAACGCCCAGAACACCACCCCAGCCCGACAGGCTGGCATCCGTGGTGATTACCGTCCACGAGATAGGATGAAACGACTTGCCCCCGGACACCATCGGGGACTGGAGCCACCACAGAAGGTCTCTTCTGGTGCAATGACTCAACGAGATTTGAAGATCCAGAGATTGAGGTCGCCCGTCCCACATGGACAGGACCTCCGCTTGGAGACCCCGCGTGTGAAACTGGGCAAAGGGAATCGCCTCGAAGGCCGAGACCATCAATCCCAGACATCTCATGCACGTCCGCAGAGACGAGTGCGGAACGTCCCTGAGGGACCTGACTTCCTCCTGAAGAGTTCTGAGTTTGTCTTCCGGCAGGAAGACCTTCGCCTGCACCGAGTCCAGAATCATTCCCAGGTAGGGAAGACGAACAGACGGACTCAGCGTCGACTTTGGAAAATTTACCGTCCAACCAAACTCCTGCAGAGTTTGCATCGTGACAGACCGGTCCTTCTCCAGACCCTGGCTGGTCGCAGACCGAACCAGAATGTCGTCCAGATACCCCAGGACAGAAATGCCCTGGGCCCTCAATAATGCCAGAACCGGTGCAAGCACCTTGGTGAAGACCCGCGGAGCCGAGGCGAGACCAAAAGGCAACGCCACGAACTGGTAGTGATCCTCCGCAATGGCAAATCGAAGGTACCTCTGGTGACCCTCGAAAATGGGGATGTGAAGATACGCATCCTTCAAATCGATGGAGGCCATGAATTCCCCCGGAACCAGGGCAGCCACCACCGACCGCAGGGATTCCATGCGGAACTTGCGAACCCGCACAGAGCGGTTCAGAGCCTTCAAGTCCAGAATTGGACGAACCTTGCCCTCCTTTCTGGGCACGGTGAACAGATTGGAATAAAACCCCCGAAATCTGTCCCGATGAGGCACCGGAACTACCACTCCCTGAGCCCTCAGGTCCCGCACCGCCAGGTGCAGGTCCCGTAAACGCTCTGGAGACAGTTGAAGATTTGAGGGAAAAAATCTGCTCTCCGGCCGAGAGAGAAACTCGATCTTGTAACCAGATCGAACGATCTCCTGAACCCATCTGTCCCGCACGCGGGCCAACCAGGGCTGAAGAAAACCGAGCAAGCGTCCCCCCACCCCAAAACTGGGTGAGGGCGCCCCTTCAGGCCGCACTGTTATGGGCTGCGGATCCGGATTGACCGGACTTCTGTTTACCAGACCAGGGCTTCTTCTGAGAGCCTTGACCTTTGAACGGTTTGCCCTTGTAGTGCAAACGAAAGGCACGAAAGGACCCCTGAGGGGGCCGAAAATTAGCATGCTTCTTCCCAGAAGCCCCCTTAGCCTTGGGGAAATGGGGCAAGAGAGTGCTCTTACCTCCGGTGATCCCCTTAATCAACACATCCAAGGACTCCCCAAAAAGGCGAGACCCATCATAAGGCAGATTGGCTAAGGTCTTACGTGAAGACTGGTCCACCGACCAACATTTCAACCAAACCAGGCGGCGAGACAACACCGCCACGCTGTGCACACGTGCAGCCAACGGAACTAGGTCCAAGTCCGCATCACACAGATACATGACACCCTGGTGGATTTGATCCACCATATCCAGGGTCGCCGGCAAGGCCGAATCGGCCACTAGGACGCGCCTAAGCATCTGCGTCCAACTTGCGATCGCCTGGGCCGCCATGAGAGAAGCAAACAGAGCCTTAAGCATAGAACCCGTAACAGAATAAGTATGACGGGCAAGAGACTCCAATCTCCTATCCGTGGCATCACGGAACACAGGGGAATCCTCTGCAGGAATCGCAGTGGATTTGTTTAAAACCGCAATTGCCTGATCCACTGGGGGGGGCACACACCACCTTTCATCAGTGGAAGGCGAGAAAGGATAACGCAGCTTGAACCTACTTGGTACAGCAAAAGGTTTGCGCAGATTGCGCCATTGTTCCTTAACAGCGCGCTGAAAATCATCATTGCAGGGAAAAACCTGCGGCGTCCTGCGTTTTCTCTGCGTCCCATAAGCCGCCAAGGCAGCGGGGGGACACACTTCATCCTGCAAACGCAGCGTTTGCTTTATGGAAGCAATCAATTCATCCATGATTGCAAGCTCTTCAGGCGAGCCAGGGGGAGAATTATCAACCCCTTCAACTTCAGCCTCCACCTCGGACCCCACTAGATCCAGGGAGGAGCGGGACCCCGATAAGGAGGCCCCCGCCATAACAACCCCATCACCTTCACCCTCAGAATCAGAGGAACGAGCAACTCTGGGTCTTTTAGTAGATTGAGCAGCCACCAGCATCTGCACCTGAGCAGCAAGGCCAGCCACAATAGTGGCTAAATCCCCCCCTGGGGGGGAAACAGCGGTCCCCTGGCTTTCCACCAAGGCGGTAGGAAATTTGCCCTCCTGAGAATCCATTGCCCCTATAACAAATGCCGCATAATAAAGGGTTAACTGCCCCTTTAACACGCGCGGCGAGCGCAGCCCACCGCACCACACACAAGCACAATGAGACCCCCACAGGGACAATAAAAATGACACAGGCAATGGATAGGAAGGATATAACCTGAGGAGACCCTCGCCGCTGCTGCTGCCTCGATCGGTGTACCCAGGAGAAGAGGAAGTGATGCTGCCAGGGCGCTCTATGAAAGCCTATGGGAGGCTACAAGAAAATGGCCGCCATGCATGTAGAACATGCGGCCGGAGCGAGTTTAGGCAAAATGGCGCCGTTTGGCGCCGAAACCGCCGCTCCACAGTACAGTAATGCACACATGTCTGTATATAAAAAAACGTGTCAGATCGCCGCAGCGATCGCTGTATAATGCCCAAACATGCCACAAAACATGCCCCACAGCACACAGCTTCTCACACTGACAAGGCTGACACACACAGTGTCACACAGCTCCCCCCCCCCCCCCCTTGCAGCCCACAGCATGCAGCCGAGAGATAGGGAGACAAACAGTGTGAATAGAGGCAGGTTACACAGTCCCAGACTGACACCCCCCCAGACAGACAGGTCCCCACATAGATACACTTACCTCACAGTGGCGTGGGGGACCCGCACAGGCGAACAAGCCGCTGCACATGAGGCAGGGAGAGTCGCATACAAGACGCACAGAATGGGGGTTAAGAAACCGCACAGCGTCCAGTGAGGTAGCCACCTCACCAATCATCCCTGCACCGAACAGGGATGGGTCGTTCACTGTGCCAGGAGCGTTACCTGGCTGAACGCTCGATGGCAGGCTGGGAAGCCACTGACCCACGACCTGCGACCAGGGGGATCAGCCCGAGACCCAGCCCGCATGATCCTCTTCATCCGAAGAACTAACTAAAGCTGACAAAAAGAACAGCTAAGTAAAGGTAGAGAGAAAACTCAAACAAAAAATCAAAAAAGAAGAAAGAGTCTGGGGCACAAAGCCCCAGCACAGAGAGAGCCAGCCACTCCTGACAAGCTAGACATTAAAACTGAGATATGGTTGCAGGAAGTAGGAGGGTATTGACTGAGGGGACCACCCCTTGAGGGTGGGATATGTTAAAAGCTTTAATGTTAACATATTCTGTTGCCTAGCTACTCCTTCGGAGCAAAGTCTAATACCCCATATGTGACGAATATGAAGAGGCGGCGACTGTCGGAGGACGTAAGAGAAACAATATTTTTCACATTCTGCTTTATAACATTAGCATTTTTTAACATTTTAGGCCAATTTGTTTTCTACTACATATTTTTGGTAAACAAAAATCACAATAAGCGTATTTTGATTGGTTTGCGCAAAAGTTATCGCGTCTACTAACTATAAGATTTATGTCATTTTTATTTATTTTTTTTACTAGTAATGGTCACGATCTGCGATTTTTAGCAGGACTATGACATTGTGGTGGACAGATCGGACCCCTGACTGACATTTTTGGGGGGACCAGTGACATTACCTCAGTAATCAGTGCCACAAATATGCACTGTTACTGTGCTAATGACACTGGCAGGGAAGAAGTTAACACTGTGGGTGATCAGGGGGTTAAATATGTACCTAGGAATGGGTTTCTAACTGTGGGGGGGGGGTGTGGCTTGTGAAATGATCACAGAGACCTGTGTTCCTATAAAGCAGGATCACAGGGGCTCTATGATCATTCCAGGGAGAAGGAAGGCCGGCTGTGTTTACAACAGCTGACCGTTCTTCTCTCTCAGCGGGGAACAATCGCGGGTGTCAAGACGGCAACCGGAGCCGCTTGTCCTGTGCATCGGCTTTCCCGCTGACGAGCGCTCGCCCTCTAGCTGCCTGCGCCTGAGCGACATATAGCTACGGCGGTTTGCCCAGGAGCGGCTGCCTGCCACAGTATAACTGCGGCAAGCGGACGTAAATTGGTTAAAGACCTCCAGCACTGAGATCAGTGAAGGCAATAAAGACCCCTCCCCCCAGCATTGATGTCAGTGGACGCATTAAAACCCCCCATTATTGATGTCAGTGAACGCAGTAAAGACCCCCAGGATTGATGTCAGTGGACATAATAAAGACCCCCCATCATTGATGTCAGTGGACGCATTAAAGACCCCCCAGCATTGATGTCAGTGGATGCAGTAAAGACCCCCATCATTGATGTCAGTGGATGCAGTAAAGACCCCCATCATTGATGTCAGTGGATGCATTAAGGACCCCCCAGCATTAATGTCAGTGGACGCATTAAAACTCCCCAGCATTGAGGTCAGTGGACGCATTAAAACCCCCAGCAATGATGTCAGTGGACGCATTAAAACCCCCAGCATTGGTGCCGGTGGACACATTAAAACCCCCAGCATTGGTGCCGGTGGACACATTAAAATGCCCAGGATTGATGTCAATGGATGCATTAAAACCCCCAGCATTGGTGTCTATTGATGTATTAACCACTTCTGGACCGGAAGGATTTGCCCCCTTAATAACCAGGCCATATTTTGTGATTCGGCACTGCATTGATTTAACGAAGAATTGCGCAGTCCTGCGACGCTGTACATAAATAAAAATCATGTCCTTCATTTCCCACAAATAGAGCTTTCTTTTGGTGGTATTTGATCACCTGTGCGATTTTTATTTTTTGCGCTATAAGGCCCCGTTCACACTGGGGCGATCCGACTTCCAGGGGCGACCTCCGAGGTCGCGGTGCAAGCAGCGCGCCGCGACCTCGGAGCGGCCGGCACGGACTTCATAACATTGAAGTCTATGCAGGTCGCTCCGGGTCGCCCCAAAGAAGCTCCGGACCCTTTTTCTAAGTCGGAGCGACTATTAGAAGGGGTCCGCAGCTTCTCTATGGAAGGCGACCTACGGCGACCTGTGAGGCGACCAGGTCGCCTCACAGGTCGCCCCAGTGTGAAGGGGGACTAAAACAAAAAAAAAAGAGCGACAATTCTGAAAAAAAAAAAACACAATATTTTTTACATTCTGCTATATAACATTCCCCAAAAAAAAATTAAAAATCTATTTTTTTTTTTTACATTTTTGGCCAATTTGTTTTCTGCTACATATTTCTGGTAAACAAAAATCACAATAAGCGTATTTTGATTGGTTTGCGCAAACAATATCGCGTCTACTAACTATGGGAAAGATTTATGTCATTTTAATTTTTTTACTAGCAATGGTCGCGATCTGCGATTTTTAGCGGGACTACGACATTGCGGCGGACAGATCGGACCCCTGACTGACATTTTTGACACTTCTGGGGGGGACCAGTGACATTACTACAGTAATCAGTGCTAAAATATGCACTGTTACTGTACTAATGACACTGGCAGGGAAGGGGTTAACACTGAGTGATCAGGGGTTAAATGTGTACCTAGAGGCGTGGCTTGTGAAATGATCACAGAGACCTGTGTTCCTATATAGCAGGATCACAGGGGCGCTATGATCATTCCAGGGAGAAGGAAGGCCGGCTGTGTTTTCAACAGCTGACCGTTCTTCTCTCTCAGCGGGGAACGATCGCGGGTGTCAGGCGGCAATTGGAGCCGCTTGCCCTGTGCATCGGCTTTCCCACTGACAAGCGCTCGCCCCCTAGCTGCCTGCTCGTGAGGCGGGCGGTCATAAAGTGGTTAAAGACCTCCAGCATTGAGTTCAGTGAACGCAATATAGACCCCCCTAAGCATTGATGTCAGTGGATGCAATAAAGACCCCCAGCATTGATGTCAGTGGATGCAATAAAGACCCCCAGCATTGATGTCAGTGGATGCAATATAGACCCCCCTAAGCATTGATGTCAGTGGATGCAATAAAGACCCCCAGCATTGATGTCAGTGGATGCAATAAAGACCCCCCAGCATTGATGTCAGTGAAGGCAATAAAGACCCCCAGCATTGATGTCAGTGAAGGCAATAAAGACCCCCCTAAGCATTGATGTCAGTGGATGCAATAAAGACCCCAGCATTGATGTCAGTGGATGCAATAAAGACCCCCAGCATTGATGTCAGTGGACGCATTAAATAACCCCAGCATTGGTGTCAGTGGACGCATTAAAACCCCCAGCAATGATGTCAGTGAATACATTAATAGCCCCCACCATTGATGTCTGCGGATGCATTAAAGACCTCCAGCATTAATGTCAGTGGATGCATTAGAGACCCTCAAGCATTGGTGTCAGTGGACGCTTTAAAACCCCTCAGCATTGGTGTCAAGGGACTCAGTAAACCCCCCCTCCCCCAGCATTGGCGTCACTGGACACATTAAAATCCCCCAGTATTGGTGTCAGTGGATGCATTAAAGACCCCCCCAGCATTGATGTCAGTGAACGCATTAAAAAACCCCAGAATTAATGTCAGTGGATGCATTTAAGATCCCCTAGCATTGGTGGCAGAGGCTGCATTATTAACCCCTAGCACAGGTGCCAGTATTATTAAACCCCTCCCCCACATTAACCCCAGCAATGATGTCAGTGGATGCATTAAACCCCCCCCGAGCATTGATGTCAGGGAAGGCATTAAAATTTCCCAGCATTGATGTCTATTGATGCATTAAAGACCCCCCCCCCCAGCACTCATGTGCAGGTGGACGCATTAAAACCCCCAGCATTGGTGTCAGTGGATGCAATAAAGACCCCCAGCATTGATGTCAGTGGACACATTAAAACCTGCAGCATGGATGACAGTGGATGCATTAAAACCCCCCATTATTGATGTCAGTGGACGCATTGAAGACCCCCAGCATTGATATCAGTGGACATAATAAAGACTCCCAGCATTGATGTCAGTGAATGCAAAAAAGACCCCCCCCCAGCATTGATGTCAGTGGACGCATTAAATAACCCCAGCATTGGTGTCAGTGGACGCATTAAAACCCCCAGCATTGAAGTGAGTGGACGCATTAAAACCCCCAGCAATGATGTCAGTGAATACATTAATAGCCCCCACCATTGATGTCTGCGGATGCATTAAAGACTTCCAGCATTAATGTCAGTGGATGCATTAGAGACCCCCAAGCATTGGTGTCAGTGGACGCTTTAAAACCCCCCAGTATTGGCGTCAGCGGACGCATTAAAATTGACCAGAATTGGTTTCAGTGGACGCATTAAAAGCCCCCCCCCCCCCCCCCCAGCATTGGTGTCAGTGGATGCATTACCACTTAAGCCCCGGAAGATTTTACCCCCATTCCGACCAGGGGGTATTTTGCGATTCGGCACTGCATGACTTTAACGGACAATTGCGCGGTCGTGCGACGCTGTACCTAAACGAATTTGGCTTCCTTTTTTTCCCACAAACAGAGCTTTCTTTTGGTGGTATTTGATCACCTGTGCGATTTTTTGATCACGCGCTATAAACAAAAAAAAAAGAGCGTAAATTTTGCAAAAATAGCAATATTTTTCACATATTTTTATATGAAATTCCCCCCCCAAAAAAATGTAAAAATCGAAATTTTCGGCCAATTTGTTTTATGCTACCTATGTTTGGTAAAAAATATCGCAAAAAGCGTATTTTGATTGGTTTGCACAAAAGTTATCGCGTTTACTAACAAAGGGAAAGATTTTTGTCATTTTTGTTGTTTTTTTTTTTAACGCGTAATGGCGGCGATCTGCGATTTTTTTGCGGTACTGCGACATTGCGGCGGACAGATCGGACCCTTGACTGACATTTTTGACACGTTTGGGGTTACCAGTGACATTACTACAGTAATCAGTGCTAAATATATGCACTGTTACTGTAAAAATACACTGGTAGTGAAGGGGTTAACTTTATTTGGGGGAGGGGCTGTGTGTGTCCCTAGGGGCGTGCTTTCTACTGTGATTGGCTGTGGCTTGAGCTGTAAGGACACTGATCAACGAATCTACATAGTAGATCCATGTGATCAGTGTCTTTACACAAGCTGCCTGACATTCTCCCTCTCCCCCGCCGATCGGCCGGCGGACACCGGGTCCGCTGGTCACACGCGCGCGGGGGGGGGGGGGGTCCGTG
The DNA here is from genome assembly GCF_965119305.1 of Pelophylax lessonae. Classification (NCBI taxonomy): domain Eukaryota; kingdom Metazoa; phylum Chordata; class Amphibia; order Anura; family Ranidae; genus Pelophylax; species Pelophylax lessonae. Next base: position 606,044,127 of record NC_138769.1, read on the forward strand.
ACCACGCGGGGGCGCGCGCTCGCTCCCTAGACCCTCACAAGCAAGCAACGTAGCCCTACGTTAGTTTGCCTGTGAGGGGCTGACCGCCGACGTAGATAGTCGTGCGGCGGTCGGCAAGTGGTTAAAAAACCCCAGAATTAATGTCAGTGGACGCATTTAAGATCCCCTAGCATTGGTGTCAGAGGCTGCATTATTAACCCCTAGCACAGGTGCCAGTATTATTAAACCCCTCCCCCACATTAATTAACCCCAGCAATGATGTCAGTGGATGCATTAACCCCCCCAGCATTGATGTCAGGGAAGGCATTCAAATTTCCCAGCATTGATGTCTATTGATGCATTAAAGACCCCCCCCAGCATTGGTGCAGGTGGACGCATTAAAACCCCCAGCATTGATGTCAGTGAAGGAAATAAAGACCCCCCTCTGCATTGATGTCAGTGAAGGAAATAAAGACCCCCCCAGCATTGATGTCAGTGAAGGCAATAACCACCCCCAGCATTGATGTCAGTGAAGGCAATAACCACCCCCAGCATTGATGTCAGTGAAGGCAATAAAGACCCCCAGCATTGATGTCAGTGAAGGCAAAAAAGACCCCCAGCATTGATGTCAGTGGATGCAATAAAGACCCCCAGCATTGATGTCAGTGGATGCAATAAAGACCCCCAGCATTGATGTCAGTGAAGGCAATAAAGACCCTCAGCATTGATGTCAGTGAAGGCAATAAAGACCCCCAGCATTGATGTCAGTGGATGCAATAAAGACCCTCAGCATTGATGTCAGTGAAGGCAATAAAGACCCTCAGCATTGATGTCAGTGAAGGCAATAAAGACCCCCAGCATTGATGTCAGTGAAGGCAATAAAGACCCCCAGCATTGATGTCAGTGAAGGCAATAAAGACCCTCAGCATTGATGTCAGTGAAGGCAATAAAGACCCCCAGCATTGATGTCAGTGAAGGCAATAAAGACCCTCAGCATTGATGTCAGTGAAGGCAATAAAGACCCTCAGCATTGATGTCAGTGAAGGCAATAAAGACCCTCAGCATTGATGTCAGTGAAGGCAATAAAGACCCCCAGCATTGATGTCAGTGGATGCAATAAAGACCCTCCAGCATTAATGAAAGTGGACGCAATAAAGACCCCCTAGTATTAGTGTCAGTCTATGCAAAAAAGACTCCCAGCATTGATGTCAGTGAATGCAAAAAAGACCCCCCCAGCATTGATGTCGGTGGATGCATTAAAGACCTCCAAGCATTGGTGTCAGAGGCTGCATTATTAACCCCTAGCACAGGTGTCAGTATTATTAAACCCCTCCCCCTACATTAATAACCCCCAGCATTGGTGCAGGTGGACGCATTAAAACCCCCAGCATTGGTGTCAGTGGATGCAATAAAGACCCTCAGCACTGAATTCAGTGGGCACAACAAAAGTCGCAGCAATGATGTCGGTGGACGCATTAAACCCCCCAGTATTGATGTCAGTGAACGCATTAAACCCCCCAGTATTGATGTCAGTGAACGCATTAAACCCCCCAGTATTGATGTCAGTGAACGCATTAAACCCCCCAGTATTGATGTCAGTGAACGCATTAAACCCCCCAGTATTGATGTCAGTGAACGCATTAAACCCCCCAGTATTGGTGTCAGTGAACGCATTAAAACCCCCAGTATTGATGTCAGTGGACGCATTAAACCCCCCAGTATGTCAGTGGACGCATTAAACCCCCCAGTATTGGTGTCAGTGGACACATTAAACCCCCCAGTATTGATGTCAGTGGACACATTAAACCCCCCAGTATTGGTGTCAGTGGACGCATTAAAACCCCGCAGCATTGATGTCAGTGGACGCAATAAAGACCCCCAGCATTGATATAAGTGGACATAATAAAGACCCCCCCCCAGCATTGATGTCAGTGGATGTAATAAAGACCCCCAGCATTAATGTCAGTGAAGGCAATAAAGACCCCCAGCATTGATGTCAGTGAAGGCAATAAAGACCCCCAGCATTGATGTCAGTGAAGGCAATAAAGACCCCCCTCAGCATTGATGTCAGTGGATGCAATATAGACCCCCAGCATTGATGTCAGTGAAGGCAATAAAGACCCCCAGCATTGATGTCAGTGGATGCAATAAAGACGCCTAGCATTGATGTCAGTGAAGGCAATAAAGACCCCCCTCAGCATTGATGTCAGTGAAGGAAATAAAGACCCCCCCAGCATTGATGTCAGTGAAGGCAATAAAGACCCCCAGCATTGATGTCAGTGAAGGCAATAAAGACCCCCAGCATTGATGTCAGTGGATGCAATAAAGACTCCCCCCAGCATTGATGTCAGTGAAGACAATAAAGATCCCCCAGCATTGATGTCAGTGGATGCAATAAAGACCCCCAGCATTGATGTCAGTGGATGCAATAAAGACCCCCAGCATTGATGTCAGTGGATGCAATAAAGACCCCCAGCATTGATGTCAGTGGACGCATTAAAAAACCCCCAGCATTGATATTAGTGGACATAATAAAGACCCCCCCCCCCCCCAGCATTGATGTCAGTGAAGGCAATAAAGACCCCCCTTCAGCATTGAGGTCAGTGGATGCAATAAAGACCCCCCTCAGCATTAATATCAGTGGATGCAATAAAGACCCCCAGCATTGATGTCAGTGAAGGCAAAAAAGACCCCCTTCAGCATTGATGTCAGTGGATGCAATAAAGACCCCCAGCATTGATGTCAGTGAAGGCAATAAACACCCCCTTCAGCATTGATGTCAGTGGATGCAATAAAGACCCCCAGCATTGATGTCAGTGAAGGCAATAAACACCCCCCCAGCATTGATGTCAGTGGATGCAATAAAGACCCCCAGCATTGATGTCAGTAAAGGCAATAAAGACCGCCAGCATTGATGTCAGTGAAGGCAATAAAGACCCCCAGCATTGATGTCAGTGAAGGCAATAAAGACCGCCAGCATTGATGTCAGTGAAGGCAATAAAGACCCCCAGCATTGATGTCAGTGAAGGCAATAAAGACCCCCAGCATTGATGTCAGTGGATGCAATAAAGACCCCCAGCATTGATGTCAGTGGATGCAATAAAGACCCTCAGCATTGATGTCAGTGAAGGCAATAAAGACCCCCCTCAGCATTGATGTCAGTGAAGGCAATAAAGACCCCCACCATTGATGTCAGTGAAGGCAATAAAGACCCCCACCATTGATGTCAGTGAAGACAATAAAGACCCCCAGCATTGATGTCAGTGAAGGCAATAAAGACCCCCAGCATTGATGTCAGTGGATGCAATAAAGACCCCCAGCATTGATGTCAGTGGATGCAATAAAGACCCTCAGCATTGATGTCAGTGAAGGCAATAAAGATCCTCAGCATTGATGTCAGTGAAGGCAATAAAGACCCCCAGCATTGATGTCAGTGGATGCAATAAAGACCCCCAGCATTGAGGTCAGTGAAGGCAATAAAGACTCCCAGCATTGAGGTCAGTGAAGGCAATAAAGACCCCCAGCATTGATGTCAGTGGATGCAATAAAGACCCCCAGCATTGAGGTCAGTGAAGGCAATAAAGACCCCCTTCAGCATGGATTACAGTGGATGCATTAAAAAACCCTATAGCATTGACGTCAGTGGACGCATAGAAGACCCCCAGCATTGAAATTAGTGGACATAATAAAGACCCTCCAGCATTGAGGTCAGTGAAGGCAATAAAGACCCCCAGCATTGATGTCAGTGAAGGCAACAAAGACCCCCCTCAGCATTGATGTCAGTGGACGCAATAAAGACCCCCTAGTATTAGTGTCAGTCTATGCAAAAAAGACTCCCAGCATTGATGTCGGTGGATGCATTAAAGACCTCCAAGCATTGGTGTCCCCCACATTAATAACCCCCAGCATTGGTGCAGGTGGACGCATTAAAACCCCCAGCAATGATGTCAGTGGATGCATTAAAGACCCCCCAGCATTGGTGTCAGTGGATGCAATAAAGACCCTCAGCACTGAATTCAGTGGGCACAATAAAACTCGCAGCAATGATGTCGGTGGACGCATTAAACCCCCCAGTATTGGTGTCAGTGAACGCATTAAACCCCCCAGTATTGATGTCAGTGGACGCATTAAAGAGGTTGTAAACCCACCTCACAAACTTGTACCTATAGGTAAGCCTATATTAAGGCTTACCTATAGGTGCTATAAATATCTCCTAAACTTGCACCGATTAGGAGATATTTAGAGTGCCTACTGCCGATGACGTCATCGGCGCAGGCGCTCTGAAGGAACGGCCACCCGTGCCGTTCCTTCAGAGCTCAGTGCCGTGAACGGCGGCTCCCGCGCGCATGCGCGGGAGTGATGTAATCGCGCCTCCGGCCAATCAGATGGCCGGAGGACGCGAACCCGGAAGCAGGACGGCCGGACATGTCGCCGTCATGTCGCTGAGGTGGCGGCACGGCGGGGGCTTCGTTTTAAGGTAAGTACTACATAATGAGCTAGTATGCGATGCATACTAGCTCATTATGCCTTTTTCTTTACAGGGCTTTTTTTTCCTCGTTTTTATTGGGGGGAGTTTACTTCCTCTTTAAAGATCCCCCAGTATTGATGTCAGTGAACGCATTAAACCCCCCAGTATTGGTGTCAGTGAACGCATTAAACCCCCCAGTATTGATGTCAGTGAACGCATTAAACCCCCCAGTATTGATGTCAGTGAACGCATTAAACCCCCCAGTATTGGTGTCAGTGAACGCATTAAACCCCCCAGTATTGATGTCAGTGAACGCATTAAACCCCCCAGTATTGATGTCAGTGAACGCATTAAAGATCCCCCAGTATTGATGTCAGTGAACGCATTAAACCCCCCAGTATTGATGTCAGTGAAAGCATTAAAACCCCCAGTATTGATGTCAGTGGACGCATTAAACCCCCCAGTATTGGTGTCAGTGAACGCATTAAACCCCCCAGTATTGAGGTCAGTGAAAGCATTAAACCCCCCAGTATTGATGTCAGTGGACGCATTAAACCCCCCAGTATTGATGTCAGTGAACGCATTAAACCCCCCAGTATTGATGTCAGTGAACGCATTAAACCCCCCAGTATTGGTGTCAGTGAATGCATTAAACCCCCCAGTATTGATGTCATTGAACGCATTAAAGATCCCCCAGTATTGATGTCAGAGGCTGCATTATTAACCCCTAGCACAGGTGTCAATATAATTAACCCCCTTTCCAACATTGGTGGTCAATGGCATTGAAATGTAACCCATTCCATGACCACCAATGTGGGGGGAGGGGGTTATTAATACTGACAGTACCACAAGTGCAGAAGAGGGGAGGTGGGTTAAAATTAGTGGCGATCGACGGATATCGTTTTTTTAATGCCGATACTGATGTTTTGGTGATCGGATATTGGTATTTTTTTATTCTTTTTTTTTTCTGCAGGTACTCCTTGTGGAGGGATATGGGTGTCTAAAAGACCCAACCCCCCCCCCCCCCCCAGCACCGACAAGCATTCAAAACACCAAGTTTGGCTGTTTTGAATGCAGTCAGTTTTTTTTAATTCTGCGTCGAGTACCCAGGGGGATGGAGAGCACAGGGGGAGAGGGGGGGGGACTGGAGAGCACTGTCTGGGGGAACTGGAAATCACTGAGGGGGGAGCCAGGGAGCTGGAGAGCACTGGGGGAGCCAGAAAGCATGGGGGGGGGGGGGAAACGATGAAAAGCACTGTGGAGAGCTGAAGAGCACCTTTTAAGAGCACGGGGGGACTAAATGAACTGCGGGGGACTAAGAACACTGGGGGGGGGGGTGCGGCTAAAGAACACTGGGGGGGCTAAAAAGCACTGAGGGGGGGCATTATTACATTCAGAGTATAGCACTGGTACAGGTAGGTGTCCTTCCGGGTCCGCAGTTTGCCCTTACTGTCAGTCAGTGGCCAGCAGCAGCCGAGGAGATGACCCAATCAGGCAGCGGGGAGGGCCGGCCGCAGTTTGCCTGGAGACACTGTGACTGGCTAGCAGCAGCAGTAACAGCCGGGAGATTATCAACCAATGAGGCAGCGGAAGCGTCACTGGAGGGCGGGCCGGCCGCATGAACATGATGAGGCGGGGGTGCGGTTACCGAAACGGTTACCGCCCCCTTCCGCGTCATCATCACTATGTTATGTGTGCTATGGGGTATAGGAGAGGGGTGGGTCTGAGGAAGAGGGAGGTTCTAAGGAAAGGGGGGGGGGGGTCAAAAGAAGAGAGGGGGTGAGGAAGAGAGGGGGTGAGGAAGAGAGGGGGTTCTCTACTTAGACAGATAAATTATTTTTACTGCACAGCCTGCAAAGGGGAATTAGTGACAAAGGACAATAATGATCCTGAAGACCCCTATATATCTAACATCAGCTCTTTTTATTGGAAATATCACAATGGGGGTACAGGGTCAGAGCCAACAGCCCCCCCCCCCTCCCCCACCCAGGCACCATAGCAGCTGCATGGACTGTGGTGGCAATTGTTACTTCACTGCATACAAAATCCATGAGACCCCCTCTTTTCAATCAACGGGTGTCCTCATTTCTGAGCATACATCCCCTCCCCCACCACTATTATTGATGCATAAAATATATTTTTAAAGTCATTTTATTGTTGGCTATTTTTAATTACAATGTATTTTTACTCATGGATTTTCATAAATATACATTAAAAATTATTGTATAAGGTTCACATTTCTGCGATGCGGGAACGCTGCGAATATACAGCGTGTTCCCGCATCGCATCCGCACCCCTGGCAGTTCACACTGCCATATGCCATACACTGGGGGTGTCAATTAAAAGTTAACGACACCCCCAGATCAGATGGCATATCGCAGTGCAATCTATAAGTTGGCACAGAATCGGATCACACTAGTGTGAACCACCATGCCATCCGATTCTGCTGCAGACCAAATAAAGGGTCCTGTGCGAGATGGGTGCGATTGCGGTGGGAATTGAGTCATACAATCTGTATGGGTGAATTTGCAGCGCACAGAGATGGCATGTTATTTTAGGAGCGCTCAGAATTACATGCCATCTCTGTGATGGCAGAAATGTGAAGCGGCACTAAGCCAACATTTATGGTTTTGCTGTTGTTTTGGATAAAGTGGTGAAGGGTTCGTCCAGAGGGGGGCTTTAGCAGAGAAATGCTTTATAAATGCAAGAAAGTCATGGAAATAAAAAAATAAGATGAAAATGTAGAAAATAAAATGTCTGCTTTCATGGTAAAATAAATCAATAAATAAAAAGAGAATAGACTGACAGGCTGATGGGAAAAGCACTGATAGATTTACTGGGAGACTTTACCAAGGATTACCAATGACATTTTCTGGGCTCCATATAATATAAGCCTGGGGGGGGGGGGTAGGTGAGAAGATGGGGGGGTAGGTGAGGAGATGGGGGGTAGGTGAGGAGATGGGGGGGGGGGTAGGTGAGAAGATGGGGGGGTAGGTGAGGAGATGGTGGGGGGGGTAGGTGAGGAGATGGTGGGGGGGGTAGGTGAGGAGATGGTGGGGGGGGGTAGGTGAGGAGATGGTGGGGGGGGGTAGGTGAGGAGATGGTGGGGGGGGTAGGTGAGGAGATGGGGGGGGGTAGGTGAGGAGATGGGGGGGGGGGGGTAGGTGAGGAGATGGGGGGGTAGGTGAGATGGGGGGGGGGGTAGGTGAGGAGATGGGGGGGGGGGAGGTGGGGAGATGGGGGGGGGGGTGTAGGTGAGGAGATGGGGGGGGTAGGTGAGGAGATGGAGGGGGGGTAGGTGAGGAGATGGGGGGGGGGGTAGGTGAGGAGATGGGGGGTAGATGAGGAGATGGGGGTGGGTAGATGAGGAGATGGGGGGGGGTAGGTGAGGAGATGGGGGGGGGTAGGTGAGGAGATGGGGGGGGGTAGGTGAGGAGATGGGGGGGTAGGTGAGGAGATGGGGGGGGTAGGTGAGGAGATGGGGGGGGAGGTGAGGAGATGGGGGGGGGAGGTGAGGAGATGGGGGGGGGAGGTGAGGAGATGGGGGGGTAGGTGAGGAGATGGGGGGGTAGGTGAGGAGATGGGGGGTAGGTGAGGAGATGGGGGGGGGGGAGATGAGGTTCTAGGGAAGAGAGCAGAGGGGTAGGTGAGAGGGCTCTAAGGATGAGGAGGAGAGGGGGAAGGTCTTGGGCTGAGTTCTCCCCCCTTGTACTTACCACCACACCGGGAAGCATGTTTTGTTTTCCTCCCTCCAGCCATGTGACCAGGGTGATAGAGGGAGGGCGGGCAGCCTTCCCTCACTATACAGCGGCGCTCTCTATTGCCACAGGCTGGAGGGAGGACAAAGTCTAATCCTCTCCCCAGCTCTCTCACTCCTGTCAGTAAGCATCGGGGATGAGCGGCCTCACTGGCAGCGCGCGGAGGTGGGCTCGCGCTTCCTCTGATTGGTGCAGGGGGCAGGCGGATCATGTGACGTGTGGCACGCGCAGGCAGAGCGGCGCCATTTTTACTGTGGTTGCCAGGGAGAGGGAGTGTCTCCTGTCACTGCCGTCACAGCGCCCTACAGCGGATTTTTCTGACATTACAGCTTCTATATCTAATCATCTGTATCCAGGAGAGACGGTAAGTGTCATTAGCTGTCATGTCACCTTACCAGTGAGGTCGGGTCCAGTGTCTGGATATGTGTGTGTGTGTGGGGGGGGGGGGGAGGACAATAGAGATCTGGACCCGATTTGTACTGTAAATGATCTGTCAGCGTTTTCTCTCCTCCTTTCTAGTTGGAGGGAAGAGAAATCACTTTTTCACACTCAGGATCAGAGCTGCCATTAGAAATCACAGGGGCCCCGAAAAGCCTCCTGACAGGGGCCCCAAACAGCTTACCTGACAGGGCCCCCCCCCCTCACAGTTCAAATCTTTTTCCCAACTCACCCCCCCCCCCTCCCCCAATTCCCCCTCCTAGCAGAAATCTTGGCAGTGAAAGGTTTAGGGCTCTTTCACACGGGCGATCCGATCAGATCCGCCTGTCAGTTTTTTAGGTGGATCTGATCGGATCCTCCATGCAGCTCTATGGGGCAGCGGATGTCAGCGGAGACACCTCCACTGACACCCGCTGCCACCCGCATCCGATCCTGTCCATGAAATCTGGACGGATGGAAACCCTATTTTTCCATCCGTTCAGTAATCGGATCGGATCTGATGAGAGCGGACAGGCGGTCCTCTCTCATCCGATCCCCCATAGAGGGCAGCGGGGGCTGAGACACCTCCCTCTCCGCTCTGCAAGCGGAGACGGAGCTGTCATCCGCCGGCTCAGCGGGGATCGCGGATCGATCCCCACTGAGCAACACGGATCCGCCTACGGAGGCGGACCGTGTGAAAGAGCCCTTAATGGTTTTTCTTTAACTTTTTAGGTTTATTAACCACTTAAGCCCCGGAAGATTTTACCCCCTTCCTGACCAGGGGGTATTTTGCGATTCGGCACTGCGTGACTTTAACGGACAATTGCGCGGTCGTGCGATGCTGTACCTAAACAAATTTGATGTCCTTTTTTCCCACAAACAGAGCTTTCTTTTGGTGGTATTTGATCACCTGTGCGGTTTTTTGATCATGCGCTATAAACAAAAAAATGCGTCAATTTTGCAAAAATAATATTTTTCCCATTTTTTTATATAAAATTCCCCCCAAAAAAATGTAAAAATCTAAATTTTTTAACATTTTCGGCCAATTTGTTTTATGCTACATATGTTTGGTAAAAAAAATCGCAAAAAGCGTATTTTGATTGGTTTGCGCAAAAGTTATCGTGTTTACTAACAAAGGGAAAGATTTTTGTCATTTCTGGTGTTTTTTTTTTAACGAGTAATGGAGGCGATCTGCGATTTTTTTTGCGGGACTGCGACATTGCAGCGGACAGATCGGATCCTTGACTGACATTTTTGACACTTTTGGGGGTACCAGTGACATTACTACAGCAATCAGTGCTATACATATGCACTGTTACTGTAAAAATGACACTGGCAGTGAAGGGGTTAACTGTATTGGAGGGGTTAAGTGTGTCCTAGGGGCGTGCTTCTAACTGTGATGGGACATGGCTACTAGTGTAAAAACAGAGATCAATGGTCCTACATAGTAGAACCGTCTGATGTCCATTTTTACACAGGGAAGAATGACAGGCGGCTTGTTTACATTAGCCGCCTGCCTTTCTCCCTCTTTACCGACGATCGCAGAGTGACCGGCTGACATCGGGTCCGCCGGTCACACGCACGGACTCCTCAGTGAACGAGCCGGGGGGCGCGCGCCTTAGTGGGCGCGCGCTCGCCCGCTATTGGCTCACAAGCCGGTCACAGGCTAGTGACGTATATATACGTCGCTTTGCCTGGCCGGGGCTGACCGCCGCAGTATATATACTTGCGGCGGTCGGCAAGCGGTTAAGCACAAACAATTTCTGTGATTTTTAATCTTGCACAGTATTATTTCTGAGGGGAGCGCAGCCCCTGGTGAAGTCTTTTTTCTTTAGTACATAACTGTTAGAGCCATAATTTGGGGAAACAATTGTGCTAGTAGCAGCTTCCAAGGTCAGCTATAGCAGTAATAAGAGCCTAAACACAGGATTGTCATTGTATGGAAAAAGAAGAGCACAGGTAATACTGGTAAATGCTCCTTTCACCTCTGCCTGGCCGATTTTGGAAAGACCTTTCAGAGTTCAGTTCCTCCTTAACCACTTTACCACCGGAGGATTTTGCTGTCTTCCGTCCAGGCCACTTTTTGCGATTCGGCGCTGTGCGACTTCAACTGACAATTGCGCGGTCGTGCGACGCCGTACCCAAACTAAATTTACGTCCTTTTTTTCCCACAAACAGAGCTTTCTTTTGGTGGTATTTGATCACCTGTGCGATTTTTACTTTTTGCGCTATAATCAAAAAAAGAGCGTTTATTTTGAAAAAATAACAATATTTTTAACATTTTTTTATATGAAATTCCCCCCAAAAAAGATGTAAAAACCAATTTTTTAAAAAAATTTTGGCCAATTTGTTTTCTGCTACCTATGTTTGGTAAAAAAATCGCAATAAGCGTATTTTGATTGGTTTGCGCAAAAGTTTTTGCGTTTACTAACAAAGGGAAAGATTTCTGTCATTTTTGGTGTTTTGTTTTTTTTAACGCGTAATGGCGGCGATCTGCGATTTTTTTTTGTGGGACTGCGACATTGCGGCGGACAGATCGGACCCTTGACTGACATTTTTGACACTTTTGGGGGTACCAGTGACATTACTGCAGTAATCAGTGCTATATATATGCACTGTTACTGTAAAAATGACACTGGCAGGGAAGGGGTTAATTTTATTGGAGAGGGAGGGGTTAATGTATGCCTGGTGCTTACTGACGTGTGGGGGGGGAGGTGACTGAGTGAGTCATGGACAGATCGGATGTCCAGCTATGCTGAACTGTCCGATCTGTCACTCCCTGTCACTATGGAGATCCGTCCGCTTGTGTTTACACAGGCGGGCGAATCTCCACACTAGATCCCCGGCGATCGGGGCAGAGCAGCGGCGATCGCCGCTGCTCCTCCCTTGGCCCAACTCCCGCTGTGAATGAAAACAGCGGGAGCGAGCCTCCGGCGGCGCGCAAGCGCCGCCCAGAAGGGGGAGTTTTTGACGACGTTAATACTACGTCGTCAGACAATAACGAACCACTCTGCCGCAGTAGTATTACTGTGAGCAGACGTAAAGTGGTTAAATGATGGCGTTACCGTTTCACTGTTCAGGGTTTGTATATAAAGTACGTTTCTGCTCTAGTATGATGGGGAATCGCTCACATATATAAATAGGGAAAGGGGAGTTGTAGGTTTCAGGACAAGGTGTCACATGCTTGTGATGAATACAACCTACTCAGGAAAAGCCATTTCTCTTTTTGGTAACTGAGGATCAACTATGTAATTCATGACATAACTATCATATACTAAAAGGGATCAATCCACTAAAAAGTCACATTTACCTTCTAGGTGTATCCTGGTGGGTTGGGTCATTTTTGCCTTCTTATATGGCTACTCCAAGATCTTCTTATAATAAATTTCAAATGACATTCCACTAGAAAGGTGAGAATCAATGGGTCAGATGAGGAGCACTGATTTTCTAAGCCAAGCCTTACACAGAGCGAACTTCTTTCCTGCAACCATGGGTTGCAATAAAGAAAATCGATCGATTTCCCCATCAACACCGACTCCCACAGAGCCATTGTGTTCTCCTGGCGGGGAAGGATGCCGCACTGAGAGAACACAGTGATTTTTGCTAGCAGCTATAACAGCCACTAGCAATAATCACCTATAAACTCGGACAGGCTGGTTGTACCCAGGTTGATCGATCAACTAGGGTACATTCAGCCTGCCCATACATGGTTCCGATCTCGGCCGGTTCCTGCTAGTTACTTAGCTGTCCAGTTGGTTCTCTGACTTCTATACAATGGGAGTCACAGCCTCAGAGCAACAAGTGACATCAGAAAATCTTTGCATGTGTTTCTGGGTCAGTGGCTCAGAAAGTGCTAAAGCCCAAAAAAATGAATTTCTGTAAACAGGCTCCAAACAACTCTGTTTTGAGGTGGGGGGTGGGGGGGGGTAAAAAAAATGCATACTACCAGATCGGTGGTCTTTAGGAGTTATGAATGCCATTATGTCAGTGGAAGGAATGGGGTCCTTGTGTTAATAGGAAAAGGTGGCCCAGCATTGGTGTTCTATGAGACTCAACTTGCAGACTTCATCCCCTGTGCTTTCCCTCATAGGGAGGTCACAACCAGGCCTATAAGCACCATTGGAAAGGAGTTCACACCACCTAAGGGTGTCTGAAATAATGCCAGGTGCTGGAACCATCTGCCTTCCACCCTCAGACTTTCTGAATACAGTAGCTTGCAATGAGAAAGCTCTGCATGTAGGGCCTTCTCACAGGGGCTGGTCTATGGAAACCACCTTGCCATAGTTTGGGGACCTTTGGCTTAAGCCTTGTTCCCACAGGCATTAGCTTGAGTAAGATCAGTATGAGCTGCAAACTTCTTCCCAACTTCTAGCAGCTTTATTGATGCATTTAAAGCACTCCAGTTTAGAGAGGTGATACACACATCACAGAGAGCTGACTGTCACATTAACCTCCCTGGGGGTATTCCCGAGTGTGGCTCGGGGTTAACTTTCAGTACCAAAAGCAGTAACCCCGAGCCACACTTGGGATTACCACAGAATGTTATTCACCTTCCCTGCGATCCCCCGCCGTCCCCCCTGCCATCCTCCCGGTCGTCCTCATACTCTCTCCCCGCTCTGTGCTCGGCCGATTGCTGGCACTTGCCTTCCGGTTCTCTTCCCTGCGAGCGTTGCGACGCAGGGGGGGATGGAACCGGCGGCAAATTCAAGTGTAAATACACCAAATGACATGATACAAAGCTGTGATCCTAACGGATTACACTGTATCATCCCATTTAACCACAGAATTTCACCGGGTGACTTTTCCAGTGCCCTGCCTGTGCTTTTCCAGTTCTTTGTACCTGGAAAATAGAGAACGACCATGGCGTCCAAAAAGTGTTCTTTTTGCGCAAAAGCACTTTTAGACGAACTGGAAAACAGCCACAGCGAAACGGAGTTACTTGAAGAACTAAGCGATAGCGATTTGTGGGAAAATTCGTCATCGGGTACGGAAAGTGACGACAGCGACGATTCTGATGTCTCTTCCTAGCACATAGCTTGTGGAATTTGGGAAGTATATCAAATGATTCTTCAGAATTTTCAACTGAGTTTTGCGCCAGAAAGAGACATCAGAATCGTCGCTGTCGTCACTTTCCGTACCTGATGACGAATTTTCCCATGAATCGCTATCGCTCTGTTCTTCAAGTAACTCAGTTTCGCTGTTGCTGTTTTCCAGTTCGTCTAAAAGTGCTTTTGCGCAAAAAGAAAAATTTTTGGACGCCATGGTCGTTCTCTATTTTCCAGGCACAAAGAACTGGAAAAGCACAGGCAGGGCACTGGAAAAGTCACCAGGTGAAATCCTGTGGTGAAATGGCATGATACAGTGTAATCCGTTAGGATCACAGCTTTGTATCATTTCATTTAGTGTATTTACATTTTTGAATTTGCCGCCGGTTCCACACTCACAGGGAAGGGAACGGAAAGACAGGTGTCAGCATCGGCCGAGCACACAGCGGGAGGACAGTGGGAGGACAGCGGGGGGAGGACGGCAGTGGAGGACAGCAGGGGATCGCAGGGGAAGGTGAGTTTTAAAATATAAAAGAACAGATTTGCATGCAAAACAATGTAGCGCTTTTAGCACAGTAATCTGTACATAATTAGACCGCCAGAGAGGTTAAACATGCTTCTAGTAGAATTGGGGGAGCTTCAGCACTTCTTGCTGTGTAGGAAAATGGTGGTTGCTTGCTGAAGCTTGCTAGCAGCTTGTTTAAATGACATTTTCATTAGGATTTAGGTTTGCCCTGCCCAAAGCTTGCTTAACCACTTGCCGACCGCCCATCGCATATATACTGCGGCAGGCTGGCTCAGCTGCGCCAATCGCCGTACCTGTACAGCGGTTTGCGGGAGCACTCCTGGGGGGAGAGCCCATGCCGCCGCCGGCACGCACCCACCCCTACTGGGCAGCAGGGATGCCGATCAACAGGGCCGGCGGCCGCGATTGCCGCTGTGCGCCCGCGATGGCTCCCCGCTGATAGAGAACACCAGTCAGCTGTTGTAAAGACAGTAGACCGTTCTTCTCTCTGAAATTTTCACAGAGTGCCTGTGATTCTCCCATATAGGATCAAAGGTCTCTGAGTTTATTTCACAAGCCCATCCCCCATACAGTTAGAAAACACTCCCCTAGGCTCACACTTAACCCTTTGATCACCCCTGGGTTAACCCCTTCCCTGCCCTTGTCATTATTACAGTAACAGTGCATATTTTTAGCCCTGATTACTGTAGTAATGTCACTGGTCCCCCCAAAAGTGTCAAAAATGACAGTTAGGGGTCCAATCTGTCCGCCGCAATGTCGCAGTCCCGCTAAAAATCGCAGATCACCACCATTACTAGTAGAAAAAAAAATGACATAAATCTTTCCCCTAGTTTGTAGACGCAATAACTTTTGCGCAAAGCAATCAAAATGCACTTATTGGGATTTTTTTTTTTACCAAGAATATGTAACAGAATACAAATTGGCCTAAAATGATGAAAAAAATTGATGTTTTATTCTTTTTTTGGAAATGTTATATAGAAGAAAATGAAAAATATTGTTTTTTTTTTTTGTAAGTGCCGGTTCACATTTGTGCGATCACCGAGATCGCATGTAATTCGGAGCGCACTGCTCCTAAAATTACATGCCATCTCTGTGCGGTACAGTTTGTATGGCTGAATTTGCACCGCAATCGCACCTAACGCACCTGCGATCCGATTCTGTGCGAACTTTCAGATTGCACTGCGATATGCAATCTGATCTGGGGGTGTTGTTAACTGTTAATTGACACCCCCAGCCTGTCGCATATGGCAGTGTGAACTGCCAGGGGTGCGGATGCGATGCAGGAACACGCTGTATATTCCCAGCGTTCCCACATCGCAGAAATGTGAACCGGCACTTAAAGGCTTTTAAAGCATTGCCTATGGACAATTTTAGGTAGCGCAGTTTGTCACCATTTCACAAGCATGCACATGACAAGTTTGGTATCTATTTACCTGATGCAACATTATCTATTATATTTTAGCAAAAAAAACCAAAATGTGTATTAAAAAAAAAAAAATCAGTCCTCTGTCTGATCAGCTGTCTTGTAGGGCAGAGGAGGGATCGACGATCTAACAGACCCTTGATTTCTCCACGAGGAGTGCCTGTCACCGGCCAAAGCTATCACAGTGGGTCTTGTTCACCCCTTGTAATAGCAATAAAGTTGAATGAAAAAATATATTTTAACCACTTCCATACCAGGCCATTTCTGGCACTCCGCTCCTACATGTAAAATTCATCATTTTTTTGCTAGAAAATTACTTGTAACCCGCAAACATTATATATTTTTTTTTTTAGCAGAGACCCTAGGGAATAAAATGGTGGTCATTGCAACTTTTTATGTCACACGACACGGTATTTGCACAGAAATTTTTCAGATGCGCTCTTATGGGAAAAAACAAACTTTCATAAATAAAAAAAAAAAAAACACTACAGTTAGCCCAATTTTGTTGTATAATGTGAAAGATTATGTTATGTCGAGTAAATAGATACCTAACATGTCAGGCTTTAAAATTGCGCACACTTGTGGAATGACGCCAAACCTTGGTACCTAAAAATCTCTATAGGCAATGCTTTAAAAAAGTTTACAGGTTACCAGTTTAGAGTTACAGGGGAGGTCTTGTGCTAGAATTGTTGCTCTCACTCTAACGTTTGCGGCAATACCTCACATGTATGGATTGAACGCCATTTACATATTACATATGTGGCCATGACGAACTTTACGTTCTCTTATGCATGTGAGCAGGCGGGGATAAGGGCACTTTAATTTTTTAATTTTTTTTTTATATTTTATTTTTTTTATCACTTTTATTCCTATTACAAGGACTGTAAACATCCCTTGTAATAGGAATAGTGCATGACAGGTTCTCTTTATGGAGAGATCTGGGGTCAATAAGACCTCAGATTCCTCCTACAGGCTGGAAAGCCTGAAATAAAAAAAAAAAAAAAACGATCTCGGCTATCCAACCGAGGTCACAGCAGTATTAACAACTGACAGGCCAGGCGTGACGTCATCACCTCATGCCCTGGCCTTCAAAAGTCAAAGAGACTGCAGGGGACCATCTGGTCCTCAGCAGTCTCTATGGTGTACTTCCGCCGGCGGCCGATTCCTTCCCCGGCAAGCCGATGGCACGGGAGAGTCAGTAGAAGCACCGGAGGGTGGCGGAAGGGGGAGATGTCCTCTCCCGCCTCCTATAAGAACAATCAAACGACTGAACAGCCACTATGATTGTTCTTATGGTGAAGGGAATCGCAGGCTGAAAAAAATATTATCTGAATGATGCCTGCATCGGCACCCATCATTCAGATATCCCCACCTAAACCCCTGGATGTCATATGACACCCAGCGGTAAGGAAGTGGTTAAAAGAGTGTAACAAAAAAAAAATGTGAATAAAAAAATTATTATTAAAAATGAACAATTTAAATGACTCCCGCCTGCCCCCATGATCATGCCAAATGCAATTGTGTGCTTAGGTCTGGCATGCATATGTAAAGAATGATTGCATCACACATGTAAGGTATCGCTATGAACCTCATAGTGAGAGAAAACATTCTAGTGCCAGAGCCCACGGATAACCTATAAAGGCTTTTAAAGTGTTGCCAATGGACAATCTCAGGTACCGCAGTTGTTGCCATTTCACAGGAGTGCGCGATTTTCAGTCTTGGTGTTGGTGACGTATTACCGGACACAGCACCATCTTTTATATTTTACCAGAAAAACTGGGTCTAATTTTGTGCACTAAGTTTGAGTGTAGTTTTCAAGAAAATATACAGTATGATGTATTATAGCATAACCCAATGGTGAAGAATTATATGGAGCTGCGTCTGTCAATGGATGATAGAGAAATATATATATAAAATGTTTGGGGGTTCTAGGTAATTTTCTAGCAAAAGATACTGGCTTTAACTTGTAAGCAACAAGTGTCAAAAAAAGGCTTAGGAATGAAAGGGTTAAAATGCCCAGAGGTGGGGCATAGCTTAAGATCACATGACCACCGTAGTTGGCTGTCATGTCATCCAAACATCCGTTGTCTGCAAAGCGATATTGACTGCAATTCACACAAATATGCGGCCTCTCTGCGCTAAGGCCCAGGGGCCGAGAGGCCGCTAAATTTTACACAAGAAAAAAAAAAAACCTATAGAGAAACTGTATATCACAAAGAATGCACTTTTCACCACAGGTACATTACCGGAGATACAAAGAGAATGCTGGTGCATTTAGTAAAAAAAGAAAAAGGACATAAGCACTCTTTAGACCGTAGCAACTTGGTTTCCAGGCCTCTGGCCTGATGTGGGTCTGCCATTAGTAGCGGAATCCTCTCCAGCCCATGTGAGCTGAGTCCCTGGGTGTGACAACTGAAGCAGCGACAACTCCAGCATCTTTGTTTTTGGGTTTTTATTATAAATTAAAGGGGATGAGAGAAGGGAATGAGTGGGATACTCCTTTAGGCTCAAACTAATTACAATTGGGACTTTGATCCTGAAAATGCCTGTTGGCGCCTCCTTGACGCCAGCCGGCGCCAGCCAACGCTCACTGACTCTGAGAACACTCTGTATAGCAGAAGAAGTGTTGAATCCCTGACTTATAGTCCAGTAGATCCAAGACTGAGAACCATAGAACTCCTGATACTGTTGTGCAGTAAAAGTCACTGAATACTTTCCCCCGCCTGGCACAGCTTGAGGTAGTATATTGTAGAACTCTGTATAACTGTCACTGTAACTGGCACACACTGTACAATTCAGGGCCCAAACTGCAGGTGCCCCCTTTGACCTTGAACTCTTCAGGGTCCACTGACTATGTACCCCCTTTGCAAAATCAGGGTCCTCTACCTAGGTACCCCCTTTACAGCTAGCTGACACTGGATCCCAGAACCTCTCCCGGAGTGGTCCCCTCTGACTCTAGGCAGACCCCCAGGGACAATCCGCAGTACTCACAACATGTGTAGGCTTTCCTGGGACTGGACCCCCCCCCCTCTCTCTCTCCGTAGGTTCTCGGCACACCGGATCCCCTCAGCTCAACTCAGCACTCTCTGGATACTCGGGCGACAACCCGCGACATCCTCCTTCCTCAGACAGGAGGAGAGACAGCCGCACTCTCCTTTCTGGGACTCTGCTCCCCCCAAAGACACCCTGTCATGCACTTCCCCTAAACTTATACCCACTCCCAGAATCATTCACAGCCTAATCTGCCTTCTGGGGTAGTTACAAGCTGGGATGTGTCCCCTGATTGGGCTTCCCACACTGCCCTATGAGAAGCCTCTAACAGAAGCCAGTGGGGATACTTCCCCTTCAGCAGGCACATCTGGAAGCCCTGACACCCTACCTAACAAATCACAGCCCTGCTGTTAGGCAGACAAGGCCCACTATATACTTACCTAGCACCTACCTGTAGGGTGCTACAAGACAAATAGAGGGTGTGTTCCAAATTAATGTAATCACCTGTAAAGGCGGGCACGTAGGCGTAAACACAATACTTTAATTGCTCTAAAAAATACAATATAGAAACATAATCAAGTATATAAAGAGCCTCTGCCAATATCTTGAATGGCACGAGTATCAATTCTGCCATCTATGTAGTCATAACTATGTAGTAAGTTATAAAGTGGCAGATGCAAATATGTAAAATCAGCATTTTTTGCTAGAAAATTACTTAGAACCCCAAAACATTTTTTTTAAAGCAGGGGCATGAGAGGATTAAATTGTGGGTGTTGCAGTTTTTTTATATCACACGGTATTTGCGCAGCTGTTTTTCAATTGCTAATCTATTTGGAGGGCAATAATGCATTTTAATGCACAAAAACACCGTAGAATACCTAATGGTTTGGTCAAATATAAATGATGTTAAGCCACGTAAATAGACACCTAACATGTCAAGCTTTAAAATTGAGCAAACAAATGGAACGACACAATAAATTATCCATAGACGATGCTTTAAAAGCCTTTACAGTTTACCAGTTTAGTGTTACACAGGACACTTAGCGCTATAATCATTGCATATAATATTCTTGCTACAACGTTTGAGGCAATAACTCATGTGTGATGTGCGGTGGGAACGCCATTGATATATGTGTGTGTGTGACCTACATATGCATTTGCCTTTGCACATGACCGGGGGGGGCAGGGGGGATTTCCATTTTTTTTTTATTTTAATAATTTTTTTTACAATTTTTTTGTTTACTTTTATGGCTACTCAGAAGGGATGAACAATATCCCTTGTGATAGCTGGAGCAGTGCCAGGTCCTCTTTATAGAGATCTGGGGATGTTCCGATCTTCAATCATCCCTATGGTTAGCTGGCGGAACTGCTGGATTCAGTCCAGGGCTCCCCAGTGGAACAGGAGAATCCACATTGCCCCTTCCGCTGCCAGTAAACGCGATCCAGCGGCTAATTAGCTATCACTAAATTAGCCACTAGGATCACTTTTACATTAAAGAGCATTGCTGGTTAAAAAAATAGATACTGGAATGTTGCCTGTAGCTGCAGGTCCTATCCCGGTATAACCACTTCAATCTGGCTACGTACGGGTACATCACAGTGGCTGAAGTAGTTAAATTATCTCCTATTTTCAGGTTTACCTATGAGACAGCCACCTATCACACTTGAAATCTGTTAAAAATGAGACACTTGCACTAGTCATTTAAGGTTTATAATTCTGATAGAAAAGGCTATATGACAGAAATGCTGAAATCTATCCATTATTATTACAGGCATGGATTCACCAATTGCCCATCGCACACGGTCAAGAACTGCTCTACGACAACAACGGGAGAACGCCAGGTCCAACAGGAGTCGATCTCCAAGGGAGCGCATCATTGCTGAGGACCAGCCAGCACCAGCCAGACCACCGGCCAGGGAGTATCAAGAGCTGCCCACATGTGCAATCTGCTTGAGTGAAATGGAAGCAGGAGAGGACACTACAACCCTACCCTGCTCCCATGTATTTCATTCAAGCTGCATTGGAACATGGAGGGAGCAACGCAATTCATGTCCCCTTTGCAGAGCAGTGATTGATGTTCTTCCACAGGATGGACCCAGAAGGGTGTACCGGAGGGTCGATTACATGCCCCGTGGAGAAGACGTCGACAACTTTCTTTTTCACTTTGAATATGATGAATTTGGAAATCCAGGTTTTATTTTTTACTTTGACCCTCGAAATCCAAATGTGGTCTTCTATCTCTAACATCTTTTCTGTTTATTTAGATCCCTGAAATCAGAGGACATCTGGTGAGTTATTAAGAAACAGGAAGACAGGACCACCTACTTCCCTGCCTTTACAGGTCTGTGCTGTGGTATTGTAACAATCCTACAGGCTCACCTGAGTCAGAGGACTGCTGGCCGGAGGTAGGAGTGGAGCCCAGTGGCAAGGACCGCAGCCTGGTAGTAGGTGCAGGAAATCTGGCAGAGGCGTGGTCAGACAATCCGGGTTGGCTACGGTGGTAGCTGTACTGGATACCGGATGGACACCAGGTAGTACTTTAATTAGATAAATATAGTGTTGCGCAAATAAAAAATTATTAAATTAATTAATTTTGTGCTTAACCACTTTACCACCGGAGGTTTTTGCTTTCTTACGTACAGGCCACTTTTTGCGATTCGGCGCTGTGCAACTTTAACTGACAATTGCGCGGTCGTGCGACACCGTACCCAAACGAAATTTACGTCCTTTTTTTCCCACAAACAGAGCTTTCTTTTGGTGGTATTTGATTTTTACTTTTTGCGCTATATACAAAAAAAGAACGTTTATTTTGAAAAAATAACAATATTTTTAACATTTTTTTATATGAAATTCCACCCAAAAAAAATGTAAAAATCAAATTTTTTTTTAATTTTTGGCCAATTTGTTTTCTGCTACCTATGTTTGGTAAAAAAAAATCACAATAAGCGTATTTTGATTGGTTTGCGCAAAAGTTGTTGCGTTACTAACTAAGGGAAAGATTTCTGTCATTTTTGGTGTTTTTTTTTTAACGAGTAATGGCGGCGATCTGCGATTTTTTTGCGGGACTGCGACATTGCGGTGGACAGATCGGACCCTTGACTGACATTTTTGACACTTTTTGGGTTACCAGTGACATTACTGCAGTAATCAGTGCTATACATATACACTGTTACTGTAAAAATGACACTGGCAGGGAAGGGGTTAATTTTATTGGAGAGGGAGGGGTTAATGTATGCCTGGTGCTTACTGACGTGTGTGGGGGGAGGTGACTGAGTGAGTCAGGGACAGATCGGATATTCAGCTATGCTGAACACTGCGATCTGTCACTCCCTGTCACTGTCTCCAAACTAGATTCCCCGACGATCGGGGAAGAGCAGCGGCGTTTGCCGCCGCTCCTCCCCTGGCCCAACTCCCGCTGTGAATGAAAACAGCGGGAGCGCGCCCACAGGGGGAGGAGTCCAGCGACGTAGTACTACGTCGCTGGACGATAACGAACCACTTTGCCGCAGTACGGTCAACGTGACCGGTCGGCAAGTGCTTAATTAAAAATCCAAAATATTCATAATGATGAAGTGACATAATATTAAAGTGCCAGTAGTGCTAATAAAGAAGTAAAATATAATATATAATATAATATTCATAGAAAAGAGAAAATATATAGATATAAAAGTCCAGTGTGCAAAGATCAAAAAAGCCAATAAATAAAGTCCAAATATGGACACATATGAATATTTTAGATTTTTAATTATTTAAGCACAAAATTAATTAATTTAATACACAAATATATAGGAGAATAAACCTATGTGCTACCACTAGAAAAAAGAGCGGGGATAAGGAGGGGGCTGATAGCAAAATGGAGCACCCGGACTCCGCAGCTAATTCCTTAGTGTCACCACATACAAAGTAAGTCAAAGAGAAAAGGAAGAATCAGCGCAAGATGTCCCTACTGGATGAACCATAAATATAAGAGTAAAACTAATAGAAAGATAAATACTTCTTAAAATCTTCTATAATCCTAAAAATGTAAATGATGTGCAGCCGTAAAAAATCAAGTGCTTATTTGTGAAATAAAAGTTGATGATAAAAATACTTTTAAAATGATATACAAAAGTGCTCCTATAGATAAATAATTAAGATAAAAAAGAAAACGTCTTAATGAGATATTAGATGAAGTGATGTGAAAAACGCAAGTGAGTGCCCTCTGAAGAGTGAACCCCTACAACCAAGCAGACATTATCAACTTTATTTCATATACCCGTTGTACAGCCTGCTTGGTTGTTGGGATTCACGCTTCAGAGGGCACTTACCCGATTTTCATTTATCATCTATTATCTAATTAAGATTTTTCACTTTCACATACCCATTGTGCAACCTTTTGGTTGTAGGGGTTCACTCTCCTTTACTTTGTTTTAATTAATTTAATAATTTTTTATTTGCGCAACACTATATATTTATTTCAAATAAGCACACTATTATGAGAAGTGGAGCGTCTGCGGCAAATAACTGATTGATTTAGAGCCTCAGGGTCGCTCGCAGGATTTATTCCTAGTACTTTGATGAGGACACAGGTTCACCTGAAGTGCGGAAACTAAGTGCTAGCTGGTTTTCACTAGAGCCCCTGATGGTGGGGATAGACTGCGCTGCAAGCTAACACCAGGTCGCGGTCCCCAGGATCACCCAGCCAGGCAGAGTGCAGGTTCGGTCCGGAGGTGGAGGAGCAGACAAGGGATAACCAGAGAGAAGTCAGACGGGCCAAAGGTCGGGGGGGGGCAGCAGTAAGCGTGGTCAGACAATAGGGATCGGAAGGGTTCAGTAGGTAGGGACAAAGCAGAAGAGTAGTCAGTAGTCAATTCCTGGTCAGCAGTGGATTTCTGGTAATAGGCAAGAGCAGCAGGTGAGGAGAAGCTTGATCAAGGCTCAGGAGCTCAATAATCAGCAAGCTGGAGTGCAAGGGGCTGGACTTATATAGGGAAGTACCAGGTGTGGGGAATCAAGGGTGATGAGCAAGGCTTGGCAAGACTAGGGTGGAATAATAGGCTTCAGGGAGGAATGTGCAGAGAGGACTGTAGCCTAGTAAGCAGGGCTACTGCATGGGATGTGGCTGGTCACGGGTTCGAATCCCGACAGGTATACTGAAGTTTACAATAAATATCTACATTCCTGCAAATATCAGGGCCGATGAGAGAGAACTGCGAGCCTGGTACGGCCACAGAGAGAGAGAGAGCTGTAAGCCCGGCGGGGCTGCAGACAGAAAGAGAGCTGTGAGCCGAAGAGGCAAAAGAGACAGAGAGAGAGCTGTGAGCCCGGCGAGGCGACAGAGAGAGAGATGTGAGCCCGGTGAGGCCAAAGAGACAGAGAGAGAGAGAGCTGTGAGCCCGGTGAGGCCAAAGAGACAGAGAGAGAGCTATGAGCCTGGTGAGGCCAAAGAGACAGAGAGAACCGTGAGCCCGGTGAGGCCAAAGAGACAGAGAGAGAGAGCCGTGAGCCCGGTGAGGCCAAAGAGACAGAGAGAGTGCTGTGAGCCCGGTGAGGCCAAAGAGACAGAGAGAGAACTCTGAGCCCGGTGAGGCCAGAGAGAGAGCCATGAGCCCGGTGAGGCAAAAGAGACAGAGAGCCGTGAGCCCGGTGAGGCCAAAGAGACAGAGAGAGAGAGAGCTGTGAGGCTAAAGAGACAGAGAGAGAGCCGTGGGCCCGGTGAGGCCAAAGAGACAGAGAGACAGAGAGAGAGAGAGCCGTGAGCCTGGTGAGGCCAAAGAGACAGAGAGAGAGAGCTGTAAGCCCGGCTGGGCTGCAGACAGAAAGAGAGAGCTGTGAGCCTGGCGAGGCAAAAGAGACAGAGAGAGAGCTATGAGCCTGGTGAGGCCAAAGAAACAGAGAGAGAGTTGCAAGCCCGTCAGGGCCGCACAGAGAGAGGGATTATGGCAGGGTGGAGGGGATTAGCTTATTGTAAAGTAGTGTAGTGTAGAGTAGTATAGTGTAGTGTAGGTCTGGCCAGAGAGGGATTACTTTGACGCAGTTGGCCAGCTTAAACATGTATTGCAATGCATTACAATTCATGTGAACTAAAAATCCCTGTTTTTATGTAAAGTTTTCTAGAAGGGTGTATAGCAGTGTGGAGAGGGTTCATTCAGTATTTTAAGCACCTTTAGCGAGAACTTGCTTTCACCTTAGAAAAGTAAAAAAAGGGAGACCTTTACCAATGCCGCATCCTAGTAGAGTGTATACTAACAAAATTAACAAGACATAGTCCTGCTATGATGGACTTTATTGGCACTAACATGAGACAGACAATGTATAAAGAATTGTCTTTATTTAAACATGTCAAAAATCACAATACACACCCAAAAGAGGCAACTAAAATACATGTCAGACTTGATTTATATAGGAAATATCACCAGTAACACCTATACATCTATAATTGCTGGTCAGCCAGCTGGGATGTGGCTGGTCACGGGTTCGAATCCCGACAGGTATACTGAAGATTACAATAAATATCTACATTCCCGCAAATATCAGGGCCGATGAGAGAGAACTGCGAGCCTGGTGTGGCCACAGAGAGAGAGAGAGAGAGAGAGAGAGCTGTGAGGCCGACGGGGCCGCAGACAGAAAGAGAGAGCTGTGATCCTGGCGGGGCCACAGAATGAGAGAGAGAGCTGTGAGCCCGGCGAGGCAAAAGAGACAGAGAGAGAGCTGTGAGGCCAAAGAGACAGAGAGAGAGCCGTGAGCCCGGTGAGGCCAAAGAGACAGAGAGAGTTGCAAGCCCGTCGGGGCCGCACAGAGAGAAGGATTATGGCAGGGTGGAGGGGAGTAGGTAGGTGTAAAGTAGTGTAGTGTAGAGTAGTATAGTGTAGTGTAGGTCTGGCCAGAGAGGGATTACTTTGACGCAGTTGGCCAGCTTAAACATGTATTGCAATGCATTACAATTCATGTGAACTAAAAATCCCTGTTTTTATGTAAAGTTTTCTAGAAGGGTGTATAGCAGTGTGGAGAGGGTTCATTCAGTATTTTAAGCACCTTTAGCGAGAACTTGCTTTCACCTTAGAAAAATAAAAAAAGGGAGACCTTTACCAATGCTGCTTCCTAGTAGAGTGTATACTAACAAAATTAACAAGACATAGTCCTGCTATGATGGACTTTATTGGCACTAACATGAGACAGACAATGTATAAAGAATTGTCTTTATTTAAACATGTCAAAAATCACAATACACACCCAAAAGGGGCAAGTATTAAAATACATGTCAGACTTGATTTATTTAGGAAATATCACCATGAACACCTATACACCTATAATTGCTGGTCAACCAGCTGGTGACCAGCAATTAGGATAATATCTGCGTCAATTGCTACAAATGTCATAGTGATATTTCCTATAATATCACTCATGTGTGACATGTATTTTAATAGTTGCCCCTTTTGGGCGTGTATTGTGATTTTTTACATGTTTAACCACTTGCCTACAATGCACTTTCACCCCCTTCCTGCCCAGACCGATTTTCAGCTTTCAGCGCTCTCACACTTTGAATGACAATTACTCAGTCATGCAACACTGTACCCATAAAAAATTAGTGTCCTTTTCTTCACACAAATAGAGCTTTCTTTTGATGGTATTTAATCACTACTGGATTTTTTTTTTGTGCTATAAATAAAAAAAGACTGAAAATATTGTGAAAAAACGCATTTTTCTTTGTTTCTGTCATAAAATTTAGCAAATTAGTAATTTTTCTTCACAAATTTTGGCCAAAATTTATACTGCTACTTATCTTTGGTAAAAATAACCCAAATGAGTGTATATTATTTGGTCTTTGTAAAGTTATAGAGTCCACAAGCTATGGTGCTATTCATTGAAAATTGATCACACTTGATCACACCTGATGTACTGAAGGCCTATCTCATTTCTTGAGACACTAAAAAGTCAGGAAAGTATAAATACCCCCCAAATGACCCCTTTTTGGAAAGTAGACATTCCAAGGTATTTAATAAGGGGCATGGTGAGTTTTTTGAAGTTGTAATTTTTTCCCACAATTCTTTGCAAAATTAAGATATTTTTTTTTTTTTACAAATTGACGTATTAACAGGTTATTTCTCTCACACAGCATATGTATACTTGGAACTACACCCCAAAACACATTCTACTACTCCTCCTGAGTATGGCGATTCCACATGTGTGAGACTTTTTCACAGCCTGCCCACATACAGAGGCCTAACATCCAAGTAGAACCGTCCGGCATTCTAGGAGCATAAATTACACATATAATTTCCTGACAACCTATCGCACTTTTGAAGGCCCTGGAGCACCAGGGCAATGGAAACCCCCATAAAATGACCCCATTTTGGAAAGCAAACACCCCAACGTATAATTTTTGAGGCATAATGAGTCTTTTGAACGTGTCATTTTTTCCACAAGTTTTTGGAAACTGTGGAAAGAAAATGAAAATGCATTTTTTTTTTACACAAAGTTGTTCATTTATGAAATATTTCCAACACATAGCATGTGCATATCAAAAATTGCACCACAAAATACATTCTGCTATTCCTCCTGAGCATGGCGATACCACATGTGTAACGCTTTGACATAGCCTAACCACATACAGAGGCCTAACATCAAGTAGCAATTTACACAAAGTTGTCCATTTATCCACTTTTAAGACTGGGCCTATTTTTGACACTTGGTGTTTACAAGCTAAAATCATTTTTTTTGCTAGAAAACTACTTAGAACCCCCAAACGTTCTATATTTTTTTTTAGCAGAGACCCTAGAGAATAAAATGGAGATTGTTGCAATATTTTGTATCACACCATATTTGCGCAGCAGTCTTCCAAATGCAATTTTTTTGAAAAATATTCACTTTTTTTATTTAAAATATAAGAAAACAGTAAATTTGGCCCAATTTTTTTTCCAAAATGTGAAAGATAATGTTACGCCGAGTAATTAGATACCCAACATGTCATGCTTCAAAATTGCGCACGCTCACGGAATGGCGCCAAACATTGGTACTTAAAAATCCCCATAGGCAACACTTTAAAAATTTGTTCAGGTTACTAGCTTAGAGTTACAGAGGAGGTCTAGGGCTCAAATTATTGCTCTCGCTCTAACGATCGCGGCGATACTTCACATGTGTGGTTTGAACACCGTTTACATATGTGGGCGGGGCTTGCGTATGCATTCGCTTCTGCGCGCGAGCTAACGGGGACAGGGTGCTTTCATTTTTTTTTTCCTATTTATTTTATTTATTATTTTTTTATTTTACACAGATTTAAAAAAAAAATGTTTGGATCATTTTTATTCCTATTACATGGAATGTAAACATCCCTTGTAATAGAAATAGGCATGACAGGTCCTCTTTATTGAGAGATCTGAGGTCAAAAAGACCTCACAACTACACTAAAAAAGAAAAAAAAAATTGTTGAAAAAAAAAAAGCGGCCCTTTAAACCGGTTGCTAGGCAACGACTTTTGACGTAGCTCCGGTCCTCCAAGACCATAGAGTCGAGTGAGGGCCATCTTGCCTTCACTCAAATTCCTGTCTCTGAGGATCCGGGACCGGATAGTTTTCCCCGCTGCCGGCGGGTCCGGTAAGCTGGGAAAACGTCTCAGATGCGGCGGGAGGGGGGGCGGGGGACCTCTTCCCCTGCACCGTAAGGATAATTCCGCGGCGAATCCGCCACTGGGACCACCCTTATCTGAAAGCCAACCGCCCGCTGTTTAAAAAAATACCGGGGTTATGGCAGCTATCTGCTGCCATAACCCCAGTATTTCGCTTTTAATGACCGACGTATATAGTCGTTAGGCGGTCAGTAAGTGGTTGCATGTATATAGCATAAATTGCACCCCAAAATAAATTGTATAAAGGAAAGTGTACAGGAATAGTCCGAGTCCATCTCCGGTCCGCTACTATTAGCGATTTCAAATTCCGAATCGGGGATCGGAATTGGATTCGGATACTGATGAGAGCTCCCCGATGCTCTCATCAGTAATGGAGAGGACCTGAAGGGCCTCCTCGCTGCTGTACATCCTTTTTGACATGCTGGTTGTGATGGGCTGTGCGGCGGGTGACGGTTGACTGCGGATGATCACTGATGGGTGGCAGGTGACTGATGGGTTGACAGGTGACGGTCACTGATGGGTTGACAGATGACGATGACTGTTGGGTTGACAGGTGACGATGACTGATGGGGTGACAGGTGACGATGACTAATGGGGTGACAGATGACGATGACTGATGGGGTGACAGGTGATGATGACTGATGGGGTGACAGATGACGATGACTGATGGGGTGACAGGCGACGATGATTGATGGGTTGACAGATGACGATCACTGATGTGGTGACAGGTGATGATTATTGATGGGGTGAGAGATGACGATGACTGATGGGGTGACAGGTGACGATGACTGATGGGGTGACAGATGACGATGACTGATGGGGTTACAGGTGATGATGACTGATGGGGTGACAGATGATGATGACTGATGGGGTGACAGGCGACGATGATTGATGGGTTGACAGATGACGATCACTGATGTGGTGACAGGTGATGATTATTGATGGGGTGAGAGATGACGATCACTGATGGGGTGACAGGTGACGATGATTGATGGGGTGACAGACGACGATCACTGATGGGATGACAAGTGACGATGATTACATAGTTACATAGTTAGTGAGGTTGAAAAAAGACATCAGTCCATCCAGTTCAACCTATGATGTGTGTGTGTGTCCGCTTTTAACCGTACATTGTATACCCCTGTATGTTGTGGTCTTTAAGGTGTCCATCTAATAGTTTTTTGAAACGATCAATGCTCCCTGCTGATACGACTGCTTGTGGAAGAGAATTCCACATCCTTACCGCTCTTATAGTGAAGAACCCCTTACGCACTTTAAGGTTAAACCGCCTTTCCTCTAGTTTTAGTGAGTGGCCACGTGTCTTATTGTATCCCCTTTCTCTGAATAGTTTGTTCCTTATGCTAGGGTCGCCAGTACAGTATTTGTACATTGATATCATATCCCCCCTCAATCGTCTCTTCTCCAGAGAGAATAAGTTCAGTGCTTGTAGTCTTTCCTCATAGCTGATGTCCTCCATTCCCCTAATTATTTTTGTTGCCCTTCTCTGGACTTTCTCCAGTTCCAGCACATCCTTCCTTAGGACCGGTGCCCAGAACTGGACAGCATACTCCAGATGTGGCCGGACCAGAGTCTTGTAGAGTGGGAGAATAATCTCTTTATTTCTGGAGTGAATCCCCTTTTTTATACATGCCAGTATTCTGTTGGCTTTGCTTGCAGCGGCTTGGCATTGCATGCCACTACCAAGCTTGTTGTCTACCAGTACCCCCAAGTCCTTTTCCATCCTAGACTCACCCAGAGGTTCCCCCCCTAGTGAGTAGCTTGCTTTCTGGTTTCTGGCCCCCAAGTGAATTACTTTACATTTTTCAACATTAAATCTCATCTGCCATGTAGTTGCCCACCCCGTTATTTTGTTCAGGTCCGCTTGTAAGGTTTCCACATCCTGCATAGAAGATATTGGCATGCTTAGTTTAGTATTGTCCGCAAATACTGAGATTGTACTAGATATCCCCTCCTCTAGATCATTTATGAATAAATTAAACAGGATTGGTCCCAGGACAGAACCCTGGGGGACCCCACTTTCCACCCCCGCCCAATCCGAGTACTCCCCATTAATCGCCACCCTCTGTACTCTCCCCTGGAGCCAGTTCTCTATCCAGGTACTCACCTTATAGTCCATACCTACCTTCCTTAGTTTGTACAGTAAGCGTTTGTGGGGAACGGTGTCAAAGGCCTTTGCAAAGTCCAGATACACCACATCCACAGGCTTTCCTTTATCTAGGTGGCAGCTCACTTCATCGTAGAAGGTTAATAGATTGGTTTGGCACGAACGATTTTTCATGAATCCATGCTGATTACTACTAATAATATCATTTTCATTACTAAAGTCTTGTATGTGGTCCCTTAACATCCCCTCCAAAATGTTGCATACTACTGAAGTTAGGCTGACCGGCCTATAGTTACCCGGGATATATCTCGGCCCCTTTTTAAATATTGGTACCACGTTGGCTTTTTTCCAATCAGCTGGCACCATACCCGTCTGTAAACTATCCTTAAAGATCAAGAATAATGGTCTGGCAATCACCTGGCTGAGCTCATTAAGAACCCTCGGGTGCAAGCCATCCGGTCCCGGGGATTTATTTATGTTAAGTTTCTCTAGTTTAGCTCTAAGTCTATCTTCTGTTAGCCATGGCGGCACTTCCTGGGGTGTATTATTTAGTTTGGCCTTACAAGCTGGGTTAGTGTAGCCCCCCCCGATTCCTTTGTGAAGACTGAAGAGAAGAAATTATTTAACACTTCCGCCTTTTCTCTGTCCTCAGTGGCCATATTTCCTTTATCATCTTTTATGGGGCCAATGTGTTCTGGCCTCGCTTTCCTACTGTTTATATACTTAAAGAACTTCTTGGGGTTCTTTTTACTCTCCTCCGCTATATGTCTCTCGTGTTCTATTTTAGCCGCCCTGATTTCGTTTTTACATTTCTTATTACACTCTTTGTAATGCTTAAATGCTGCCAATGACCCCTCAGTCTTGTATTTTTTGAAGGCCTTTTCTTTAGCACTAATATACATTTTTATGTTGGAGTTTAGCCACCCAGGGTTTAGTTTTGCTCTTTTAAATTTATTTCCCTTTGGAATGCACTGGCCAAACCCCCTGTTAAGTATGCTCTTGAAGCACTCCCATTTTTCCTCCGTGTTCTTTGTTCCCAGGGTTCTATCCCATTAGATATTTTCTAGCAGAGAGCGCAGTTTAGGGAAATTGGCTCTTTTGAAATTCAGTGTCCTTATATTACCCTTGTGTTTCCTATAACTGTAATTAATACTGAAACCAATTGACCTATGGTCACTGTTTCCTAAGTTGTCCCGTATTTCTATATCCGTGAGCAGGTCTGTATTGTTGGTAATCAGTAGGTCAAGTACCGCATTGTTTCTTGTCAGTGCATTCACCATCTGACCCATGAAATTGTCCTGCAAAACATTTAGGAACTGCCTAGCCTTGGCTGAGTGCGCGGTTCCTTCTGCCCAGTCTATATCTGGATAATTAAAGTCCCCCATTATAATGACATTTCCCATCCTTGCTGCCAATCCTATCTGCAACATGAGGTCCGCCTCACCCTCCTCCCTCTGGTTGGGGGGCCTATAGCATACGCCCAATATTACCTTCCCCACCGTGCCTTCCCTCTGAAGCTCTACCCATAGGGATTCTGCCTCGTCCTTAGCTCCATTATTAATATCATCCCTCATATTTACCTGTATACTGTTCTTAATATACAGACATACCCCTCCCCCTTTTTTACCTTCTCTATCTCTGCGATAAAGGGAATACCCCTGAATGGTCGCCATCCAGTCATGAGAGCTGTCAAACCAAGTCTCAGTTATCCCCACAAAATCTAAGTCCTCCTCAAACATCAGCAGCTCCAGCTCTCCCATCTTGTTGGCCAGGCTTCTGGCATTGGTATACAAACCTCTTAATTTTGATCGGTTACATATATCCTCATTTGTTGTTATTAGGCTGCTCTCTTGATTTTTCCCCATACCCACCCTGGGTATAGGAGCTCCGAACACCCTACCGTTAATGCCCCCATTTCTGCCCTCTGAAACTTGCTTTCCACTGGCTAATTCTACATCTGTACCCTCCCCCCCGTCACCTAGTTTAAAAGCCCCTCTAACTTTTTGGCCATCCTCGCACCCAGTACGGCTGCACCCTCCCCATTTAGGTGCAATCCGTCCCTACCAAAGAGCCGGTGGCCGACTGAGAAGTCGGCCCAGTTCTCCAGGAACCCGAAACCCTCCTTACTACACCAGCTCCTCAGCCACTCGTTAACTTCCCTAATCTCCCGCTGCCTCTCCGGTGTGGCTCGAGGTACAGGTAGTATCTCGGAAAATACTACCTTGGAGGTCCTAGTCCTCAACTTAGCGCCTAAGTCCCTGAAATCGTTTAGGACTCTCCATCTTCCTCTGCCTATGTCATTGGTACCCACGTGTACCATGACAGCTGGGTCTTCCCCAGCCCCACCCAATAATCTGTTATTGATGGGGTGACAGATGACAATCACTGATGGGGTGACAAGTGACGATGACTGATGGGGTGACAGGTGACGATGACTGATGGGGTGGCAGGCGATGGTCACCGATGGGTGACAGATGACGGGCGATGGTGCACGGCGGTACTGATGGCAGTCTCTGGTGACAGGTGAACTTTAGGCTACGTTCACATGTGAGCCGTAAATCATTGCAAATCGCGGGGCGCCTGTGCGTTGCCCATGATTTGCAATAGCACCCCAAACGCTGTGCGATGTTGCCGCGATTTCCGCCTGCCAAATCGCGGTAACATCGTGCAAACAACGCATGACGCCCCAAAGAAGCTCTTGTACCTTTTTTGGGCGTCATGCGATGTTTGCGGATGTTACCGAGATTCCGCAGGCGGAAATCACGGCAACATCGCACAGCGTTTGGGGTACTATTGCAAATAACGGCAACGCACAGGCGTCCCGCGATTTGCAATGATTTCCGAATTGCGGGGAAAATCGCAGTGATTCTGCCCGCAATCGCTACGCTCACATGTGAACATAGCCTTGTGGGTGGCAATTTCTGGGCACTGATGAGGTGACTGTTGGCTGACAGGTGTAATTGGGGGGGGGGGGTGCTGAGGACTGTGTGGGGACCTTTATTAGTGTGCTTTTACTTTTACAGGTGTACAGAGCAGTAACTCACTGTTTCTGGCTCTGCTCTCCTCACACTGGAAACTGTGTGAGGGGAGAAGAGCTAGTAACAGTGAGTTACTGCTCTGTGTTTACATTTTGTGATCGGCTGTGAATGGATTCACAGCCGATCACATAGTAAACAGCCACTGTCAGTGACTAGCTGTGTTCCTAGGGAACACAGAGCCACCGACATGACCGCGCTCCCGATCGCGCATGCGCTGTCATCTTCTGGGCTTTACTATTGTGATCGGCTGTGTGATTAGATCACAGCCGATCACGTGGGAAACAGCCATGCCCATTGGCTGTTTCCCCCCTGCCGGTGACGCGCTGTGTCCCGGGGACACGCCGCCACCGACAGTGCAGGGCGGCGCGCACACGATCGCGCGCCTGCCCTGCCTGAATGGGCCGCCGCCATATAACGGCGGCCCAGAACAATGGTCACACCGCTCATTTGATGGCGGGCAGCAAGTGGTTAAAGACAGCCCTGATTCTAACAGTCTATTCAGTAGGACTATCAGCTGTGTATCCACCTGACTTCTGCACAACACAACTGATGGTCCCAACCCCATTTATAAGGCAAGAAATCACACTTATTAAATCTGACAGGGCACACCTGTGAAGTGAAAACCATTTCAGGTGATTACCTCTTGAAGTGTGACTCTACAATTTCCATAGTCATGAAAATAAAGAAAACTCTTGGAATGAGAAGGTGGGTCCAAACTTTTGGTCTGTTCTCTATGTATATATATAAATATATATATATGTGTGTATATATATATATATATATATAAATATATATATGTATACACACACACACACATATATATATATATATATATATATATATATATATATATATATATATATATATATATATATATATATATATATATATATATATAATATGTATATATATATATATATATATATATATATATATATATTTATTTATATATATATAACGTGTGTATATATGCACAGTTTATATACTTTAACTTATTTAGAGTCATTTATTATATTATTTTTTTGATTTTGTGTTTCAAACTTTATCATACCCTAGATGTCATAAAGAAGAACGCACAGTAAAAAAAAAAAATCATATGTAAATAGTTGGTTTGTGCTGCTCGTCATTAAGAATTACTAGCAAAATAATTGTACCGCTTTCAGCACCTAAAATCGGAGAGAATCATACCACCAGGGAGATTAAAGAAGAACTACACTCACTGGCCACTTTATTAGGTACACCTTGCTAGTACCGGGTTGGAACCCCTTTTGCCTTCAGAACTGCCTTAATTCTGGCATAGATTCAACAAGGTGTTGGAAGGATTCCTCAAAGATTATGCTCCATAGTGACACGATAGCATCACACAGTTGCTGCAGATTTGTCGGCTGCTCATCCATGATGTCAATCTCCCGTTCTACCACATCCCAAAGGTGCTCTATTGGATTGAGATCTGGTGAGTGTGGAGAACATTGGAGTACAGTGACCTCATTGTCATGTTCAAGAAACCAGTAATGAGATGATTTGAGATTTGTGACATGGTACTTTACCCTGCTGGAAGGAGCCATCAGAAGATGAGTACACTGAGCCATCAGAAGATGGGTACAATGTAGTCATAAAGGGATGGACATGGTCAGCAATAATACTCAGGTAGACCGTGGTGTTTAAACAAAGTTTTTTGGTACTAAGGGGCCCAAAGTGTGCCAGGAAAATATCCCCCACACCATTACACCACCACCAGTTTGTATAGCTGAAATTGCATTGCATTGGAACTGAAATGGTGGAGGACCCTTTATTTGGTCCGCACTGCAATTGGATTGCATGGAGTTCAGACCCATGCAATCCGATCCCTGGCCAATTTCACAGTTCGCACTGCATTC
Source organism: Pelophylax lessonae (assembly GCF_965119305.1). Lineage (NCBI taxonomy): Eukaryota > Metazoa > Chordata > Amphibia > Anura > Ranidae > Pelophylax > Pelophylax lessonae. The sequence continues at coordinate 606,079,378 of NC_138769.1, forward strand.
TACAAACTGATTTGGGGTGTCATTAAGATTACGTTGACACCCGCAGTGGTTAGCAGAGAGCAGTGTGAAGTGCCTGCGAGCCAGATGCGATGCAGGAACCCACACAGAAATTGTGGTGGTTCCTGCATCACATCAGTGTGAACCCAGCCTGAATGTACTCACAAGGATTACATATAGAGGTGTCAAACACAAGACCCGTGGCCGGAATCCACCCCTCCAGGCTATTTTATGTGGCCCTCGCACCTCTCCTGCAGCTACAGGAGAGTTCTAGCCCTCCTTTGGTCCTCCTCTAGACCCTGCACTTTCTTCTTCCCAGCAACGCCCCAGCTTCTTCCCAGCAGCAGCACAAGGTAAGGGAGGGTGGGAAACTCTTAAATTCTGATGGTGGGGGGGGGGGGGGCTCTTGACATCTGATGTAAGAGGGGTGGGGTGCTCTGGACATCTAATCTTACAGATTCAACCAGCCCTTTGGGGGCAATCATAATGCTGATGTGGCCCGAGAAGAAACCGAGTTTGACACCCCTGCACTAGAGAAAAAAAATAAATGTGATGGTAGCCATTAAACATTCAGTCTCTTTCTTTGTGTACCAGAGACTTCAAAGAAGATCTCAACGTGTCTCCTATTCTTTGGCGCAATAGCACATACTTCTTATCCTTGAAACAAACTCGAGATCAACTGGAACCGTTCTTGCAAGAATTTTCTAACCAGTGTGGACACTATTATTTTCAATGTCTGGTGTGCTCATAAAGTGTACAGTAGAGGCGTGTTGCTACAGTTAGCGGCAGGAGAGAGGAGGAGGATGCAAGGTGTCGACTTATTGCTGTCAAAAATTAAATCCTTAGAGGTACAGTACAATCTAAAACTTAACCCACTTCTACCCTTACTGAAAATCTTTTGTGGTGTAGGCAACAACTCCTGCTACTTCTGTTGAATGAACAGGAGAAAGCATTAAAGACTGCAAAAGCGACATGCTATGCCCAAGGTAACAGAGCAAGCAAACTCTTGGCCAGCATGCTGAGGACCAGGCAACTAAAGTCCTGGCTTCCCTTTGTAATGGATTTGGTAAGGAATTCACAAGTCTCCCATCCAACTGATATTGCTAATGCTTTCCAGAAGTACTACTCCACATTGTACAAATTAAAGGATTAACCTACCACTGCCCAGCCTACGGATGCTGCTATCTCTGCATTTCTAGATACATACAACTTCCCATAGTATACCCCACCGTGTAAGCCAAACTGAATGCACCTATTACCTCTTCTGAAATCCTTTAATTTTTTATGGTCTACTTGAGCCCAAATCTATGTTTGATTCAAACAGACAGTTCATGAATACTGTATGGTGTTGTGGTGTACATGGCATGCTTTCCTTGTTGTTTCTCCTTTCTTTTCCTTCTCTTTTGTTTCAGGCTTTGTTTTCCCTAGAAATTAGGAATGTCTGGGGAATGTCTGTTCTTGGATATTTTTCTCTTTTGAAAGCCCCTCTGTCCAATTGAGATTATGAGTGGGCTTGGTTCTTAATACACTATATTGTCAAAAGTATTGTGACACCTGCCTATACACGCACATGAACTTTCATGACATCCCAGCCTTAGTCCGTAGGAGTCAATATTGAGTTGGCCCATCCTTTGCAGCTATAACAGCTTCAACACTTCTGGGAAGGCTGTCCATAAGGTTTAGGAGTGTCTATGGGAATGTTTGACCATTCTTTCAGAAGCACATTTGTGAGGTCAGGCACTGATGGTGGAAAGAAGGCCTGGCTCGCTGTCTGCGCTCTTATTCATCCCAAAGGTGTTCTATCGAGTTGAGGTGCACAAAGCAAGGTCCATAAAGACAAGGATGAGCGAGTTTGGGGTGGAGGAACTTGATTGGCCTGCACAGAGTCCTAACCTCAACCTGATAGCACACCTTTGGGATGAATTAGTCCAGAGACTGCGAGCCAGGCCTTCTCGTCCATCATAAGTGCCTGACCACACAAATGCGCTTCTGGAAGAATGGTCAAACGTTCCCATAGACACACTCCTAAACCTTGTGGACAGCCTTCCCAGAAGAGTTGAAGCTGTTATAGCTGCAAAGGGTGGGCTAACTCAATATCCAACCCTATGGACTAAGACTGGGATGCTAATAAAGTTCATCTGCATGTAAATACTTTTTTACAATATAGTATATATTGTATTATGTATGCCTTATTTTCCTTACCTGAGAGCGGTGTGCTCATTATGTAATCCAATGGTGTGACACATTGTCAAATGCGATGTCCAGTTGTGTCTGGTGTATTTTATTTTCTTTCTTTGTAAAAATTCAATAACAATGATTGGATCATAAAGATGAGTGCCTATGAATCCCTGGCCATAGAGATGAAGCACCCATTTTCTTTTTGAAGTCTTTGCAATATGATGGACTTTATTTGCCTTCATGTTGCTGCACTTTGTTCTTAAAAATGGACAATACAGTTGACTGTTGTTACTGCACTTGTATTCATTCTCAGGCCTTTGGGCCCATGTACCGTATTTTTCGGACTATAAGGCGCACTGAAAATCCTAAAATTTGATCAAAAACTGGCAGTGCGCCTTATAATCCGGTGCGCCTTATATATGAAAATAGTTTGAAAATTTACCGTTAACTGGATGGTTTGACCAAAGGGGTGCAACCACTGGACATAAGTGTCAATCGTTCCTTCAAGACGAAACTGCGAATCACATGGGAAAACTGGATGATGGAAGGAGAGCACTCCTTCACGAAGACCGGGAGGCAACGCCGGGCCAGTAATGCCACTGTGTGCCAGTGGATAGTGGATGCCTGGCATAAAGTATCCGCCAGAACTGTCATACGAGGGTTCATGATGACACCTGCCAGTAAACCTTGCGCGGATCAACGTTCCAAAAAAAAAAAGTGCGCCTTATAATCCGGTGCGCCTTATATATGAAAATAGTTTGAAAATTTACCATTCACTGATACTGCGCCTTATAATCCGGTGCGCCTTATAGTCGTGAAAATACGGTATCCGCACTTTTTTTTTAATTCAAATAAAGTACTTGTGGAATATATAAAGAAATGAGTGACCAGCAACTGTTCAGTATGAAGAAGTGAGTCAAAGGTTTTATGAAGAAAAGTTTTGCAATGGTTTTTCCTGAATGTTAGAGTAAAGTAATGTATGTAGGAGATTGTGGACCCAGATCCATAATCCGTTTACCTTTGGACACCAGATATATGGCATAGTGCCCTCCTGGAGGCATGCTCGGTAACACGTAGAGGGATGATTTGGTATAAAGTAGGCCAGATAGGCTGGTATAAAATAAGGCATAAGATTTTGTGTTCGGATTCCAAGCAGAAACAAGGTGCAGTCATTGAGTTCTTGATGAAGGAGGGATGCAGGCTGTCTGACATCCACAGAAGGCTACAGACAGGGCCGGACTGGGAATAAAATTCAGCCCTGGAAATATTTTCATACCAGCCCCATAGCATTATTATACCAGCTCAACAGCATGTCATTGTATTCTTGTTCATAAAAAGGAAAACCATGCATTTTTAAGCACATCTGAAGAGTGTATTATAGATAAGACAGATATGTAAGCATATAGGGCTTTATATATATTAACTCCGGTTCAAAGTGGAAAAAGTGCAGACATGGTACAGGAGGTGGTCATAGGCTGTGTGGACATGGCACAGGAGATGTCAGAGGCTGCGAGCATTGTACAGGAGGATATGTCAGAGGCTGGGGGCATAGTACAGGAGATGCAGGGGCTGCGGGCATGATACAGAGATGTCAGAGGTTGCGAGCATTGGTACAGGAGATGCAGGGGCTGTGGGCATGCCACACGTCACTGGTTGCTAGATGCCAATCGGGCTGGCCTTCCCTAGCAACCAGTGCAGCGGAGAGCCGGAGACAGTCGTGGGCGGCACACCAAAGCAGCGGGGGTCAAGTCAGGGCAAGTCATAGGGCGCAAGTCAAAGTCAAGTCGCAAGTCATAGGTCGCAAGTCAAAGTCAAGTCGAGTCATTTATAGAATTCTGTCAAGCAAGTTGCAAGTCCTCAAACAGGTGACTCGAGTCTGACTCGAGTCAAGTCATGTAACTCGAGTCACCCACCTCTGCTACCTGGCTGGTTCATACCACCACATTGCAGTGGTGTGCACTTAAGAAAAGTATAGCAAGCCATACTTTTTTCCAGATCATTAAGACGAACCACCTCCTCGCACTGCATGGCGGCCAATAGAACTTTGTGAAATGGCACCTTGTGAGTGACATTTCCATGGATTTTATATACAAAGAAAAAGTGAACAGTGCGCTGTACTGTGATTGGCACTTTGGCACCTTGGTGTCTTTCCACCACACACCAGCCGGTGCTTTGTAACACAATGGCCAGTGTGAATGTACCCCTAAATAAACTGTAACCCTATTCTAAAATGCTGGACATTATCATAGTTTGCACTGAAAGCAATGACATTGACCCCTTTCCCCCAGCCAATACCAACTAATTCACTCCAGTCTTGTTATCTGGTATGAAAGAGATATTGTGTCATTATTAGCATTGTGACTCATAAGCATTTATTAAGCATTGTGTTAAAACAGGCTTGATTACTTTTTCCTGTGTGATCTTTCATTGTATTCAATTCTATCGTATTCTGTCTTTGTGGCTTCTTCTTCTTCCCTTATTGGGCAGTATAAGGGGGAGGCTGATTAGTGGGGACTTCAGAAGTTGGGTATGATAGCAGTGCTGAGGCCATGGCATTTTTCTGAATTAGGAACACCTGGAAGAATGACACAAATACAGAAGCTAGAATACAGACATCAAACTGTTTTAAACATCATTATACCTTAGCTATAGCGTATTTGAAAATTGACACATTAAAAAGACCAATAGGCTTATGATAATTACAACATACAGTATCTGTGTCTCATTTACTTAACGTCTCACTAAACCCACATCATAAACTATAATTATAATAATAAATGGTGTATTGCATGCTCTTCATACTCACTCAGTCACTATGAGATTCGTTTTCTGTATTCTGCAAAAAACCTGGTTGATCCTGCTGCTCTATATCTCCCCCTTCTGTCCAAGTCCCCAGTTCATCTAGGGATTTTGCCAGAGGCGTAACTAGAACCTTCAGGGCCCCAGTGCAAAAAAACATTAAGGCCCCCCCCCCCCCCCCGGGCCCCTGACCATCAAGCCTAGGGCTCTTCCCACTGATCCTTGGGCCCTTTACTCTTGTTGTGGGGCCCTTTCACAAGAGTGGGCCCCCTTACTGCCATCTTGGGGCCTCCCCACGGTGGTGAAATGTCAATGCCAGGGCCGAGCCGCAAGTGTGACCTCTATGATCCTGGAAGTTCACCCACTGGTGTCAGTAGTTTTTATTTTTTGGTATTTTAATTGTATTATTTTTTATCATTTTATTTAATTTTTTTACAATGTCACTGGCTATGACTCTGTCCGTTCAGAAAAGGAAGGAGCTGGTAAATTACATATTTACTGACTCCTTCCTGGTTCTCTATTGTGACACATCCCCTGCAGCAGCTGGCAGGAGAGGGGAGGGAGTACAGTGGGGTGGGGGGGGGGGGGACCAGTGGAGCCCACAGGGGTTACATTTTCAGCTTTTAGCGCTGTTGCATTTTGAATGACAATTGCGCGGTCATGCAACATTGTACCTAAACCAAATTTGTGTCATTTTTTTCCCCACAAATAGAGCTTTCTTTTGGTGGTATTTGATCACTGCCAGGTTTTTTCTTTTTTGGTGCACAAATAAAAAAGGACAGAAAAGTTTGAAAAAAAAAAAAAGTTTTTTTGTTTAGGTTATAAAATTTTGTGAATAGATACATTTTTTCCTGCACTGATGAGCACTGATGACGCCGTACTGACAGGCACTGATGAGGAGACACTGATTGGTTGGCACTGATGGGGTGGCACTGATATGCAGCACTGATGGGCACTGATATGTGGCACTGATAGATAGCACTGATATGTAGCATTGGTGGGCACTGATAGGCAGCACTGATGGGCACTGATCGGCGGCACTGATCGGCACTGATGGGCGGCACTGGTGGGCAATAATGGGCACTGGTGGGCGGCACTGGTGGATGGCAATAACGGGCACTGGTGGGCAGCACTGATATATGGCATTGGTGGGCAGCACTGATAGGAGGGCACCACTGGCAGGCTGTTTGCCATCCCTGGTGGCCATGGTGGGCATCCCTGGTGGTCATGGGTGGGCATCCCTGGTGGCTCTAGTGGCACCCCCCCCCCCCCCCCCAGGGCTGCACTGGTAATCAATCATCTGATTACCAGCACAGACCCCCCTGTGATCAGTGAGTACTTAGAAATACTCACTGATCACCGCAGCTCCAGTATTGATCCTCTTCTTCTCCTCCCTGACAGGATCTGTCAGGGAGGAGAAGAGATCGAAGCCGTTACAACGGCTGTATTTACATTGCATGACGGCTGTGATTTCCCAGCAAGGAGTGTTGTCTCCAAGGGTTAGAAGGGCTGGATTCATCTCTTTTTCATGGATAGTGTAGGACCCACTGATAATGGGGTACTTTGACGCAGTAGTGGGCTTGAGCACGATATGGCCATATGGTGGGACCAAACCCCCATTTTTATTTATGGACTCTCTTCAGATTTGGTAGTAATTTCTTTTGCATTTGCGCGCTATTCTTTTTTAATATACAACTCCATATTGAACCCTACTTACTAAGATTGGGATGACATTAAAGTTCATGTGCGTTTAAAAGGATGTGCGTGTAAAGGCAGGCGTCCCAATACTTTGGTGATATAGTGTATGTCAACCATGACTGTCTGACAGGATTGGACTCACCTTAGCAACACTGTTATTCATATAATCTCTACCCTGGTCTTCTATCATTTTCTTTGCAAGGTAGACATGAATACCCTAAGACAGAAGGTAGAGTGTTAGAGTTACTGTACTGTGCAAAAGTTATAGGCAAGTGTGACGAAATGCTGTAGTAAGTAAGAACGCTTTAAAAAAATATACAGTATATTTTCAAATCTTTCTTTTTATCAATTTACAAAATTAAAACGTAAGAGAACAGAAGAAAAATCTAAATCAAATCAATATTTGATGTGACTACCTTTTGGTTTCAAACCAGCATTAACCACTTTACCAGCGGAGGATTTTGCTGTCTTACGTCCAGGCCACTTTTTGCGATTCGGCACTGTGCGACTTTAACGGACAATTGAGCGGTCGTGCGACGCCGTACCCAAACGAAATTTACGTCTTTTTTCCCAAAAACAGAGCTTTCTTTGGGGGTATTTGATCACCTGTGCGATTTTTACTTTTTGCGCTATAAACAAAAAAAGAGCGTAAATTTTGAAAAAATAACAATATTTTTCACATTTTTTTATATGAAATTCCCCCCCAAAAAAATGTAAAAATCAAAATTGTTTTAAATTTTTGGCCAATTTGTTTTCTGCTACCTATGTTTGGTCAAAAAAATCACAATAAGCGCATTTTGATTGGTTTGCGCAAAAGTTATTGCGTTTACTAACAAAGGGAAAGATTTTTGTCAAAATTGGGTACCTGCTCCCCCATCCGCCGCTCCTTAAAAGTGCCAATTGTGCAATGTGCAGAGGAGCGGGGAACGAGTCCTTAAAGCGGAACTTCCCCTTTTGGGTGGAGATTTGCTTTAATCCTGCGCCCTGCCGCATGCTCTAGAGATCCGTCTCTTCCTTCCCTGGTGCTTGGCGGAGTGATCTGTAAAGTACTTTACCTGCTCTGCTCTCTCAGGTGTCAGGACTTATGTGAGAAAGCGGAGAGGGAAGGAGCGGTAAAACCAATCATGGCGGCAGGTAGCGCGGCAAGCACTGGGCAGCACACAGTGAGTGAGGCGTTACACATAATGTTTTAAATGAATCAATGGTGCTGGGGTAATGCTGCAAACATGTTTTTACTTTCAGTAGGTCTTTATCAACCACTTGAAGACCAGACATTTTTCTGACATTTGTTGCTTACAAGTTAAAATCAGTATTTGTTGCTATGGGCTGGATGTCTGCTTTAACTCCCGCACTTGCCGGCAGGTGGTGCTGTGGAGCAGAGCGCGGGATCAGAGGCTGTCAGGGCGTGCAGGAGAGAGGAGTGCAGGAGAGAGGAGTGTGTGTGGAGTGTGTGCGTGACCGACCGCATGTGAGTAACCCCCCCCCCGGAGAGCAGCAGCGGGGAGCGGCGCTCGAACCCCGACCCCCCCCCCCCCCAGAAGCGAGCGGCGAGCGGGTCGGTAACCCCCCCTCTCTTGTTGCGGGTGGCGAGCGGAACAGTAAACCCCCCCCTTTTGCGGCGGGCGGTGAGTGGTGCGGACCCCCCCCCCAGACAGAGAGGGAGCAGAGGAGACTAGCGAGCAAAGGCTGACCGGGAAGTGACAGAGGGAGGCGGGTGCAGAGCGGAGACTGACCGTCTGAGGGAAAGAAAAAAAAAAAAAACAGCCAGGAACTGCTAGAGACAGACTTAAAGGGACATACACTAGGTAAGTAAGACTGGTGACTGAGATTGTACACTGACTGAGGGTGTAGTGTAGTACCTGAGTATCTGAGTACCTGTTACTACCTGAGTATCTGTGAGTACCTGTGAGTACCTGAGTATCTGTGAGTACATGTGAGTACCTGAGTATCTGTGAGTACCTGTGAGTACCTGAGTATCTGTGAGTACCTGAGAATCTGTGAGTACCTGAGTATCTGTGAGTATCTGTGAGTACCTGAGTATCTGTGAGTACCTGAGTACCTGTGAGTACCTGAGTACCTGTGAGTACCTGAGTATCTGTGAGTACCTGTGAGTACCTGAGTATCTGTGAGTACCTGTGAGTACCTGTGAGTACCTGAGTATCTGTGAGTACCTGTGAGTACCTGAGTATCTGTGAGTACCTGTGAGTATCTGGGAGTACCTGTGAGTATCTGGGAGTATCTGGGAGTACCTGAGTATTTGGGAGTACCTGAGTATCTGGGAGTACCTGTTGCTACCTGAGTGTCTGGGAGTACCTATCACTACCTGAGTGTTGTGCGTCTGACCGGGCTGTGCGACTGAGTGTTTTGCGTCTGACCGGGCTGTGCGACTCAGTGTTGTGCGTCTGACCGGGCTGTGCGACTCAGTGTTGTGCGTCTGACCGGGCTGTGCGACTCAGTGTTGTGCGTCTGACCGGGCTGTGCGACTCAGTGTTGTGCGTCTGACCGGGCTGTGCGACTCAGTGTTGTGCGTCTGACCGGGCTGTGCGACTCAGTGTTGTGCGTCTGACCGGGCTGTGCGACTCAGTGTTGTGTGTCTGACCGGGCTGTGCGACTCAGTGTTGTGCGTCTGACCGGGCTGTGCGACTGAATGTTGTGCGTCTGACCGCGCTGTGCGACTTAGTGTTGTGCGTCTGACTGGGCTGTGCGACTCAGCGTTGTGCGTCTGACCGGGCTGTGAGATTGTGAGTGTTGGGTGACTGACCGGTGTCAAGTGAGTGGAGCGGAATACCAGAGGGTGAGAAGGTAGCGTTAGGAAGCCAGGAAATAGCCACATAGGATAGACTTAAATCGCTGAATCCCCATTAGATTAGATAGTAGGTACAATGCCCGGCGGGTGTGGAGATGCGACTCGGTGTACATCTTGTGATATGTATGCGTTCCTCGGTCATGCGATCGAGGGCGAATACAAATGCGCAAAATGTAAGCACGTTGCTTCCCTGGAAGCTCAGGTCCTGAATCTAGGGAAGCAGCTGGCAACACTGAGACGAATGTCCATACCGGAGGAGAGCCAGGATTGTACCAATCAGGTGCAGACAGGGGCCTGCACAGAGGTGGGCGGAGTATCGGAGGTGCAGGCATCAGAGCAGAGCAGAGGGGTGACAGTTAGGAGGGGTAGAAGGGGACAAGGCAAGGAGGCTGATCCTGGGCTGGAGCACCCCAATAGATACGCCCCGTTGTGTGATGTTGGGGAAACCAGTCAGGGACCAGCATTGCTGGAGCAGAGCGACACCCCTAGCTGCCAGGGGAAGAACTCCTCCAGTGAGGCCGGGAGAAAGGGAAAGGAAAGACAGGTGCTGGTGGTAGGGGACTCAATTATTAGAAGGACAGACAGTGTAATCTGTGACAAAGACCGTGTGCGCCGAACAGTCTGTTGTTTGCCGGGCGCTCGGGTTCGGCACATTGCGGATCGGGTGAACAGATTATTGGGTGGGGCTGGGGAAGGCCCAGCTGTCATGGTACACGTGGGTACCAATGACATAGGCAGAGGAAGACGAAGAGTCCTAAACGATTTCAGGGACTTAGGCGCTAAGTTGAGGACTAGGACCTCCAAGGTAGTATCTTCCGAAATACTACCTGTACCTCGAGCCACACCAGAGAGGCAGTGGGAGATTAGGGAAGTTAATGAGTGGCTGAGGAGCTGGTGTAGTAAGGAGGGTTTCGGGTTCCTGGAGAACTGGGCCGACTTCTCAGTCGGTCACCGGCTCTTTGGTAGGGACGGATTGCACCTAAATGGGGTGGGTGCAGCCGTACTGGGTGCGAGGATGGCCAAAAAGTTAGAGGGGCTTTTAAACTAGGGAATGGGGGGGAGGGTACAGATGTAGAATTAGCCAGTGGAAAGCAAGTTTCAGAGGGCAGAAATGGGGGCATTAGCGGTAGGGTGTTCGGAGCTCCTATACCCAGGGTGGGTATGGGGAAAAATCAAGAGAGCAGCCTAAAAACATCAAAATTACGAGGCTTATATGCCAATGCCAGAAGCCTGGCCAACAAGATGGGAGAGCTGGAGCTGCTGATGTTTGAGGAGGACTTAGATTTTGTGGGGATAACTGAGACTTGGTTTGACAGCTTCATGACTGGATGGCGACCATTCAGGGGTATTCCCTTTATCGCAGAGATAGAGAGGGTAAAAAAGGGGGAGGGGTATGTTTGTATATTAAGAACAGTATACAGGTAAATATGAGGGATGATATTAATAATGGAGCTATGGACGAGGCAGAATCCCTATGGGTAGAGCTTCAAAGGGAAGGCACGGTGGGGAAGGTAATATTGGGCGTATGCTATAGGCCCCCAAACCAGAGGGAGGAGGGTGAGGTGGACCTCATGTTACAGATAGGATTGGCAGCAAGGATGGGAAATGTCATTATAATGGGGGACTTTAATTATCCTGATATAGACTGGGCAGAAGGAACCGCGCATTCAGCCAAGGCTCGGCAGTTCCTAAATGTTTTGCAGGACAATTTCATGGGTCAGATGGTGAATGCACCGACAAGAAACAATGCGGTACTTGACCTACTGATTACCAACAATACAGACCTGCTCACGGATATAGAAATACGGGACAACTTAGGGAACAGTGACCATAGGTCAATTGGTTTCAGTATTAATTACAGTAATAGGAAACACAAGGGTAATATAAGGACACTGAATTTCAAAAGAGCCAATTTCCCTAAACTGCGCTCGCTGCTAGAAAATATCAAATGGGATAGAACCCTGGGAACAAAGAACACGAAGGAAAAATGGGAGTGCTTCAAGAGCATACTTAACAAGGGGGTGGGCCAGTGCATTCCAAAGGGAAATAAATTTAAAAGAGCAAAACTAAACCCTGGGTGGCTAAACTCCAACATAAAAATGTATATTAGAGCTAAAGAAAAGGCCTTCAAAAAATACAAGACTGAGGGGTCATTGGCAGCATTTAAGCACTACAAAGAGTGTAATAAGAAATGTAAAGACGAAATCAGGGCGGCTAAAATAGAACACGAGAGACATATAGCGGAGGAGAGTAAAAAGAACCCCAAGAAGTTCTTTAAGTATATAAACAGTAAGAAAGCGAGGCCAGAACACATTGGCCCCATAAAAGATGATAAAGGAAAAATGGCCACTGAGGACAGAGAAAAGGCGGAAGTGTTAAATAATTTCTTTTCTTCAGTCTTCACAAAGGAATCGGGGGGCTACACTTGCTTGTAAGGCCGAACTAAATAATACACCTCAGGAAGTGCCGCCATGGCTAACAGAGGATAGACTTAGAGCTAAACTAGAGAAACTAGAGAAACTTAACATAAATAAATCCCCGGGACCGGATGGCTTGCACCCAAGGGTTCTTAATGAGCTCAGCCAGGTGATTGCCAGACCATTATTCTTGATCTTTAAGGATAGTTTACAGACAGGTATGGTGCCAGCTGATTGGAAAAAAGCCAGCGTGGTACCAATATTTAAAAAGGGGCCGAGATATATCCCGGGTGACTATAGGCCGGTCAGCCTAACATCAGTAGTCTGCAAAATTTTGGAGGGGATGATAAGGGACCACATACAAGACTTTAGTAATGAAAACTGTATTATCAGTAGTAATCAGCATGGATTCATGAAAAATCGTTCATGCCAAACCAATCTATTAACCTTCTACGATGAAGTGAGCTGCCACCTAGATAAAGGTAAGCCTGTGGATGTGGTGTATCTGGACTTTGCAAAGGCCTTTGACACCGTTCCCCACAAACGCTTACTGTACAAACTAAGGAAGTTAGGTATGGACCATAAGGTGAGTACCTGGATAGAGAACTGGCTCCAGGGGAGAGTCCAGAGGGTGGTGATTAATGGGGAGTACTCTGATTGGGCGGGTATGCAAAGTGGGGTCCCCCAGGGTTCTGTCCTGGGACCAATCCTGTTTAATTTATTCATAAATGATCTAGGGGAGGGGATATCTAGTACAATCTCAGTATTTGCAGATGATACTAAATTAGGCATGCCAATATCTTCTATGCAGGATGTGGAAATCTTGCAAGCAGACCTGAACAAAATAACGGGGTGGGCAACTACATGGCAGATGAGATTTAATGTAGAAAAATGTAAAGTAATGCACTTGGGGGCCAGAAACCAGAAAGCAAGCTACTCACTAGGGGGGGGACCTCTGGGTGAGTCTAGGATGGAAAGGGACCTGGGGGTACTGGTAGACAACAGGTTTGGAAGTGGCATGCAATGCCAAGCCGCTGCAAGCAAAGCCAACAGAATGCTGGGTTGTATAAAAAAGGGGATTCACTCCAGAAATAAAGAGATTATTTTTCCACTCTACAAGACTCTGGTCCGGCCACATCTGGAGTATGCTGTCCAGTTCTGGGCACCGGTCCTCAGGAAGGATGTGCTGGAACTGGAGAAAGTCCAGAGAAGGGCAACAAAAATAATTAGGTGAATGGAGGACATCAGCTATGAGGAAAGACTACAAGCACTGAACCTATTCTCTCTGGAGAAGAGACAATTGAGGGGGGATATGATATCAATGTACAAATACTGTACTGGCGACCCTAGCATAAGGAACAAACTATTCAGAGAAAGGAGATACAATAAGACACGTGGCCACTCACTAAAACTTGAGGAAAGGCGGTTTAACCTTAAAGTGCGTAAGGGGTTCTTCACTGTAAGAGCGGTAAGGATGTGGAATTCTCTTCCGCAAGCAGTCGTATCAGCGGGGAGCATTGATAGTTTCAAAAAACTATTGGATGGACACCTTAAAGACCACAACATACAGGGGTATACAATGTACGGTTAAAAGCAAACACACACACACATCATAGGTTGAACTGGATGGACTGATGTCTTTTTTCAGCCTCACTAACTATGTAACTATGTAACTATGTAGCTACTTGGAACCCTCAAACATTAGAGAGTTATTTTTTAGCAGAGACAATAGAGAATAAAATGGCGGTCGTTGTAATATTTTATGTCACACTGTATTTGCGCAGCAGTCTTTCAAACCTAAATTTGGAAAAAAATACACATTTAACCACTTCACGCAAAATCACGTACCCGTATGTCATTTTGTCGAAGTGGTTGTGTGTTTCCGATGTAGTAACCCAGAAGCGATGTAATCTGGAAGCCACGTCACTTCCGGTTTACTCGGCAGCCAATAGAGGCAGATTGAAAAAATCCAAAGAATTCAAAAATGCAGATATATTTTAGCAGAGACCCTAATTAATAAAATGACCGTTGTTGCAACATTTTATGTCATACTGTATTTGCACAGCGGTCTTTTAAACGCAATTTGTTTTAAAAAAATACGGTTCAATGAATTTTAAAAAAAAACTAAACCGTAAAATTTGCTTATTTTTTTTTTTTGTATAATTTTTTTAAAGATGATGTTATGCCGAGTAAATAGATAGCTAACGTGTCATGCTTTAAAATTGCGCACACTTGTGGAATGGCGACCAACTACAGCACTTAAAAATCTCCATAGCGCATGATTTAAAAATGTTAAACATTTCCCTGTTTAGAGATAAAGAGGAGGTATTGTGGTATAATTATTGCGCTCGCTCTAAAGATCACGGCGATACCTCGCATGTGTGATTTGAACGCGGTTTACATTTGTGGGCGCGACTTACCTATGCATTTTCTTTGGGGTGCAAGCACAAAGGGATGGGGCGATTTTAAAAAATTTCTTTTTTTTTTTCATTTTTTTCTTTTTTCTCTTTTTTACACTGCCCCTCTAAAAATAGTTTTCCTGATCGCTTTTACTGCTTTGACAAGGAATGTAAACATCCCTTGTGACAGTAATAGGCAGCAACAGGTACTCTTTATGGAGGGATCTGGGGTCTAAAAGACTCCAAACCCCTCCTCTGCGCTTCAAAGTATTCAAAACGACAAGAAATATATTATATATATATAATGTTTGGGTGTGCTAAGTAATTTTCTTTTCTTAAATTGAATTCATCTTTATTTTCATTTCTTGTTTACCCATATACAAGCTTTCTATACAATACATAAAAAGAAAACTGTAGCAAATTTATCAATATGACACAAAAATCACAAAAAGAGAATTTTAATTGGTTTGCGCAAAAGTTATAGTGTTTACAAACTACGGAATCGATTTTTTACATTTTTATACATTTTTTTGTTTTTATTAGAAATAGCGGCGATCAGCATTTTTTATCAGGACTGCGACATTTTGGCAGACAGATTGGCCCCCTAACTGACATTTTTGACACTTTTTGGGGACCAGTGACAAAATACAGTATTCAGTGCTAAACAATATGCACGGTTACTGTATAAATGACACTGGCAGGGAAGGGGTTAACACTGAGGGTGATCAAAGGAGTTAATGTATGCCTAAAAGTGATTGACTGGGGGGGGGGGGGGCTCTGTAATAGGCACAGAGAGATCGGGGTTTCAGCTTAGCTGAAACTCCTGATCTCTCCTTGCCTGTCTGACAGAAGACTCGCCTGCTTTGTTTACATAAGCAGGTGGGTCTTCTATCAGTTTCTCAGACGACTGCGGGAGGCCAGCGGCATTGATGTCAGTGGACGCATTAAAACCCCCCCATCATGAGGTCAGTGGACGCAATAAAACCCCCCAGCATTAATGTCAGTGGATGCATTAAAGACCCCCAGCAATGATGTCAGTGGATGCAGTAAAGACCCCCAGCATTGATGTCAGTGGATGCAGTAAAGACCCCCAGGAATGATGTCAGTGGATGCAGTAAAGACCCCCAGCAATGATGTCAGTGGATGCAGTAAAGACCCCCAGCATTGATGTCAGTGGATGCAGTAAAGACCCCCAGGAATGATGTCAGTGGATGCATTAAAACCCCCCAGCATTGATGTCTATTGATGCATTAACCACTTCTGGACCGGAAGGATTTGCCCCCTTAATAACCAGGCCATATTTTGTGATTCGGCGCTGCGTTAATTTAACGAAGAATTGCGCAGTCTTGCGACGCTGTACATAGATAAAAATGATGTCCTTTATTTCCCACAAATAGAGCTTTCTTTTGGTGATATTTGATCACCTGTGCGATTTTTATTTTTTCGCTATAAACAAAAAAAGGAGCGACAATTCTGAAAAAAAAAAAAAACAATATTTTTTACATTCTGCTATATAACATTCCCCCAAAAAAATTTAAAAATCTAAATTTTTTTACATTTTTGGCCAATTTGTTTTCTGCTACATATTTCTGGTAAACAAAAATCACAATAAGCGTATTTTGATTGGTTTGCGCAAACGTTATCGCGTCTACTAACTATGGGAAAGATTTATGTAATTTTAATTTTTTTACTAATAATGGTCGCGACCTGCGATTTTTAGCGGGACTACGACATTGCAGCGGACAGATCGGACCCCTGACTGACATTTTTGAAACTTTTGGGGGGACCAGTGACATTACTACAGTAATCAGTGCTAAAAATATGCACTGTTACTGTACTAATGACACTGGCAGGGAAGGGGTTAACACTGAGTGATCAGGGGTTAAATGTGTACCTAGAGGCGTGGCTTGTGAAATGATCACAGAGACCTGTGTTCCTATATAGCAGGATCACAGGGGCGCTATGATCATTCCAGGGAGAAGGAAGGCCGGCTGTGTTTTCAACAGCTGACCGTTCTTCTCTCTCAGCGGGGAACAATCGCGGGTGTCAGGCGGCAATTGGAGCCGCTTGCCCTGTGCATCAGCTTTCCCACTGACGAGCGCTTGCCCCCTAGCTGCCTGCTCGTGAGGCGGGCGGTCATAAAGTGGTTAAAGACCTCCAGCATTGAGTTCAGTGAACGCAATATAGACCCCCAGCATTAATGTCAGTGGATGCAATAAAGACCTCCAGCATTAATGTCAGTGGATGCAATAAAGACCCCCAGCACTGATGTCAGTGAATACATTAATAGCCCCCGCCATTGATGTCAGTGGATGCATTAAAGACCTCCAGCATTGATATCAGTGGACATAATAAAGACCCTCCAGCATTGATGTCAGTGAACGCATTAAACCCCCCAATATTGATGTCAGTGGAGGCATTAAACCCCCCAGTATTGATGTCAGTGGAGGCATTAAACCCCCCAGTATTGATGTCAGTGGACACATTAAACCCCCCAATATTGATGTCAGAGGCTGCATTATTAACCCCTAGCACAAGTGTCAGTATAATTAACCCCCTTTCCCACATTGGTGGTCAATGGCAATGAAATGTAACCCATTCCATGACCACCAATGTGGGGGGAGGGGGTTATTAATACTGACAGTACCACAAATGCAGAAGAGGGGAGGTGGGTTAAAATTAGTGGCGATCGACGGATATCGTTTTTTTAATGCCGATACTGACATTTTGGTGATCGGATATTGGTATTTTTTTTTTTTTTATTCTTTTTTTTTTCTGCAGGTACTCCTTGTGGAGGGATCTGGGTGTCTAAAAGACCCCAACCCCCCCCCCCCCAGCACCGAAAAGCATTCAAAACACCAAGTTTGGCTGTTTTGAATGCAGTCAGTTTTTTTTTTATTCGGCGTCGAGCACCCAGGGGGGTGGAGAGCACAGGGGGAGGGGGGGGGGGACTGGAGAGCACTGTCTGGGGGGAACTGGAAATCACTGAGGGGGGAGCCAGGGAGCTGGAGAGCACTGGGGGAGCCAGAAAGCATGGGGGGGGGGAAGAGATGAAAAGCACTGTGGAGAGCTGAAGAGCATCGGGGGGGGGGCTTAAGGGCACTGGGGGGACTAAGAGCACTGGGGGGGGGCTAAAGAACACTGGGGGGCTAAGGAACACTGGGGGGGCTAAAGAACACTGAGGGGGCTAAAGAACACTGGGGGGGGGCATTTTTACATTCAGAGTATAGCACTGGTACAGGTAGGTGTCCTTCCGGGTCCGCAGTTTGCCCTTACTGTCAGTCAGTGGCCAGCAGCAGCAGCAGCCGAGGAGATGACCCAATCAGGCAGCGGGGAGGGCCGGCCGCAGTTTGCCTGGAGACACTGTGACTGGCTAGCAGCAGCAGTAACAGCCGGGAGATTATCAACCAATGAGGCAGCGGAAGCGTCACTGGAGGGCGGGCCGGCCGCATGAACGTGATGACGCGGGGGTGCAGTAGACGAAACGGTTACCGCCCCCTTCCATGTCATCATCACTATGTTATGTGTGCTATGGGGTATAGGAGAGTGTTGGGAGACGCATGGAGTGTGCTATGGGGTATGAGGAGAGGGGTGGGTCTGAGGAAGAGGGAGGTTCTAAGGAAAGGGGGGGGTGAAAAGAAGAGAGGGGGGTGAGGAAGAGAGGGGGTTCTCTACTAAGACAGATAAATTCTTTTTACTGCACAGTCTGCAAAGGGGAATTAGTGACAAAGGACAATAATGATCCTGAAGACCCCTATATATCTAACATCAGCTCTTTTTATTGGAAATGTCACAATGGGGGTACAGGGTCAGAGCCCCCCCACCCAGGCACCATAGCAGCTGCATGGACTGTGGTGGCAATTGTTACTTCACTGCATACAAAATCCATGAGACCCCCTCTTTTCAATCAACGGGTGTCCTCATTTCTGAGCATACATCCCCTCCCCCACCACTATTATTGATGCATAAAATATATTTTTAAAGTCATTTTATTGTTGGCTATTTTTAATTACAATGTATTTTTACTCATGGATTTTCATAAATATACATTAAAAATTATTGTATAAGTGCCGGTTCACATTTCTGCGATGCAGGAACGCTGCGAATATACAGCGTGTTCCCGCATCGCATCCGCACCCCTGGCAGTTCACACTGCCATATGCCATACACTGGGGGTGTCAATTAAAAGTTAACGACACCCCCAGATCAGATGGCATATCGCAGTGCAATCTATAAGTTGGCACAGAATCGGATCACACTAGTGTGAACCACCATGCGATCCGATTCTGCTGCGGACCAAATAAAGGGTCCTGTGCGAGATGGGTGCGATTGCGGTGGGAATTGAGTCATACAATCTGTATGGGTGAATTTGCAGCGCACAGAGATGGCATGTTATTTTAGGAGCAGTGCGCTCAGAATTACATGCCATCTCTGTGATGGCAGAAATGTGAAGCGGCACTAAGCCAACATTTATGGTTTTGCTGTTGTTTTGGATAAAGTGGTGAAGGGTTCGTCCAGAGGGGGGCTTTAGCAGAGAAATGCTTTATAAATGCAAGAAAGTCATGGAAATAAAAAAATAAGATGAAAATGTAGAAAATAAAATGTCTGCTTTCATGGTAAAATAAATCAATAAATAAAAAGAGAATAGACTGACAGGCTGATGGGAAAAGCACTGATAGATTTACTGGTAGACTTTACCAAGGATTACCAATGACATTTTCTGGGCTCCATATAATATAAGCCTGGGGGGGGGGGGGTAGGTGAGGAGATGGGGGGGGGGTAGGTGAGGAGAATGGGGGGGGGGGTAGGTGAGGAGAATGGGGGGGGGGGGTAGGTGAGGAGAATGGGGGGGGGGTAGGTGAGGAGAATGGGGGGGGGGTAGGTGAGGAGAATGGGGGGGGTAGGTGAGGAGATGGGGGGGTAGGTGAGGAGATGGGGGGGGGGGGGGTAGGTGAGGAGGGGGGGGGAAGGTGAGGAGATGGGGAGGGAAGGTGAGGAGATGGGGGGGGGGTAGGTGAGGAGATGGGGGGGGTAGGTGAGGAGATGGGGGGGATAGATGAGGAGATGGGGGGGTAGGTGAGGAGATGGGGGGGTAGGTGAGGAGATGGGGGGGGGGGTTGGTGAGGAGATGGGGGGAGGGGGTAGGTGAGGAGATGGGGGGGTAGGTGAGGAGATGGGGGGGGTAGGTGAGGAGATGGGGGGGGTGAGGAGATGGGGTTCTAGGGAAGAGAGCAGAGGGGTAGGTGAGAGGGCTCTAAGGATGAGGAGGAGAGGGAAGGGCTGAGTTCTCCCCCCTTGTACTTACCACCACACCGGGAGGCATCGTTTTCCTCCCTCCAGCCATGTGACCAGGTGATAGAGGGAGGACGGGCAGCCTTACCTCACTATACAGCGGCGCTCTCTATTGCCACCTCCAGGCTGGAGGGAGGAGAAAGTCTAATCCCCTCCCCAGCTCTGTCACTCCTGTCAGTAAGCATCGGGGATGAGCGGCCTCACTGGCAGCGCGCGGAGGTGGACTCGCGCTTCCTCTGATTGGTGCAGGGGGCAGGCGGATCATGTGACGTGTGGCACGCGCAGGCGGAGCGGCGCCATTTTTACTGTGATTGCCAGGGAGAGGGAGTGTCTCCTGTCACTGCCGTCACAGCGCCCTACAGCGGATTTTTCTGACACTACAGCCACAGCTTCTATATCTAATCATCTGTATCCAGGAGAGACGGTAAGTGTCATTAGCTGTCATGTCACCTTACCAGTGAGGTCGGGTCCAGTGTCTGGATATGTGTGTGTAGGGGGGGGGGGACAATAGAGACCTGGACCCGATTTGTGCTGTAAATGATCTGTCAGTGTTTTCTCTCCTCCTTTCTAGTTGGAGGGAAGAGAAATCACTTTTTCACACTCAGGATCAGAGCTGCCATTAGAAATCACAGGGGCCCCGAAAAGCCTCCTGACAGGGCCCCAAACATCTCACCTGACAGGGCCCCCCCCCCCCCACAGTTCAAATCTTTTTCCCAACTCACTTCCCCCCCCCCCCCCCCCAATTCCCCCTCCTAGCAGAAATCTTGGCAGTGAAAGGTTTAGGACTCTTTCACACGGGCGATCCGATCAGATCCGCCTGTCAGTTTTTTAGGTGGATCTGATCGGATCCTCCATGCAGCTCTATGGGGCAGCGGATGTCAGCGGAGACACCTCCACTGACACCCGCTGCCACCCGCATCCGATCCTGTCCATGAAATCTGGACGGATGGAAACCCTATTTTTCCATCCGTTCAGTAATCGGATCGGATCTGATGAGAGCGGACAGGCGGTCCTCTCTCATCCGATCCCCCATTTGATCACCTGTGCGATTTTTTGATCATGCGCTATAAACAAAAAAAAGCGTCAATTTTGCAAAAATAACAATATTTTTCACATTTTTTTATATGAAATTCCCCCCCCAAAAAAATGTAAAAATCTAAATTTTTTAACATTTTCGGCCAATTTGTTTTATGCTACATATGTTTGGTAACAAAAAAATCGCAAAAAGCTTATTTTGATTGGTTTGCGCAAAAGTTATCATGTTTACTAACAAAGGGAAAGATTTTTGTCATTTTTGTTGTTTTTTTTTTTAACGAGTAATGGCGGCGATCTGCAATTTTTTTAGCGGGACTGCGACATTGGGGCGGACAGATCGGACCCTTGAATGACATTTTTGACACTTTTGGGGTTACCAGTGACATTACTGCAGTAATCAGTGCTATAAATATGCACTGTACCTGTAAAAATGACACTGGTAGTGAAGGGGTTAACTTTTTTTGAGAGGGAGGGGTTATGTGTGTCCCTAGGGGCGTGATTCTAACTGTGATTGGCTGTGGCTTGAGGTGTAGGAACAGTGATCAACGGTCCTACATAGTAGAACCGTATAATCACCATTCCTACACAGGGGAGAATGACAGGCGGCTTGTTTACATTAGCCGCCTGCCTTTCTCCCGCTCCCCCCGCCGATTGCAGAGTGACCGGCGGACATCGGGTCCGCCGGTCACACGCGCGGGGGTTCCGTGACCGCGCGCTCGCTCCCCAGAGCCTTACAGGCTAGCGACGTAGACCTACGTCGCTCTGCCTGTGAGGGGCTGACTGCCGCAGTAAATATACTGTGAGCAGTCGGCAAGCGGTTAAGCACTTACGATTGCTGGCACTTGCCTTCCAGTTCTCTTCCCTGCGAGCGTTGCGACGCAGGGGGGTGGAACCGGCGGCAAATTCAAGTGTAAATACACCAAATGACATGATACAAAGCTGTGATCCTAACGGATTACACTGTGTCATCCCATTTAACCACAGGATTTCACCGGGTGACTTTTCCAGTGCCCTGCCTGTGCTTTTCCAGTTCTTTGTGCCCGGAAAATAGAGAACGACCATGGCGTCCAAAAAGTTTTCTTTTTGCGCAAAAGCACTTTTAGACGAACTGGAAAACAGCGACAGCGAAACGGAGTTACTTTAAGAACTGAGCGATAGCGATTCGTGGGAAAATTCGTCATCGGGTACGGAAAGTGACGACAGTGACGATTCTGATGTCTCTTCCTAGCAAATAGCTTGTGGAATTTGGGAAGTATATCAAATGATTCTTCAGAATTTTCAACAGAGTTTTGTGCCAGGAAGAGACATCGGAATCATCGCCGTCGTCACTTTCCGTACCTGATGACGAATTTTCCAACGAAAAAAAAGTGCCGGTTCACATTTGTGCGATCACAGAGATCACATGTAATTCGGAGCGCACTGCTCCTAAAACTACATGCCATCTCTGTGCGGTACAGTTTGTATGGCTGAATTTGCACCGCAATCGCACCTAACTCGCACAGGACCCTTTTTTTGGTCCGCAGCAGAATCGGATCACATGGTGGTTCACACTAGGGCGATCCGATTCTGTGCAAACTTTCAGATCGCACTGCGATATGCGATCTGATCTGGGGGTGTTGTTAACTGTTAATTGACACCCCCAGCCTGTCGCATATGGCAGTGTGAACTGCCAGTGGTGCGGATGCGATGCGGGAACACGCTGTATATTCCCAGCGTTCCCACATCGCAGAAATGTGAACCGGCACTTAAAGGCTTTTAAAGCATTGCCTATGGACAATTTTAGGTAGTGCAGTTTGTCACCATTTCACAAGCATGCACATGACAAGTTTGGTATCTATTTACCTGATGCAACATTATCTATTATATTTTAGCAAAAAAAAACAAAATGTGTATTAAAAAAAAAAATCAGACCTCTGTCTGATCAGCTGTCTTGTAGGGCAGAGGAGGGATCGACGATCTAACAGACCCTTGATTTCTCCACGAGGAGTGCCTGTCACCGGCCAAAGCTATCACAGGGGGTCTTGTCCACCCCTTGTAATAGCAATAAAGTTGAATGAAAAAATATATTTTAACCACTTCCATACCAGGTCTTTTCTGGCACTCCGCTCCTACATGTAAAATTCATCATTTTTTTGCTAGAAAATTACTCGTAACCCGCAAATATTATATATATCACACGGTATTTGCGCAGAAATTTTTCAGATGCGCTTTTATGGGAAAAAAATAACTTTCATAAATAAAAAAATAAAAAAAAACACTACAGTTAGCCCAATTTTGTTGTATAATGTGAAAGATTATGTTATGTCGAGTAAATAGATACCTAACATGTCAGGCTTTAAAATTGCGCACACTCGTGGAATGACGCCAAACCTTGGTACCTAAAAATCTCTATAGGCAATGCTTTAAAAAAGTTTACAGGTTACCAGTTTAGAGTTACAGGGGAGGTCTTGTGCTAGAATTGTTGCTCTCACTCTAACGTTTGTGGCGATACCTCACATGTATGGATTGAACTCCATTTACATATTACATATGTGGCCATGACGAACGCATGCGTTCTCTTCTGCATGTGAGCAGGCGGGGATAAGGGCACTTTAATTTTTTTTTTTTTTTTAATATTTTATTTAGTTATTTATTTATTTTATCACTTTTATTCCTATTACAAGGACTGTAAACATCTCTTGTAATAGAAATAGTGCATGACAGGTTCTCTTTATGGAGAGATCTGGGGTCAATAAGACCTCAGATCTCTCCTACAGGCTGGAAAGCCTGAAATAAAAAAAAATTAAAAAAACGATCTTAAGTATCCAGCCGAGGTCACAGCAGTATTAACAACTGCCAGGCCAGGCGTGACGTCATCACCTCACACCCTGGCCTTCGAGAGTCAAAGAGACTGCAGGGGACCATCTGGTCCTCAGCAGTCTCTATGGTGTACTTCCGCCGGCGGACGATTCCTTTCCCCGGCACGCCGATCGCACGGGAGAGTCAGTAGAAGCACAGGAGGGTGGCGGGAGGGGCAGATGTCCTCTCCCGC
Organism: Pelophylax lessonae; assembly: GCF_965119305.1. Classification (NCBI taxonomy): domain Eukaryota; kingdom Metazoa; phylum Chordata; class Amphibia; order Anura; family Ranidae; genus Pelophylax; species Pelophylax lessonae. The sequence continues at coordinate 606,103,030 of NC_138769.1, forward strand.
CACCTATAAGAACAATCAAACGACTGAACAGCCACTATGATTGCTCTTATGGTGAAGGGAATCGCAGGCTGAAAAAAATATTATCTGAATGATGCCTGCATCTGCACCCATCATTCAGATATCCCCACCTAAACCCCTGGATGTCATATGACACCCAGCGGTAAGGAAGTGGTTAAAAGAGTGTAACAAAAAAAAAATGCAAATAAAAAAAAATAATATTAAAAATGAACAATTTAAATGACTCCCGCCTGCCCCCATGATCATGCCAAATGCAATTGTGTGCTTAGGTCTGGCATGCATATGTAAAGAATGATTGCATCACACATGTAAGGTATCGCTATGAACCTCATAGTGAGAGAAAACATTCTAGTGCCAGAGCCCACGGATAACCTATAAAGGCTTTTAAAGTGTTTCCAATGGACAATCTCAGGTACCGCAGTTGTTGCCATTTCACAGGAGTGCGCAATTTTCAGTCTTGGTGTTGGTGGCGTATTACCGGACACAGCGCCATCTTTTATATTTTACCAGAAAAACTGGGTCTAATTTTGTGCACTAAAATTAGTTTGAGTGTAGTTTTCAAGAAAATATACAGTATGATGTATTATAGCATAACCCAATGGTGAAGAATTATATGGAGCTGCGTCTGTCAATGGATGATAGAGAAATATATATATAAAATGTTTGGGGGTTCTAGGTAATTTTCTAGCAAAAGATACTGGCTTTAACTTGTAAGCAACAAGTGTCAGAAAAAGGCTTAGGAATGAAGGGGTTAAGATGCCCAGAGGCGGGGCATAGCTTAAGATCACATGACCACCGTAGTTGGCTGTCATGTCATCCAAAAATCCGTTGTCTGCAAAGCGCTATTGACTGCAATTCACACAAATATGCGGCCTCTCTGTGCTAAGGCCCAGGGGCCGAGAGGCCGCTAAATTTTACACAAGAAAAAAAAAAAAAAACAATAGAGAAACTGTATATCACAAAGAATGCACTTTTCACCACAGGTACATTACCGGAGATACAAAGAGAATGCTGGTGCATTTAGTAAAAAAAGAAAAAGGACATAAGCACTCTTTAGACCGTAGCAACTTGGTTTCCAGGCCTGTGGCCTGATGTGGGTCTGCCATTAGTAGCGGAATCCTCTCCAGCCCATGTGAGCTAAGTCCCTGGGTGTGACAACTGAAGCAGCGACAACTCCAGCATCTTTGTTTTTGGGTTTTTATTATAAATTAAAGGGGATGGGAGAAGGGAATGAGTGGGATACTCCTTTAGGCTCAAACTAATTACAATTGGGACTTTGATCCTGAAAATGCCCGTTGGCGCTTCCTTGACGCCAGCCGGCGCCAGCCAACGCTCACTGACACTGAGAACACTCTGTATAGCAGAAGAAGTGTTGAATCCCCGACTTATAGTCCAGTAGATCCAAGACTGAGAACCATAGAACTCCTGACACTGTTGTGCAGTAAAAGTCACTGAATACTTTCCCCCGCCTGGCACAGCTTGAGGTAGTATATTGTAGAACTCTGTATAACTGTCACTGTAACTGGCACACTCTGTACAATTCAGGGCCCAAACTGCAGGTGCCCCCTTTGACCTTGAACTCTTCAGGGTCCACTGACTATGCACCCCCTTTGCAACTTCAGGGTCCTCTACCTAGGTACCCCCTTTACAGCTAGCTGACACTGGATCCCAGAACCTCTCCCGGAGTGGTCCCCTCTGACTCTAGGCAGACCCCCAGGGACAATCCGCAGTACTCACAACCTGTGTAGGCTTTCCTGGGACTGGACCCCCCCCTCTCTCTCTCCGTAGGTTCTCGGCACACCGGATCCCCTCAGCTCAACTCAGCACTCTCTGGATACTCGGACGACAACCCGCGACATCCTCCTTCCTCAGACAGGAGGAGAGACAGCCGCACTCTCCTTCCTGGGACTCTGCTCCCCCCAAAGACACCCTGTCATGCACTTCCCCCAAACTTATACCCACTCCCAGAATCATTTGCAGCCTAATCTGCCTTCTGGGGTAGTTACAAGCTGGGATGTGTCCCCTGATTGGGCTTCCCACACTGCCCTATGAGAAGCCTCTCACAGAAGCCAGTGGGGATACCTTCCCTTCAGCAGGCACATCTGGAAGCCCTGACACCCTACCTAACAAATCACAGCCCTGCTGTTAGGCAGACAAGGCCCAATATATACTTACCTAGCACCTACCTGTAGGGTGCTACAAGACAAATAGAGGGTGTGTACCAAGTTAATGTAATCACCCATAAAGGCGGGCACATAGGCGTAAACACAATACTTTAATTGCTCTAAATATAGAAACAAAATCAAGTATATAAAGAGCCTCTGCCAATATCTTGAATGGCACGAGTATCAATTCTACCATCTGTGTAGTAATAACTATGTAGTAAGTTATAAAGTGGCAGATGCAAATATGTAAAATCAGCATTTTTTGCTAGAAAATTACTTAGAACCCCAAAACATTTTTTTTAAAGCAGGGGCATGAGAGGATTAAATTGTGGGTGTTGCAGTTTTTTTATATCACACGGTATTTGCGCAGCTGTTTTTCAATTGCTAATCTATTTGGGGGGCCAATAATGCATTTTAATGCACAAAAACACAGTAGAAGACCTAATGGTTTGGTCAAATATAAATGATGTTAAGCCACGTAAATAGACACCTAACATGTCAAGCTTTAAAATTGAGCAAACAAATGGAACGACACAATAAATTATCCATAGACGATGCTTTAAAAGCCTTTACAGTTTACCAGTTTAGTGTTACACAGGACACTTAGCGCTATAATCATTGCATATAATATTCTTGCTACAACGTTTGAGGCAATAACTCATGTGTGATGTGCGGTGGGAACGCCATTGATATATGTGTGTGACCTACATATGCATTTGCCTTTGCGCATGACCATGGGGGGACAGGGGGGATTTCCATTTTTTTTTTATTTTAATTTTTTTTACAATTTTTTTATTTACTTTTATGGCTACTCAAAAGGGATGAACAATATCCCTTGTGATAGCTGGAGCAGTGCCAGGTCCTCTTTATAGAGATCTGGGGATATTCCGATCTTCAATCATTCCCTTCAATGCAATGAACACTGTGCTGTGCCCCCACAATGCAGAGTTCAGCGTGCATGCCCCCTTCAATGCAACTGTGCTGTGCCCCCTTCAATGCAATGAACACTGTTCCGTGCCCCCATCAATGCAGAGTTCAGCGCGCGAGCCCCTTTCAATGCAGAGCGCCACAGCATTGTCCCCAATCACTGCAGAGCACCACAGCATTGTCCCCAATCACTACAGAGCGCCACAGCATTGTACCCAATCACTGCAGAGTGCCCACAGCATTGTACCCCAATGATTGCAGAGTGCCACAGCATTGTCCCCCAATGATTGCAGAGTGCCACAGCATTGTACCCCAATGATTGCAGAGTGCCCACAGAATTGTACCCCAATGATTGCAGAGTGCCCACAACATTGTACCCCAATGATTGCAGAGTGCCACAGCATTGTACCCCAATGATTGCAGAGTGCCCACAGCATTGTATCCCAATGATTGCAGAGTGCCACAGCATTGTACCCCAATGATTGCAGAGTGCCCACAGCATTGTACCCCAATGATTGCAGAATGCCACAGCATTGTACCCCAATGATTGCAGAGTGCCCACAGCATTGTACCCCAATGATTGCAGAGACCAGTGTGCGTGCTCCCTTCAACCCAATGTACTTACCTGGCGGCGGCTTGGCTATCGGCGGCGGCTTCTCCCCTCCTCGATCCTTCGTCCTCTTCTGCGGCGGCGGGAAGGTGAGCGGCGGCGGGAAGGTGAGTGGCTTCTCCCTCATCCTCTTCTGCGGCGGGAACCGGCGGGAAGTTAGCGGCGGTGACGGTGAGTGACTGACGCACGCACCGGCACCTCCCCCATTGCGACGTCAGTGATCGATGTCCTGGATGATTGGTCCAGGCTGTAGACTGGACCAATCACAAGCAGGATATCACGAAGGTGGGGGTGGCCAAGCGCTCTTTCCTGCGCCCAGGTTACGCCCCCAGAAGGCAGCCAATCGGCGCCTTTCTGGGTCGTAAACCCCACCCCCCCTATGCACGGGCCGCCACTGATGTGAACGTAGCCTTATGGGTGGCAATTTCTGGGCACTGATGAGGAGACTGTTGGGTGAAAGGTGTAATTGGGGGGGGGGGGGCTGGGGACTGTGTGGGGACCTTTATTAGTGTGCTTTTACTTTTACAGGTGTACAGAGCAGTAACTCACTGTTTCTGGCTCTGCTCTCCTCACACTGGAAACTGTGTGTGAGGGGAGAAGAGCTAGTAACAGTGAGTTACTGCTCTGTGTTTACATTTTGTGATCGGCTGTGAATGGATTCACAGCCGATCACATAGTAAACAGTCACTGTCAGTGGCTGTTTACTACCGCCGGTGACTAGCTGGGTTCCTAGGGAACACAGAGCCACCGACATGACTGCGCTGCGCGCTCCCGATTGCGCATACGCGGTCATCTTCTGGGCTTTACTATTGTGATCGGCTGTGTGATTAGATCACAGCCGATCACGTGGGAAACAGCCATGCCCATTGGCTGTTTCCCCCATGACGGTGACGCGCTGTGTCCCGGGGACACGCCGCCACCGACAGTGCAGGGCGGCGCGCACACGATCGCACGCCTGCCCTGCCTGAATGGGCCGCCGTCATATGACGGCAGCCCAGAACATTTGTCACACCGCTCCGCCGTCAAGTGGTTAAAGACAGCCCTGATTCTAACAGTCTATTCAGTAGGACTATCAGCTGTGTATCCACCTGACTTCTGCACAACACAACTGATGGTCCCAACCCCATTTATAAGGCAAGAAATCACACTTATTAAATCTGACAGGGCACACCTGTGAAGTGAAAACCATTTCAGGTGATTACCTCTTACATAGTTACATAGTTACATAGTAGGCGAGGTTGAATAAAGACAATAGTCCATCCAGTTCAACCTGTGTAGGTGTGTGTGACTGTAATCATCTAACATAGCCCTCAATCTCCTGATCCTTGAGATGTAAGTCTAAGAGTCTTTTGAAAGTCACCATACTACCCGCAGAAACCACCTCTTGTGGTAGACAATTCCACAATCTTGTAGCCCTAACAGTAAAGAACCCCCCACGTTGCCTGAGGTTAAAACGCTTCTCCTCTAATCGCATTGTATGTCCTCGAGTCCTCATGCAATTCCTTCGAATGAACAGCTTTTCTTCTAAGCTGAGATCCCCATTAAGATATTTATAAATTGCTATCATGTCCCCTCTCAGACGTCTTTTCTCCAGGGAAAATAAATCGAGCGATTGCAGCCGCTCTTCATAGGTAAGGTCCTCCAACCCCCTAATCAGTTTAGTTGCCCTTCTCTGGACTTTCTCCAGCTCCAACACATCCCTCCTGAGGACTGGCGACCAGAACTGGACAGAATACTCCAGATGCGGTCGGACCAGAGTTTTATAAAGTGGAAGGATTATAGTCTTATCTCTGGAATACATCCCTTTCTTTATGCATGCTAATATTCTGTTGGCTTTGGAAGCTGCCGCTTGGCATTGCATGCTGTTGCCTAATCTATCATCAACTAAGACTCCCAAATCTTTCTCCATTTTTGATTCCCCCAAGGGTTCCCCTCCTAACGTGTATTGTGCTTTTATGTTTTTGGTCCCCAAGTGCAAAACCTTACACTTCTCCACATTAAACCTCATTTGCCATGTCGTTGCCCACTCCGTAATTTTGTCCAGGTCATTCTGTAGGATATCTGCTTCATGCTGTGCAGTTATCGCCCTGGCCAATTTTGTGTCATCTGCAAAAACTGATAACGAACTACTGATCCCTTCCTCAATGCTGTTTATGAATAAATTGAACAAGGTTGGTCCCAGGACTGAGCCCTGGGGCACCCCGCTTACTACCTCAGACCAGTCTGAGTATGCGCTGTTTATTACTACCCTTTGGACACGGCCTTTTAGCCAATTCCGTATCCAAGAGCAAACCCTGCTGTCGATACCTGCAGACCTTATTTTATAAATTAAGCGCTTGTGGGGAACTGTATCAAACGCCTTAGCGAAATCCAAGTACACTCTTGAAGTGTGACTCTACAATTTCCATAGTCATGAAAATAAAGAAAACTCTTGGAATGAGAAGGTGGGTCCAAACTTTTGGTCTGTACTGTATACATATATACACAGTATATATATATATATATATATATATATATATATATATATATATATATATATATACACGTATATATATATATATATATATATATATATATGTATGTGTATATATTTTTTTATATATATATATATATATATATATATATATAACGTATATATGTACAGTATATATACTTTAACTGATTTATAATATTATTTTTTGATTTTGTGTTTCAAACTTTATCATACCCGAGATGTTATAAAGAAGAACACACAGTAAAAAAAAAAATCATATGTAAATAATTGGTTTGGGCTGCTCGTCATTAAGAATTACTAGCAAAATAATTCTACCGCTATCAGCACCTAAAATCGGAAAGAATCATACCACCAGGGAGGTTAAAGAAGAACTACACTCACCGGCCACTTTATTAGGTACACCTTGCTAGTACCGGGTTGGACCCCCTTTTGCCTTCAGAACTGCCTTAATTCTGGCATAGATTCAACAAGGTGTTGGAAGGATTCCTCAAAGATTTTGCTCCATAGTGACACGATAGCATCACACAGTTGCTGCAGATTTGTCGGCTGCTCATCCATGATGCCAATCTCCCGTTCTACCACGTCCCAAAGGTGCTCTATTGGATTGAGATCTGGTGAGTGTGGAGAACATTGGAGTACAGTGACCTCATTGTCATGTTCAAGAAACCAGTAATGAGATGATTTGAGATTTGTGACATGGTACTTTACCCTGCTGGAAGGAGCCATCAGAAGATGAGTACACTGAGCCATCAGAAGATGGGTACAATGTAGTCATAAAGGGATGGACATGGTCAGCAACAATACTCAGGTAGACTGTGGTGTTTAAACAAAGTTTTTTGGTACTAAGGGGCCCAAAGTGTGCCAGGAAAATATCCCCCACACCATTACACCACCACCAGTTTGTATAGCTGAAATTGCATTGCATTGGAACTGAAATGGTGGAGGACCCTTTATTTGGTCCGCACTGCAATTGGATTGCATGGAGTTCAGACCCATGCAATCCGATCCCTGGCCAATTTCACAGTTCGCACTGCATTCTACAAACTGATTTGGGGTGTCATTAAGATTACATTGACACCCGCAGTGGTTAGCAGAGAGCAGTGTGAAGTGCCTGTGAGTCAGATGCAATGCAGGAACCCACACAGAAATTGTGGTGGTTCTCGCATCACATCAGTGTGAACCCAGCCTGAATGTATGCACAAGGATTACATATAGAGGTGTCAAACACAAGGCCCGTGGGCTGAATCCACCCTTCCAGGCTATTTTATGTGGCCCTCGCACCTCTCCTCCAGCTACAGGAGAGTTCTAACCCTCCTTTGGTCCTCCTCTAGACCCTGCACTTTCTTCTTCCCAGCAACTCCCCAGCTTCTTCCCAGCAGCAGCACAAGGTAAGGGAGGGTGGGGAACTCTTAAATTCTGATGGTGGGGGGGGCTCTTGACATCTGATGTAAGAGGGGATGGGGTGCTCTGGACATCTAATCTTACAGATTCAACCAGCCCTTTGGGGGCAATCATAATGGTGATGCGGCCCGAGAAGAAACTGAGTTTGACACCCCTGCACAAGAAGATTTCTTGTATTAGTATGTGATCTGAACAATACTACATTTACCACAGTTAATCTCTATGCGCCTAATATGGGTCAACAGAAATTCCTTAACACTCTATTCAAAAAGGTCCGGCGGTTGCAACGTGGGCGTCTATTTGTGTAGCGGAGACTTCAAAGAAGATCTCAACGTGTCTCCTTCTATTCTTTGGCGCAATAGCACATACTTCTTATCCGTGAAACAAAGGAAACAATTAAACTTGAGATCAACTGGAACCGTTCTTGCAAGAATTTTCTAACCAGTGTGGACACTATTGTTTTCAATGTCTGGTGTGCTCATAAAGCGTACAGTAGAGGCGTGTTGCTACAGTTAGCGGCAGGAGAGAGGAGGAGGATGCAAGGTGTCGACTCATTGCTGTCACAAATTAAATCCTTAGAGGTACAGTACAATCTAAAACTTCACCCACTTCTACCATTACTGAAAATCTTTTGTGGTGTAGGCAACAACTCCTGCTACTTCTGTTGAATGAACAGGAGAAAGCATTAAAGACTGCAAAAGCTACATTTTATGCCCAAGGTAACAGAGCAAGCAAACTCTTGGCCAGCATGCTGAGGACAAGGCATCCAAAGTCCTGGCTTCCCTTTGTAGTGGATTTGGTAAGGAATTCACAAGTCTCCCATCCAACTGATATTGCTAATGCTTTCCAGAAGTACTACTCCACATTATACAAATTAAAGGATTATCCTACCACTGCCCAGCCTACGGATGCTGCTATCTCTGCATTTCTAGATGCATACAACTTCCCAGAGTAGACCCCACCGTGTAAGCCAAACTGAATGCACCTATTACCTCTTCTGAAATCCTTTAATTTTTTTATGGTCTACTTGAGTTGAGCCCAAATCTATGTTTGATTTAACCACTTTCCCACTGCTCACATTGCTGCTACTGCAGCAATGTGGCTCGTTATCGTCCAGTGACGTAGACCTACGTCGCTGGACTCCTCCCCCTGTAGGCGGCGCTCGTGCGCCGCCGGAGGCGCGCTCCCGCTGTTTTCAGTCACAGCGGGAGTCGGGCCAGGGGAGGAGCGGTCGCCGCCGCTCTTCCCCGATCGTCGGAGAATCGAGTGAGGAGATCCGCCCGCTTGTGTAAACAGAGCGGGCGGATCTCCTAAGTGACAGGCAGGGACAGATCACAGTGTTCAGCATAGCTGAACAACTGATCTGTCCTTGTGTCACTCAGTCACCCCCCCCCCCCCACACGTTAGTAAGCACCAGGCATACATTAACCCCTCCCTCTCCAATAAAATTAACCCCTTCCCTGCCAGTGTCATTTTTTACAGTAACAGTGCATATATATATAGCACTGATTACTGCAGTAATGTCACTGGTACCCCCAAAAATGTCAGTCAAGGGTCCGATCTGTCCGCCGCAATGTCGCAGTCCCGCAAAAAAAATCGCAGATTGCCGCCATTACGTGTTAAAAAAAAAAACACCAAAAATGACAGAAATCTTTCCCTTAGTTAGTAAACGCAATAACTTTTGCGCAAACCAATCAAAATATGCTTTTTGCTAATTTTTTTTTACCAAACATAGGTAGCAGAAAACAAATTGGCCAAAATTTTTTAAAAAATTTGATTTTTACATTTTTTTTTTGGGGGGGGGGGGGGGGGGGGATTTCACATAAAAAAGGTTAAAAATAGTTATTTTTTCAAAATAAACGCTCTTTTTTTTTATAGCGCAAAAAGTAAAAATCGCACTGGTGATCAAATACCACCAAAAAAAATGGTGTTGTGGTGTACATGGCATGCTTTCCTTGTTGTTTCTCCTTTCTTTTCTTCTTCTTCTTTTCCTTCTCTTCTGTTTCAGTCTTTGTTTTCCCTAGTAATGGGGAATGTCTGTTCTTGGATGTTTTTCTCTTTTGAAAGCCCCTCTGTCCAGTTGAGAGAGATTATGAGTGGGCTTGGTTCTTAATACACTATATTGTCAAAAGTATTGTGACACCTGCCTATACACGCACATGAACTTTCATGGCATCCCAGCCTCAGTCCGTAGGAGTCAGTATTGGCCCATCCTTTGACGCTATAACCTATTCAACCCTTTTGGGAAGGCTGCCCATAAGGTTTAGGAGTGTCTATGGGAATGTTTGACCATTCTTTCAGAAGCACATTTGTGAGGTCAGGCACTGATGGTGGAAAGAAGGCCTGGCTCACAGTCTGCGCTCTATCGAGTTGAGGTGCACAAAGCAAGGTCCATAAAGACATGGATGAGCGAGTTTGGGGTGGAGGAACTTGACTGGCCTGCACAGAGTCCTAACCTCAACCTGATAGCACACCTTTGGGATGAATTAGTCCGAGCCAGGCCTTCTCGTCCATCATAAGTGCCTGACCACACAAATGCGCTTCTGGAAGAATGGTCAAACGTTCCCATAGACACACTCCTAAACCTTGTGGACAGCCTTCCCAGAAGAGTTGAAGCTGTTACAGCTGCAAAGGGTGGGCTAACTCAATATCGAACCCTATGGACTAAGACTGGGATGCTAATAAAGTTCATCAGCATGTAAATACTTTTTTACAATATAGTATATATTGTATTATGTATGCCTTATTTTCCTTACCTGAGAGCGGTGTGCTCATTATGTAATCCAATGGTGTGACACATTGTCAAATGCGATGTCCAGTTGTGTCTGGTGTATTTTATTTTCTTTCTTTGTAAAAATTCAATAACAATTATTGGATCATAAAGATATGAGTGCCTATGAATCCCTGGCCATAGAGATGAAGCACCCATTTTCTTTTTGAAGTCTTTGCAATACGATGGACTTTATTTGCCTTCATGTTGCTGCACTTTGTTCTTAAAAATGGACAATACAGTTGACTGTTGTTACTGCACTTGTATTCATTCTCAGGCCTTTGGGCCCATGTACTGTATTCGCACTTTTTTTTTTATTCAAATAAAGTACTTGTGGAATATATAAAGAAATGAGTGACCAGCAACTGTTCAGTATGAAGAAGTGAGTCAAAGGTTTTATGAAGAAAAGCTTTGCAATGGTTTTTCCTGAATGTTAGAGTAAAGTAATGTATGTAGGAGATTGTTGACCCGGATCCATAATCCGTTTACCTTTGGACACCAGATATGTGGCATAGTGCCCTCCTGGAGGCATGCTCGGTAACACGTATAAAGTAGGCCAGATAGGCTGGTATAAAATAAGGCATAAGATTTTGTGTTTGGATTCCAAGCAGAAACAAGGTGCAGTCATTGAGTTCTTGATGAAGGAGGGATGCAGGCTGTCTGACATCCACAGAAGGCTACAGACAGGGCCGGACTGGGAATAAAATTCAGCCCTGGAAATATTTTCATACCAGCCCCATAGCATTATTATACCAGCTCAACAGCATGTCATTATATTCTTGTTCATAAAAAGGAAAACCATGCATTTTTAAGCACATCTGAGGAGTGTATTATAGATAAGACAGATATGAAAGCATATAGGGCTTTATATATATTAACTCCGGTTCAAAGTGGAAAAAGTGCCATACATGGTACAGGAGGTGGTCATAGGCTGTGTGGACATGGCACAGGAGATGTCAGAGGCTGCGAGCATTGTACAGGAGGATATGTCAGAGGCTGCGAGCATTGTACAGGAGGATATGTCAGAGGCTGGGGGCATAGTACAGGAGATGCAGGGGCTGCGGGCATGGTACAGAGATGTCAGGTTGCGAGCATGGTACAGGAGATGCAGGGGCTGTGGGCATGGTACAGGAGATGCAGGGGCTCTGGACATGGTACAGGAGATGCAGGGGCTGCAGGCATGGTACAGGAGATGCAAGGGCTGTGGACATGGTACAGAAGATGCAGAGGCTGCGGCACAGTACAGAAGATGCCGAGGATGCAGACATGGTACAGGAGATGCAGGGGCTGTGTGCATGGTACAGATGATGCAGGGGCTGTGTGCATGGTACAGATGATGCAGGGGCTGCGGACATGGGGCAGGAGATGCAGAGGCTGAGGCAGGAGAAGCAGAGGCTGCGGGCATGGTACAGGACATGCAGAGGCTGCGGGCATGGTACAGGACATGCAGAGGCTGCGGACAAGGTACAGGAGATACAGAGGCTGCGGGCATGGTACAGGAGATGTGGGGCTGCGGGCATAGTGCAGGAGATGTTGGGCTGCGGGCATAGTGCAGGAGATGCGGGGCTGCGGGCATAGTGCAGGAGATGCGGGGCTGCGGACATGGTACAGGAGATGCAGAGGCTGTGGGCATGGTGCAGGAGATGCGGGGCTGAGGGCATGGTGCAGGAGATGCGGGGCTGTGGGCATGGTGCAGGAGATGCAGGGGCTGCGGGCATGGTGCAGGAGATGCAGGGGCTGCGGGCATGGTGCAGGAGATGCAGGGGCTGCGGGCATGGTACAAGCGAATCTCCTAAGGAGATGCAGGGCTGCGGAGTGGTCTTACCCATCGGTGAGGTGCCGTAAATTTAAAAATGGCACCGCCCGGCGCCTTTACGTCACTGCGCATGTGCCCTCTGCCCGAGAATGGCCGCAGCGCTGGATGCACAGTGTACATGTTGGGCCGGCCGCAGCCATTTTTTTTTTTACAGGTGCCAGTGATGTTCAGGCAGCCCCAGGGAAATTTCCCGGTATCTCGGTAGGCCAGTCTGAATGTTAACAGAGATGACACCATTGACAACAGTCCCCAATGACAAGACATTGCTTATGTCAATGATGTCATCTCCATAAACATTCTGTAGCCTTCTGTGGATGTTGGACAGTCTGCACCTCTCCTTCGTCAAGAACTCAGTGACAGCATGTCATTGCCTCTGCTTGGAATCCATTATTTATCTGCAATGAAAAAGAAAAAAGTTACTATGGAGAAAGGGTTACTCTACCAACGTGTGAAATTTGAATGACCTGCTGTATGTACAGTATGTTAATAAAAAACATGTCCCCTTTTTAATTCCGGTACAGCCCTTGTATCTTATACATCACTGTCTAATTAACGTATCCTGGAAATCCTCTTTGACTCCTTTAACCACATGCAATATTCAAACTCTGAATAGGTACAAGTGTCTTAAGCCCCCAAAACGCAATGGAAGTTTTATGTAAACATATGAATAATTACAGTATTTAGGCTATTTGGATCCTTTCAATATTTGGTCTGGTGCTCCTAATATGTTGTCTGTTTAGCCAATGGGGGATTTATTTCCTGTTTTCCTAATGACCACTGTCAAAAGGGCAGAAAATAATGAGAAATCTAACATTGCCCAGCTGCCACCATAATGCCTGGTACACAATAAGATTATCGCCCGCATGATCTTTTTTTTTTTTTTTTTTTTTTGCATACTAGTCTCATATCAAAAATTAAAGAGGTTACTAAAGTTACGAAAAATCTTGTACGACAGAATAAAAATTTGAAAGTGATGTATTTTCGGACGACAACTGTACTGATTAAACAAAAATCGTATGATCTGGTATTGTACAAGAAAAGTTTCGGTGCATGTCCCTTCGGATAATTCCGGATGAACTGTTGTGATCGACTCTCGAAAGCTGTGTACCAACGATCAGATTATTGTACGATGAATAGAAAGCGGTATTTTTCGTACAATTTTCTGATCGTGTATACGGGCCATAACAGAAGGTGAGGGTAAATCTTCAAATTGGGACACCTGATTGTTCAATGTGAAGTTTTTCCTTTATTTTGAAGAAATTTCCTCTGACTTCTTGTTGTGTCTCCAGGCCAGAAAGTGAATTGATGTCTTTCCCAAAAAAAAAAAAATAATTTTTAATCAAGAATTAACTTTATTTAAAAAATCACATTTTTTTGCAGTACAAGAATATAGTGCATCTGATATTTACAGCATGTCCAAAATCAGCCATTGACTCACCATTGCTCTAAACATTTCAAACTGATACAGGTCACACGTCATGTCATAGGCATAAAACAGATATCTCAGTAACAATTCAACTCAACTCAAACACTTTTTATTTGTGGAGGAATCACTTTTTATCAGCATGGGCCTGATAAAAAAAACTCTATGCCATTAATTTACCAAAACAGGAGAATGCTAAAACTGGTGCACCTCTGCTGGAGAATGCTAAATCTGGTGCATCTCTGCACAGAAACCAATCAGCTTCCAGTTTTTTTTATTTTTTATCAAAGCTTAATTGAACAAGCTGAAGTTAGAAGCTGATTGGCTACCATGCTGCACCAGATTTTGCACCCCCCAGTTTTAGTAAATAAACCCCATTGCATATTATTTTTAGCACCTTTTTGAACCTTAGCAATAATTTTGTACAAGGAAATACAATATGAAAAGCAGCTGTAAATAAATATATTGTTAAGGGTTTATAAAAATTGTTGATTTGTTGGATAGTGTGGTTGTAGAGGTTATATTATTTTCACCCAAGATTCACCCATTTTTCACATCAGGTTTAATTAGAAAAACCATATCTCTCTTGGGTGAAAGTCCTGTGAAGTTTTGCGAAACTCTAATAAATAAACCACTAAGAGAATTTCATTGTTAGGGTTTACAAACAATTTAAAGTGTCTGTAATGGAACCGCGACCCCACAATGTGCTTGTGTGCTTCCGTCAGAATACCGCTTCCTTCAGTTTTGAACAGAGATATCAGATATTCTAGCCGCCCCCCATACAAAACTAGCCAATAATAGCTTGTATAATATCTGGAACTTTAATTGAACAAACTCACACCGAATATATACACCACCAGGTCAGGTGCCTGATTACATTATCCTATGCATATGAAATTGCGTACAGAAAAACATTAGTCGACAACACTATATGGAATATACGGTACTTACAGAACGTCCTTTTAAAAAAAAAAGAACATTTCTAGATTTTTGCCCATATACATGGTGGGAAAGACTTTATTAAATCCTCCTCAATGCTAGCTTGGGAGTTGGATCTAAACAAAACTTTTGATGGTGAGGAATGGCGTAAGGCTATTGCCTTCACATTTAAATCCAAGTGTGTCAACCACTGGGACAATTATCTGAAAACCTTACATAGGAGTTACCTAACCCCTTTTAAATTATCTTGAATATTCCCGGCCACACAACCAGAATGTTGGAGACAGTGCGGTGCAGTTGGCAACTTGCTCCTTATACTATGGGTGTGGAAGACAGGTGGTTGAGCTGATGACATTAGCATCTGCCATGAGTCTGACTCAGCAGTCCCCTATTGGCAATTGACAGATAGGCCGTTAACATGGATCCTAAGACTAGAGTCGCAGAGTCTGTGTGTCCTGAGGAGATGTGGACTTGAATCAAAAGTAACTTTACTCCAAGGGTCCCCCCAGCATACACCCCACAAAGAGCAATGTTCCCTCACAAGCCAGGGCCCATAGTCAGTAGGCAAGAGGCTAGCCTGCAGTCCCCTCCAAAAGCCCCTGTCCTGAGTGAGTTTGATACAGTGTCAATTCACGTTTGTACAAAAAATAAAAAGGTGAATTAACACCCTAAACCAGGGCTCGACAATCCCCGGGCGCCAGGTCGCATTTGCGACTAGAATTAGCGACCTGGCGCCTGGGGGTGCCCTGCAGAAGGTGTCCTGTCATTTTTGCCCGGACTTCCGCGCACGGAGTGCACGGACTTCCGGGCCGTCCGAAAATCGAGGCCCCGGCTTTTCGGCCTACTTGAGATGACAGGCTTCCAATGGGGAACTGGCGCCCTCTTGTGGAGGCCGGGAGTAATGACTGTTTCCACTGCCTTTTTGTTCTCAATTCATTCATTACCATCTCCCTGTCCAGTTAGTTACCTTTGACAGGGAGTGTGGTTATTATTATTTAATTTATTTTTTAAATGTAAAAAAAAAATATATATTTTTTTCTTTTTTTTTTAATTATTAAAAAAATAAAAAAAAATTATTTTTTTTCCAATTATTAAAAAAAAAATATATATATATATCTATATAAATATATATCTATATAAATATATATCTATATAAATATATATCTATATATATATATATATATATATATATATATATATCTATATATCTCTCTCTCTATATATATATATATATATATCTCCTTTTTTTTTTTTCTCGTCGCCATGCCACAGCCGAAGGCCCCTTTCACACAGGCTGTCTGATCAGGTCCGCCTGTCAGTTTTTCAGGCAGACCTGATCGGACCCTTGATTCTCCTCTATGGAGCAGTAATCTGCCGCCATCTGATCCTGTCCACCAAAAGCAGACGGATGGATCGGATCAGATGGCATCAGATGGAAAGAGACAGACAGTCTGTTTTCATCCAATTGTGCTAGAGGAGAGTGGGGTTCTAGTCGTATTTATGTGTAAATTTAGTATCCGTTTTATTAAATAAAGCTTGGTTGTTAGTTTAAAAAAAAAAAAAACTGGCTCCTAACTTTTTTAGCTGGCTCCTAGATTTCAGGAAAATTTGTCAAGCCCTGCCCTAAACTTTCCAAACTCACTGGTCTCCGGTGCACTCAACTCCGTGGGTGATTGGCTGTACCTGCCAAAACAGCTGGTACAGTGGTCCAGGGATTTGAAAGCCCCGCTCTTCTTCCCTTTTTTATTTTAGGGCTTCCTGTTGTCACCAGGGACGTGATCATTTTCCCGTTGTCACCAGGGACATGACCATTTTCCTGTTGTCACCAGGGACGTGATCATTTTGACTTAAGCTGGGTTCACATGTATGCAAACTGAATGTGGGTTTCCCTGCATCCAATTCGCATGGCAGGCGAGCGTGACCGGCTTTTAAAGAAGCTGGTTTACACAGGTCCGGGACGGCTGCGGTCTGCATTCAAAAATGGTCCTGTGCGTCTTTAGCTCCGATTCAGGTGTGAATTCAGGCAAAAATTCAGACCTAATTCGCACCTGGACCGGTGAACAGGGACGCACTGTACCCCAGGCACGAACTCACAGCTGCATATGTGTGAACCCGGTCTAATCAAAATTGCTTTGATCCATCCTGGAAGCAATAAGGAAAGGAGAAGAAATGGGCATTCAAATCCCCAGATGGCTCATACGTCAATGATGTCATGAGTGTTCCCTCCCCTTTGTTACGTGCAACTATGGGGCATCTCCATCACGCAACTCATTGGGCAAGCTGACAGGCAATCATGTGGCAGCTTCCCACATATTGGAGAAAATTGGGTTTGAACCACGTTTGGATCCATACCTAGTTGTCACCCAAGGACAGAAAATGTGTTTCTGGCAGAAACACCAGGTAAAAATAAAGGACAGAGAGAAAACAAATGCAGTCACTACAGCTAAGAACTGGTTTGCTGCAATATATTACATTTTTGCACTTGGGTTCAGGCTAAATTCACACCAAGTTTTGTAGGACTGCATTGAGTGGTTATTCTATTGCAGTGTCATCAAAAGATTCGGTGTTCCCTACCTGGCTGGTTCATACCACCACATTGCAGTGTGTGCACTTAAGAAAAGTATAGCAAGCCATACTTTTTTCCAGATCATCAAGACAAACCACCTCCTCGCACTGCATGGCGGCCAATAGAACTTTGTGAAATGGCACCTTGTGAGTGACATTTCCATGGATTTTATATACAAAGAAAAAGTGAACAGTGCGCTGTACTGTGATTGGCACTTTGGCGTATTTCCACCACACACCAGCCGGTGCTTTGTAACACAATGGCCAGTGTAAATGTACCCCTAAATAAACTGTAACTTTATTCTAAAATGCTGGACATTATCATAGTTTGCACTGAAAGCAATGACATTGACCCCTTTCCCCCAGCCAATACCAACTAATTCAATCCAGTCGTTTTATCTGGTATGAAGGTGATATTGTGTCATTATTAACATTGTGACTCATAAGCATTTATTAAGCATTGTGTTAAAACAGGCTTGATTACTTTTTCCTGTGTTATCTTTCATTGTATTCAATTCTATTGTATTCTGTCTTTGTGGCTTCTTCTTCTTCCCTTATTGGGCAGTATAAGGGGGAGGCTGATTAGTGGGGACTTCAGAAGTTGGGTATGATAGCAGTGCTGAGGCCATGGCATTTTTCTGAATTAGGAACACCTGGAAGAATGACACAAATACAGAAGCTATAATACAGACATCAAACTGTTTTAAACATCATCATACCTTAGCTATAGCGTATTTGAAAATTGACACATTAAAAAGACCAATAGGCTTATGATAATGACAACATACAGTATCTGTGTCTCATTTACTTAACGTCTCACTAAACCCACATCATAAACTATAATTATAATAAATGGTGTATCACATGCTCTTCATACTCACTCAGTCACTATGAGATTCATTTTCAGTATTCTGCAAAAAACCTGGTTGATCCCGCTGCTCTCTATCTCCCCCTTCTGTCCAAGTCCCCAGTTCAGCTAGGGATTTTGCCAGAGGCGTAACTAGAACCTTCAGGGCCCCAGTGCAAAAAACCATGAAGGCCCCCCCCCCCCCCCGGGCCCCTGACCATCAAGCCTGGGGCTCTTCCCACTGATCCTGGGGCCCTTTACTCTTGTTGTGGGGCCCTTTCACAAGAGTGGGCCCCCTTACAGGGGCCTCCCCACGGTGGTGAAATGCCAGGGCCGGGCCGCAAGTGTGACCTTTGCGATCCTGGAAGTTCACCCAATGGTGTCAGTAGTTTTTATTTTTTGGTATTTTAATTGTATTATTTGTTATCATTTTATTTAATTTTTTTTTACAGTGTCACTGACTATGACTCTGTCCATTTAGAAAAAGAAGGAGCTGGTAAATTACATATTTACCGACCCCTTCCTGGTTCTCTATTGTGTCACATCCCCTGCAGCAGCCAGCAGGAGAGGAAGCACAGTGTGTGGGGGGGGGGGGGGGGGGCAGGGGAGCACACAGGGGCCCAGAGACAGAAGAACACAAGTGAACTGGATAGGAGGAGTGGCAGGGGCATCATACAGAGGAACCAATCTCCTCCATTTTCCTCTTGCAGCTACAGGAGGTAAAAGGAGGACAGTGATTTCTCTACATGCTGCCCCCGCCGCCCTTCCTATCCAGGTTACAGGGGGGCCGCATAGGCCCCCTGGAGCATGGGGCCCGGTTGCAATTCCAACCCCTGTAGTTACGCCCCTGAGCATTTTGCACCTGTATATAAAGAGGAGGTATAGGTGGCGTTTTCTGTATAATATGTGCAATCCTTAAAAAAAAAAAATCAGACACTAGTGAAAAAAAGTTATACAAGGGATAAACTAAATGTAAAAATGTGTATGTGTGGTCCTATTGCACAAACCCCATATGAAAACAATGATAAGGTACAAACATAAAAAAAGCTTAAATACTATAATAGTGATCCACACTTATAAATTACTAGACACACTCTGTAATAATAAATACAGTGCTACAGAAGAGTGCTCTCCATGCAGAAATGTGCCAAAAAAAGTGCAATGTTCAAATGAGTCCATAAAACAATCTAATAAGTAAAAAAATTCATAAAAATTGGTAACGTGCTATGGTGCAAAAAATATGTTCTCCAAGGTGCAGCATCAGTCTCTTGGTGATAAAAACAGGAGGTGAATCCCCTCGTGCTCCCCCCTCAGCTCCACACTCACCAGAGGACTGAACCCCTGCCCAACAAATGGTATAATACACGATCCTGTATCTCCTCCTCCGTCTCACCGGGTCTGTTCAATGGGAATTCCCCTCACAGTGTATATGGACAAGAGAGGCAACTCATCATGTGAGTCCGTAACAAATGCATTTATTTTAAAACCAGAAAACACATTTACAGCAGTTCAAGGAATATAAGCGGTCTGCAAAGTACACTTGGTCACTTACGTTTCTGAGTTTCTGATCCATGGAACGCACAGCGTTCAGGACATAGTGTACTTTGCAGACTGCTTGTATTCCTTGTACCACTGTAGGTGTGTTAGTGCATCTGACCCCTGCAGGGGTTCAGTCCTCTGGTGAGTGTGGAGCTGAGGGGGGAGAACGAGGGGATTCACCTCCTGTTTTTATCACCAAGAGACTGATGCTGCACCTTGGAGAATATATTTTTCGCACCATGGAGAATATATTTTTCGCACCATATAATTTTATCATTTTTTATGAGTTTTTTTACCTATTGGATTGTTTTATGGACTCATTTTAACATTGCACTTTTTTTTGCACATTTCTGCATGGAGAGCACTTTCCTGTAGCACTGTATTTATTATTACAGAGTGTGTCTAGTAATTTATAAGTGTGGATCACTATTCTAGTATATAAGCATTTTTCATGTTTGCACTTTATCAGTGTTTTCATGTGGGGTTTGTGCAATAGGACCACACATACGCATTTTTACATTTAGTTTATCCCTTATATAACTTTTTTTACTTGTTTCTGTTTTATTTTCATAGGGATTGCACAAATTATACAGGTAGAGCCACCTATACCTCTTCTTTATTTTCATTTCCATACCCCACTAGGTGGGATATGTGAGGTTTGCTGCAGCCATTTTGTTCACACTGTAGTGCGGAACATTACCAATTTCAGATTTTGCACCTGCGGTGGCAACTCTGCGCATGCTCAGTTTTCAGTGAGCTTCTATGCTGAGAATTTCCTCCCTATGACATCAGAGCAGCCAATGTGACTATAGAGTCACACATATGGGCGTATTATACACAGTGGTAAATGACAGCCCACTCCCTCCCTTTACCTTCATGCCCACTAACCAGCTAAACACAATGGGGGCAGGATACTATATGTAGATTGATGGAGGCTTCACCTTGCTTTTTATTCTAAGACACAGGCTGGAGGGGCGTGACACAGATTGTGACTGGTGGAAATCCGACTACACCATTATATTGCCAAAAAATAATAAAGATTTGTATGACAATCTTTAACCACTTACTGCAAATCGATGTAGCTCTATGTCAGCTGCAATAAGTGGGTGATGCCTACAGCTAGAGGCATCATCCTGGTACCATTATTTAGAGTCGGCTTTCAGGTGGTAACAACTGATGCGGCTCAGGAGCTGCTCGGTTGTTACCCCAGTGAGTGGGAGGAGACGCCCCCCTCCTGCCGCTTTCCGCGGCTCTGCCCGGGTCTAGACAGGCTAGGAGAGAGTTGGGTCATGTGACTGCTGTATTAGGAAAAGGGTACTTAGATGTTTTTCTTATTAAAATAATTACAGTGCCATCATCCACATACAGAAAGAGATGGGAAAATGTCAATTAAATAGTGTGTGTTTAACATCACTTAACCACTTAAGCCCCGTAGGATTTGGCTGCTCAATGACCAGGCCCTATTTTGCGATTTGGCACTGCGTGAATTTAACGGACAATTGCGCGGTCGTGCGACGCTGTACCCAAATGAAATTGATGTCCTTTTTTCCCACAAACAGAGCTTTCTTTTGGTGGTATTTGATCACCTGTGCGATTTTTATTTTTTGCGCTATAAACAAAAAAAGGCCGACAATTTTGAAAAAATAACAATATTTTTCACATTTTTTTTATATGAAATTTTCAAAAAAAAAAAAAAAAAAGAAAAAAGTAAAAATCTAAATTTTCTAACATTTTAGGCCAATTTGTTTATTGCTACATATTTTTGGTAAAAAAATTGCAATAAGCGTATTTTGATTGGTTTGCTCAAAAGTTATTGCGTTTACCAACTACAGGAAAGATTTATGTCATTTTTATTGTTTTTTTTTTAACTAGTAATGGCGGCGATGCAATTTTTTTTGCGGGACTGCGACATTGCGTCGGACAGATCAGACCCCTAACTGACATTTTTTAAATTTTTAGGGGGACCAGTGACATTACTACAGTAATCTGTGCTAAAAATATGCACTGTTACTATAATAATGACACTGGCAGGGAAGGGGTTAACAGTGTGGGTGATCAAGGGGTTAAATGTGTACCTAGGGGCGTGGCTTGTGGAATGACCATAGAGACCTGTGATCCTATCTAAAAGGTTCTGTGATCATTCCAGGGAGAAGAACGGTTGGCTGTGTTTACATACAACAGCTGACCGTTCTTCTCTCTCTCAGCGGGGAACAACTGCGGGGGGGGGGGGGGGGGGGCGTGGCTTGTGGAATGACCATAGAGACCTGTGATCCTATATAGAAGGATCACAGGCACTCTATGATCATTCAACAACGGGCTATAGCCATCAGCAGTGATCGCACTAAAATAAAACTGACAGGCTGGTTGTGCTGAAGTCGATCGATAGATAGATCAACCTCAGTATAACCAGCTTGCCCATGGATGAATCGAAATTCGACTGGTACCTGCTGAACTGGCTGAATTTCATAGTTACATAGATAATCTGGTTGAAAAAGACACTTGTCCATCCAGTTCAACCAACATAAATAAAAAAATAATAATAATAGAAATTATTTTGATTCGTCTATGGCCGGCTTAAGGAACACACACCTTTTAATGTTTTTTTTTTTTAATTGTCCCTCAATGTATAACTATTATCAATCATGTCGTCTAAGAATGTAGGTCCACGTCAATCACAATGTATGACAGCTGCCAACCCGCATAAACTCACACCTGACTGATCCAGACGCTTTCTGCGTGTCGCGTGACGTCTCTGGTAATCCCCACTGATAAAGTAAACAAAGGGGTGTGGTCACCCTGTGATGTCAGTGACCAAATATGGACATGGCCATATAAATGTAGTCAGGTGCCAGCTATCATAGTATGAATACAGTGGACATGACCTCATTGCTGCAGTCTGCTCCTGTTTCCCTCTAGTTCTGCACTTAGATTGTTTGCATCACATTTCTGAGCCAAGAAGCAGAGGACTGTGGGATTTGTAGTCCTGTGTTCAGCCATAACTGGACTCCTGAGTCTCTCACAAGCTGCTAAGGGCGATTATGGGAGAGGCTATTTAATCACTTGCGGCAGGTTGGCCCTGTCCCGCGAAATGACATAGCTGTACGTCGTTTTGCGGGACCGCTAGTGGGGGCGCGCACACGCCAGTTGACTACAGAGGGAGCCAAGCAGTGGGTCCGGTGGCTGCGATGTCCACTAGGCACCCGCGATCGTTCCCCATGGAGACAGAGCGGCGGTCTGCCGTTGTAAACACAGCAGACCGCTGTTCTGTCAATAATGAACACAGGGATCCTGTGTTCCTCTTATTTAGGAACACAGGTCTCTGTGGTTATTCAGCAAGCCCATCCCACACACAGTTAGAAAGCACCCCCTAGGGACACATTTAACCCTCTGATCTCTCCTGGTGTTAACCCCTTCCCTGCCAGTGTCATTAGTACAGTAACAGTACAAATTTTTAGCACTGATTACTGTAGTAATGTCACAGGTCCCCCCAAAAGTGTAAAAAATGTCAGTTAGGGGTCCGATCTGTCTGCCGCAATGTCGCAGTTCTGCTACAAATCGCTGAACGCAGCCATTACTAGCAAAAAAAAAAAAAAAATAATAAAAATGACATAAATCTTGCCCTGGTTTGTAGACACAATAACTTTTGTGCAAGCCAATCAATATACTCGTATTGGGATTTTTTTTTTTTTTTACCAAAAATATGAAGCAGATGACATATTGGCATAAAATGATAAAAGAAAAAGGGGATTTTTACATTTTTTTTGTATTGGGAATGTTTTATAGCAGAATGTAAAAAATATAGTTTTCTTTTTTTTTTTTCAGAATTGTCGCTCTTTTTTTGTTTATAGCGCAAAAAATTTAAATTACAGAGGTGATCAAATACCACCAAAAGAAAACTAATTGTGGGGGAAAAAAAGCACATCAATGTTATTTGGGTACATCGTCACACAAAAGTATAACAGCCCGGAGTTTGAATTTTTATAATCTTTATGACTGCAGAAGTATAAGGGGTAAAGCCAGAACTGAACATTCAGTTTAACCACTTGCCGACTGCCTAACGACTATTTACGTCGGCATTCAGCCCCTCACAGGCAAAGTGACGTAGGGGTATGTCACTAGCCTGTGAGGCTCTAAGGAGCAAGCGTGCGCCGCCGGAGGCGCGTTCCCGCTCGCTCACGGACCCCCCCGCGCGTGTGAGCGGCGGACCCGATGTCCGCCGGTCACTCGCGATCGTCGGTTACACCGGGAGAAAGGCAGGTGGCTAATGTAAACAAAGCCGCCTGTCATTCTCCCCTGTGTAACAGCAGAGATCATACAGTCCTGCTATGTAGGACCGTAGATCTCTGCTGTTACATGAAAAGCCACATCCAATCACAGTTAGAATCACGCCCCTAGGGACACACTTAACCCCCCCTTCTCCAATAGAGTTAACCCCTTCCCTGCCAGTGTCATTTTTACAGTAACAGTGCATATGTATAGCACTGATTACTGTAGTAATGTCACGGGTACCCCCAAAAGTGTCAATAACTTTTGCGCAAACCAATCAAAATACGCTTTTTGCGAATTTTTTTTTACCAAACATATGTAGCAGAAAACAAATTGGCCAAAAATGTTAAAAATTTTTGATTTTTACATTTTTTTGGGGGGGGGGGGGGAAATTTGATATAAAAAAATGTGAAAAATATTGTTATTTTTGCAAAATTGTCGCTCTTTTTTTGTTTATAGCGCATGATCAAAAAAAAAAAAAAAATCGCACAGGTGATCAAAAACCACAGAAAGAAAGCTCTGTTTGTGGGGAAAAAAAGGATGTAAATTTCATTTCGGTACAGCGTCGTACGACCGCGCAATTGTCCGTTAAAGTCACGCAGTGCCGAATCGCAAAATAGGCCCTGGTCAGGAAGGGGGTAAAATCTTCCGGGGCTTAAGTGGTTAAGGCCCCTTTCACACCATCAAGTCTGCCTGTCAGTTTTTCAGGCAGACCCAATCAGACCACCCATTGTTCTCTATGGGGCAGCGGATGTCAGTGGACATGTGTCTGGTGACACCCGCCAGGCATCTGATCCGATAAAGCTCCCTAAAAATAGACATATGGCGATACATTAGCCATCCGTCCAGCAGATTGGATGACAATCAGATGGAAATGGACATGCAGTCCATTTCCATCTGACAGCCCCATAGAGGAGAGCGAGCTTTGTCCGTTTACGCCAAAAACAAAAAAAGGATGGTGCAAACGCCTAGTGTATTACCTTTAACACCATAAAAGATTTATTGGAGATGCCAAAAACATACCTATAAACATGAGAAGATAAAAAGCATATCAGTCACAACTCCAGCATTGGGGAAATGAGATCACTGCAGTTGGAAAGCTGACGCTTTTCGGGAGACATGCTCCCTTTCTTAGAGCCCATGTGTCTGTGTACACTCTGCATAGTGGAGTGGACATGGACCTGTCATCCGCCCGCTCAGAAGGGATCAGTGGAGAGATCTCCCGCTGGGCAGGTGGATTCCGCTTGGACAGATCCGCTCCATCTGAAAGGGGCCTTAACCAGCTAAATATGTTTGAGGTGCATTAAAACAAAAGATGTGGAAGGGCTTACCCTTTGTTTTCTTTACAAAGCAGCCACAGCCTGAGTAGAAAGGCTGGTCCTCTGCCAGCATGCTGGGAAGAAGAAGGAGCCTTGCTCTCTGTGTGGAAGCGGTGCTCTCTCTGAAAAGGTCTAGCTTACCCCCTACTTAACTAGAGCTCTCCCTATGGATTGGAGAGCTCCAACTCTGGCTCAGCAGGGAGTGTGTGGGACCTCTGCAGAAAGTCCACTGCTTTCACACAGACAGCAAGGGTCCTTCTCTACAGCATGCTGGTATGGGGCAGGATTGCCATATAGACTGTGACGGCTTTATAAATAAAATTAACTGTAAGCGGCCCCTCCCCTTCCATTGCAAGCTTAAAATGCTTGTCATGTCTAGGGGGTAGAGGAGTTTAATTAGCCTTTACACACTGGGATGTAAAAAATAAATGTAGCTTCTACAAAATGCCATGCAAAATGAAGGCCTTTTTTATTTTCAATCTTTATTTATTTATTAATTACATCCAGAAATAAAACAAAAAAAAAAATGAACATTCATAGGGAAAAAAAAAAAAATGGTGCAACATTTGTCGTGAACCACAAATATTCAAACAGCTTCACAGTTAAACTATTATCCAGTATGCTGAAGAAAATAAAGCTCCAAGTTGCTTTAATGAAAAGGTCATGACCAGGTGGGGACAGCCCAACCCCGACCCCGCCGCTTAACTGTAAATGTGGCAGCGGGGCCTGTGGCCCCCGACCAAGATGACTGGCCAATAAATGTGCCCACAAAGTCGCCATGAAGGGGCTGCCCCATTGAGGTGCGGGTCAAACCGCGTCAGGTATTGGAAGCATACGTATTGATAAACCACCCTCAAATGAAGGCCTTTTTTAAGCTTCTTGATAGTGATAACAAGGTTCACTCCCCTGACCATTATATATTTGTTATAATGGAATATTTTCTGCTATTCTCAGAGGTCAGTAAGTCACCTTGCCACCACTGGAGTTCTTAGATGCCGCTATTGTGAAAGATCCAGCAATGATGTGCTGTTAAAAAACAAAGAATAATTAAGTGTTATAATGATGTAGCACCTTCCTAAATAGGTGCTAAGAAAACACATTTGTGGCTCTGTTCTGCTTCTCAGGAGAGCCAGATCTGTTAGTTTAGGTGCGCTAATCAATCAAATTGTGTAAAAGTTCAAATGAAATCACATGAATGATATCAAACATGAAAGAAGGGTCTGGAATAAAACCGACCAAATGTGCTTAAGGGTCATACATAACAGTGAATAAAATAAAAAACTGCTGGTACAAATAACATTGATACACAAATATTGCCGTGAATTCACCAGTGAATATCAAAAAATTTGGGTGACAACACAAATGAAATTGTGACAGAAACAGTCCCAAATAATATACAAAATGAAATCCAATTGACAATGTCCATGATGAGACCGCTGAGTTAAGATGTGGAAGCCAAGTGAATAGTGTTCAGTATCCCACCACCAGCATAGCTTCTTACCAGAAAGATGAATAATAAGGGCATGTAAATGAGAAGATCCACTCTAGAGAACACACACCAAAAGCAAGCAAAAGGGATATCCACTAATGCCTCCCGGGTGAGGTGGGAGGAGGTAAGCCTCTTACCAGATTTAAATATGTGTAGGGCTGTAATCAAACGAACACTCATCTCCTTACTAGAATGTGACAATGGATGGATCCCTGATGGGTAATCGCTGCTCTTGTCCTCAATAAAAATGGGGAAAGAAGAGGGACCGCCAATAGTGCATTATCATAGATACCATTTATTGAAGAGTAAAATTGCACTTACATGCATGAAGACAATACACGCTTTCGGTCACCCTTGCGGGATTACAGATGACAGCAGTCGCCTGCAGTGCGGACCGCTGTATTACGCTGTGAGTGATGACGCGGCGCCTCCTCTCTCTAGAGGCACATGGAGATGAGTGACGCTTGCAAGAACCCTGTGACAGGTATCCAGCCATATAAATAGTTAAGTAAGGAAGGGCACTCTCATTTAAACACTAAGTACTAAGACACAAAATTCATATAAATCCCAAAAATGTGTCCTATTTCTCTCAAAGTGGCCCTCTTACAATACCAAAGCTTTAAAAACGAAAAACAAACACAAGGGCGCACTGGCCTAGTGCATTATCCTCTACAAAGATTTGTTCAAATAAAAGGTATAAAAATACTCACAAACGAGTTCTTGGTAAAAGCACATCAAATAGATACGTTGTCATCCGCATCAAGATCAAAGGCCAAACCCCTGAAGCTGGAAAGGCTTACGTGTTTCGAGGCTTAGCCTCTTCCTCAGAGCCTTCACGTTCCAGTAGTTTTAAAAATTGCTTTTATTTTGTTTTCATTTATTTTATTCTGCAACATTCATTAACATAACTCCCATTGATCCTGCCATGAAGGCGCTTATTTGGACCTGTTATAGGGTGATAACATCCCTGTATACTGCAATATCAGTGTCACATGCTCCCCTGGTAGAGACTACAAGTGGTGGTGCCCACACACTTTGTGCAGGTATGGTCCACTGTTGCCAGTAGGGATGATCGAACGGTTTGAGTCGACCATCAGTTCGACCCGAACATTGGCTGTTCGAAATTCGGCCGAATTTCAAACTTTTTGCCGGAAAAGTTCGGAATTCGGCGACCAGAATGGCCCAAAATGCCTGGGTCAGGAAATGGGCTTAAAAAGCCTGTGATTGGCCCAGAAACATTAGGAAAAGCTGATTGGAGTGACTAGGGGGTCCAGAGGCCAATCATTAGTGAATACGCCCCCCAGTATATAACCTAGCCCCGCCAAATCTCTAGCACAGTAATACAGGGGCTGTGGAATAGAGTGCAAGCATTAGTGTTACTCCTGCTGTTCTTTTAGTGTGAGGAAAGGGATATGCAGTGTAGTCAGTGTTCTGTATAACATTATAGTTAGATTTAATAATTTCGTTTCTGTAGGGACAGTAAAAGTGTTAGGGTGACCGTAGTGACCAGACCCTGCCATACCAAGGTGACCCTAATGAAGTTTAGCTGACTTAGCCTGCCATACCAAGGTGACCGTAATGAAGTTTAGCTGACTTAGCCTGCTGCCATACCAGGGTGACCGAACTCAGGGTGACCATAATGTAGTTTAGGGTGAACTGACTCTGCTATGCCAGGGTGACCGAACTCAGGGTGACCGTAATGTAGTTTAGAGTGAACTGACTCTTCCATGCCAAGGTGACTGTAATGTAGTTTAGGGTAAATTGACTCTGCTATGCCAAGGTGACCGTAATGTAGATATATATATGGAATCAAAAGACACCATTTTGAAGCCCTAAAACCCAATAAATGCCCCTAAAAAGTGCCTAGGGTTCTGGGTCATGCAGCTTGTTTAAATGACACTTTCATTAGGATTTAGGTTTTCCCTGCCCACAGCTTGCTTAACCACTTGCCGACCGCCCGCCGCATATATACTGCGGCAGGCAGGCTCAGCTGCGCGAATCGCCGTACCTGTACAGCAGTTTGTGGGAGAACTCCTGGGGGAAGAGCGCGTGTCCCCGCCTCCTTGCATCGGCCCACACTACGCAGCAGGGATGCCAATCCACGAGGCCGGCGGCTGCGATTGCTGCTGTGCACCCGTGATCGCTCCCCGCTGAGAGAGAACACTGGTCAGCTGTTGTAAACACAGCAGACCGTTCTTCTCTCTGAAATGATCACAGAGCGCCTGTGATCCTCCTATATAGGATCACAGGTCTCTGAGTTCATTTCACAAGTCCCTCCCCCATACAGTTAGAAAACACTCACCTAGGCTCACACTTAACCCTTTGATCGCCCCTGGGTTAGCCCCTTCCCTGCTAGTGTCATTAGTACAGTAACAGTGCATATTTTTAGCACTGATTACTGTAGTAATGTCACTGGTCCCCCCAAAAGTGTCAAAAATGTCAGTTAGGGGTCCGATCTGTCCGCCGCAATGTGGCCGTTCCGCTAAAAATCGCCGCCATTACTAGTAAAAAAAAAAAGAATGACATAAATCTTTCCCCTAGTTTGTAGACTCGATAACTTTTGCGCAAACTAATCAAAATGCACTTATTGGGATTTTTTTTACCAAAAATATGTAACCGAATACAAATTGGCCTAAAATGATGAAAAAAATAGATTTTTACATTTGGGGGGGAGGGAATGTTATATAGCAGAAAATAAAAAACAGAATTTTTGTAAAATCTTACCTGTAAAATTCCTTTCTCTGAGTCCTCCGACAGTCGCCGCCTCTTCATATTCGTAACTATTGGGGTTATTGACCTTTGCTCCGTAGGAGTAGCTAGGCAACAGAATATGTTAATATCAAAGCTCTTAGCATATCCCCCCCCTAGGGGGTGGTCCCCTCAGTCAATACCCTCCTGCTTCCTGCATTCCTACCTCAGTTTCAGTAGCATAGCAGTAGAGTACATAAACAAACCCCAAAAGAGGGGCGGGGGCGGCGACTGTCGGAGGACTCAGAGAAAGGAATTTTACAGGTAAGATTTTACAAAAATTCAGTTTTCTCTTACGTCCTCCGACAGTCGCCGCCTCTTCATATTCGTCACTATTGGGGACGTCCCAAAGCAGTGTAGACCTGAGGGGTGGGAAAAAAACGCAGCCGCGCCTAAGGCAACGCAGTACCCACATCAGAAAAATAGGAACCTTACCAAAGGAAGGAAACCAACTGGGCAACAGGAAAAAAACTTGCTCAACAGGAGCAACAACCCAGGAAGAACAAGTAACCTAGGGATAAAAACATCCCAACAGCCAAGGACCCAAAAATAAGGGACCCTAAGGCACTGCCGCACTAAGAACCTTGCGGCCAAAGGAAGCATCTGCCGATGCCTGAACATCCACTTTGTAGAATTTTGAGAAGGTGTGAACGGACGACCAAGTCGCCGCCTTACACACCTGGGCCACAGAAGCTCGATGATGACAGGCCCAAGACCTACTCAGAGATCTGGTAGAGTCCGCCTTCACAGGCAT
Source organism: Pelophylax lessonae (assembly GCF_965119305.1). Classification (NCBI taxonomy): domain Eukaryota; kingdom Metazoa; phylum Chordata; class Amphibia; order Anura; family Ranidae; genus Pelophylax; species Pelophylax lessonae. Next base: position 606,133,120 of record NC_138769.1, read on the forward strand.
GGGGGGAACTTTCCCCTTCAAAGCATAGGCCTGTTCAATGGTCTGTCTGATCCATTTGGCGATGGTAGAAGCCGACGCCGCCATGCCCTTCCGAGGTCCCTCTGGAAGGACAAATAGAAAATCCGTTTTGCGAAAAGACTCAGTCGACGACAGATAAACCCTGATCGCCCGAACAACATCCAAGGAGTGCAAAGCCACCTCCTTTGGATGTTTAGGCTTCGCGCAAAGCGAAGGCAAGACAATGTCCTCATTAAGGTGAAATTCCGAAATCCTTTTCGGAAGAAAAGACGGGTTAGGTCGCAAGACCACCTTATCCAAATGAACCACCAAATAGGGAGATCTGCAAGACAAAGCTGCCAGCTCCGACACTCTGCGAGCCGAAGTGATCGCCACCAAAAAAGCGACCTTCTTGGACAACATAGACAACGAGATCTCCCTGATCCTTTCAAAAGGAGCATGTTGCAACACGGACAGAACAAGGTTCAAGTCCCATGGAGGCAAAGGCTCCCTCCTAGGAGGGACCAGATGTCGCACCCCTTGAACAAAAGTGCTAACCAAGGAATTAGACGCCACAGGGCGTTGAAAGAGAACGGCCAGCGCAGAAATCTGACCCTTAATCGTGGCCAATGCCAAACGCTGGTCCACGCCCGTTTGAAGGAAAATCAACACTCTTGATACCGAATACGAGCGAGGGGAATACCCCCTGGACTCACACCAGGCAAAATAGGCCTTCCAAGTACGGTAGTAAACCTTCCCCGAAAGAGGTCTTTCTAGCCTTGATCAAAGTGTGAATGACCTCAGGGGAGAGACCCCTATCCTTCAGGACCTCGCTTTCAACAGCCAGGCCGTCAAAGCCAGCGACTGTAAAGCAGGATGGAATATCGGCCCTTGAGACAGGAGATCTTCTCGAAGAGGCAGACGCCACAGAGCGTCGATCGCCAGATTCACGAGATCTGCGTACCAAGACCGGCGAGGCCAGTCTGGCGCCACCAGAATCACCGTGTGCGGTTCCGAGGCTAACCTGCGAAGGAACCTGGACAGCAGCTGAATCGGCGGAAAGGCATACCTCAGACGATACTGATGCCAGGGAGCCACTAACGCGTCTGACGCGTCTGCTCGAGGATCGCGCGTCCTTGCCACGAACCTTTCCAACTTGTAGTTTAGACGAGACGCGAACAGGTCCACATCTGGTGAACCCCACTTCGCGCACAACATCTGGAAGACATCCGGGTGAAGGGACCATTCCCCCTGGTCCAGGGTCTGGCGACTCAGATAATCCGCCTGCCAGTTCTCCACCCCCGGAATGTGAACTGCCGTTATCGCCGGGACGTGTGTCTCGGCCCAAGACAGAATGTCGGCCACTTCCCGAGCCGCGCGGGCACTCCTGGTGCCCCCTTGGTGGTTGATGTAGGCCACCGCAGTGGCATTGTCTGTCTGCACCTGAACCGGACGGCCCTGCAGTCTGTCCGTCCAATGCCGAAGGCAGAGATTTATCGCTCGCAATTCCAGAATGTTGATCGGAAGGGAGGATTCCTCCTCCGACCAAGTTCCCTGGGCGGACAGAACGCCCAGAACACCACCCCAGCCCGACAGGCTGGCATCCGTGGTGATCACCGTCCACGAGAAAGGGCGAAAAGACTTGCCCCCCGACACCGCCGGGGACTGCAGCCACCACAGAAGATCCCTTCTGGTGCGATGGCTCAATGAAACCTGGAGATCCAGAGATTGCGGTCGCCCGTCCCACCTGGACAGAATCTCCGCTTGGAGACCCCGCGTGTGAAACTGGGCGAAGGGAATCGCCTCGAAAGCCGAGACCATCAACCCCAGACACCTCATACACGTCCGGAGGGACGAGCACTGACGGTCCCTGAGGGACCTGACTTCTTCCTGAAGCGTCCTGAGCTTGTCTTCCGGCAGGAAGACCTTCGCCTGAACAGAGTCCAGGATCATTCCCAGGTAGGGAAGACGAACCGACGGACACAGCATCGACTTCGGAAAATTTATCGTCCAACCAAACTCCTGTAGAGTCTGCATCGTGACGGACAGGTCGTTCACCAGACCCTGACTGGTCGCAGACCGAACCAGAATGTCGTCCAGATACCCCAGGACAGAGGTGCCCTGAGCTCTCAACAAAGCCAGAACCGGCGCAAGCACCTTGGTGAACACCCGCGGAGCCGAAGCGAGACCAAAGGGTAACGCCACGAACTGGTAGTGATCCTCCGCAATGGCGAATCAAAGGTACCTCTGGTGACCCTCGAAAATGGGGATATGAAGATACACATCCTTCAGATCGATGGACGCCATGAATTCCCCCGGAACCAGGGCAGCCACCACCGAGCACAGGGATTCCATGCGGAACTTGCGAACCCGCACAAAGCGGTTCAGAGCTTTCAAGTCCAGAATTGGACGTACCTTGCCCTCCTTTCTGGGCACAGTGAACAGATTTGAATAAAACCCCCGGAACCCGTCCCGAAGAGGCACCGGAACCACCACGCCCTGGGCCCGCAAGTCCCGCACCGCCAGGTGCAGATCCTGCAAGCGCTCCGGAGATAGCTGAAGATTCGAGGGAAAAAATCTGCTCGTCGGCCGAGAGAGAAACTCGATCTTGTATCCAGATTGAACGATTTACTGAACCCACCTGTCCCGAACACGGGCCAGCCAGGGTTGAAGAAAACCGAGCAAACGTCCCCCCCACCCCAGAACTGGGTGAGGGCGCCCCTTCAGGCCGCATTGTTATGGGCAGTGGACCCGGATTGGCCCGACTTCTGCTTACCTGCCTACGGCTTCTTCTGGGAGCCTTGGCCTTTGAAGGGCTTGCCCTTATAGTACGACCGAAAGGCACGAAAGGACCCCTGAGAGGGTCTAAATGAGGTAGTCTTCTTACCACGAACAACTTTAGACTTGCGAGTCTGGGGTAAGAGCGTGCTCTTACCCCCGGTAATTCCCTTTATCAGAGTATCCAAAGAATCGCCAAAAAGGCGAGATCCCGCATAGGGCAAATTAGCTAAAGTCTTGCGAGAAGCTTGGTCAACAGACCAACACTTTAGCCATATCAGACGGCGTGTCAACACCACCACACTTTAGACGCACGCAGCCAAAGGGACTAAATCCAAGTCCGCATCACACAAATACATGACACCCTGATGAATTTGATCCACCATAGCCAAAGTTGTCGGCGGGGCAGAGTCAGGCACCAGGATGCGCCTGAGCACCTGCATCCAATCCGCGACAGCCTGGGCTGCCATAAGGGAAGCAAAAATAGGTTTCAGCATGGAACCAGTAACCGTACAAGTATGACGGGCAAGAGATTCTAATCTCCTGTCCGTGGGGTCCCGGAACACCGGTGTATCCTCCGCCGGAATAGCAGTAGACTTATTCAAAATAGCCACCGCGTGATCCACCTGAGGTGGTACACACCAACGCTCATCAGTAGCGGGCGTAAAGGGGTAACGCAGCTTGAACCTACTCGGCACAGCAAAAGGCTTCTTTAAATTGCGCCATTGCTCATCAACAGCGCGCTGAAATTCCGCAGAGCAAGGAAAAAACCTGCGATGTTTTGCGTTTCCTCTGCGTCCCATAAGAGGACAGCAAAGCAGGAGGACATGGTTCCTCCTCCAAATGCAGCGTGTGCTTGATAGAAGCAACCAACTCATCCATGAGTGCAAGCTCTTCAGACGAGCCAGGGGGGGAATTATCAACCCTTTCTACCTCAGCCTCCCCCTCAGACCCCACAAGGTCTAGAGATGAACGGGACCCTGAGAAGGGTCCACCAGCCATAGCAGCCCCATCGCCCTCTGAATCAGAGGAAATTGACACTCTGGGCCGTTTTGTGGATCGATCAGCCACAAGCATCTGCACCTGAGCAGCTAGGTTTGCCACAATAGCAGCCAAATCAGCCCCCTCGGGGGAAGCAGCAGCCCCTTGGCCCCCCACCAGGGTGGGAGGAAACTTGCTTTCCTGAGAACCCATGCCCCAGTGTTTTAGGAAAAAAATGCCCCTTTAAGATCGCGGCGAGCGTAGCCCACCGCACCCACCGAACACACTGACCCCCACAGGGAGAAGAATACTAGGCAAGGAATACAGGAATATGGAAAGGTAAAACCTGGAGAGATCACACAGGCTGCTGCACCGATCGCTGTCCCAGAGCAAAAGGAAGTGATGCAAGACTGACCGCCCCTATAAAGCCTATGTAAGGCTACACAAACATGGCCGCCGGCAGGGGACTTCACAGGTAGATAGAGAACAGCGCTGACATGTGGCCTGAGCGATCGCCGCGCTTACCACACAGGACCGGCCACCTAAGCTTGCTGCAAAAAAATGGCGGACCGCAGCAGCGGTCGCCGCACAGTATGCCCAAAACATGTCTCACAAGCATGTCCCACACAGCATACCGCATGTCTCACAGATAACACAGCCTGTCACACAGAGCAGAGCAAGAGAGCCCCCCCCCCCCCCTTGCAGCCCACAGAAAGGCAGCTATACCTGACAGGGAGCTCAACATATTACACAGACATGCAGGGTCCCACAGTCCCAGACTGACACCCAAAATAGACAGGTCCCCACACAGAATACACTAATACACTTACCATCCGGATGACGTGGGGAGCCCGCACAAGCGATCAAACCGCTGCACTAAGGACAGGGAGAGTAGCAGCCAGGACGCAGTGGAACTGCGGTGCGAAACCGCAAATGGCGTCCGGTGAGGTAGCCACCTCACCGCAGCATCCCTGCAGCAAACAGGGATGGGTCGTTCAATATGCCAGGGAAACCTGAGCTGAACGCTCGATGGCAGGCTGGGAAGCCACTGGCCCTGAGAACCCTGAGGATCCTGGAAAGCCAGCCCGAGACCCAGCACCGCACGATCATCTTCATCCGAAGAACTAACTAATGCTGAAAAATAACAGCTAAGTAAAAGAAAGAGAGAAATACTTGAAATAAAATCAAAAAAAAGGATAGAAGGCTGAGACTGAAAAGCCCCAGCACAGGAACCCAGCTAACTCCTAAGCTAGGCAAATTGAAACTGAGGTAGGAATGCAGGAAGCAGGAGGGTATTGACTGAGGGGACCACCCCCTAGGGGTGGGATATGCTAAAAGCTTTGATATTAACATATTCTGTTGCCTAGCTACTCCTACGGAGCAAAGGTCAATAACCCCAATAGTGACGAATATGAAGAGGCAGCGACTGTCGGAGGACGTAAGAGAAAATTGTTTTTTTTTTCCCAGAATTATCGCTCTTTTTTTGTTTATAGCGCAAAAAAAAAAAAAAAAAAAAAAAAAAAAAAAAAATCGCACAGGTGATCAAATACCACCAAAAGAAATCTCTATTTGTGGGAAAAATAGGACATTGATTTTATTAAGGTACACGACTGCGCAATTGTCCGGTAAAATAACGCAGTGGTGAATTACAGAAAATGGCCTGGTCATTAAGGGGGAAATCCTTTCCGATCCAAAAGTGGTTAAAGCCTTACCAATGCATAATAAAAGCCTGCTATACAGTCTGCTGTGCTGTCTGGCAGAGGTGTATGAACCCCAACTGTTAAAAAACATTTAGGAGAAGTAATGAGAACATTTGATACTTGATAGTTACTTTCTATATATCTCTATATTGAAACTACCAACATCCAGGCGATAGTTACTTTCTATATATCTCTATATTGAAACTACCAACATCCAGGCGCTAAGAGGATGTAATTGAGGGTGTGAAGCCGAAGAAAGGTCACTAACCCAGCTGCTCAGACTATTCCACATGAAGTTGTGGAATGACAATCCAAAAGAAACACACAACTCAGAGCGCTATATGAAAAATGACCACAAGATGGTGCTATAATGTATCGCTATGACAGTTCTCTGTGGTAAGATCTCATAAATAAATCATATGTTCAAATAATTAAAAAATAAATAAAATGTTAATTTCAAATTCAAAGACGACATCATGAGCCTTGTAGGGTAAAATATTTTACAACGGTAAGCTTGTGTAAGCCTGTATGATGTGGGAAGAGCATAAGATGTTGCATACCAGCCCATGGAGGTGGAGGAAACCCAGGAGGACTGTTGTATGATTCAATCGATGATATGCCCAGGGGAACTTAAGGGGGGCTCCAGGGGGGGTTCCCACCAATGGATGGATAAGGGGAGCAGTGGCCTACAAAGCGCTGGAGATGTCACAGCGGGCTTGAAGCGACCAATTAGGAACTGCTGGAGAGTTGGGAGGATGCCACACCCTCTGGACCAAAACAAGGCTTGGATGGCATGCTACCAGGTTACCCTCATAGGTGGGGTTTCCTCCACCTCCATGGGCTGGTATGCAACTTCTTATGCTCTTCCCGCATCATACAGGCTTACACAAGCTTACAGTTTTAAATGATTTTACCCTACAAGGCTTATGATGCCGTCTTAGAATTCTAATAAACATTTAATTTAATCTTGGATTATTTGAACATCTGATTGATTTGTGAGATCTTACCACAGACAACTGTCATATCGATACATTACAGCACCATCTTGTGGTCATTTTCCATATAGCGCTCTGGTTTGTGTTTCTTTTAGATATCTCTACATTGCCCAACTATAAGAGAGAATGATGAATGACTACAATGGGATCATTTGAGAAAAAATATCCATGTGTGGCTGTCTTCCAGCTTGCTATACACATACTGGCTGGGCAGAAATACAAATACTGTGGCAGGTGAACCCATTCATGTTTTTGTATTTTACAAGTGTATTTAGCTGGTTGAGAAAAAAATTAAACTAGTGCGCTCTGTAATTAAATGGAATAGAAATCAACACATCCAATAAAAAATGTTGAAAAAAAACAAAAAATATACAGGTGAAAAATAAATGTGCAACACCTCAAAAGGAAAGGGTGATGACATGCATTATACTAAAATATAATATAAGGTGAATAATTCCAAAAATAATTAAATGTGACACGTGAATCTTCACTGAAGTGTTCCATATATTATATATATCCTTTCTTAAAGGTCAGCAGGTTCAGACATCCCATGTAGCACAACGTGACCCAAACAATGCAGTGTGATGCAGATGATCCCCTGATGACGTCAGGTCATACTGACGAAACGTACGTCGGGAAGGGAAACGTGAGACCGTAGCCATTTCCGGGATAGAGGAGCGCTGTGCGATCGGCAGTGCCCACAACCCTCGCTGGATGTTTTTATGAGAAAGGCGATTGTTTTATGGTGATTCGAGTAAGTGCAATACTTTTTAAACAAAGCGATATGTTTAGATGTACTGCACCATGAGAGTCTCCTTTTTGTCCCACCCATGTTTGTCACCTGATCCGAGTTACACTATAAGGGCTTGATGCTGGATTACCCACTGTGTAACAGAGGAGCTGAGGATCGTGTGTACTGAGTGGAGATATTGCCTATGTGACCCCCTATAATTAAGGGGTCATATATTTCCGGTAAGGAGTACCTTACTAGATCACTGGGTGAAGTGTGGAGGTGAAGGTTAATCTGCACTAACATCAAGTCTCTGCTAATTTGTGTGACACCAAAGAGATGTGGACTGTTTAATGCTGCATATGGACTGTTTGCACTTTATAATGTTGAGCACAGATTGATTGATTTTTTAGATTGTCACCAATCATGAATTTTTAAATTTTTGATTTAAGGTTTAATTTATCTGCACAAGCACTTTTATGTTTGAGCGCGACACTACCCTTCTTTTAAACAAATGCAGTGTGATGGCTCCTTACCGACTTTCCAGCGAAAATTAGCATATAAGTCTATATCAAATCACTGGAAAAAGGTCCACGAGCCACAGTGTCGTCCCAACACTCAATGTGACACCACGTGTTAACAAAATAAACGTGCCTCTTACCAAATAACCATAAAGGAAAGCTTGGAATAAAGGGACCACAGTGGGACCGCAGAGATGGATGAAGGTGGGTTAAGCTGTTACTATCCACACAGGCGGCCTCGCAGGGGCTCTCTCATATAAACAGATGCTGCTCCCATACAGTAAACCTCATAGGCGCTGGGTAATAGACTACAGCACTGTGCCATTAACAGCTAAACCCACCTTCATCCATCTCTGCGGTCCCACTGTGGTTCCTTTATGGGAATCATTATTCCAAGCTTTTGTTTATAAATAGATATATACATATATAAAACTCCAAAGTGACTGTGCACTGTGTGCAAAACTGCAAATTAACTATATCAGTCCTTCATGCATATATCGTGACTAATCACAAGTGAGTCAATAATGTTCAATTGACTTAAAAAGTGTTCTTATGCTTGATAGGTGACAATACTTGGTGTAAACTTCTGTGGGATAATCCAAAAAAGTGCTCCCTGTGCTTGAAGAGGTTGTAAACCCATACAACTTTTTTTTTTGCAACCTGAAAGAGAAACACATAATGAGCTAGTATGCACAGCATACTAGCCTATTATGAAATACTTACCTTAGAATGAGCCCCGCCGTGCCGCCCGCTTACCTGTATGACGGGCGACATGTCCAGTATCTGATTGGCCGGATGCCGCGGTGACGTCACTCCCACGCACGTGCGTGGGAGCCGACAGTCACGGCACCAGCGGCCGTTCCTTCAGAGCGCATGCGCCAGTGATGTCACTGGCTGCATGTAAGGTAAATATCTCCTAAACGGTACATGTTTTGGAGATATTTACAGTACCTATAGGTAAGCCTTAATATAGGCTTACCTATAGGTAAAAGTGTCAGAGGAGGGTTTACTTCCTCTTTAATAAAGTGACCATGAACAACACTTGATATAAGCTCCAGTGGGATTAGTGCATCTATGTTGCCTCCACCGCAATCACAGCCCACTTACCAGATGACCCCTTGAGTACCAGATGACATACTGAAGTATGTACTGTGACATACTGAAACAGAGCATGATCCCCTCCTATCGGAGACTGGGCCGCAGGGCAGTATTCCAACATGATAATGACCCCAAACACACCTCCAAGATGACCACTGCCTTGCTAAAGAAGCTGAGGGTAAAAGTGATGGACTGGCCAAGCATTTCTCTAGACCTAAACCCTATTGAGCATCTGTGGGACATCCTCAACTCGAAGGTGGAGGAGCACAAGGTCTCTAACATCCACCACCTCCGTGATGTCGTCATAAAGGAGTGGAAAAGGACTCCAGTGGCAACCTGTGAAGTTCTAGTGAACTCCATGCCCAAAAGGGTTAAGGCAGTGCTTGAAAATATTGGTGGCTACACAAAATATTGACACTTTGGGCCCAATTTGGATATTTTGACTTAGGGGTGTACTCCCTTTTGTTGCCAGCGGTTTAGACATTAATGGCTGTGTGTTGAGTTATTTTGAGGGGACAGCAAATTTACACTGTTATACAAGCTGTACACTCAATACTTTACATTGTAGCAAAGTGTTATTTCTTCAGTGTTGTCACATAAAAAGATATAATAAAATATTTAAAAAAATGTGAGGGGTGTACTCACTTTTGTGAGATACTTAATATATTAATATACACACACACAGGGCAAAAACAAAAAAACAGAAAATTGAATTGGAATGACGTGTGATGACGAAACCAGGACATGTGTAGGTGTATACCTGATACGCATTGGGAAGGACAAAGGACAAAATTGTTCACCAGATCAAGTATGCTATAGATGACGGTTATGATTGGTGATTTATCCTTGACCACTTACGGACCGCCCACTGTGTATTTACGAAGCTACTTTGATGTTAATTACCGGGGTTATGGCAATGTACATGGTAATCTCTGTACATTGCAAGGATTTTAACAAACATTGTTGCAGATTTCTAACGTTTATTGTTCTGAAGAAATCATTGTTTGTTCTTCTGTGCCTCTGTGATGAGTGGGTCAAATGGGAGTGGTTTCATAATTATCTGTCAGCTGTGGCAGCTGCAGGGCTCTAATGAGGAAATCCGCTGGACCTGCATCCCTTTAGACGTGTTCCTATTGGGAGTATCTCACCAAAAATGAAATTTTGTTGCAGGGGATGCCAGAAATCTGACTTGTATCTTATGCATACTTCTGGGAAAATTGGTGAGCCAATCACACAAGCAGGACATTTTTTTTCTGGGGTGTGGTCAGTACACAATCTGTGTACAAAACAGCTTCAGGTAGCCATATTGCATTGCATTTTCAGAAGATTGCAGATTGAAAAGGAAAAGTCATTGTTAATAACATTCAATTACAATATGAATGTGTCACAATTGTATACGCTATATTGTTTTTTCTTTATTTGCTATTTTATTCCCCCCACGAAAGTGCAGTTACCCTTTAAGGGAGGGCTCCTTTCTCGACCAGCCCTGCCAAAAGGGGGCTACAAGGGCAAGAAAGGAGTTTAAAAAAAAAAAATACGTCAAGTTCTTCCACCTCGGATTCACTCACCCTGGTCTTTATGGACCTTGCTTTGTGCACTGATGCTCAGTCATGTTGGAACAGGAAGGGGCCATCCCCAAACTGTTCCCACAAATTTGGAAGCATGAAATTGTCCAAAATGTCTTGGTATGCTGACGTCTTGAGTTCCATTCACTTGAACTAAAAGACCAAACTTACCCCTAAAAACAACCCCACACCATAATCCCCCCCCCCCTCCACCAAATTATTTAGACCAGTGCACAATCAAGGTCCATAAAGGCATGAATGAGAGAGATTGGGGTGGAGGAACTTGACTGGCGTACACAGAGTCCTGGTCTCAACCCAAAGGGACACCTTTGGGATGAATTAGAGACTGTAAGGCAGGCCTTCTTGTCCAACATCAGTGCCTGACCTCACAAATGCGCTTCTGGAAGAATGGTCAAACATTCCCATAGACACACTCGGACTACTAAACCTTGTGGACAGTCTTCCCAGAAGAGTTGAAACTGTTGTAGCTGCAAAGGGTGAGGCAACTCCATATTGAACCCTACTTACTAAGATTGGGATGACATTAAAGTTCATGTGCGTGTAAAGGATGTGCGTGTAAAGGCAGGCGTCCCAATACTTTGGTGATATAGTGTATGTCAACCATGACTGTCTGACAGGACTGGACTCACCTTAGCAACACTGTTATTCATATAATCTCTACCCTGGTCTTCTATCATTTTCTTTGCAAGGTAGACATGAATACCCTAAGACAGAAGGTAGAGTGTTAGAGTTACAGTACTGTGCAAAAGTTATAGGCAAGTGTGACGAAATGCTGTATTAAGTAAGAACGCTTTAAAAAAATATACAGTATATTTTCAAATCTTTCTTTTTATCAATTTACAAAATTAAAACGTAAGAGAACAGAAGAAAAATCTAAATCAAATCAATATTTGATGTGACTACCTTTTGGTGTCAAACCAGCATTAACCACTTTACCACCGGAGGATTTTGCTGTCTTACGTCCTGGCCACTTTTTGCGATTCGGCTCCGTTCGACTTTAACGGACAATTGCGCGGTCGTGCGACGCCGTACCCAAACAAAATTTACGTCTTTTTTTCCCCACAAACAGAGCTTTCTTTTGGTGGAATTTGATCACCTCTGCGATTTTTACTTTTTGCGCTATAAACAAAAAAAGAGCGTAAATTTTGAAAAAAACAATACTTTTCACATTTTTTTCATATGAAATCCCCCCCCCCCAAAAAAATGTAAAAATCAAAATTGTTTTAAATTTTTGGCCAATTTGTTTTCTGCTACCTATGTTTGGTAAAAAAAAAAAAATCACAATAAGTGTATTTTGATTGGTTTGCGCAAAAGTTATTGCGTTAACTAAGGGAAAGATTTCTGTCATTTTTGGTTTTTTTTTTTAACGAGTAATGGCGGCGATATGCGATTTTTTTTGCGGGACTGCGATATTGCGGCGGACAGATCGGACCCTTGACTGACATTTTTGACACTTTTGGGGGTACCAGTGACATTACTACAGTAATCAGTGCTATACATATGCACTGTTACTGTAAAAATGACACTGGCAGGGAAGGGGTTGACACTGAGGGTGATCAAAGGAGTTAATGTATGCCTAAAAGTGATTGACTGGGGGGGGGGGGGGGGGGAGGGCTCTGTGATAGGCACAGAGAGATCGGGGTTTCAGCTTAGCTGAAACTCCTGATCTCTCCCTGCCTGTCTGACAGAAGACTCGCCTGCTTAGTTTAAATAAGCAGGCGGGTCTTCTATCAGTTTCTCAGACGACTGCGGGAGGCCAGCGGTAATTGCCGCCGCTCCTCCCATGGCCCACCTTCCGCTGTGTCTAAACACCTCATGCCTCGGCATCGTGCACAAAATCACATAGACCTATGTGATTTTGCGCAGCCGAGCCGCCCTGCCCCAGTAATACTGCCGCAGTAATACTGCAGTTGCTGGTCAGCAAGAGGTTAAAGACCCCCCAGCATTGGTGTCAGTGGATGAAATAAAGACCCCCAGCATTGGTGTCAGTGGACTCATTAAAACCCCCAGCATTGATGTCAGTGGACGCAATAAAAACCCCGAGCATTGATGTCAGTGGACGCAATAAAAACCCGAGCATTGATGTCAGTGGACGCAATAAAATCCCCCCCATCATTGATGTCAGTGGACGCAATAAAACCCCCCAGCATTGATGTCAGTGGACGCATTAAAACCCCCAGCATTGATGTCAGTGGACGCGATAAAAACCCCGAGCATTGATGTCAGTGGACGCAATAAAAACCCCGAGCATTGATGTCAGTGGACGCAATAAAATCCCCCCCATCATTGATGTCAGTGGACGCAAACCCCCCCCCCATCATTGATGTTAGTGGACGCAATAAAACCCCCCAGCATTGATGTCAGTGGACACATTAAAGATGCCCAGCATTAATGTCAGTGGATGCATTTATAGACCCCCAGCATTGATGTTAGTGGACGCATTACATCACCCCCCCATCATTGATGTCAGTGGACGTATTTATAGACCCCCCAGCATTGGTGTCAGTGGACGCAAAAAAGATCCCCACCATTGATCATCAGTGCACACATTAAAACTCCCCGGTATCGGTGCCGGCGGACGCATTAAAAACCTGGTCAAGAAGCCATATAAGGTCATATGTATAGCTTATACCTTTCTGATGTAAGGCTTGAGGAATGCAGGATGACCAAGCCCACCCTTCCCCTTAAAAGGTGAAATCACTGTCCAAACAATGGATAAGCGAGCCCTTTCTCCTCAGGAATGTGAATGTCATATTGTTGCTTACAAGGGTGTTGGCCAGGGGTGGTCTTTTCCATTTACAAGTCTAAATACCACTGCCCAAACTGGTAAGACTTTAGTCTCACCCAGAACAGCCATGAGGCAAGTGTCTGGTCCTGATTACCTGTGCCATGTTGCATAATAGCAAATGGGACTCCATGGAAGGAAACGTCTTTAGTTAAGTATTCTTGTTAGATTTTCTTTATCTGTATCTGTCATTACTTTTAATAAATGTTATACTTTTAAGTATGTGTGTGATCTCTCTTTGCACATATTGAACACAACCCCAAAAACATGACAAAACAAACCCCCAGCATTGATGTCAGTGGACGCATTAAAGACCCCCAGGATTGATGTCAGTGGACATAATGACCCCCCAGCATTAATGTCAGTGGACGCATTAACCACTTAAGCCCCAGCCCTATTTCGGACACTTTTTGTTTAAAGTTAAAACCAGTATTTTTTCCTAGAAAACTACTTAGAACCCCCAAACATTATGTATATTTTTTTAGCAAAGACTCTGGAGAATAAAATGTCGGTCATTGCAAAACTTTTTGTCAAGCGGTATTTGCGCAGCGGTCTTTAAAACGCCATTTTTTTGGAAAAAAATTGAAAAATCACATTTCACTGCATTTAAAAAATACTAAACAGTAAAGTTAGCCCATTTTTTTTTTTGTATATTGTGAAAGATGATGTCACGCCGAGTAAATAGATACCCAACATGTTACGGTTTAAAATTGCGCCCCCCCGTGGGATGGCGACAAACTACGGTCAATAGAGATCTCAATCTGCGACGCTTTAAATTTATTTAACGGTTACCAGTTTAGAGGTAGAGTGTAGCTCTTTTTTTTAAATTATTGCGCACGCTCCGGCGATCGCGGCAATACCTCACATGTGGGGTTTGAACAGCGATTAAATTGCGTATACGTTTCTTTTTGTGCGCGAGCTAACGGTGACGGGGGCGGCAAATTTATTTATTTTTTTTTCCTATTTATTTATTTATAAACCCTTATCGCCCGAACGCCCGAACTAACTAGAGGCATCATCCCGGTATAAACCCGCAAAGTGTACCGACGTATCGGTATGTTACTATGCGGTAAGTGGTTAAAGAACCCTAGCAATGATGTCAGTGGACGCATTAAAGACCCCCAGGATTGATGTCAGTGGACATAATGACCCCCCAGCATTGATGTCAGTGGATGCATTAAAGACCCCCAGGATTGATGTCAGTGGACACATTAAAGACCCCCAGGATTGATGTCAGTGGACATAAAAAAGACCCCCATCATTGATGTCAGTGGACGCATTAAAGAACCCCAGCATTTATGTCAGTGGACATATTAAAACCCCCAGCATTGGATGCATTACAACTCTCCAGCATTGATGTCTATTGATGCATTAAAGAGGTTGTAAACTCGTATAAATTATTTATTTTTTTTTTTACACCCTGCAAAAGAAAGACATAATGAGCTAGTATGCATCGCATATTAGCTCATTATGCAATACTTACCTCAGAACGAGCCCCCGCCGTGCCGCTCACTCACCTCTATGATGGGCGACATGTCTAGTCGCCCGTCTTCCGGGATCGCGGCATCCGGCCATCTGATTGGCCGGAGCCGCGGTGACGTCACTCCCGCACACGCGCGCGGGAGCCGACGGTCACGGCACGGGGCTCTGAAGGAACGGCACGATCGGCCGTTCCTTCAGAGCGCATGCGCCAGTGACGTCACTGGCGACATGTAAGGTAAATATCTCCTAAACGGTACATGTTTAGGAGATATTTACAGTACCTATAGGTAAGCCTTATCATAGGCTTGCCTATAGGTACAAGTTGTAGAGGAGGGTTTACTTCCTCTTTAACCACTTCTGGACCCGAAGGATTTGCCCCCTTAATAACCAGGCCATATTTTGTGATTCGGCACTGCGTTAATTTAACGAAGAATTGCGCAGTCCTGCGACGCTGTACATGAATAAAAATGATGTCCTTTATTTCCCACAAAAAGAGCGACAATTCTGAAAAAAATAAAAAAAAATAAAAAAAACCGGAATTTTTGTAAAATCTTACCTGTAAAATTCCTTTCTCTGAGTCATCCGACAGTCGCCGCCTCTTCATATTCGTCACATATGGGGTATTAGACTTTGCTCCGAAGGAGTAGCTAGGCAACAGAATATGTTAACATTAAAGCTTTTAACATATCCCACCCTCAAGGGGTGGTCCCCTCAGTCAATACCCTCCTACTTCCTGCAAACATATCTCAGTTTTAGTGGAATAGCAGTAGAGTATACAACCAAACCCCAAAAGAGGGGCGGGGGCGGCGACTGTCGGAGGACTCAGAGAAAGGAATTTTACAGGTAAGATTTTACAAAAATTCAGTTTTCTCTTACGTCCTCCGACAGTCGCCGCCTCTTCATATTCGTCACATATGGGGACGTCCCAAAGCAGTGCAAACATGAGGGGTGGGAAACGCATCCGCGCCGAAAAGGCAACGCAGTCTCCGCATCAAAGAAAGGAACCTTACCAAAGGAAGGAACCCAGCTGGGCAACAGGAAAAAACAGGTGCTCAACAGGAGCAACAACCCAGGAAAAGACAAATAACCAGGGGATAAAAAACTTATCCCAACAGCCAGTGGTCCCCACAAGGGACCCTAGGGAATCGCCGCACTAAGAACCTTGCGGCCAAAGGAAGCATCCGCAGATGCCTGAACATCTACTTTGTAGAATTTTGTGAAAGTGTGCACGGTCGACCAAGTCGCCGCCTTACACACCTGGGCTACAGAAGCCCCATGACGACAGGCCCAAGACGTACTCCGAGATCTAGTAGAGTGCGCCTTCACAGGCACAGGGGGAACCTTCCCCTGCAAAGCATAGGCCTGTTCAATGGTCTGCCTGATCCATTTTGCGATGGTAGAGGCCGACGCCGCCATGCCCTTCCGAGGACCCTCTGGAAGAACAAACAAGGAATCCGTCTTTCGAAAAGACTCAGTCGATTTAAGGTAAACCCTTATCGCCCGAACAACATCTAGAGAATGTAATCTCACCTCCTTTGGATGTTTAGGCTTCGCGCACAGCGAAGGCAAGACAATATCCTCATTAAGATGGAATTCCGAAACTCGTTTCGGAAGAAAAGAAGGATTAGGTCGCAAGACCACCTTATCCAAATGAACAACCAGATACGGAGACTTGCAGGACAAAGCTGCCAGCTCCGACACTCTGCGAGCCGAAGTGATCGCCACCAAAAAGGCGACCTTTTTGGACAACATAGACAACGAGATCTCCCTGATCTGTTCAAAAGGAGCACGTTGCAACACAGACAGAACGAGATTCAAGTCCCAAGGGGGCAGAGGATCCCTCCTAGGAGGAACCAGATGCCGCACACCCTGAACAAAAGTGCCAACCAAGGAGTTGGAAGCCACGGGACGTTGAAACAGAACGGCCAGCGCAGACACCTGACCCTTTATCGTAGCCAGCGCCAAACGCTGATCGACACCCGTTTGAAATAAGGACAGCACTCGGGAAACCGAGTACGTGCGGGGAGAAAATCCCCTGGACTCACACCAAGCAAAATAGGCCTTCCAAGTACGGTAATAAACCTTCCCTGAGGAAGACTTCCTCGCGTTGATCAAGGTATGAACGACCTCTGGGGAGAGACCCTTCTCCCTCAGGACCTCGGTCTCAACAGCCAGGCCGTCAAAGCCAGCGACTGTAAAGCAGGATGGTATATCGGTCCTTGAGACAGGAGATCGTTGAAGAGGCAGACGCCACGGGGCGTCGACCTCCAGATTCACGAGGTCTGCGTACCAGGACCGGCGAGGCCAGTCCGGTGCCACAAGAATCACCGTGCTGCGTTCCGAGTGTAACCTGCGAAGGAACCTGGACAGCAACTGAATCGGTGGAAACGCGTATATCAGCCTGTACTGATGCAACGGGGCCACTAACGCGTCCGACGCGTCTGCCCGAGGGTCGCGCGTCCTTGCCACGAACCTTCTCACCTTGTTGTTGAGACGCGAACAGGTCCACATCTGGAAGACCCCACTTCGCGCACAACATCTGGAAGACAGCCGGGTGGAGAGACCATTCCCCCTGATCCAGGGTCTGGCGACTCAGACAGTCCGCCTGCCAGTTCTCCACCCCCGGAATGTGAACCGCCGTCATCGCCGGGACATGAGCCTCGGCCCAAGACAGAATGTCGGCCACTTCTCCAGCCGCTCGGGCACTCCTGGTGCCCCCTTGGTGGTTGATGTAGGCCACCGCCGTGGCATTGTCCGTCTGCACCCGAACCGGGCAGCCCTGCAGCCGGTCCGTCCAGCGATGAAGACAGAGATTTATCGCACGCAATTCCAGAATGTTGATCGGAAGGGAGGACTCCCCCTCCGACCAAGTCCCCTGGGCGGACAGAACGCCCAGAACACCACCCCAGCCCGACAGGCTGGCATCCGTGGTGATTACCGTCCACGAGATAGGAGGAAACGACTTGCCCCCGGACACCATCGGGGACTGGAGCCACCACAGAAGGTCTCTTCTGGTGCAATGACTCAACGAGATTTGAAGATCCAGAGATTGAGGTCGCCCGTCCCACATGGACAGGACCTCCGCTTGGAGACCCCGCGTGTGAAACTGGGCAAAGGGAATCGCCTCGAAGGCCGAGACCATCAATCCCAGACATCTCATGCACGTCCGCAGAGACGAGTGCGGAACGTCCCTGAGGGACCTGACTTCCTCCTGAAGAGTTCTGAGTTTGTCTTCCGGCAGGAAGACCTTCGCCTGCACCGAGTCCAGAATCATTCCCAGGTAGGGAAGACGAACCGACGGATTTAGCGTCGACTTTGGAAAATTTACCGTCCAACCAAACTCCTGCAGAGTTTGCATCGTGACAGACAGGTCCTTCTCCAGACCCTGGCTGGTCGCAGACCGAACCAGAATGTCGTCCAGATACCCCAGGACAGAAATGCCCTGGGCCCTCAATAATGCCAGAACCGGTGCAAGCACCTTGGTGAAGACCCGCGGAGCCGAGGCGAGACCAAAAGGCAACGCCACGAACTGGTAGTGATCCTCCGCAATGGCAAATCGAAGGTACCTCTGGTGACCCTCGAAAATGGGGATGTGAAGATACGCATCCTTCAAATCGATGGAGGCCATGAATTCCCCCGGAACCAGGGCAGCCACCACCGACCGCAGGGATTCCATGCGGAACTTGCGAACCCGCGCAGAGCGGTTCAGAGCCTTCAAGTCCAGAATTGGACGAACCTTGCCCTCCTTTCTGGGCACGGTGAACAGATTGGAATAAAACCCCCGAAATCTGTCCCGATGAGGCACCGGAACTACCACTCCCTGAGCCCTCAGGTCCCGCACCGCCAGGTGCAGGTCCCGTAAACGCTCTGGAGACAGTTGAAGATTTGAGGGAAAAAATCTGCTCTCCGGCCGAGAGAGAAACTCGATCTTGTAACCAGATCGAACGATCTCCTGAACCCATCTGTCCCGCACGCGGGCCAACCAGGGCTGAAGAAAACCGAGCAAGCGTCCCCCCACCCCAAAACTGGGTGAGGGTGCCCCTTCAGGCCGCACTGTTATGGGCTGCGGATCCGGATTGACCGGACTTCTGTTTACCAGACCAGGGCTTCTTCTGAGAGCCTTGACCTTTGAACGGTTTGCCCTTGTAGTGCGACCGAAAGGCACGAAAGGACCCCTGAGGGGGCCGAAAATTAGCATGCTTCTTCCCAGAAGCCCCCTTAGCCTTGGGGAAATGGGGCAAGAGAGTGCTCTTACCTCCGGTGATCCCCTTAATCAACACATCCAAGGACTCCCCAAAAAGGCGAGACCCATCATAAGGCAGATTGGCTAAGGTCTTACGTGAAGACTGGTCCACCGACCAACATTTCAACCAAACCAGGCGGCGAGACAACACCGCCACGCTGTGCACACGTGCAGCCAACGGAACTAGGTCCAAGTCTGCATCACACAGATACATGACACCCTGGTGAATTTGATCCACCATATCCAGGGTCGCCGGCGAGGCCGAATCGGCCACTAGGACGCGCCTAAGCATCTGCGTCCAACTTGCGATCGCCTGGGCCGCCATGAGAGAAGCAAACAGAGCCTTAAGCATAGAACCCGTAACAGAATAAGTATGACGGGCAAGAGACTCCAATCTCCTATCCGTGGCATCACGGAACACAGGGGAATCCTCTGCAGGAATCGCAGTGGATTTGTTTAAAACCGCAATTGCGTGATCCACTGGGGGGGGCACACACCACCTTTCATCAGTGGAAGGCGAGAAAGGATAACGCAGCTTGAACCTACTTGGTACAGCAAAAGGTTTGCGCAGATTGCGCCATTGTTCCTTAACAGCGCGCTGAAAATCATCATTGCAGGGAAAAACCTGCGGCGTCCTGCGTTTTCTCTGCGTCCCATAAGCCGCCAAGGCAGCGGGGGGACACACTTCATCCTGCAAACGCAGCGTTTGCTTTATGGAAGCAATCAATTCATCCATGATTGCAAGCTCTTCAGGCGAGCCAGGGGGAGAATTATCAACCCCTTCAACTTCAGCCTCCACCTCGGACCCCACTAGATCCAGGGAGGAGCGGGACCCCGATAAGGAGGCCCCCGCCATAACAACCCCATCACCTTCACCCTCAGAATCAGAGGAAAGAGCAACTCTGGGTCTTTTAGTAGATTGAGCAGCCACCAGCATCTGCACCTGAGCAGCAAGGCCAGCCACAATAGTGGCTAAATCCCCCCCTGGGGGGGAAACAGCGGTCCCCTGGCTTTCCACCAAGGCGGTAGGAAATTTGCCCTCCTGAGAATCCATTGCCCCTATAACAAATGCCGGATAATAAAGGGTTAACTGCCCCTTTAACACGCGCGGCGAGCGCAGCCCACCGCACCACACACAAGCACAATGAGACCCCCACAGGGACAATAAAACTGACACAGGCAATGGATAGGAAGGATATAACCTGAGGAGACCCTCGCCGCTGCTGCTGCCTCGATCGGTGTACCCAGGAGAAGAGGAAGTGATGCTGCCAGGGCGCTCTATGAAAGCCTATGGGAGACTACAAGAAAATGGCCGCCATGCATGTAGAACATGCGGCCGGAGCGAGTGTAGGCAAAATGGCGCCGTGTGGCGCCGAAACCGCCGCTCCACAGTACAGTAATGCACACATGTCTGTATATAAAAAAACATGTCAGATCGCCGCAGCGATCGCTGTATAATGCCCAAACATGCCACAAAACATGCCCCACAGCACACAGCTTCTCACACTGACAAGGCTGACACACACAGTGTCACATAGCACCCCCCCCCCCTTGCAGCCCACAGCATGCAGCCGAGAGATAGGGAGACAAACAGTGTGAATAGAGGCAGGTTACACAGTCCCAGACTGACACCCCCCCAGACAGACAGGTCCCCACATAGATACACTTACCTCACAGTGGCGTGGGGGACCCGCACAGGCGAACAAGCCGCTGCACATGAGGCAGGGAGAGTCGCATACAAGACGCACAGAATGGGGGTTAAGAAACCGCACAGCGTCCAGTGAGGTAGCCACCTCACCAATCATCCCTGCACCGAACAGGGATGGGTCGTTCACTGTGCCAGGAGCGTTACCTGGCTGAACGCTCGATGGCAGGCTGGGAAGCCACTGACCCACGACCTGCGACCAGGGGGGATCAGCCCGAGACCCAGCCCGCATGATCCTCTTCATCCGAAGAACTAACTAAAGCTGACAAAAAGAACAGCTAAGTAAAGGTAGAGAGAAAACTCAAACAAAAAATCAAAAAAGAAGAAAGAGTCTGGGGCACAAAGCCCCAGCACAGAGAGAGCCAGCCACTCCTGACAAGCTAGACATTAAAACTGAGATATGGTTGCAGGAAGTAGGAGGGTATTGACTGAGGGGACCACCCCTTGAGGGTGGGATATGTTAAAAGCTTTAATGTTAACATATTCTGTTGCCTAGCTACTCCTTCGGAGCAAAGTCTAATACCCCATATGTGACGAATATGAAGAGGCGGCGACTGTCGGAGGACGTAAGAGAAACAATATTTTTCACATTCTGCTTTATAACATTAGCATTTTTTAACATTTTAGGCCAATTTGTTTTCTACTACATATTTTTGGTAAACAAAAATCACAATAAGCGTATTTTGATTGGTTTGCACAAAAGTTATCGCGTCTACTAACTATAAGATTTATGTCATGTTTATTTATTTTTTTTACTAGTAATGGTCACGATCTGCGATTTTTAGCAGGACTATGACATTGTGGTGGACAGATCGGACCCCTGACTGACATTTTTGGGGGGACCAGTGACATTACCTCAGTAATCAGTGCCACAAATATGCACTGTTACTGTGCTAATGACACTGGCAGGGAAGAAGTTAACACTGTGGGTGATCAGGGGGTTAAATATGTACCTAGGAATGGGTTTCTAACTGTGGGGGGGGGGGGGGGGTGTGGCTTGTGAAATGATCACAGAGACCTGTGTTCCTATAAAGCAGGATCACAGGGGCTCTATGATCATTCCAGGGAGAAGGAAGGCCGGCTGTGTTTACAACAGCTGACCGTTCTTCTCTCTCAGCGGGGAACAATCGCGGGTGTCAAGACGGCAACCGGAGCCGCTTGTCCTGTGCATCGGCTTTCCCGCTGACGAGCGCTCGCCCTCTAGCTGCCTGCGCCTGAGCGACATATAGCTACGGTGGTTTGCCCAGGAGCGGCTGCCTGCCACAGTATAACTGCGGCAAGCGGACGTAAATTGGTTAAAGACCTCCAGCACTGAGATCAGTGAAGGCAATAAAACCCCCCATTATTGATGTCAGTGAACGCAGTAAAGACCCCCAGGATTGAGGTCAGTGGACATAATAAAGACCCCCCATCATTGATGTCAGTGGACGCATTAAAGACCCCCCAGCATTGATGTCAGTGGATGCAGTAAAGACCCCCATCATTGATGTCAGTGGATGCAGTAAAGACCCCCATCATTGATGTCAGTGGATGCATTAAGGACCCCCAGCATTAATGTCAGTGGACGCATTAAAACTCCCCAGCATTGAGGTCAGTGGACGCATTAAAACCCCCAGCAATGATGTCAGTGGACGCATTAAAACCCCCAGCATTGGTGCTGGTGGACACATTAAAACCCCCAGCATTGGTGCCGGTGGACACATTAAAACCCCCAGCATTGGTGCCGGTGGACACATTAAAATGCCCAGGATTGATGTCAATGGATGCATTAAAACCCCCAGCATTGGTGTCTATTGATGTATTAACCACTTCTGGACCGGAAGGATTTGCCCCCTTAATAACCAGGCCATATTTTGTGATTCGGCACTGCGTTGATTTAACGAAGAATTGCGCAGTCCTGCGACGCTGTACATAAATAAAAATGATGTCCTTTATTTCCCACAAATAGAGCTTTCTTTTGGTGGTATTTGATCACCTGTGCGATTTTTATTTTTTGCGCTATAAGGCCCCGTTCACACTGGGGCGATCCGACTTCCAGGGGCGACCTCCGAGGTCGCGGTGCAAGCAGCGCGCCGCGACCTCGGAGCGGCCGGCACGGACTTCATAACATTGAAGTCTATGCAGGTCGCTCCGGGTCGCCCCAAAGAAGCTCCGGACCCTTTTTCTAAGTCGGAGCGACTATTAGAAGGGGTCCGCAGCTTCTCTATGGAAGGCGACCTACGGCGACCTGTGAGGCGACCAGGTCGCCTCACAGGTCGCCCCAGTGTGAAGGGGGACTAAAACAAAAAAAAAAGAGCGACAATTCTGAAAAAAAAAAAAAAAAAAAACACAATATTTTTTACATTCTGCTATATAACATTCCCCAAAAAAAAATTAAAAATCTATTTTTTTTTTACATTTTTGGCCAATTTGTTTTCTGCTACATATTTCTGGTAAACAAAAATCACAATAAGCGTATTTTGATTGGTTTGCGCAAACGTTATCGCGTCTACTAACTATGGGAAAGATTTATGTCATTTTAATTTTTTTACTAGTAATGGTCGCGATCTGCGATTTTTAGCGGGACTACGACATTGCGGCGGACAGATCGGACCGCTGACTGACATTTTTGACACTTCTGGGGGGGACCAGTGACATTACTACAGTAATCAGTGCTAAAATATGCACTGTTACTGTACTAATGACACTGGCAGGGAAGGGGTTAACACTGAGTGATCAGGGGGTTAAATGTGTACCTAGAGGCGTGGCTTGTGAAATGATCACAGAGACCTGTGTTCCTATATAGCAGGATCACAGGGGCGCTATGATCATTCCAGGGAGAAGGAAGGCCGGCTGTGTTTTCAACAGCTGACCGTTCTTCTCTCTCAGCGGGGAACGATCGCGGGTGTCAGGCGGCAATTGGAGCCGCTTGCCCTGTGCATCGGCTTTCCCACTGACAAGCGCTCGCCCCCTAGCTGCCTGCTCGTGAGGCGGGCGGTCATAAAGTGGTTAAAGACCTCCAGCATTGAGTTCAGTGAACGCAATATAGACCCCCCTAAGCATTGATGTCAGTGGATGCAATAAAGACCCCCAGCATTGATGTCAGTGGATGCAATAAAGACCCCCAGCATTGATGTCAGTGAAGGCAATAAAGACCCCCAGCATTGATGTCAGTGGATGCAATAAAGACCCCCAGCATTGATGTCAGTGGATGCAATAAAGACCCCAGCATTGATGTCAGTGGATGCAATAAAGACCCCCAGCATTGATGTCAGTGGACGCATTAAATAACCCCAGCATTGGTGTCAGTGGACGCATTAAAACCCCCAGCAATGATGTCAGTGAATACATTAATAGCCCCCACCATTGATGTCTGCGGATGCATTAAAGACCTCCAGCATTAATGTCAGTGGATGCATTAGAGACCCTCAAGCATTGGTGTCAGTGGACGCTTTAAAACCCCTCAGCATTGGTGTCAAGGGACTCAGTAAACCCCCCCTCCCCCAGCATTGGCGTCACTGGACGCATTAAAATCCCCCAGTATTGGTGTCAGTGGATGCATTAAAGACCCCCCCAGCATTGATGTCAGTGAACGCATTAAAAAACCCCAGAATTAATGTCAGTGGATGCATTTAAGATCCCCTAGCATTGGTGGCAGAGGCTGCATTATTAACCCCTAGCACAGGTGCCAGTATTATTAAACCCCTCCCCCACATTAACCCCAGCAATGATGTCAGTGGATGCATTAAACCCCCCCCCCCCCCGAGCATTGATGTCAGGGAAGGCATTAAAATTTCCCAGCATTGATGTCTATTGATGCATTAAAGACCCCCCCCCCCAGCAGTCATGTGCAGGTGGACGCATTAAAACCCCCAGCATTGGTGTCAGTGGATGCAATAAAGACCCTCAGCACTGAATTCAGTGGGCACAATAAAACTCCCAGCATTGATGTCAGTGGATGCAATAAAGACCCCCAGCATTGATGTCAGTGGACACATTAAAACCTGCAGCATGGATGACAGTGGATGCATTAAAACCCCCCATTATTGATGTCAGTGGACGCATTGAAGACCCCCAGCATTGATATCAGTGGACATAATAAAGACTCCCAGCATTGATGTCAGTGAATGCAAAAAAGACCCCCCCCAGCATTGATGTCAGTGGACGCATTAAATAACCCCAGCATTGGTGTCAGTGGACGCATTAAAACCCCCAGCATTGAAGTGGACGCATTAAAACCCCCAGCAATGATGTCAGTGAATACATTAATAGCCCCCACCATTGATGTCTGCGGATGCATTAAAGACCTCCAGCATTAATGTCAGTGGATGCATTAGAGACCCCCAAGCATTGGTGTCAGTGGACGCTTTAAAACCCCCCAGTATTGGCGTCAGCGGACGCATTAAAATTGACCAGAATTGGTTTCAGTGGACGCATTAAAAGCCCCCCCCCCCCCCAGCATTGGTGTCAGTGGATGCATTACCACTTAAGCCCCGGAAGATTTTACCCCCATTCCGACCAGGGGGTATTTTGCGATTCGGCACTGCATGACTTTAACGGACAATTGCGCAGTCGTGCGACGCTGTACCTAAACGAATTTGGCGTCCTTTTTTTCCCACAAACAGAGCTTTCTTTTGGTGGTATTTGATCACCTGTGCGATTTTTTGATCACGCGCTATAAACAAAAAAAAGAGCGTAAATTTTGCAAAAATAGCAATATTTTTCACATTTTTTTATATGAAATCCCCCCCCAAAAAATGTAAAAATCGAAATTTTCGGCCAATTTGTTTTATGCTACCTATGTTTGGTAAAAAATATCGCAAAAAGCGTATTTTGATTGGTTTGCACAAAAGTTATCGCGTTTACTAACAAAGGGAAAGATTTTTGTCATTTTTGTTGTTTTTTTTTTTTTAACGCGTAATGGCGGCGATCTGCGATTTTTTTGCGGTACTGCGACATTGCGGCGGACAGATCGGACCCTTGACTGACATTTTTGACACTTTTGGGGTTACCAGTGACATTACTACAGTAATCAGTGCTAAATATATGCACTGTTACTGTAAAAATACATTGGTAGTGAAGGGGTTAACTTTATTTGGGAGGGAGGGGCTGTGTGTGTCCCTAGGGGCGTGCTTTCTACTGTGATTGGCTGTGGCTTGAGCTGTAAGGACACTGATCAACGAATCTACATAGTAGATCCATGTGATCAGTGTCTTTACACAAGCTGCCTGACATTCTCCCTCTCCCCCGCCGATCGGCCGGCGGACACCGGGTCCGCTGGTCACACGCGCGCGGGGGGGGGGGGGTCCGTGACCACGCGGGGGCGCGCGCTCCCTAGACCCTCACAAGCAAGCAACGTAGCCCTACGTTAGTTTGCCTGTGAGGGGCTGACCGCCGACGTAGATAGTCGTGCGGCGGTCGGCAAGTGGTTAAAAAACCCCAGAATTAATGTCAGTGGACGCATTTAAGATCCCCTAGCATTGGTGTCAGAGGCTGCATTATTAAACCCTAGCACAGGTGCCAGTATTATTAAACCCCTCCCCCACATTAATTAACCCCAGCAATGATGTCAGTGGATGCATTAACCCCCCCAGCATTGATGTCAGTGGACGCATTAAAACCCCCAGCATTGATGTCAGTGAAGGCAATAAAGACCCCCCCAGCATTGATGTCAGTGAAGGAAATAAAGACCCCCCCAGCATTGATGTCAGTGAAGGCAATAAAGACCCTCAGCATTGATGTCAGTGAAGGCAATAAAGACCCCCAGCATTGATGTCAGTGAAGGCAATAAAGACCCCCAGCATTGATGTCAGTGAAGGCAATAAAGACCCCCAGCATTGATGTCAGTGAAGGCAATAAAGACCCCCAGCATTGATGTCAGTGGATGCAATAAAGACCCCCCTCAGCATTGATGTCAGTGAAGACAATAAAGACCCCCAGCATTGATGTCAGTGCATGCAATAAAGACCCCCAGCATTGATGTCAGTGGATGCAATAAAGACCCTCCAGCATTAATGAAAGTGGACGCAATAAAGACCCCCTAGTATTAGTGTCAGTCTATGCAAAAAAGACTCCCAGCATTGATGTCAGTGAATGCAAAAAAGACCCCCCCCCAGCATTGATGTCGGTGGATGCATTAAAGACCTCCAAGCATTGGTGTCAGAGGCTGCATTATTAACCCCTAGCACAGGTGTCAGTATTATTAAACCCCTCCCCCTACATTAATAACCCCCAGCATTGGTGCAGGTGGACGCATTAAAACCCCCAGCAATGATGTCAGTGGATGCAATAAAGACCCTCAGCACTGAATTCAGTGGGCACAACAAAACTCGCAGCAATGATGTCGGTGGACGCATTAAACCCCCCAGTATTGATGTCAGTGAACGCATTAAAACCCCCAGTATTGATGTCAGTGGACGCATTAAACCCCCCAGTATTGGTGTCAGTGGACGCATTAAAACCCCGCAGCATTGATGTCAGTGGATGCAATAAAGACCCCCCTCAGCATTGATGTCAGTGGACGCAATAAAGACCCCCAGCATTGATATTAGTGGACATAATAAAGACCCCCCCCAGCATTGATGTCAGTGGATGTAATAAAGACCCCCAGCATTAATGTCAGTGAAGGCAATAAAGACCCCCAGCATTGATGTCAGTGGATGCAATAAAGACCCCCCTTCAGCATTGATGTCAGTGGATGCAATATAGACCCCCAGCATTGATGTCAGTGAAGGCAATAAAGACCCCCAGCATTGATGTCAGTGGATGCAATAAAGACGCCTAGCATTGATGTCAGTGAAGGAAATAAAGACCCCCCCAGCATTGATGTCAGTGAAGGCAGTAAAGACCCCCAGCATTGAGGTCAGTGAAGGCAAAAAAGACCCCCAGCATTGATGTCAGTGGATGCAATAAAGACCCCCCTCAGCATTGATGTCAGTGAAGGCAATAAAGATCCCCCAGCATTGATGTCAGTGAAGACAATAAAGATCCCCCAGCATTGATGTCAGTGGATGCAATAAAGACCTCCTGCATTGATGTCAGTGGATGCAATAAAGACCCCCAGCATTGATGTCAGTGGATGCAATAAAGACCCCCAGCATTGATGTCAGTGGATGCAATAAAGACCCCCAGCATTGATGTCAGTGGACGCATTAAAAAAACCCCCAGCATTGATATTAGTGGACATAATAAAGACCCCCCCCCCCCCAGCATTGATGTCAGTGAAGGCAATAAAGACCCCCCTTCAGCATTGAGGTCAGTGGATGCAATAAAGACCCCCCTCAGCATTGATGTCAGTGGATGCAATAAAGACCCCCAGCATTGATGTCAGTGAAGGCAAAAAAGACCCCCTTCAGCATTGATGTCAGTGGATGCAATAAAGACCCCCTTCAGCATTGATGTCAGTGGATGCAATAAAGACCCCCAGCATTGATGTCAGTGAAGGCAATAAACACCCCCTTCAGCATTGATGTCAGTGGATGCAATAAAGACCCCCAGCATTGATGTCAGTGAAGGCAATAAACACCCCCCCAGCATTGATGTCAGTGGATGCAATAAAGACCCCCAGCATTGATGTCAGTGGATGCAATAAAGACCCCCAGCATTGATGTCAGTAAAGGCAATAAAGACCCCCAGCATTGATGTCAGTGAAGGCAATAAAGACCCCCAGCATTGATGTCAGTGAAGGCAATAAACACCGCCAGCATTGATGTCAGTGAAGGCAATAAAGACCCCCAGCATTGATGTCAGTGAAGGCAATAAAGACCTCCAGCATTGATGTCAGTTGATGCAATAAAGACCCCCAGCATTGATGTCAGTGGATGCAATAAAGACCCTCAGCATTGATGTCAGTGAAGGCAATAAAGACCCCCCTCAGCATTGATGTCAGTGAAGGCAATAAAGACCCCCACCATTGATGTCAGTGAAGACAATAAAGACCCCCAGCATTGATGTCAGTGAAGGCAATAAAGACCCCCAGCATTGATGTCAGTGGATGCAATAAAGACCCCCAGCATTGATGTCAGTGGATGCAATAAAGACCCTCAGCATTGATGTCAGTGAAGGCAATAAAGACCCTCAGCATTGATGTCAGTGAAGGCAATAAAGACCCCCAGCATTGATGTCAGTGGATGCAATAAAGACCCCCAGCATTGAGGTCAGTGAAGGCAATAAAGACCCCCAGCATTGATGTCAGTGGATGCAATAAAGACCCCCAGCATTGAGGTCAGTGAAGGCAATAAAGACCCCCTTCAGCATGGATTACAGTGGATGCATTAAAAAACCCTATAGCATTGACGTCAGTGGACGCATAGAAGACCCCCAGCATTGAAATTAGTGGACATAATAAAGACCCTCCAGCATTGAGGTCAGTGAAGGCAATAAAGACCCCCAGCATTGATGTCAGTGAAGGCAACAAAGACCCCCCTCAGCATTGATGTCAGTGGACGCAATAAAGACCCCCTAGTATTAGTGTCAGTCTATGCAAAAAAGACTCCCAGCATTGATGTCGGTGGATGCATTAAAGACCTCCAAGCATTGGTGTCAGAGGCTGCATTATTAACCCCTAGCACAGGTGTCAGTATTATTAAACCCCTCCCCCACATTAATAACCCCCAGCATTGGTGCAGGTGGACGCATTAAAACCCCCAGCAATGATGTCAGTGGATGCATTAAAGACCCCCCAGCATTGGTGTCAGTGGATGCAATAAAGACCCTCAGCACTGAATTCAGTGGGCACAATAAAACTCGCAGCAATGATGTCGGTGGACGCATTAAACCCCCCAGTATTGGTGTCAGTGAACGCATTAAACCCCCCAGTATTGATGTCAGTGGACGCATTAAAGAGGTTGTAAACCCACCTCACAAACTTGTACCTATAGGTAAGCCTATATTAAGGCTTACCTATAGGTGCTATAAATATCTCCTAAACTTGCACCGTTTAATAGATATTTAGAGTGCCTACTGCCGATGACGTCATCGGCGCAGGCGCTCTGAAGGAACGGCCACCCGTGCCGTTCCTTCAGAGCTCAGTGCCGTGAACGGCGGCTCCCGCGCGCATGCGCGGGAGTGATATAATCGCGCCTCCGGCCAATCAGATGGCCGGAGGACGCGAACCCGGAAGCAGGACGGCCGGACATGTCGCCGTCATGTCGCTGAGGTGGCGGCACGGCGGGGGCTTCGTTTTAAGGTAAGTACTACATAATGAGCTAGTATGCGATGCATACTAGCTCATTATGCCTTTTTCTTTACAGGGCTTTTTTTTCCTCGTTTTTATTGGGGGAGTTTACTTCCTCTTTAAAGATCCCCCAGTATTGATGTCAGTGAACGCATTAAACCCCCCAGTATTGGTGTCAGTGAACGCATTAAACCCCCCAGTATTGATGTCAGTGGACGCATTAAAGATCCC